>NC_136837.1:4274816-4874816 GCF_951394365.1 Tetrao urogallus | reverse complement strand
GCAGTGCTGTGGGTGGTGAAGGAATGTTCTCCTCCATTGCAGGCTGCCGGTGGCGAGGTCGGCTCATGGTGCGACGGTGTACAGCGAGAAGCTGTGGATCTTCGCGGGATACGACGGCAATGCGCGGTGCGTTTGTGTGTGCGGGCTGCCGGCTCCCTGCCCAGTGCTGCCATCTCAGCTCTACGGCGAGCACTGAGGCGCTGCAGCACCCCCTGCATCTCTGCAGAGCATCGCTGCTGCTGAGCGCTGCGTCTCTGCAGTTTGCCGGCTGACGTTCGAAGCTGTGTGTTTAAAGCCAAGGAAGTTCTGCTTCAGAACGGCTGTGAGGAGCAGCCAGGCGCTCAGCGTGGTTGCAAAGATGCTGAACGATCTTTGAAATCTGGCAGATGAACGTTTCTTAGGTCTGCAGGGCTTCTGATGGTGCTGAAAACTCTCACAGAGCAAAGCCTGGATGTTCTGGTTTAGTTCCAGGCAGAGCTGCTGTGTGCAGCTGTTGTGTGCAGGTTGCTGGAAGGGTGCTGAGCGGGTTTGAGGTGGTGGTGTAACACCAACTGTGGGACAGAAAGATTCTGATAGGATTTGCTTTTTTCTACCAGTGGAGATTCTTTCCTTCTGAGGAAGGAATGCTGAGGGGAGCTGCTTTTGGACGGGGTTGCACTGGTGATCTCCTGAGGTCCCTCCCAGCCCTACAGTTCTGTGACTCTGTGCATGCTGAGAGCATACAGTCTCTGTTCTTTAAACTCCATGAATTAACTCTGGCAAAAAACAGTTTCCAATGGTACTTTTGTGTCTTATAACACAGGTTAAATGATATGTGGACAATCGGGCTCCAGGATAGAGAGCTAACGTGTTGGGAAGAGGTAAGATTTCATTTGAAATGGATGGAGCACTGCCACTGCTCTGCCTGCAGGTCCTGCAGTGCGTGGCGTTGTGCTGCCACGTTTCTGGTTGAGCATCCTTGTCTTCCAGATTGAACAGAGCGGTGAGATCCCTCCTTCGTGCTGCAATTTCCCTGTGGCTGTGTGCAAAGACAAGATGTTTGTCTTCTCGGGGCAGAGCGGAGCGAAGATCACCAACAATCTCTTTCAGTTTGAATTCAAGGAAAAAATGTGAGTGCAGGCAGAGACGCAGAGCAAAGTCACTGAGTCGAAGTCGAGAGGGGGAACGCGTTGCTTTGCCTCCTACAGCAGAACGCGGCGGGGCTGGGTGGGCTCCGGGACCCCCTTTGCAATGCTGCTCTCCCTCACCTGTTTGCTGTCTCAGATGGACACGGATCCCCACTGAGCACCTCCTGAGGGGCTCCCCGCCCCCCCCGCAGCGCCGCTATGGTCACACCATGGTGGCCTTTGACCGGCACCTCTACGTCTTCGGTGGAGCAGCAGACAACACCCTGCCCAACGAGCTGCACTGCTATGATGTGGACTCGCAGACGTGGGAGGTCATCCAGCCCAGCCCCGACAGCGAGGTAAAACTCAGCTTTCCTCTCTGCCTTCTGCTCTCCATCTTTCTTGACCCATCTTTTGCTGCCGATGTGTTTTTAACCATAAAGGCTCTATAGAAATTTGTAATTCGAGTTTTGAGCCCATCGTTACCCGACTTGCAGTGTTCAGTGGGCAGAGTCTGCAGAACCTGAGAATGGCACTGAGCTCAGCACCCTCATTGGCCTTGTGAAGCCAAGAGCAGCGAGAGCTTCTGACGCTGAAAGCTCCAAACTCTTTTTTTCTTTTCTTTTGTGAATAAGCAAGCAGAGAGCTCAGCGCGTTGGTGCCCTGCTCTGGCTGTGCTTTGGGGCACGGTGCTGGGGGTGGTGGCTGTGATGTGCTGTGCGGATGCATCAACTCGTCACACCGTGCCACAGCCTCCCTGCGCAGGGTGGTTACACACACTGAGGTGTCTTCAGGCAGAGGAGGTGTTACTATGGAGCAGAACCCCAAATTCCAGCAGTGAGGCCCTGACCAGAGCTCACGGCCTGCAGGTGTGGCCCTGGAGCTGCTGGGTGCCCCGTTCTGCTGGAGGAGATGCAGTTCAGCACTCGCAGGTGGTTTTGTGGTTGGAAAGGAAGCGCCGTGCTCGGAGTTGCATCCTCTTTAGAAAATAGCTTTTCAAATTCCAGATCATCACAGCTGTGAGCTTCCCAAGTTTGTGCTCAGCAAACCAGAGAGGCGTCTCAGAGAACGTGAGATTTATTAAAGAAAAAGGTTAAAGAAAGGGCAATGGCTGTGGTTTGGGTTGTGCCACACCTCGGTTCCTTTCTGTCAAATGCACTCATATCATTTCTCAGCGGCGTTTATTATGGAATTCTCCCCAAAAAAGAGAAGTTCAGGCTCGTGTGAGTGATGGGCCGGGGGCATTTGTGTCTGTGTTGCTCTGAGGTGCTGCATCTGTGCAGCGCTGCCATGACTCACATGAGGCAGATGTAAGGTTTGATAAGGCAGGAAATGGGATCTTAGTGAGGAGGGGTTGCTCTGCTTCGGTCCTTTGGGGAGCATTCATTTGCTTCGCATTGTTCAAAACTTTTGTCAATGGCCTTGAAAGAAAACAGGAAGTCGCAGCTTTCCCCTGATATCTCCTGATTGCCTGCAGTCTTAATTAAATCCTCAGTGATTTGGATTTCTCATTGAGGAGGGCCCAGGCAAATGGTCTTTCAGCATACATGCAGAGTGACACATCCAGGAGCAGGGAATGTGGTTCTGCTTAACGGCTGCCCTTAAGGTTACCCTTGGAAACACTGAGTTACAAACTGTAGTCACTGCGGGTAGCTGAGAAAAGCTCCCTGTAATGGAGAGAGCCTGGAAGTGCTGGTGGTATTTTTGGCTGTGTGAGCTGACATGGCACAGCATCATTTGGTGACATAAACACGTTGCCCCTGTGCTCCTTAGATCAGCTCCCATGGGCCACCTCCTGTAGGTGCTCTGCATCTCATGCTGCAGCACTGCTGGCAGTGACTTCCTGCTGGTCCTGCAGTTGATGTTGTGCTTCCAGTCTGAGAGCCTTCTTGCCTAAACTGCAGCCCGGGGAGCCTTGAAGCTGTGGCTCTGTGTGAGCTCTGAGCTGCATCGGGAGCTGCTCCCAACCCCTGGGTGGGAACTGTTCATTTCAACTGCTGCTTTTGCAGTGATTCACCTTGATTTGCTGAGGACTTTGAGTAGAGCTGAGTGTATTCCTAGTGAGGCTAACACTGAAACCAATGAGTTTATGTGGGGGTTTGCACAGGTTTAATTAAATCAATGTTGACGTGGGTGGAATCAGCCCCGAGTTGGTGCTCAGGGCTCGGATCTCATCTGTTTGAATGATTGCTGGGCTGCAGCACAGAGGAGCAAAACTAAGGCACAGCTTTGTGAGTCAAATCAGAGCCCCGAGGAGCAGCACAGGGTGAGATCTCAGTTTGTGCCGTCTGCAGTGGGTGCTGAGATGGGTTTGGGTGCAAGAAATGCAGAGGAGTGAGTGCTGAAAGGTGTGAGCCATGGCAGCGGTGTGGGGAGGAAGGAGGGCTGGCTGATGGGTTCTGCTGTTGAAAGTGAAGATTCCATCTTGAGCTTGCAAATCTCGTTAGCCTAAAACAGGGAAAGCACTTCAGCAGATGAAGCAGGTCGGTGTGCTGTGAGCAGAGCTGTCAGGGCTGAGGAGGGAATTCTTTCTGTCAGCACTGCTAATGAAGTAAGGAGATCACGATAACTGGGGGATAAGAATGGGGTCTGGAGGTGCTGTGTCCATCTGGGGGCAGTGCGTCTCAGTCTGGGGCTTCTTGCGGTCCCGTTTGCGCTGTAAGAGCAAGGATGGCTGTTTCCTGTGCTTCCTTTCCCAAAACAGGGCTGTGTGCTGCTGTGTGGGTGAGACTGGGCTGGTTTCACACACATGTAAAATATCTCACCCAGAAAAGGAGCTCAGATTCCATCCTATGTGGTGCTGCACACAGCTGGCAGCTTTTGTGGCTCCGTTTCAGCTTGGTAAATTCTTGGTCGCCTTTTCCCTCTGCAGAGTCCCCAGGACTGCTGGCCTAGCAGGACACATCATTGCATACCTGTTCCATACAAACTGTGCTTGGCTTGCACGTTCTGACAGCTGGTTTGTGGGCCTGGGCTCCCAGCAAAGAATTCAAGACAGAGTGGGACTTTCTGGCATCTGGCATTGGTGGGCTGGGGAGCACAGAGCCTGACTGTGCAGCCTCTCTGCAGCTGTTTGCACTCCTGCACACTACAAACCTTTCTGCTTTTATTGTTTTTTTGGCTTTGAGTGTCTCCTTGCTGCATTGCTGTGCAGAGCTGCAGTGGAGCTGTGGGGCTGCAGAGCTCTGTGAGCTGTGGTTGCAGTGGGAGCTCTGTGCTGGCCAAGTTCTGCTCCGATTCCTGAAGCCTTCAGCTGCAGAATGTTTTGATGAACTGTGCACGGCCTTCCTGTTTTGTTTCTTTTTCTGGGTTATCCTTCAATATTTACGTTTCTCTTCATACAAAGTTCCAAGATGCAGGATGGCTGTTCAGAAAGACTTGTGTTGGTTGCTGAAGTCGATCAGTAAATGGCAGGGTGCTGCCACAGGGCTCTGCTACCAACCACTGCCGATGAAACTCCATTGCTGTAGGGATCCTTACTGAGTGCAGGAGGTGGATGGGCCATGGTGGCAAAGCACAGTGTGACTCAATTTCGTATTCCAGTGATTCATGTTTCCTTTCTGGCAATGATTGTGAAAACGCTACGGTTGGAAGACAAACAAAAGTGTTTCCTAAATGAGAAAGCTGTTTTCTGAACTGCAAATCCTTCAGGGTGAGGGAAGCGTTTGAATTAAAAACGAAGCTGAAGTCTCACGTTCTTAAACTAATAAAAAAAAAAGCAGGGAGGCGGCTGAGCCCATGCAGCACACAGCCCAGGGCAGCAG
This sequence comes from Tetrao urogallus, assembly GCF_951394365.1. Lineage (NCBI taxonomy): Eukaryota > Metazoa > Chordata > Aves > Galliformes > Phasianidae > Tetrao > Tetrao urogallus. The sequence goes on along the minus strand of NC_136837.1, from coordinate 4,869,946 downwards.
CCCGGTGGAACCAGGAGAAAGTCACTGTCACTGCATGAAGGCCGTGTGCTGCATGGAGGTGTGCTGCTCTGGGAGGCCTTTGCCATCGGGTGAAATGTGGGCTGTGCCACAGAAGTGGATCTGCACAGGAGTGCAGCCTGGCCCAGCAGCTCCCGCAGGGCCGTGTTTGCTTTGTGGCACCGCGCTGGGGCTGCAGGTTTTGGTTGGTGTGGGCTGTGCTGAGCCCTGCGTGCTCACAGGGCTGGACGAGGTGCAGTGGGCAGAGGGCGGCTGTGCGCAAGGAAACGACCCTGGAATTGTGCAGGCATCACTCGGGGTGCGCGAGGCGCTGCTGCCTCGGGCTGCGCACAGAACGCTTTGTGCTTCTCACCGTTCGTCTCCAGGTGACTTTTCCCAAAGCAGAGAGGAGCTGGTTGTATTTATTTGCTCCCCTTTGTCCGTTTCTTCCCCCAGTTGCCCAGCGGGCGGCTCTTCCACGCTGCAGCCGTCATCTCGGATGCCATGTACATCTTTGGTGGGACGGTGGACAACAACATCCGCAGCGGGGAGATGTACAGATTCCAGGTGAGCTCCACTCCTCCATTCTGTGCCTCCAGCCCAGCTCTGCTCAGAGGCTCCTGCCTGCGCTGTGCCCGCGGCTCCTCTGCGTTTCAGACTCGGGTGTCAAATGCTGATGGAACAGAAGCTGAGAGCTGCTGGCTGGGCAGACGAGAGAAATGCTTCTGGGTATGGGTGACCGAAGTGAACGGAAATGTCTGATGTGGGATTTTATCTTTCTTGCAGTTTTCCTGTTACCCAAAATGCACTCTGCACGAAGATTATGGAAGGCTGTGGGAAAACAGGCAGTTCAGTGATTTGGAGTTTGTTCTGGGAGAGGTGAGTGGTTTTAGTGAGCGCTGCATTGGATTTGATGGGCAGAGGGTCCCAACAGGGCTGTGACTGCCTGTACAGCACGTGCAAAAAGCAAACTGTGCCCAGGGAATGTACCTGAGCAGCAGCATCACTGCTGCAGGTGCCCTGGTTCCCTAAGCTGCACTAAGCTGATAGCTTTATAAAAGGAGAAGGAGCTCTGTGAGTGTGCAGTGTGAAGGTGATTCGAACCACTGAGCCCTGAGGTCTCAAATGGTTCCTGGAGGAGCAGCTCAGTGCTCAGCAGATCTCCATATCACCTCCAGAGCCACTTCTTGATTACTGACATAGAGTGAGGAAAAGCAGCACAGAGAGATAAAAATAATGTTTTCGATGGAAAACATGAGAAATTTCAACTCAACTGCTGGTTTTTGTTTTGTTTTGCTAAAAATGTTGCTAAGGACTTCACAGAGATCAGATGATGCTTTCAAGAGCAGAACAGATTATGAACAGAACAGAATAAATAAATCATGAGGGGCAGCAGCAAACAAGCAGAGTGTTATTCTGAAAACTACCATTCAGAGTGAAATCAGATGCAGTGCTGAGACGCACGGCCCAAAGCAGGACCTGTGCAGCAGCTTCTGCTCAGCGACCTCACAAAGGCTGCCCCACATGGTGTTTGCCATTGCTCAGCCCGTGGGGAAAACTGGTGTTGAATTTCACCTGGATGCGAGGCGCAGATGCAGGGCTGCCTTTCATTCGAACTTGCAGTGAATGTTTGGTGATCTGGAGAACAGCCCGGGTTGCTGCTGCTGCTGCCATCTGCCACCTCTGTGCGGTCTGGGAATTAATGTCTGATGGCTGCTCTGCCCCTTCCTTTGGCAGAAGGAGGAACGGGTCCGAGGGCACGCGGCAATTGTGACAGCCCGCTGCAAGTGGCTGAAAAAGAAAATCATGCAGGCGAGGGAGAGGCTGAAACAGGTGAGAGCTGTGGAGGGGTCGGCGTGGGGAGGTGATTGAGCTCACTGTGCCCTGACTGGGAGCTCAGGTTGTTGGGAAGCAAACAGTACGTGCTGAGACAGATGCAGGAGCAAAGCAGTATCTGATGCTAAGATGCTCCTGGGCCTGTAAAATAAAGAGGATAATTAGTATTAACAGGGACTGCTGGGTGGGCATCAGGGCAGGCCGGGGCAGAACGTGGGGGAGCCAAAGCTGATGGGTGAGCTGGATTTGGCTGTGGTTCCTGGGGCTCTCCTGGCTCAGTTCTAATCTCTGGAGCACACCCTCCTCACTCTGCAGAGGACAAATGCTGTGTGCTGTTGGGGATGGCCAGCGAGATGAGACAGATTAGAGGGAAGGCAGGATTCAGGGTTTGATGCTGGCTGTCTTTTACCTCAGTATTGCACGATTTTTCTGGAGCACGGAGCATCGACTGTCAGCTCTGCTCACAGCTCCTCACCAAAAACTGGCTGTTGTCCTTCTGCACGTGGCAGCACATAACCTTGAAGACAGCAGGGTCTTGATAACTGTGGGGTGATGAGAAGGCCCTTTGGTTCAGTAGTGATGTGTGTGTGCGAATGCAGCCTCGGTGCCATGCTGGAGTGGTTTTTCTGTCTCACCAGAAATCAAAGCAAGATATTGAAGATGAGGGGCACGCGGGGTGTCAGAAGGACGGCACTGGTGGGAATGTCAAACTGTGCCGCCTGCAGCCGCTGCTGGAAGTGCCCATCCGAGAGGCTGAGGCTCAGCCCTTCGAGGTGCTCATGCAGTTTCTGTACACGGATAAAATAAAATACCCTCGCAAAGGTAGGGCAGCAGGACGAGCGCTGAGTGCTGACAGCAGGCGATTTCCTGCTGTTTGGCCCACTGCAGAGCCGTGCCATCATCTCCTCAGAGTGCCGCCGTGAGGGCTTGCCTCGAGAAGTCCATTAGGTGCTTTCATTGAAGATCCCTGAGTTATTGAGCAGCTGGGGGCTGGGAGGTAATTGCCAGACGTCTCTCAGCTCCAGATCTGACTCCTGGCCCTGGTGCAGTGCTGAGGGCTGTTGGGCTGTGGGAAAGCCATTAGAACTCCAGCTGGAGGAGGAAAGGAGCTGAGGCTGCACAGCGCAGGAGTTTAAGTGAAGGTGCATCAGCTCTCACACTGGAATCCTGGCTTCGGATTCAGACTCAGATCTTTCTATTCTAGAAAAGATCATCCTCAGTAAAATATTACTTTGTAAGCAGTTGTTCCAAAGCTTTCCCTGCAAAGTCTAATTATGAGGGTGAGGGAACCTCCTCGCTGGCTTCTGCTGACGTTGCCAGACCCAGCTCTCAGCTGTTGCCCTAATCCTCAGTGTGTTTAATGCAGGACAGTCAGACCAAAGGAGGATTATCACACCCAGCTTCTCCCTTTGTTGCAGAGGGTTGCCCTCCTCCCTGGCCTCCCAGGTCTCCCCAGTGCTTCCCTCTCTGCAGCATTTCTGGTCTGCTGGGATCCTCCTGTGCTCCCACCCTGACTTTGTGTATTCCTGGCTGCTCTGGGCTCAGAGGGCATTGCCCTGGGGATCCTCCGTGCTCAGCTAATGGCACCTGGCACGCCTATCAAGGGGGATTTTCCTTATTAGACACTGGGAAGCCAAATAACATGCAAGAAGGCTTTTCTCTGTCAAAAAGTAGTTACAGCAGATGGTCAGAGATCCCCTGTGAGGAAAGCAAAGGCTGCAGGGTTATTCCTGGAGGCAGTGTCTCGGTGCAGTGGTCACCCTGAGCCCCACAGCCCCTCTGCACTGCGTAGCTCAGGCTTCCAGGCCGACCTCTGGTCTGTGTGTGCCCCACAATTGTCCGTGCTTGAAAAACTGTCACAAAACCTTTGCCCAAAAACTCATTCGGGGTGGCTCTTTCACACCTCTGTTTTGAGAGATCATCCATTTCTTTTTTTCAGTACCCATTCTTGGTTTAATCTGAGCAGCAGAGGAACTTGTCACAGAGGTGCTCTTCCAATTGCTGCCCGCTGTGCTGCTCTGAATGCTCGGGTTGAGTCAGAAGAAATGCTTTGAGAAAGTTTCTCCTTTTGTTTGGTGAACTCTGGTGCCATGGAAGGGGCTTTTCTCTCTCGTGATTTCAGGCCATGTGCAGGATGTGTTGCTCATTATGGATGTGTACAAACTGGCCTTAAACTTCAAGCTCTCTCGCCTGGAACAGCTCTGCCTTCAGTACATTGAAGCATCTGTGGATCTGCAGAATGTGCTCATTGTGTGTGAAAATGCTAACAAGCTTCAGCTGGATCAGCTAAAGGTAATCACATTTTGCATACAAAGTAACTGATAAGAAATTAAAGAAAATTTTGATGTAATTAATGTTTTGCAAAAGCTGTCAGCTTTGCAGATTCGGTTCTCCCCTGTAATTATGGCTGCCTGGCTGTGTGTTGCTGTGGGTTGTGCTGCAGGAGCTCATGAATATTATGGAGGCTTTTTCAGTGAGTGAAATCTTTGCATGTCTGTCCTGGAGGATATAAAGGGCAGAGTGACTTTGCTCTTCCCCAGTTGACTCACTGCAGTGAGGTGGCAGCGGTGCATTTTCTGGTCGCAGGGTTTAATGCTGAGCCTGTGCATGGATTCTTTCACCTGATGTGATGGAAAATTAAACTCAGCTCTTAGACCTTTGATCTGAAGATGAGCGTTGGCAGCTCTCTGTGCGGTGGGTCTCTGAGGCACTTGCACTCGAGGTGCAGAGCTGATACCCACGGCTTCAGACCGTTCTCATGCTGCACTGCTCCCACCAATAGTGGCCAGAGCCGATTCTGCTTCCAGCTGCAGAGAAGCAGCTCTCCAGCAAGCCCAGCAATTCGTGCAAGGGCAGACAGTGCTGATGGAGCAGCCTGTGCAGAACATGGGCCACAGGGCTGATGCTTACAGCCAGAGTGGGGCAATGCAAACCAGTGTGCAGAGGCATTTCCTTGGGCACCGCACACTGGATGTGGGCGAAGGAGAGGCGTCCAGGAGCACAGCAGCAGTCAGCAGCAGTTACACACATGCTGGCACAGCCCTCGGCGCAGACATCCCAGTGCTGGTGGATGCAGTGCCAGCAGCAGCAGGTCAGCAGGCTGCAGGGCTCTTGCACACCCATCCTCCCGGGTTGGCAGCCTGGTTCTCAGTGCCTGGTGGCTCCTGGTGGCTCCTGGTGGCTCCTGGTGGCTCCGTGCCCTGTGCACAAGGCTGCTCTTCCTGGCATCCCAGGCGTTATTTAAGCGTTGTTTCCGCTGGGTCTGGGCAGATCCCTGTAGGTGGCAGCTGAACTCACTGTGGCAGGAAATGGAAATCAGTAATTATTCCTTGGCCTGATTTTTGTACTCACCTTATGGTGAGCTGCTATAGATTACATTTTTTGCTTATTTAAATATCCTGAGGGAAAGCCCTGGTTTGTGCTGCCAAATGGGCTGCTTTTTCTGTTGTTCCTTTCACTGTTGAGCATTAGGTCTGGTCCATTTGTTACCTTCCTACTGCGTTGATTTTTCTAGCAAATTTGGCTTACGAGAGCCTGCAAGATCTCCTTCAGGCTGTTTGCAGCCTTGTCAGAAAAGATCAGGCAAAATCTCCACCAGTTCCTCGAAGAAATCCTTTGAGCTTCTTGTAGCATTACTGGATAGTAGTGAAGAGCTAAGATCTCTTCACCCTTCTGGTTAAATATCGGGTTCTAATCATATAAAACACTGTTATGAGCAACCAGTCCCAGTTTGCTTCATCTCCTGAGGTTCCTATTTCAGAAATCATCAGAGCAGCCGGGTGGAATCAATTAATCTTTTCCTCATTATTTCTTAGTTGGGTTTTTCTTAATATTTGGAACTGTCCTGCGTCTCCTGTTCAGGTGGGAGCTGAGGTGGCTTTGTAAGGAAAAGCTCTGGCAGTTCCAGTGCTGGGATCCACGGGCAGGGGCTCAGAGAAGGCTGGCTGTCACCAGTGTGACATCGATGTGCTGCAGGATGGCTTCATGCAAGAAACAGTAACTATTGTTATTATTCCTCTTTTGTTCAAAGGAGCACTGCCTGAACTTCGTGGTGAAAGAATCACATTTTAATCAGGTCATAATGATGAAGGAGTTTGAGCATCTTTCGTCGTCCCTCATAGTGGAGATTGTCCGGAGGAAGCAGCAGCCCCCGGTTCGGACGCACTCCGACCAGCCGCTCGACATCGGTAGCTGTTGTGCCTCACTGAGATCAGCTGCAGGGCTTTGGCTGCAGGGCTTTGCAAAGGCTGGGGGGCGGCCTGAGAGGAGATTGCTGCAGAGCTGCAGTTCTGCATCTAGTAAAACGGCTGCAGGCTGCGTCCCAGGCGAAGGCAGAGCGGCGCAGTTCCTCCCCCTGAGCTTCAGTCAGAGTGTTGTCCCCACTGCAGTACATGAATCATGTCAAATGTTTCCATGTTCTTGTGGTGAAATATCCTGGTTCTGATCGGAGGCAGAAGGAATGGAAAGATAAATTAAAGAAAGAAAAAGGTTAGAAGAAAAGGCAGTAGGTCTTCAGTTTAAGTGGAGTAGAAGGTAACCAAGCTGTAGATTTTCACCTCCTTTGGCAGAGGGGGGTGGGAGGAAAAAATGAAGTGTAGGAACAGAAAGGAGCTGTAGAATGCACCTTTCAGTGCTGTCCCCAGGCAGAGCTGTGGGTGTGTGTGATGGGCAGTAACGTGACAGGGAAGGATGAAGCTCCTTTCGCTCCAGGATGAGGCAGAAGGGCCTGCTTGCTGCTCACCCCAGGGTCCCAAGGGAAGGAGAGCATGGAAGGGGGGCCTGGCACCTGCACAGCTGGAACTGCGGCATCCAACTATTTCTGTGTTGACTTTCAGGAACATCTTTAATTCAGGACATGAAGGCTTACCTGGAAGGAGCTGGGACTGAATTCTGTGATATCATCCTGCTCTTGGACGGCCACCCACGGCCAGCACACAAGGCCATCCTTGCAGCCCGCTCCAGGTGAGTCTCTGTTCATTACTGCACGTGCAAAACGCTGTGCAGCTGCTGGGGCAACTTTTGTAGAGGACAGGGAGGAACTCTGTACCCACATACGGTGGAAGTTGCAGCTCTGCTCTGTAAGTGTAATAAGCCTTTAAGGCACAACGATGAAATATTTTTCAATTTGATACCCAGCAGGGGATGAGGGGAGGAAATTAAAATGGTAGAGACTCTTTGGAGGGTTTGTGAGCGTAGAAGCTGCACTACAAGAGGAGGGATCTGTAAAATCACAAGAAGGAAATGTGCTGAGCATAAGGCCATTCTGGTGAGGTGGGGAGCAGCAAATGTCCACTGAGCATCCACCTCAAATCCTGTGAAACCCGAGTCTGTTTCTCACCTGCTGATATGAATGAGCATAGAAAAAGCTGGTGCAGAACAGGGAGCAGATTGTTCCCATCAGCTCAGTTCCCAGAGGCGAGCTGTTCAGCCTGCAGTGAAGTTCTCCCTCCACTCCATCTGAGCTGAGCGGGTTTGTCCCTGCTGTGTGCTCCTCCTGCTTTAGGGAGCTGCTTCTGAACAGCACCGAGTTAAACCATCCATGTGCAGAATGCTTTATGTTACTCTTAATTCCTTTTTTTCTAGTTACTTTGAAGCCATGTTCCGTTCCTTCATGCCTGAAGACGGGCAAGTGAATATTTCTATAGGTGAAATGGTTCCCAGCAAACAAGCGTTTGAATCTATGCTTAGATATATTTATTATGGAGAAGTAAACATGCCTCCTGAAGACTCCCTGTATCCTTAAATCCGGGCTGTCTGTGTGAGGTGCACATGCAGTGACTCAGCTCTGGTTTGCTGGCTGCAGGCTGGGGATGGTCAGGGCTGCATTGACAACAGGAGCTGCGTTTCAGCCTCTGCTGCTGCATCTGTGTGCGCTGCGGCGCCCATCCTTGGCTGTGTGTGTTTCCCTTAATGAGATTACAGCTACCTCTTTGCTGCACCTTACTATTACGGCTTCTCCAACAACAGACTGCAAGCGTACTGCAAGCAGAATCTGGAAATGAATGTTACGGTGGAGAACGTGCTCCAGGTAATTGTCCTCAGGAGCTTTAATTAGCTGCTTCACTTGGATACAGGAAAGCCTAAGAGTCTGATGCAGGGGACGTGGGGTTTGCTTTTCCTCCATCAAGCAGTGCTGCCCTGTGTCTGCTGGCTTAGTCCCATCTCGTGGGCTGAGTGGCACTGCAGTGCTGGGCGCAGAGCTGTGCAGACCCTGGAGCACAGCACAGCCTGAGCACAGCCTCGTCCAGCAGCCCCGCCTCCTTTTCTGCTCTTTCTGCCGTTGGTGCTGCTGTGTGGAAGTGTTGAGGAGGTTTGGCCAGCAGGATGCTCGTGTTGAGCTCCTCATCCCGCAGCAGGAGCAGGATTTCCATAGGGCTTTATGCAGCGTGCTCAGCCTCATCTGCAAATCTTGCTTTCAGTAGTAACCAAAGCAGTGGTGTGTAGGTGACGCTGCTCTTGTTTTAACATCAGTGCTGATCTGGCAGCAAAGTTTAAGGCAACAGGAGTATTCTGTGATAGCAAAGCCATCTGCGTAGGAAACAGAGCCCTGAGCAACGTGAGCAGAATCAAATCCTGCACAGACTGCTCCTGGCTGCTGCCCACAGCAGTCTCACTGCAGCACCCCAGGGAACCCGGCTCTGAAACTGATCTGCAGTTTCCTCTCATGAAGGCTCCACACATCTTAGATGCAAGGTTTACTTCTGATTAGTTTAGAAAAGGTTTGGTAATGAAAACCATCGATGTTTCCACAGCTCGGAGGAATTCTCTCCTATGAGTCAGAGCAGTGTTTGTGTGCTTGTATGTCTGAGCAGCGCAGAAGGAAGATCTTACCTTTGCTTTTGCTGTAGATTTTGGAGGCAGCTGACAAGACCCAGGCCCTGGACATGAAGAGGCACTGCCTGCACATCATTGTTCACCAGTTCACCAAGGTTGGTTGCATCTTTTCTGGGGCTTTTGAGAGCTGCTGTCCTCTGTGGCTGCGTTGGTTAAAGACACACTAACATAGGAATCCGTTCCGTTCTTCCTCATGTGAGACAGCTGAGACATGGCTGCCTGTCCTTGGCGCTTGCTGACAAGTCTGCCAGGCACGCTTCTCACATGAACAATAAATAAAAGACCAGAATATCCTAGTCTGGAAATGCAAAGACCTTCTAAAACAGAACTGCTTCCATTTCCGCTTGTTCCAGCTGTTAATTTTGTGGCATGCAGTTGTTGGGTTTTTGTGCATACAACAAGATAAGCCTGGCGTGGCATGGACTGAGTGCACTTTTCTCTTTCGCTGGTAGCTACGAGTGCTGGGCACAGTTCTGCTGAGGCATTCTCCCTGCCATTGGTGGGAATGCAGAAATCCTGTGCTCAGAAGGCAGCTGAGCGTGGCCTGGCTGGGCTTGTTGTGGTTTCCACGTCTGGATACGGGGCTGATGGAACAGTCACGAGTCTGACGTGCTGATGTTCCCATCCTCACTGGGGAGAATGAGGGGATTGTCATCGTGTTGTTCAGATGAGGGAGGATCCCTCCATGAGTTCACTGCACACTGTTAGCATTGCTGAAATTTGTGGGTAAATCGTAGGGACTGAACTGGGATTTCTGGGTGCTCCATACCTGCTGATGCCATGGGTGGTGTTCAGGTAGGGGTCTGTCTTCTGTATGTCTAATCTCACAGTCCTGTTGATGCCTGAAGTTTGGAAAGCACTGCTGTGTCCAGGTGGCATCTAAAGGACATTCAGAGGGGGTATTCAGCCCAAACTCAGTGCACTGCACATCTGCAATCACTTGGAGTGCACAAAAAGCTTTGAGAGTGGAGGGAGCATCCAGGAGTCCCCAAGCTGCTCGAGGGACCTCAGCACGAGGCTGCAGCCCTGTGCTGTGTTTTCTTCTGGTCCCCCAGTCCTGCAGAGGGGCTCAGCTCAGTGTGGCTCCTGCTGCACGTAGCCCAGGGGCTGGGGTGGCTTCTTGGCTTTGGGGCAACGCTCTGTAATCCCTGAGAGCTGGAATCCTGGGGTGTCTGCTTCCTGTGGAGGCCAGAGGAAGGCAGGCAGGTTGGAGCGATGCTCACCAGAATGTGCTGAGGGAGACAAATATTGCAGCACATCAGGAAAAACAACCTGAACTGCTGGGTGTTGCTCAGCTGTGCTCATCGGCACCAGTCAGAATATGTGGAAATGTTTTACATTCAAACTGTTGCCTGTTAGAACAGCATTCATCAACATGTGGCTGGAAGGCTGTCAAGCAGATGTGCAAGAAATGGTAATCATGCAATGTTTGTGTTTGGCCTGAGGAGCTTTGGTGTGTGATTTTTGGCCCAGCACTGTGTGACTGTGCGTGGCTGGGCAGGAACGCCTGCTGCTCCGCTCCTTTGCACGCTGCAATCTCTGAAAGGTGATTTGTTCCCTCTGTGTGAGCCCAGTGGGGCTCAGACAGGCTGCTGTGAGCTCCCCTTCCCCACCTTGGTCCGTGCTGTCCTCGATTTAAAGCACAAAAGAGTTTCCCCACTTCGAGAGCCCCAACGGAAGAGCTGTTCCCAGAGGTTCGCTCATTGGGGCAATGGCTGTGCAGGCGTTTGTGTGTCACTTCTGTGCTGAAGCCCCAATAAAAGTGCTGCTCTGAAGTGTCTGTCTGTGCTCTGACACCAGCCCCGATCTGCTCCTACCACTGCAGGGCCCGATTCCCACCAGTGCTACGGGTGTCTCTTTGCTCCCAGTCCCTGCAGCCCCAGTCCTGGCTGCGTGCCCTCGGGCAGCACTGCTCTGTGCTCTCTGGAGGTGTGCTCAGCTGAGGCGATGGATGGTGTCAGCAATGCAGGCAGGGCTGGACGTGGTGCTGATAACCACAGGAGCAGGGATTGCTGGCATGGAGGAGAGAAGGCAGAGCTGTGTGCATCTGAGCTTCGAGCAGCCCCAGAGCACACGGATTGCTGGAGTCACACGCATCTGATGTGGCACAGGTTTTGCTGGCTGCTGCTCCGTTGCCCTGCTTGGGCTGCAGGAGGCATTAAAGCAGAGCCCACGTGGCTCTGCTCTGAGGTTCCACAGCTCCGGAGCAGCACCTGGGTGTGCTGAGATCCCATCCTCTGTCAGTTCTGACGACCTGAAGGAGACAAGCAGACCTCAGAGCTCCGTGCTGCGCTTCGTTTGCATCCGGTAACAGCAGAATTGTCATCATGAGCAGTAATTACTGTTCTCTTGTGCTGGGATCAGCATTTCTGCTGTGCTCCCCTCCCTTCCCCTCCGTGCAGCACTGTGCACTTATGGGAAGTGGTGAGGGCCAGATCCTGCACCCAGCTCTGATTTCGCACCTCACATTGACCTGAGCAGGGGGGTAAAGCAGCAGCAATCAGCTGCCATTTGGGGAGGGTTTTCATTTCTTGGTGTTTTTCTGTTCTGTTTTTCTTTTCCTTGAAGGTCTCCAAGTTGCCAAACCTCCGCTCCCTGAGCCAGCCACTCCTCCTTGACATCATAGAGTCGCTAGCTAACCACATCTCAGACAAGCAGTGCGCGGAGCTGGGCGCAGACATTTGACGCGCTGCGATAACGGCGCTGCCCGTTCCTTCCTCCGCACCATCCTGGGGCTGCTTTCGCTCCTTTCCCACTCCGTGCTGAGCTGCTCGCAGTGGAGCAGGCAGATGTGGATGTGCTCGGTTTGTACCTTCGTGGAGAAGGGTTTGGTCTCTGCTGCACAGATGTAACGCTGCAGCCATTGAGGAAATGAATCCGGCCCAGGCGGTTCTGAGCCTTTCCCAATGCTGTGACTTTTATGGTGTGAAAGAGTCGTTCCTGTGTTGAAGAAGTTTTTAAAACAAACAGCGTTAAACAAACTTCACCTGAAACGGCCATGGGCTGCAAGTGGAAGTCAGGCGTAACAGAGGTGGAAGCGGAGCGCGGTTTCAGCTGGGATGCTGATGTCGGACCAGGATGGAGGGACTTTTTTGGCACTCCCGTGGCATGGATTAAAAGTGAAGCTCTGTTGCAACCTTGACTGGCAGGCTGCAGGAAGTGCAGGCCTGTGCTGTGCTGCAGGCCAAACTAGAAGCTTACGGTCCTTTCTGACCATCCAATCCATGAATCCTATCTCACTAAGCCTTCCTACATCCATATATTAATAAAGAGCTAACGACTCCTGCCTGCATTACATGATTGACTTGGCATTCATTTTGGAAAAAATGAAGCAAAAAGAACTCTTGGCTCGATGAAGGTCGCTTTGTTAAAAATAAGTATCTGTGCTGCGTCTTGTTTCCCATTTTAAGCTCCGTGTCCTGGTTGGCTGCTGCCTTGCAGGAAGGTGGCTGGAGGCAGAGCTCCGTTCCCAGTCAGTCCCAGTCCTGAATGGGCAGCAGCTCCCCGTTGTGTGAGCTGTGCTGAGGCACACAGGGCACTGGGGGCCACTGGTCTCAGCTGCTGGCTTTGCTGGGGTGAATCCAACCACAGGTGGCAGATAAATGAGAGCCAGGCACTCCTTGGCACGGGGGATTGGTTCCAGGTGCTTCAGAGGTAATGAAGTCCCAGCCAGGGGTTGTGTTCATTGCCCCAACAATCCGCATTGTGCTGGGAAAGCACACAAAGTGCCCACAGGGAGAGGTTCTAAGCTGCAGCCTGTGATAATTCCAGCAGTTACTTTCAGCCATGCTGAATCCACTAGAGGACACCAGTTTTCCAAACGTGCACAGCCTGGGAAGGAAGAGCAGGCTGACCTCATCCGTGCAGTAACAGCCCGACTGTTTGCTGTGACTGTGTGGAATTTGGAATGCCTTCTGAGCAGTGATGACACGGGTGGTCTCTGCACGCTTGGTGCTGGCTGTGCAGCTCTCTGTGTCAGTGGTGGCTTTGGCTCAGTCCTGGGCCCGGGGTCGTGGTGCCAACGTGGGCAGCTTTGTGCTGCATTTTGGCACTGGGGAACTTGCTCTTTTCCTTGCCCTTGTTGAGGACCAATTAACAGCATGGCTGCCTGCTTTTCCTCTTGTCCTCTCCCTCGCCTCCCCTGTATGTAGGCCACGCTGGCTCTTTGCAGCCCTCCGGTCATGTTTGACTTGCATCCTTCTCCATCCTCGGTGGGATTTATCCCAGCAAAATGCACCAGTTGGTTCCAGCAGGGCTCCTTTCTGTGCCAGTGTGTGTTTGCTGCCCCTCGCTGTGCGGTTTGCTGGTAGTGCCTGGCTGCTCACCAGAGCAGGGTTTCATCCTGCTGAACGCTTCTCTCTAAAAGCCCATTAGGCTGCGGATGGGACGGAGCCCCGCTTCCATTACACCGCTGCTCAGAAATGTCTTATAGCTGTTCTGATGGCATTAAGCGCCATGTTTAGGAGCTGTTCTGCTGCTCCATCCCTGAGCCCTGCATCTGTGGGGCTTGCTCTGCTGAACGGCCCTGTCCCACTCAGGGCACAGTGTGCCTCCCCAGCCCCAAACAGAGCCCAGAGCCCCGGCCGTGGTGAGGTGCAGGTGGACAAAGCCATGCAGACTCTGGGTTCAGCTGTGCCCACCCTGAGCCCTGCAGGAAGAGGATCCCCGCCTCGTCCCTTGCGGTGCCTGGGGGGGATGAAGCCAGGACCCGTCCCAGTGCTCCAGCTCCCATCCCTGCTGTGCTGGGGGTCCTGCAGGGCGCATCCAGCCCCAGGTGGGTGCAGGTCGCAGCTGTGAGCGCGGCGTTGCCTCTCCCTCCCCAATGTGGTGCAGGCATCACCAGGCCCCAGGAGCATCGGGGCTTTGTGCCGAAGCTCGCCGAGAAGAGCAGGAGCACACAGTGGTAAAAACAGCCGAGTTTAATAAGGAAACGTGCAGTGAGAGCTCAGCAGCCTGCAGAAGGAGGGCAGGGATGGGGCTGCGGGCGAAGTCAGTCGCTCCCCTCCAAGCCCAGGATCTTCTTGACGTAGTTGCGGACATTGATGTGCAGCTGGGGGGCTGTGGCTGAGAAGGTCTCCATGGCCAACGCTCGGGCAGCCTCCGAGCCGCCCCACATGGCGCGGTACAGCGGCAGCGTGTACTTCTGCTTCCCCTGCCGGGCACGGCGGCAGTTGGGGCACAGCCCTGCACTCCCAGCACGGGGCAGGAGGTGCAGGGATGCCCCCCAGCACACACCTGGCTGTGCAGGAACGCCTTCACCTTGCTGTACTCGGCCTCATGGTTGTTCCTGAGGACGATTTGGCACCAGCGCAGCCGCAGCTCCGCGTTCTGAGCCTTGGAGATCTTCGGGTACATGGCGCTCAGCCTCTCCACGTTGCCTGGGAGAGAGAGCCGTCGCCTCCGCTCCCATGGGACCACAAGGCAAGGCCCCCCACCCCCCGAGGGCAACAAGAAGGACACTGAGCACTGGAGCTGTGCAGAGAGGGGCAACGGAGCTGTGGGGGTCTGGAGCACAGTGGGGTCCTACGGCGAGGGGACCCGGCGTGGGTCAGTGCAGCAGATGGGCTCAGGGGAGACCTTGCCATTGCCTGCGGCTCCGGAGAGGAGGTTTGGAGGGGAGGGGGAGAGTCAGGCTCTGCTCCGGGTAACAGCAATGGGATGAAAGGTGACGGCCTCATACTGCGCAGGGTTGGGGTGGGGAATGGGAGCAGAGGGGGCACCGTGCTCAGAAGCACAGGGCGACGGCAGTGAGGACAGCAGTGGGCACTGCAGGGTGGTGGCAGTGAGCTGGGCACTGCGGGATCTCAGCTGCCCTTCCCAACCACAATCCCTGCGGCTCATGGAAGCCCTGGAGGTGGCCTTGGCCTCACCATCAGGCAGGGGCGACTTCTGCAGGATCCGATCCAGGAAGTAGACCAGCTGGTACGTCTTCCAGGCTGAGATGTCCACGGCTTCAATCTCCTCCACGTTCAGGCCATCAGATGCCCACAGCTCTGCCAGTTCGTCCGCCGGCTTCATCAGCTGCTGCCCCGGGGAAAGGTCGGGCAGGAAGGGCGGCCAGCCCGGCGTGTTGAGCCAGCGATCGAACTCCAGACCTGCAGAGGTGTGGGGAGGAGCGCTGGGGGGACTCCGAGCCCACATGTGGGGCTCCTGGTGTCCCACAGCTCCCAGCACAGCCCCAGCTGCTGCCCAGGGCTGGGTTTGCAGCCAGGCACAAAAACCTCCTGCTGGGAGCGCTGAGCAGAGCTGAGCCCCAACTCCAGCACACAGATGGATCTGCAATAAGACCAGTGCCGGGACGGAAGCCCAGGAGCTGGGAGCCATGAAGCCAAGCTCTCACTGTGCCGGGAAGCCCAGCAGCTCGCCATGTTCGAATGGAAGATGGCTGTGAGCCCCCGAGGTGCTGCACCCTGCGCTGACCTGGGCGAGACTCCACGCCTTGCTTCTTCAGGTCGGGGAAGAACTCCAGGAAGAAATTGAGGGCATCGTCTGCAGTGATGCTCTGGAACTTGAACTGCTCCACATAGGCCTGTGGGGATGGACAGGGTGACCGTGCCATGCAATCACTGCTTGCTGGGCACATCCCCACTGCCTGCTGCCACATGCAGCACTGCCCCACTGCACCCCCACCCCCAGCTCAGTGCTGCCCTGACCTGCAGGAAGGTGTCAAACTTGCCCTGGTCCCCCACCAGGTGTGCCAGGTAGCTGACGAAGCAGAACCCCTTCTCATAGGGAGTCTCGTTGTACGTGTCGTCTGGGTTGACACCTGGCAGGGCAGAAAGGAAACGGCACAAAGGAAATCATCCCTTGTTCTGCAGAGTGAGCGCTGTGCTCAGATTCATCGCTGCCACCCCTGTGCCACGCAGCCCCCCACCACAAAGCAGCCCGGATCCCAGCAGCCCAGCCCCCCAGACCTGGCTCAATCACCACCCGCAGTTTGTTCAGTGGGTGCTCCTCCCCAGTCGTGTCCATGTGCTGGCGCAGCAGGGCCCGGCCCGTCGCAGCCTCCAGGCAGGTGTAGGCTGAACCTGGCGTGGAGGAGGAGTGTTTGGAGCCCCTGACCCACATGTGGGGTGAGGAAAGCACAACGTGGGGGGGGGGGGCATGGCATTTTGCCCCATAGCTGGATGATGGGGTGCGGGTGAAGGGTGAGAGGCACGGCAATGGGTTGGTGAGAGCACGCGCTGCCCGGAGCTGGGAGGGCAAAGGAACAGAGCAGGGAGCGCTGCTGTGCAGGGCCGTGTGTCCCTGAAGCGGACGTGGCAGCTCCATCTGCACCTCGGGATGAGGCTGGTTGAGAATGGGGACCGCAGAGCCCCGCGTGCGGCCACGCACCGTAGACCTCGGTGGAAATCCGCCTCTGGGCGTACATGGTGAAGCCCTCGTTCAGCCAGAACTCGCCCCAGGTGGCGTTGGTGACCAGGTTGCCAAACCAGCTGTGGGAGATCTCGTGGATGATGACGTCCACCAGGGAGCGATCCCCGGCCAGCAAGCAGGGCGTGACGAAGGTGATGCAGGGGTTCTCCATCCCACCGAAGGGGAAGGAGGGCGGCATGAACAGCACGTCGTACCTGGGGAGGGGCGGCAGCTCGGCACAGACTCACCTCTTCCTGCAGCCGTGGCCCGGGGCTGCAGGCGCTCCCTTCCCAGCCCCAGGAATGGGGCTCATCCTACCTGCCCCACACATAGGGCCCGAAGAGCTTCTCGCCCACAGCCAGGAACTCCTCGATCACCCCATCGTACTCCTTCTTGGCAGCCTCGATCAGGCAGGGCTCGGCCCAGACTCGGCTCCTGCAGAGACCAGGAGAGCTCAGAGCAAGCGTGGGGCGTTGGCTGTGACACATGGCCTTGTGGAGCAGCACAGTGACAGACAGGGACAGCCCCTGTTGGGCAAACGTCACACAGGGGACAGACCTCCTGCAGCTCGTGTGCTCGGCCCGGAGCAGAGCAGAGGAAGGTTTAACCACCAGTAGACTTTCACCTATTGCTTCACCAGGCAGCGGCCGCACGTCTTTATGCTGCGACATGAAAGCCTGGCAATAAAGCTAAGGAGAGTCCAACTGCTGCAGCCTCCTTCCCAACCTGAGTGCCAAAGGGCTTTTGTGTCGTTGCTGTACCAGGGGGAAAGGGACCTTTGGGGACGTGCTTGGGGCAGAAGCAAGCAGAGACCCCCGGCAGAGTGGCAGCTCGCAGCCGTGCCTTAACATTGGGTCCCATCTGTGGGCACTCACCTCGGGCCAACCTCAGCAGACACAATGTCCCCCACAGCCAGGGCAATCAGGTACGAGGGGATGGGGTGCTCCATCTTGAAGACAAAGGTATTATCTTTCTGCTTCTCCCAGGTTGTGGCGCTCATCACGGCTGTGAAACCCTCGGGAACCTGCAAACGTCACCAAAACGCCCATCAGGTCTGCGTGGCACAGAGTGGGGTTTCAGCCAACCTGATGGGGACACCGCAATGAATCCCCTGAGCTGAGCCTGGGCTGCTCACAGCCATCCCTCCCACACTGGGGACAACGCGACCAAGGCTCTCTGAGAGCACATCACAGTTCAGGGGTACAGCGGGGCACCGGGTGGGCAGGGAGGAGGGGGGGTGCCAACCCTGCAGAACTGCTGCTCCTCCCCATCCTATACAGCCACTCATCCTCCTCATGTCAGACCCAGGGAAGCCCCGCTTCCCCCGGCGTCGATCCGTGGGGTTTCACCCTCTGGGAGCTCTGCTCCAGCTTTGAGGGCACCCTGTGAGGATGGCAGCCTTCTGCCCCTCCTCTCCAGCACTTACAGAGCAGAGCTTCGCCCTACAAAAGCTCCGGGAAGGTTTCTGGGGTTTGCACCCCGCGTCCCTCCTGCGGTGCCGCTTACCTGCACTGTGGCTGAGTATGTGCATTTAACTGCTGGAGTGTCAAAGCCAGGGAAAAAGGATCTATTCAGGACGGCCTGGCCTTGAGTGTACAGATAGGGCTTCTGCTTCCCCGCGGTCTGCTCGGGGCTGAGCCAGCACACCTGGCGAGAGAAGAGACAGCGCAGTGAGCGGCGTTACCTGGAGCCGGGCCGTGTAGGTGCTCTTCGTGGCAGGGGTGTGGAAGCCGGGGAAGAAGGATCTGTTGAGCACAGGGAAGCCAGAGGTATAGAGGAAAGGTTTCTCCTTCTGGGCCGTTTGGGAGGAGTCCAGCCAGGACACCTGCGGCACAGGCGGAACAACAGGCGGTGAGGCGAGGGTTCCATTGCTGTCCCCACCGCTCGGTCCCCACTGCAGAGGGATGTGGGGCTGTGAGCAGCCCGCGGCGAGCCCAGCCCAGAGCCGAGGCACGGCGCCTTTGACAGCGGGCCGCGTGGACTCTGGACGGCACGCGGTCCGGGTGAAAGATGGCGCGGGATCCCCGCCGCCCCACGTCCTCCCGTCCTCGTGTCCACAAGTCCCCACTTCCAGGTGTCCTCACGTCCCGGCGTCCCCACCCCCCACGTCCCCGGCTCCACGTATCCCGGTGTCCCCCCGCCCCCCCGCCGCTCACCCCGGGCCCCTCTCCCGTCTCGTAGTCG
Organism: Tetrao urogallus; assembly: GCF_951394365.1. Taxonomy (NCBI): domain Eukaryota; kingdom Metazoa; phylum Chordata; class Aves; order Galliformes; family Phasianidae; genus Tetrao; species Tetrao urogallus. Next base: position 4,851,739 of record NC_136837.1, on the reverse strand, counting down.
ATCCGCACGACCAGCAGCTCCCCGGGCCGCGGCTCTTCGGGCAGCGCGAGGTGCAGCGCGGTGCCATAGCTGGCGAACGGGCGGCTCTCGAAGCGCAGCTCCCGCCCTTCCCCTTCTCCTTCCCCTTCCCCGGCCCCGCCGGGCGGCAGCAGCCGCGCTCCGAGCACGGACAGCGCGGGGTGCGCGTCCAACACCAGCTCCCGGCTCCCGGCGCGCACGCAGCGCAGCTCCAACCGCGCGGCCCCGCGCAGCCGCCCCGCACCCGCGGCCGCGAAGCCCACGCGCAGCGATAGGTGCAGATGCCGCAACGAAAACGGCGCCGCGCTGCCACCCGTGGCCGTGGCCGCGTCCCGGGCCGCCCCCAGCGCCGCCATTGCCGGTCGGAGCCACCAGCGGGGACCGCCCGGGGGGGCGGAGCGGGGGCGGGGATTGCGGGTGTCCGCGGGGCGGGGGCGCGCCGGGGGTCCCGTGGGATTTTCCGCCCCCCCCCCCCCACCCTTTCCCCGCTCCACGCGCGTTCGCGGCACTTCGGCACTGCGGGGGGCGGGTTGGGGGGGGGGGAGCGGGGGGGCCGGACTTCTGCGCGACTCCGCCCCGCTCCCCGGAGCCCGGCGCCCGCTTCAATTCGCCGCTGCCATTGTGGAAGCGGCACCGGGAGCGGCGGTGCCGGGATGCGGCCGCGGTGCTGAGCGGAGCAGAGCGGAGGTGAGCGGGGTGGGAGGGGGGAGGGGGAGTAGAGCACCCCGCTGGGAACTCGGAGCTGCCTCCCCGTGCGCCACCACGCGCGTCCCGCAGCGTGGGCAGCGCGGCCGGGACGGTGCTGCGGGAGAGGTGCCGACCGCGGTGTCTCCCGGCCTCATCTCGGGGATCTCCTGTCCGTGGGCTGCGCGAAGCGGTGGGGAAACTGAGGCCCGGGGCTGCCCGCGGTGGGACGCCGTAGCGGGGCGAGCAGCTCGGGGTTCTCACGCCCGACCCGCGCTCGAGAAGATGCCCCGCAGAGCTTCGTGGCGACGGACGGCGCGGTGACGGCCGCTGCTCCCGGACGCATCCCGCCGGGCTGAGGACGGTGAGGGTGCGGGGGGGACTTCGTGGCGGTGCCGGGTCGGGCCCGACCGTCTCCATCCGCGCTGCGGTCGGTGGCTCCGGGATCCCCGCAGGGCTCTGCGCGGACCGCTGGGCACCGGGGAGCTCGGGGGAGTTTTTGGGGGGACCCGTGTGCGGCTCCACGCCTCCGGAACGCGCTCCCGTGCCGGGCTGCGCAGCGCAGAGCCCAGGAGGGCGTGCAGCGGTGCCGCCGATCTCCCGGGTCTCACCTCGGAAAAATCCAGACGGGAGAGAAGCCAGCAGCCCGCGCCAGGCTGGGTGTGCCGCTGCGGCTGCGGGGGGGCTCCGCTGGGCAGCGGCGTGGGACGTGGGCACACATTGCCAGCAGCGGGGCGGGATTCCGCCTGCTGTCCCCATTGTTTGTCCCGGTTCCCAGCGACTGGGATGTCCCGGGAGAGACGCAGCCCCGGGCTCACCGCCCTCCGTGCCCCTGCCTCAGTTTCCCTGTGTGCTTTGTGGGCATCGCTCTCCATCTGACGCGGCTCGAGGATGCCCGGGGGGCGTAGGGCGGCTCCGGGCTGCCGCCGGCGCTGGGCAGGCTGCTGCTGGGGTGGGGGCAGGCTGGGGGTTGTGGGTGGGTGAGTTTTGTTGGGGCTGCACCCCAAAAGCAATTTGAGATTGGGGGGGGGGATGAAGTCCCCAGGATCTGGACCTCCTCCTGTGCTGGGGGGCTCCCAGGTGAGTCCTGAGGTTTGGGCAGGGGGCAGGGATTGGAGTGGGGATGGAAGTGAGGATGGGGTTGGGGGGCTGGCAGGTTATTAATAGCCATGGGGAGGCTTTTCCTGCCGAGAGCCCCACACTGCAGCCCAGGGACAGGAAAAAGGTGTTTCCGGCTCTGGGCTGGAGCGGGGCTGGGCCCTGCAGGGGACAAGCGGGACCGAGGCCAGGTGCCCCCCGGCTCCCGTCCAGCACAGTGGGGAGCAGCCCCGGCACCGGGTGGAGCGATGATCCTACATGGAGCTGGCAGAGGCTGCCAGAATGGTGGCATATCTTCCCGTGGGCCCAAGAGCCGGTGCTGGGACACTGAGCTGGCCCTTGTCCCTTGGTCCTTGCCACAGCCCGAGTCAGTCTTTGTACACTCCCAGGTTGGACATGACCCTGTCCCAGCCTCTCCGACTGTTCCCTGGGGCTGAGGGAGGGCCCCAAGCCTTACTCATTAACAGGTGGCCTCTAATGAGCTTTATGTGACTGAGCAAAGGCTTTGGGGGCCGCAGCACGGGCTCAGGGTGGTGCCACGGCCGTGTGGGCACAGCCGAGTTGAACCCTGAGTTTGGGGCTGCTCGGAGGAGAAAGGCTCTGCAGGACGGCGCTCCGGCTCCCTGCCTTCCCCAGCCCCGGCTGCCGTTCCCCCATCGCCACGCCAGTTTTTCCCCTCACCGCCACCGCGGCCGCGTTCTGACCCTGCGCTGCGGCTGCGGCCCCGCGAGCGTTGCAGGGTTGGCTTTCGGGCTCGTGGTGTCCCGGGGCGCCGCCGCCCTTACGGGGCTGCGATCATCTCCGTCCTCATCCTCGGCTCCTGCGGACATTGGAGGCTCGGTGCGGATGCGGCCGTTCCGCGTCACCTCCGGCAGCAAAGCGGGGCAGCGGGCGGCGGAAGCTCCCCCGGCTCGGCGCTGTGCGATGACTCCCGGCTTCTCCTCCCCTCCCAGCCCCATCTCCACCCTCCGGTTTTCCTCGCTTTGCTTTCCCCGCTCCCTCTCTGGACCCTTTCCAGAGGAGATATCTGTGCCACGGGGAGGGGAAAGGGCGGAAAGCTGGAGAACTGCCCTCCTCCGTGGGGGTGCTCGGGGGATGCTCAGACTCCTCCAGGAAAGCTGAAACTCCTCCTGGTGCGATGGACCCGCGATTGCTCTATCAGCTGCTTTCCTTTGAGCATGAAGGATTAATTTTGGATGTGAGGGTGCAGGGATGGGGCAGCGCGGGGCTGGGGGAGCTTTTTCCATTACAGCGACGTGCAGATCACTGCCCTGTGGGGATGCTAATGGAGCCCAGAGATGCTGCTCCCACCCGGCTGCGTTGCGGCGATCAGTCTGAAGCCGGGCCGGCAGCTGGCCGCTTGCACTGCACACAGCAAACGCTGCAAACTCATTAATACCGGCATAACGAGGTGTTTGCGTGGCACTCGCAGGCACTGCAGCTTTGCAGCTCGCTGGAAAATCCACTCATCCCATTAAAGACTCCTCATGGCTTTTGCTTCCAGCCGCAGACGCCCATCCCGGGGAGCCCAGAACCGGGGATGAAGAGTTCGGTGGTGGCTGAGCTCCCTTCAGACGGACCTCGGCACACGTGGAGGTCTCGGGCAGTTTTTTTTTGCTGCAAGAGCTGCGCGTTCGTGGTGTGGGAGATCGCGGTGGGAGATCCTGTGCTGCGCGCCCGGCTACCGCGGCTGCTTTGGGGCCCGTGCTGCCGAACCCACTGCCGTTACCGCGCAGCACTTCCCAAATCCTCAGCACGCTCTGAAGGGGCAAAAAACCACCTTTTGTCGGCCCGTTCCGCGGAGCCGAGGGCCGCGCAGCGCCGGGACGAGCGATCGCAGCCGTCCCACCGCTCGCGTCCAACGCGTCGCATCCGCCCGCTTAATGCGCTCCGCACAGCTGCGTCCTCGAGCGCCGCTCCGCACGGACAGCGCCGGAACTCCCGGTTTTGGGGCCGAGAGCGGAGGGGCCGCTTCCGTCCGGCCGCGTCGTGCCGGTGAGCGCAGGGCGGAGCCACGCCATCCGCTCGAGCTCAGGAGGCCTCCGAGCTCCCCGGCTCCTCCGGTCCCCGTCCCGCCTGCAGCGCTTGGCTTCCGGCCGCGCTCCGCCCCGTCACGGAGGAGCCCGGGACGCGCGTGGGCGGCACCGGTACCGGGGAGCTGTCCAGCGGCGGCGGCTCCTGAACGGCCGCGGGGACGCGCGGAGCTCCTCGGGTCACGACTCGCATCTCAGGCATCGAGAGCGCTGCGAACCTGGCCGGGGACGGCATCGCGCGGAGCGGCCTCGGGGAGAGGCGGCCGACACGTGCCCGGTACCGGGCTGACCTGCAGGGCTCTCACCCGGCCCGGCTGTGGCAGAGGTGGTTCTGCCGCCGGAGCCCAGGATTTGGTGCTGGAGCCAGTCCAGCTGAGCGCCGAGCTTTGCTAACAGCACGGTGTTATTAAAGTGGGCTTAGTGCCTAATGGGATTGCCGTGGAGTGGCTGAAGCAGGGATTAGTGCTGTGGCTCTGCAACCATCGCTGCTCCGACACCCGCCTGTTCTGTCGGCCCGCAGCCCTTCACCCAGCAGCTCCACGGGCACTGAAGCTGCCCCCAAAAGCTTGCTGCTGGGTGCCCCGCTGGCATTGCGTTGCACGCGTGTCTGCAGCTCTGCAGGGTTCCGTGTTCTGTGTCGTGGACTCACACCGCTCAGTGCTCATTGCTCCCATCCCAGCTGCGCTTTGAGCCCCAAACCCCACTCTGTAGCACCGAGCCCTACAGCAGTGCAGTGCCCAGCGGTGCAGTGTCCCATTGGTGACACCCAGCTGGGGGCAGGCCAGGTCCTGGCTGCAGCGCGGGGGCTGGAGGCTGAATCGGTGGTTTGTTCCCCTCTGAAGGCTCCTTTCTCTCCTTGCTGCCCTCTGTTTCTCTTAGGAGAGTTTCATGTCCCTTGTGTCACAAGGAGCCTTTTCTTTGTCATCCTTCCTGAGCGTGCCGGGCAGGAGGTTGCATTGCAGCAGCGCCAGCCCCAAAGGCAGCACGGGGTCAGATTCTGCATGGAGGGGCTTTGGGGGATCCGTGCCCAACCCGTCTGAGCCTGGCTGCAAATGTCGGCGTGGGAGGATTCTCCTCACCCTCCTGGGAGGACTCGGGGGATTTGCGGTGATGGTGTGCAATCTGCACTGCCACTGCTTCCCATCGGTTGGAGCGTGCTGAAAGCTGCCATCGCCTGCGATCCCACAGGACATCATGGGGACATCCAGAGCTGTGGGTTCACTCGGGGTGGGGAAACTGAGACACAGAGAGGTAGAGAAGCACCATCAGAGGTGGAAGTCCGTGCTTTTTTGCATCCCAGTGTGCCTGTGCTCAGAGTCCTGCTGCAGGGCTGAGCTGCGGTGCCCCCCAAGCCCTGCCATGGGGACTCAACTCGGGGCTCAGCCTCCAGCTCCGAGTGTTCCTTTCTGCTTGCCGAAACCACAGGTGTGAGGTGAGTTTTGACTCTATTCCAAGCGAGTTGCTGCAGCCCCGAGCACAACAGATGCCTCTTTGAAAGAGACGTGCCTCCGGGGCTGCAGTTTGTATTTGTCCTGGGATGAAGGACACGGCTCAGCCAAGGCTGCTTTGTTTCGCTTTGGTGCACACATCCACCCTATGGACCCCCTCACCCGAACCATCGACAGCTGCCCTGTCCCTGGGTTCAGTGCTCTGTGCTTCGGGGCAATGTGGAGCTCAGAGCTCCAGACCCACAGCAGTGGGGGGAGCACCCCCAGGAACAGCACCCCGAGCCCACCCCACGCTTTGGTGCTCTGCCACCGAGCTGAGCCTGCAGAGCCAGCATCTCATTTTCATGAGGAGAAAATCGCTTCCCTTTGGAGCTGATTGCAAAGGAGCCTCGGCATCAGGGAGAGCCTCTATGTAGGTCAGGCTGTAACCTGCGTGGCGACAGCGCGGTGATGTGGCACAGGGGGGACCCTCTGCACCCCGAGCAGCGCTGCCTGCGGGCAGGAATTAAGTTGGTGGCGAGTTAATGGCTTGCTCAGAGTGGGAAAGTGCAGGATCTCCTAGGGATGACTTTAATTTGTGCTCACTAATAAAATAATGGGTGATTAGCGGTAGGCTGCTTAGAGAGGAAGGCTCTCCTGAGTCCGGCTTGGTGCTCAGTGCTCACATGGCATCCCTGGACCCACGAGCATCCCTGTCCCCATCTGAGGGTCCCACGGTGTGACATCATGGGGCAGAACCACACTTGGCTGAGCACAGGGACGGCTGCCCTGGGGGATGTGCTGTGCCCACGGGAGGGAATCCAACCTGACCGAATAGGTCGAAAAAATCCATAGAGATGCATCACAGCCCCAGTGCTGAGTGCCCTGAGAGCCGTCAGGCTACGGCCAGGCCACGAACAGAGCGGGCTGTGTGTGCCCCAGAGCCGACCGTCAGCACAAAGCTGTGCCTGTTCTCACTGCTCCAGCTCCAGGCGAAGCCTCTGTGGGGCAGAGCAGCACCTGGGTGCCCTCCCCAGCACGTCCCCATATGTCCAGCTGTGTCCCCTCTTGTCCCTGCAGATTTGTTCATTTATTTGAGTTTGGGATTTTTTTTTTTTTCCTTGGAGAGCTGCAGCCTGGATGGTCTTACAGGACTGAGAAGCGGGCTGGGGTGGTTTTGGGGCCCAGGGAATGGTGTTGGTGGCCAAGAGGGGTCCCTGCTACTTTGGGTCTCTGCCTGTGCGGAGACATGGGGACACAGGGACGGAGCTGCCCTTGTGGCTGCAAATGGGGCCCTGGAGGAGGGACATCACCGTGCCCCAGTTCAGCTCCTTCACTCTCCTCTCCCTCCGCAGTGCCTTCCTGGAGCTGCCTCACCAGGATGAATGGAACGGCCAACTTGGCCCCGACCGCCCGCGGCCACTTCACCTCCGCCATCCCAGTGCCACGATCCACGACCCCCAATAAACCGCCTTCTGCAGCCCCCCCGGCCCGGCACAGCACCCCAGGCCCCCCTGCCTCCCACCGGGCCACATCCCCACGGCCGGCAGCACCCCCCGGCCCCAAAAGCCTCAAACCCAGGCCCAGAGCTTCAGGTCGCGAGGCAACCGAGAGCCCAGGTGTAACCTCCCATGGGGGGCAGAGAGCCCCACTGCTCCCCGGGAAGGGGGTGGGGGGAAGCCGGGTGGAGTGCAGCCTAAGGGGGCCTGGGGCCCACCGTCCCCTTGGGATGGCAGTGGAGGATGGACCCGACGCCGGCCCTATGAGCAGGAGCCCCATGTTTGGGTCGGGGACCATCAGCTTCTCCTCAGCCTCCCCGCAGAGCCGCCCTGTGACAGCCACTGTTGCCCCGTTCCACTACCGGTGAGTGATGGGGGATGTGGTGGGGGGTGTGGGATGGGGAGGCCGGTGGAGATGGTGTGGGTTGCATCACTGGAACAACGGGGCTGGAAGAATCGGGGCTGGGGATGCCCCAGCTGGGTGTCTGGGGGCACCCATGGGAGTGTGGCGTGGGGCAGGGGCAAAGCTGAAGGAGATGTGACACCTCGGGTACCCCCACCCCATGGGAATGGTGTTCTCAGAGTCCACAGCGAGGCTCAGGCACCACGTCCCCATTTCTGGGGGTCCCCATTTCTGGGGGTCCCCATCTCTGGGTGTCCCTGACCAGCTGCAGCCCCTGCTCACAGCCCCGCTCTGCCCCCAGGCTGCAGGAGGATGGAGAGCAGAATGCCACATCCCTGTGTGACATCGCTCCTGCTGAGGTGCCCGACCCCAAATCCAGAGCTATGAGTAAGTGCGTGGGGTTTTCTGCATGTGCACAGGGTGTGCGGGGGGCATTCTGTGCATCCCCTGCTTGGGGGCCGCATGTGGGCTATGTGGGAGTGCTGCCCCGTGCCCACAGCTCATCCTGCCCCATTCCAGGGCTGTGCTGGGGTTCCCCCCCCCCCCCCCCCAAAAAAAAATAGGGGTCAGCACTGCTCTGGGCAATGCTTGTGTGGGCGCTTGGCTTTGCTTGCTGCCAGCTTGGTGCTGCTGGGGGGCTGTGGGTGGGCAATGTGAGTCCCCTGGGGCCAAATGCCATCAAACAGCGACAATGGGGTGCCAGAAGACAGCGGGCAGTCCTTGGGTGCCCCTCGACCCCTGGTGGGCTCTGACCAGAGCCCAGCACTGTGGGGAGGAGGCACTGGGGGCTGCAGGAGCTGCTGGCTGTGTTGGTAGTGCCTCGTGCAGGGCCTCCCAGAGCAGCTGGAGGCAGCTGGGAGCGGGGCTGGACGCGATGCACGAGCAGCTGTGGGGCTGAGGCTGTGCAGAGCACGGGAGCATCCATCCCCAAAGCGCAGCACGTAGCGAGCAGGAGAAGGATGGGGAGGGGGAAGCAGAGTCGGGGGAGTGAGGACGGCCCTGATTTGGGGCGAGGACGATGCTGGCTGCACATGCAGGGCGATCTGTGAGGTCAGAAAGCACAATGAGGGCACGAGGAAGGGATGGGGGACCCTTCCTGCCGCGTGGGGCTGCCGTGGGGCGGGCGCTCCCGAGGCCCGGCAGCCCAGGTTCACCCCCGCCGCCCCCCACGACGCCCGGCCGCCGCTTGGCTCCCTTTCCTCCTCTTTCTAGTTTTCCAGCAGCTCCAGGAATGACCCATTTCCGAGGAGGCGGCCGGCAGCCAGCTCACAGCCGGGCCCTGGCACCGGCAGCTCCCCGCGCCCGCAGCTCCACCGGCAGCGCTGCGCACCCGGGCGGGCGCCGAGCAGCCGCGCGTTCCTCCCGACCCTCCCGCGGGTGGCAGCGCCTTGAGAGGTGCGGGGGACGAACCCCCCACCGCCCCCCCCCCCTCCCTCGTTGCGTGGTCGGCTCCGCGCTCACGACGGCGTTTTTCAATGAACCATTCACCAGCGCTGCTCGCGCTTTGCTGGGCAAGCGGGGCAGCAGGGAACCCTTTATTTTCCGGGGGGTCGCTGAACCCAGACGTGGGGTCTCCATCGCGCACCGGGTACCAGCATCAGCCCGCCGCTCTGCACTGCTTGCTTTGGGGTGGGTTTTTGGGGGGGCGGGGGTGCTGCTGCTCGCAAGGATGCTGGGGCGGCGGTTGCCAGGGCAGCGAGCGGAGGATGGCGGGTGCTCCGCGGAGGGCTGGAGCTGAGGGCGAGGCGCTGCGGGAGCGGCTGCGGCTGATGAGAGCGGACAGAAGTCGGTCAGAGCCGCTCCCGGGACTGCCGGCAGCGGGGCTCAGCCTGGGGGTCCCGGGTGTCGGCACCGAATGGGGGACGGGCGGCTCTGAAAACGGCTCGGGGAGGTTCGGGGTTGGGTTCGTAGCGCCGTGCCGTCCCCCTGCCCGGACCCTCCGCGTGGGGCATCGCTTTGGGGGCAGATGGGCCTCGCTGGAGGGGCGGGGGGCAGGGGGAGGCCAATCCCAAATGACCCGAGTCCTCCCACCCCCCCGCCACGGGCCCTGTGCTTAAGCAGCAGCTGCATGGCTTGGTGAAGGCTCTCAAAGCGGGGAGGCTCTGGGGCGCAGCGCGGGGACCCAACAGCTCCTTTGGGTGCAGAGCTCCCATTGGGGCGCGCTTTGCTTTCCCTCCCGCTGGTGTCGGGGCCGCTCAGCGTTGTGGGGCTGAACCCCAAATCTCCGGAAGGGGGGGGGGGCGGTTGGGGCCGGCTCTGGCGCTGCCCCCCGCCCTCCCGCTCCTTATCTCCGCAGCGGCGATGTGCTCTAATGCAATATTTCCCGGCGGTTGCCATGGCAGCCTGCGTGAGGTCACCAAATAGACTTAATTCACCCCTCCCGAGGGACGGATAATTAATGAAAAACGATGATAACCAGATCCCGCTGCCCCGCTTTTCGCCCCCTTCCTTCCCCCGGGCCGTGCCGGGGTTGGGGGCCGTGGCGTCGCTCGGGGGCGCCTGTAGGGCCCCTCCCGCCCCCGTCGGGGTGAACCGGGGAAGTTTCCCCCCTCCCCGGGGACGCGGGCGCTTTGCCGGCACCGCGCTGCTTTGCCACCCCCCGCAGCGGAGCGCTCAGCACCCGCAGCCCCGCAGTTCCCCGCGCGTCCCCGCGGCGCTCAGCGCTGCGCGATCCTCCCCCCACGAGCGCGCCCCCGCTCGGCCACGCCCCCCTCGGCGGGAGCGCGCCCGGCGCCCCGCCCCCTGCCCGCGCCCGAGGAGGGCGGGCCCTTTTTGTTTGCCCGTGACATTCCGCTGGTTCGCAGTGTCCCGCCGGCGGCGGAGCAGTGAGGTGGGGCCGCTCCGCTCCGCTCCCCCCGCCGCGATCCCCCGCTCCCCGCCGGTGGGGCGGGCGCTGACGCCGCTCTTTTCTCTCTCCCTCTTCCTCTCTGTCTGCTTTTTTTTCCCGGCGCGCCCTCGGTGCCGCAGCAGCCCCCGGCGGGTTAAATGATTGCAGCGCGGGGATGCTGGGGAGCAACCTCAAGAGCCTTCCCGACGTGGAGCTGGGCGAGGAGGGCGCGGCGGAGCTGCGCGGCTTTCGGCGGGGCCCCGACGGCGGCGGCGCGGTGATGCCCAAACGGGCGAAGGCGGCGGCGGCGGCGGCGGGGGGGCCGCGGGGCGCGGAGCTGCGGGTGTTCAAGGCGAGCAGCGCGGAGGGGCGGCTGCCGGCCGGCTCCAACCTGCGCAAGCAGAAGTCGCTCACCAACCTGGCCTTCCTCACCGACGCCGAGAAGAAGCGGCAGCTCTACGAGCCGCGCTGGAGCGACGACATGGCCAAAGGGACGGCGACCACCGCGGTGGCGGCGGGGGGACGGGGCGGGGGCGGCGGTCCCCGTGGCCGCGAGGCGCCCGCCATGTCGCGCAGTCTGTCCCGCTCCGAGCACTCCCTGCTGCCGCCGCGCCCCGCCGGGCCCCAGAAGCCGCCGCCCGCCGCCGGGAAGCCGAGCCGCATCCCCCGCGGGCCCTACGCCGAGGTGAAGCCGCTCAGCAAAGCCCCCGAGGCGGGCGGAGGCGGAGGAGGAGGGGGCGGCAAGTGCGACGACGAGCTGCTGGGCGGCAAGGGGCCGGCGGCGGCGGGGGCCGAGGAGAAGGCGTACCTGAAGGTGGACCCCGAGCTGGTGGTGACGGTGCTGGGCGACCTGGAGCAGCTGCTCTTCAGCCAGATGTTGGGTGAGTGCCGCCCCTCTCCCCGCTCGCAGCCCCCGGTCCGCCCGCGGGGTCGGTGCGGCGCGTAGGCGGAGCCGAGGGGGTTCGGTTCGTGGGCGAGCGTTCCGGCGGCAGCTGTTGCGGGATGAGGAAATCCAGGAGATCCCGGGAGGCTCTGGGATCTCCCTGCTGCTTGGCCCGGGGGCGAGGCCACGTGCGAGGCCGTGCGGAGCGGGGCTGCCCCGGCCCCGTGCGGGCTGTCGGCCGCGACTCGCTTCCGAACGGGACCCGAAGGCGCAGCGGTGCTCCGTCCCGAGGGCTGCCCTCGGCACGCGGAGCTCGGTGGGAGCGCAGCAGGGGGGGCCGCTCGGGGCTCCGTGCCCCCCTCGGGGCCGCTGCGCGGTGCGTGTGAGCCGCTCTCACCCGCGGCCGCGTGCGATGCTGCGGCGGGGAGCGGCTCTGCGCGCTCGGGTCTCGTCGGTGCTTCGTGGCTGAGCGCCGTGCCCGGCCCTCGCCTTCCGCTCCCTGTGCCCAAAATGCGTGGATGTGCGCCGATCTCCAGGAAAGCAGCGCTGCGTTCCCCTGTGCCCGCAGCCCCGGGGGCTCGCAGCTCGCGAGAAGATGGCAAGCGATCTCAAGGCAGCCATGGCGAGGCTGCTCGGAGCGTTCGGTGCGAGCGCGGCAGCTGGGGGCCGCGGGCTGGCATGGACCCCGCTGAGCTGCAGGGCTGTGCCTCGTGGGTCTGCAGTGTCCCGTGGCTGCTGTGCCGTGGGAAGCCACCGGGTGAGCCCAGAGTGGGGCCGAGGTGCTGTGTGTGTGAGGTTGCCTTTGCTGCTTGGGGCTTTTTGGTGGCTCTACTGCTGTGGAATCCCCGTTCCCCAGGTCCTGCTGGGTGCGTGGCAGTGTTACAGGAAGGTCTGTTCCTAATGGATGTTCATCATTGGTACCTGTGCTCTGGAGGTTTTGGTGTGCCCCTGTAATCCTGCTTTTGGGGGTTCCTCAGCGCCCTCAAGAAGAGCCGTTGCCCTTCCCTGTGGGTGCAGGAGTGGCCCAGTAGGAACAAACCCCCGTGCACAAATTGCTCTACAGCTGATGGAGGTTTTGGGGTGGTTCTCCGCTGGGGCGGAGCATCCCTCCAGGCTGTGCTTCGGTTGCCCTTGGCCAGGCTGAGTTGGCCCAGTGCTGCCACGTTGGGTTTGTGAACTCTCTGCTCTGTGCTTCCCGAAGTTGGTCGTTCTTTCAGCCCATGAGCATTGCTGGGCTTCCCGAAGTGGGAAGTGCCGGTTCCCTGCTGGCAGCTCAGTTTGTCACCGTGCTGCTGTGCTGTTCTCCTCATGTGCAGCTCTGGCTGTGTGCTTGCATTCAGGGGGAGCTGTGCTGTTGAATCGCAGCCGCTTCGTTAACTGAGCCACCAACGACCTGGCGTGTCCTTGACAGCCTGTGGAGCTCAGAGATGCTCGGGGGAGTGGGATGACAGCAGCGTGGTGGAGGCTGCTCCATCCGCCGCAGTTGGGCACGTGCTGAGCTCCTGGTGGTGACCCCTCACTGATCTCCTGCTGTGCTGGTGGGTGAACCCTCTGCAGGGATGGCAGCTCCTCTGCAGATCTCACGGTGTGAGCTGTGCCCATGGCCGTGGAGGGCGGTGGCTCGCGGGTGCGCTCTGCATCCCTGATCTCCGCACCTGAGCTCCCATCTCCATTCCGCGCTGCCAGGAACGCTCCCCAGCCTCCGAAGAGCAGCGTTGGCCAAAGCTACGGTTTGTGTAGTGGCCAAATGTTACCTCTCTGCAAATGTGTCACGTTTGATGGCACCGCAGCCTTTGTAGGGCTGGCAGAGGTGGCCCCGCACTTAAAGCAGGGCGGCCTGCGTAAGCTGGGAGAGGTCACCAGAGCACAGCAACCACATGTGCTTTGTAGAGGCTATTTCTAACATCCAAATTACACGTTGCACATCAAGCGCAGGCTGAGCGTCCTCATCAAAGCCGGGCGTGCTGCTGGTTCAGGATGAAAGGCACAGAGGCAGCGTGGCCCCGTGTGCTCGCTGCAGGTCCCTGGAGCAGCCATTTCCTTGGCCACCTCTTGCTGTCCACCGTGCCCCTGTAGTGGCTGCTAATGGACAGAAGTGCCGGGGTGCTCAGAGTGCCTGGGGAAGCGATGCTCCCCGGAGTGTTTGCAGCACGGCCTTGGAGTGCATGGAGTGCATGGCAGTGCCGTGCAGCTCTGCTCGCTGTTGGCTCAAAGCCTGCACAGCTCTTCCATCCCCAGGATGGTTATTGCCTCTCCAAGCAGTGCGGCTGTTCGAGGCCGCTCTGATGTGAACGTTATTCCTCCCTCAGTGCACCCGTGTGGCCGTGCTGAGGTTGTCGGGGTGGGAATTTATCTCCTTCTGGCAGCAAAACGGAGCTCCAGTGTTTAGAAATAGGATGGGGAGAAAGGGCTGATCCGTGCTGTTGTGTGGTAATGGTGGTGCTGAGAAATCCATGCTGCTTTTTAAGGTTTCCTGTGGAAAAGCAGCAGAACAAACATCTGAAGGCAAAACTACTCTGAGATGGGTTGGTGGAATAAATTCTTCCCCCCAGAGAGCTTGAAAATTGTTGTTTCACACGGAGCTTTCCCAGGGCCTGGCTGCGTTTTGCCCCCAGATCCAACACTTGCCCACCAAAACAACGTGGCTGAATGCAAAATGGTTCTTTCTGCAGGGGGGGACCAACAGCTGCCTGGCACCAGCAGGCTGCCCATCCCCAGGGCCGTGTCTGTGCTGTGCACGCAGGTTGTGCCCCCCCAGGCCGTGCTGCTGGCGCTGTGCGCTGCCAGGTGTGGGGATGCTCCTGTTGGTGGCACTCGCAGGAGCTCTGCCAGCTCTGTGCCTTTTGCAGAGTCCTGCAGCCCCAGCTCTGTGCCACTGCCCTCGAGTGCCACCAGCACCGTGTCCTCGCTGCTGCCCTGCCCTGGGAGTTCCCAGCTCGGTGCCGTCCTGCACAGCTTCGCACCCCACAGTGCCAGAGAGCGGCATCCCCCATCCCTCCCACTCCCTTTCCTGGTCCTTCCCCTGCCTTGGCTGGGGCTGCGCCCGCTGCTCAGGGAGGGGGATTGGTGCCAGGCCAGCACGGAGCTACAGCCTGTGCCCCTGGCACTGTGTCACCCCTGAGCAATGCCAGCACCCAGGGACAGCCGAAGGCACAGCCGTGGTTCTGCGGGGTCCTGGCAGGGTTCTGCAGGACTGTGAGCTCTGCTCACGTGGCTCTGTGGTGCCCGCTGACGTTTCCCATCCTCAGCCTCATTGTGCCACTGTGCGGGTGGCGCTGGGTGATGTGTGGCAGTGGTGTCCCCAGGATGTGCTCATGTGTGGCCTCAGATGCAGGTGCAGCTGCCTGCGTGCAGTGGGGGTGGCTCTGTCTGTCAGGGTGGTTGATCCCAGGTTTGGGTCTCGGGAGTGAGGCTCAGAGGTGTGGGAGGTGAGATGGGGCTCAGTCCTGCTGCAAAGTCACGTCCTCCTCTGGTGTGCAGACGCCTTCCTGGGAGAGCGCAGAGGTGGGAATGGGATCTGCAGCAGTCGCTCCTTTGGGGTGCTCTGGGGCAGCGGAGCTGTGGGTCTGGGGCACAGTGCTGCTGCCAGGAGGGAGACAGGGAGCAGGGCTTCCCTGGTGCTGCTGCATTGCAGCTCCCAGCCGGGAGCGGAGCTGGGAAGGCAGGGGATGCTGCATTGCAGGGCTGAGATTAGTGCAAATGGAGATGTCGGAGTGGCTGTGATGCTGTGAGCGGCGCCCGGCGTGCCCTCAGATCCTCTCATCCTTCCTCTCAACTCTTTCTTCCACGTTTTGTTTCGCTCAAGCGTTTCTTTCATTCCTTACGCTGCTGTTTGCCTGGTCTGATGGAGGCAGCGGCGTATTTCTTTTTAATTCAGAAGGGCTGAGGCTCTTTTCTTTTTGGAAGAAGCTGTCGGAGCCTGGCGGTCTGGCCTGAGGCATCCCTGCAATCACAGTGGAGGGAATGAGCGGCTGAAGGGCTGCTCTGTCACCGTGTGTCCCCACACCGTGTCTGTCCTGGCAGCAGTGTGAGCAGGTGGAGGTTGTGGTGTTGGTGGAGGGGCTGCAGGAGGTGGCTGGGAGGTTGGGTTTGGTGGCTGTGGTTCCTCGAGGGTTGGGCTGTGGGGCCACATCTGCCCCAGCCCTGTGCCACGTGCAGCCCTGTTGAGCGCTGCCCCACGGGTTGGGATCTTTGCTCGCTCCATTCCCTCCTCTGTGCTCTGTGTTGTGCCAGGTTGTGTCCCCAGCTGTGGCAGCTGGCAGCAGGACCCTGCAGTGGAGCATCTGGGTGAGCTTCTTCAACAGGGAGCTCCTGAAGTGTGTGTCCTGCCCAGCCCTGATGGGCTTTATGGGAAGCCCAGCCCAGTGGAACACTGAGCTTCTACCTGTGGTACCTCAGCATCCCTGCTGGCAGTGCTGTCCCAGCCCAATGCCGAGCAGTGTGGCTCAGCCCCAGAGCAGCACCAAGTCACGTTCAAAGCTGCAGCTCAGGTACAGCTCCGTTGCTGGCTATTTATAGGCGTGTGAGCTCTCAGCACGGCACAAGCTGAGAATAACTCCTGATCAGACTCCTCTCCATATCACACGCCTGCTGCCCGTGCATCACCGCCCTCCTGGGCGCAGCGTGTGCTGTGCTGGGTTGTGTGAGGCTGTGGGTCTGGGGGCAGAGGTGCCGGTGTGCCGGACCTGCAGGTGGCATTGGCTCCTGGTGGCAGTGATTTGTCACCATGGAGGCGCACGTTGGTGATGCAGGCAGAGCATCCTGCTGTGCACAGGGAGCGTGCAGTGGGATCGGTGGCACAGGGAGGTGTGGAGATGCCCGTGTTGGGCTCAGAGCGGGGGCTGTGTGTAGCTGGGGCCTGGCGGATCGCATCGGCTCTTTTGTCTCTGGCAAATTCCACTTTGATGGCTCACCCCGTGTGATTTGAGGCCGGATGCATCAGCTTCTGTAGCACTGTGGTTGATGCCAATGGCACCTGGACCCGGTGGGGTGCAGCAAGGCCCCACAATACCTACAGCATCTCTTGGTTTCAGCATTAGGGCCTGGCACGTCCCCAGGCTGGGTTTGGGGCTGCAGGAAGCACAGAGCCTGCATCCTTCTGTCCTGCAGGCTGAGCGCGGCAGCTGGGGACCGGTTCACCAGCAGAGCAAACCCTCCTTCCTTCAGGGCAGGAGCATCTGTTGGAGGAAAGCAGACGGCCAGCAGCACCTCCTGCCATCTCCTCCTCATTTCCCTGAGCCCTCGGAGCTGTGCTTCTGCTGCGCTGTGCCACTCAGTGTTCCAATGTGCTGCAGATCCATCCATGTCTTTCGGCCGCGCTCTGCGGAGCGCTCAGAAACGCTGTGCTATTTTCAGGGAGTTTTCCAAGTCGAGATTATTGGCTCGTGGGTCTCCGTTCCCAGATGGAGAACATGTGGCCGGTTCCTGCAAGGGGAGGGGATGGCCCCGCTCATAGCACAGCGTGGGGGATGAGCAGGGGGTGTTGTGGGGCTGCAGGGAGAGCGGCGTGCGTGGGGAGGGGGAGCATGGGCTCATGCACGAGGCACAGCAGTGTGCTGATGAGGGGACCCCGACCCACAGCTCCGATTCAGAAGCACGCGTGTGAAGCTGCCCCACGTTCCCCCCAGCAGCGTTCGCCTGCAGAGCCCCCGGTGCTGCTCCGCTCCTCGTGGTGCTCGGGGGCAGAGGTGTTGATTTGTTTTGTTGCTAAGATTCTTGTTCCCTTTGTGGGAATAAAGCAAATTTTGTTTGGTTTAGGTTCTCTAAAGCTTCAAAGGGAAATCGAATCCCGGCTGCCAGCTCCTTTCTGTGCAGAGGCGATGCCTGTTTTCCATCCCAAACCGTCCATGTTTTGCGGCTCAATAGCACATCCGACACAATGGCTTTAGAAATCCGACGCCTGCGTTTTGGACCCGCAGAGCTGAGGCACAGCCAAGGGATGCGCGGGGTGCCAGAACCGTGCGCATGGGAAGGGAGGGAGAGAGAAGGAGGAGGAAGACAAACTTGCTCTGATGGGACGTTTCCAAGGAGATGGTGGTAACGATCTCTCGTTTCCATGCAGCTTCTCAGCCCTCTGCAAGGCGTTCTCGCTCCCAAGCAGATGTGACACGCGTCCTGTGAGCGGCTGGCCTGGAAACCGCTGTAGGAGCGGATGGGGTGCGTGGAGCCCACGGATGTGGGGCTGCCTGGGGGCCCCGTCCCATCGCTGCCACATCAGTGCTTGAGGTGGCAGTGCTGGAGCACGGTGCGCACCTTCCTTGCTACATCAGTGCTGCTGGCTCACACTGCATTGCCCAGCTCCGGGACGGGGCTGGGGGCTCATGGGGGGCCCGTGGGGTCCCTGCCAAACCCCTGGGAGCAGCAGCCGGGTTCCAGTGCCCCGTGCTGCCCTTCCTCTCCAGGTTCTCCCCTGTGGAGCGGCAGCAGATGGGGCTGCAGTGGGGGCTGCCTCTGCTCCGTGTTCCGCTCATCCTCTGAGCCTCCCTGACTTCCCAGAAGGAGGAAGGGAAGTCTGGAGCGCTGCTGCTCCCCGTGCAGGGCTGTGTTTGCTGGTAGAAAAACGGCCCAACCCCATTGCCTCCACGTTTGGCGGAGCAGCAATCTCCTGGTGGATCTCATTGTGTTTTGTACTGGAGCAGAAAACACATTTTATGGCCTTTTTTTTTTTTTTTTCCTTTCAATGACTTTCCCATTTTTATTTTTTTTTTTTTCTTGGTAAACTCTGCAACCACTTAGAGCCTTCCTGAAGGGACTGATTACTGCTGAGCTCATTGTGTGCATTTCGCCTTCAGCGCTGCTGCCTGGTTTGGATGGAGCCGGGGTCACACGGCGTCTCCTTTTGCGCCCTGTCCCCCGCTCTGAGCTCTTTTGGGCTCCTGGTGCTCTCACTTCCCGGTTCAATAGCCTCCTTGTTGGTACGCTGCGCGCTGTCACAACCAACTTCCCCACTCCGTGCTCACTGTTGGTGGAAAGTGTATCCAGAAAAAGACAAATCACTTCCTCGTTGGAGCGGCTGATGCCTTGCCCTCAGTGCTGTGCTGGCTCTGGTTGTGTGTTGGCAGAGCTGGGCAGGGGCTGCAGAGCCCCTTCTGAGAGCTCCGACTGCGTGGCAGTGCTGCTTCCTACGCCACGGAGCATCCGCTCCTGCAGGCATCCCCTGCCCTGCAGGCACAGCCAGAAGGAAGAAAGGAGCAGAGCCTGATCCTGCTCCTCACTTTGTCTTTGGTAGCAAAAACAGCTGTTGCTTAGGAAGGCTTTTCCCAGGGGCAGGGCGAGGTGTGAGGGGCTGGAAGCAGCCGGAGGATGGAGCAGGTCCTGCTGCCCCGCTGTCACCGCGGTGCTCCCATGGGAAGGCAGCAGTGCTGGGACTGGCACCGTGTGCACCCACATCCCTGCCCTTCTACGGCTCGTGCTCCAGCACTGCAGCTCCAGTGAGGTTGTGATGATAGCGCTGGGGGAGGGGTGGGTGTGTGGTGGGACCCTGAGCCCAGACCCAGGGAGGGCAGCCCTTCCCAGGGCTCCTCGTGGCGTTGGCTCTCACTCTCCTCCATTGTAAGGACGTCACTCACAGCATCTGTCAGAACGCGTCCTCCCGTCCTTGGCGCTCCTGGGGAGAGGGAGCTGTTTGGCCCCCTAATGAGCCTGACATCAATTAATCATCAGCCTCAAAATTAGCATTGTGGCAGTGTACGTGGGAGGGAAACCGTTCCCCAGATGGAAGTAAGAATAGCCTGGGTTATCTCCCTGCTCCCTGGGGAGGTGGTGGCAATGGGGCCGCTACTGCAGCTGAGTGGGGCTGGGGGTCCCTCACTCATCTGCTGGGGGCTTCTGGGGACCCCTGGCCGCCCTTGGGGTCAGCGTGCCCATCACAGAGCCTGGGGTGAAGCTCTGGGAGGGGGCTCAGCACCAAAATGGTCTTCTGTGGGTGAAGGAAACTCATTTGGGGTCACCAGAGCCCCAGGGGCACTGTCCCTCTCCGGGGTGGCGGCAGCTCCGTGCCCTCAGCAGCGTGGATTCACAGAATGGTTGGGAAGATTGGGGAGGACTGCTGAGATTGGTGAGCTCTGTGTTCTCTGTAGGAAGGCGCTCAGTGCAGAGTGGAGGAGGACATTTTGCTTTCCTGCTGGAGATGCGTGAGGGCTCCTCGGCTGTTGGGTGGCGGATGGACAGACCAGACCAAGTGTCCACCAGAGCCCAGCTGAGGCCGCGGAGAATTTTGTTTGCAACGCATTGCTCTGCACAAAGCTCTCAGTCACAAGGAGAAGGGGACAAAGGGTTCCCTGTTCCTCCCGTCCCACTGGGTGCAATTCCAACAGTTAAAAAGCAAATGTGAGTTGTTTGTCTCTGTGAATATAAAGCTTCCCCAAGCGTGGCTGTGTTCTGGCTGGGAGCGGGGCGGCTGGCTCCGCTAATGACTGTGTGCTCGTTTGGAGCTCTGCTCACTGCAAATGGGAGCCAGTGTGAGCCAGAAGCCTTTCCCTGCTACCCCTGCTAGGGGGACGTGGGATGAGGAGGGGACAGTCCTGGGCAATGACCCCATTTGGTGCAGCCCCGGGTGCAGGGCACACACTGGCAGTGTGGGGGGGTGGGTTCGGGGGGCTGCCCGAGCTCGGGTTGCTGATCTCCTGGTGTTGGTTCCCAGCAGGAAGGGGATGGGTGTGCATGGATGATGGTGCTGGGCTGGGCCAGGTGCCCACAGCCCTGTAGCGAGTGTGGGGCTGGAGGAGCCCTCAGCACGTGGATATATCTGTGCTGTCTGCGTGGAGCAGCAGTGGGGCCACTGAGGCAGTGTCAGTGCTGATGGCACCCGGCGCTCTGTGGCCGTGGGCAGCTCAAGCCCGAATCTGTGGGAGCTGAGCTGTGCTCTTTGGCAGTGGTGGAGGACATTGTGCCCCCGGCACGGGGTGTGGGGTGGGCAGAGTGCGGGGCAGGTGGGCTGTGGGGCTGCATTGGGGCTGCATTGGGGCTGCATTGGGGCGTTCTGCTTCTTGCTTGCTGTGAGAATGCTTCCCCACCGTTCCTCCCGGTGCCATGAGGACCCCGGTGCTGGCGGTGCTGGAACGTGGGATGGGGGGCAATGCGAAGCCCAGCTCGGTCTTCTGGGTGCAGCCACAGGTGGGCGCCGGACCCCCAGCACCCAAAACCTCCCTCCAGGCAGACCATGGCAACGTCCCCAGATGCGCGGCACATCTGGTGGGCACCGAAGCAGTTAAGAGAAGGGCCGACTTGTGCCCTAAGAAACCCGCAGCTCCTTCCTTAGATCCCGTGAATCGGCCCATTGCCTGGGTCGGATAAAGCTCCATTGATCCACGCTCTCCCCACAGCTCGGAGCAGCTCGGGGCTCTGTGGCAGCACGGCGCTCTCCCAGCTTTTCTCTTCCTCCGCTGCTGAAGCAGAATCAGGTGAAATCGCCATGGCAACGAGCAGATGACAGCGAGTCTTGTTGCCTTGGAAATGAGACAGGGAAAAAAAAAAAAAAAAAGACCCAAAAAAACCCACCCAAAAGAGCCATCTGGAATTCTGAATTTCCACCATGTCCGCCCCGTGCCTTGCGCTGGGTGTGGAGCAGCACCATCTGCCCCCAGGGCTTTCGCTTTGCTTTTGTCCCCCTTTTCTGGTGTGGATAATTTTGCTGTGGATCCCCTCGAGCTGCTGGTGGCTGCTGCAGGCTCAGGGTACCAGGGCTGAGCGCAGCCGTGTTGTGTGGGGCACACAGGTTGCACTGTGGGGGAGCACAGAGCTATGGGGAAACTGAGGCGCAGTGCTGACCGACCCTGCTCAGGGAGCAGCCCTGGCTGCAGGACAGCCTGACCAGCAGGGGGATTTCAGGCAGTCCTGGGCTGGAGGTGTGACAGGCTGAGCAGCTTGAGCTCGTCCTGATGGAGACAGAGCTGCATTGGATGTGCAGGTGGGGTGGTTTGGGGCCAAGCATCCATTGAAAGAATAACCCGCAAATGGGCCGGGGGCCCGGGCTGGATCTCTCCAGCGTGTTCGCTTGGAAAGTAGTGTATGGGAGAGACCCAATTAACTAGATTTATGGCTGCTCCAGCCTGAGAAAATCTGAATCCCTTTTAAAAGCTTGGCTCGCTGCAGCCAGACCGGGTTCAGGCTCCAGGTCTCCCAGCCCTGCCCTCATTAGGAGGAGCCATTCACTTAGCAGCAGCAGTGCCCCAGAAGTGCTGCTTCGGCTGAAGTCCCATCCCGGCTGTCACTGCTGCACTGCTGCTAATTTGCTGCTCCTGCCTGCTGCCAGCAGGGAGCTGGCACGTGCTGCGGGGCTGTGGGGCTGCAGGGATGGTCCTGGTCATGGAAACAGACACGGTTATGGGGATGGTTATGGGACTGGTTGCAGGTATGGGACTGGTCATAGGTGTGGGGCTGGCTGTGACTGTGGGGATGGCCATGGTTTATGAGATGGCCCAGACTGTGCCTTGCTGTCCCTGCCAGCTTTGCCCACTGCCACCCCTCTGTCTGACCCCACACTGGGGCTGAGCCCAGGGCACACTGAGATGCATCTGTCCTCATCCCTGCGGCCGGTGTCACCCCGGGGTCATGGGGAAGGAAAGAAGGACTCATTACACCACAGGGAGAAAGATGACGACTTGTGACCGCCGCCTGCCCAGCAGCATGAATCAGAAGTGAATGTAAGAATGGGGGATAAAGCCACGTTACTCCACGTGGAAACATTGCAGTCGTGCGCTGCAGGCGGGAACCTGCAGGGTCCCGGGTTCCGCTCTGCCCCCAGCTGCAGCGGGTTCTGGGTTGGAGGCAGCAGAAGAAGAGGTTGTGAAACGCTCCGAAGGGGCAGCGGCCATCTGCGGGGCCGGGCAGCGCCCTGCGGCGGAGCGGCGCCCCGAGGCACAGCCCCCATTGCGCACGCAGCCCTGCTGCCCTGCGCCCGTGTGCGGGGCTGGCTGCCGCGTGGCCCACATGTGCGCATCGTCACGGCGGCCAAAGCACATGGGGAGCACGTGGGGCGCGGAGCTGCAGGAGCTGCGGGAGCTGATGGTTTCCTCATTCCTGGATGTTCCTGGCCACGTCTGCAGTGCCCGGCTATGGGATGCGGCTGCGCCCCGTTGCGATGGTAGAGCAGCTGGCGTCGCCGGGTGGAGGAAGTCTGCAATGTGCGGATGGGGGTTGGGGTGAGCCGGGCGTTCTGCCTCAGTTTCCCCACCACAATTTGTTCGCAAGGACAGAGCTGCAGAGGGGGGGGAGAGCTGCTGGGGCGGTGGCAGGAGGGCAGGAGGAGGGCTGTGGGGGCAGCACGGCGGGGCACAGGGCCGGGGTTGGGGCTACGCTTCTGAGTTGGAATGGAGGAGACGCGCCGAGCAGGAGCTCTGTGGACACGTCCCTGGTGGGCAGTGAGCCCAGCCCAGGCTTTGTGCCCGACTGACCCCGCGGCTGAGCCGGCCCCGCTGCTCTGCGTGCCGGCAGCTGCAAACATCTGGCTGCAGCAGCTTGCTAAATCGATGAGGAGAGGAATCCGGCGCGCCGCCGCCGTTCCCACACTGCAGCCCTTCCCGGAGCTCCGGTTTGGGCAGGGCTCAGCCGGCCCCTCGCCGACACCTGGGGCTGCGGTGCTGTCGCTGCCCAGGGGACGCGGCGCTGCCCCGAGTGCAGTGTGCGGAGGAGCCCTGCCTGTGTTCAGGTGAGCCAGCGTGCCAACCTGCCCCCCCTAGGAGGACGCTGGCTCCCTCTGTCCCCAGGTGCAGAGCAGGCTGACGGCTGCTTCTGCCCCACCGTGCCCCATCCATGCTGTGTCTGCAGCCCCCAGACCCCTCCTCGCTGCCGGCACATCCCCATCCCTGTGTGCCATGCTGGGTGCCCCACATTCCGGTCGTGGCTGGGGGCTCTGCTGGTGCTTGCCAGCCCCGCTCACCCCACTGTGCTGTGGGCTTTCACCTGCTTCATTTAACCTGTCTCATCGTGGCTGCCTGTGCTCATCACTGCCTCGTAGGGTCGCACGGAAAGTGGGGCTGCACGGCTGGGGGTGGGCACACAGGGATGGGGCAGCGCTGCTGAGCCCGTGGCACTGCCTGCAGTCCCAGGGATGCAGATCGTGGGTGCTGGGGATGAGGGGGCATGGGCCCTGCGTGTGTGCTGGCTGTGCAGCCCCCCCTGGTCCCCACAGCTCTCCTGGTGCTGTTGCACAGCCCGAGGGCTGTGTGCTGTGGCGTGTTAGGAGGAGCCAATCCCCTCCTGCTGCCGTGGGAGATGTGGCTGTGGTTCACTGCAGAGCTGTGAATCCAAAGGCTTGGAATCGGGGGTCACAGCCCAGCTGTTATGCACTGGGGTGTGCATCGGTGTGTCAGGGGCACAGGGAGGGAGGAAGCTGTGCCCCAGGCTCAGCAGCGCTGTGCCAGCTGCCATAGAAAGGAGGTGGTGACCCCGTAGCTGTGTGCATCTGTGTGTGTGTGTGTGTGTGCATGTGTAAGCACGTGTGCACGCAGGTGTGCTAACAGGTATGTGCACATATGTGCATGGGGATGTGCATTCATTGCATTCAGCATTTCTAGAGCAGAAGTCCCTGTCCCAGTGGGGCTCTGCCCCTGCTGCCCGGGGTTCCCTCCTCCTGGTCTCTCTGCCCTGCTCCCAGGGAGGTGGTTCTAACTGTGGTGCAGCAATATTAACGTTCGGATGCAGCATGGGAGCCCTTCCATCCTGCCCCGTTCCCTCTCAGGTTGCAGGACGTGGTCAGAGGCACTTTGTCCCTCACAGCCTCCTCCTTGTGCCCCCACAGACCCCGAGTCCCAGAGGAAGAGGACGGTGCAGAATGTTCTGGACCTTCGGCAGAACCTGGAGGAGACCATGTCCAGCCTGCGGGGCTCCCAGGTGTCTCACAGGTGAGGACTCAGCCCCCCCATCCCCCTCCCCATCCTTCCTGGGGGCTCCAGCTGGGGGAAGCTGTGCCCGATGTCACCCCCAGCCCCGCGTTCTGCAGCCACGCCTGGAAGCCGGGCTTTGCAGCGAGCTGCGCTGGGCGAGCAGCTGCTCGCATCCTCTGGTTGTCTGTTGCCACCTCGTGGTCTCGCTGCGCGCTTCAGTTTTGTGTTGGAAGGGACGAGCAGCAGCAGCTCGCCGCCCCTTCACCCCCCGCTGGCGCTCGCAGAGCGGCCCTGTGCTCCCCCGATGAAGAATTTCTCTCTGCTCAGCGTTTCTTCATGCTGAAGCTCACCCAGATCTTTGGGATCCCCACTGCGCTTTGCACATCTCTGAGCTGAAGGGAGCGAAGCCCCGGGATTTACAGGCTGTGTTCCCTGAGCCTGCGATTTCCTGGCTTTACCCACTGCAGCTCTGCAGGCTCTGCTTGGTGTGAGAGCTGCCGTGCTGCCCGCGCCCCAGCAGGGCTGCTTTGCATTTCCTTTGCATTCCCTTTGCATTCGTCTGTGTCAGATTCCATCCAGCAGTGCTCGGCTCGGCGGCTCCTCAGCAAATCCTGTCAGCCACTCTTAGGGAAATAGGACAAGGATTACGGGCGATTAAATTAGCCTTGCTGGTGGGTTTTGTCCCTCCTTTCCTTGATGATTTATGATGCTCCCCCTGGCTGAGGGCTCAGGCAGATCCCTGCCACGGAGACACCAATCAGTGCATGGTGGGCCTCCATGCTGGGTTCTTGCTCCCGTGGATCCCTGACACTGCCCTGTGTCTGTGCTGGGGCACAGCGTTGTTGCTGGGAGGTTTCACAGCCCTTGGGGTTTTCTGCTCAGTTTCTGCCCTGTGCTGCCAGCAGCACAGCTTTAAACAGCCCTTGTGCTGCCTACCAAACTGGCTCCTTTCGGCTGCTTCTTGCAGTTCTGCTTTAACAAACTTCCCAGTTTTTATACAGTTCCCTCTTTTCAGTTCCACGCTGCAGTCGGGTTTGGCTTCTGCTCATGCAGGAGCGCTGGGCCCACGTGGCTGCAGCAGGGGAGCGGCTCCTGATGGCAGCGTGGAGCTGAGCCGAGGGCTGTGGGCTCCCAGGAGCTGCTCCAAGAACGAATCATTTGTGGCGTCTAAGTTTAGTCTCAGCATCACTCCCTGCCGTGCCCAAAATACACCCTGAGGTTGGGGGGCAGCGGGCCCCTGGGCCGGCCCAGAGGGGCACACGCTCAGCAGCACGGTGGGGCTTTCCCTGGTGGATGCCTGTTAACAGGGCTCAGCACGACCCCGGGGGGCCCTGCGGGGATGGGGAGCTCTGTGCTGTGCCGAGGAGCTGCCCCTTTTGCTTTTGCAGCCTGAGCCCCTGCTGGGACGTGTGGGGAAATGGGCAGGGGTGCACAGCATGGCCTGTGGATGCTCGTGTCCCTCCACACCATCTGTACGGGGAATCCCCAGCAGTGGGCAAAGCAGGGGTCTGCTGGAGCAGGGGAAGCAGGGTCCTCGATCGTCCTGCAGCTCAGAGCACAAGGGGAGCAGCACCATCGCGCCCCACATCCTGCCCCACAGCCCCTGGAGGGACTGGGCACCACCAAGCACATCCATGCAGACGGCACGGCCGTCCTCGCGGGACCTGCAGTACGCGATGTGCGGGCTGTGCTGGCCGCTGGGGGTCGGTAACCCTCCGGGCGACCCTGACCCTCCCGGCAGCCCTCACCCTGACCCGTCCCCGCAGCTCCCTGGAGATGACGTGCTACGACAGCGACGAAGCCAACCCGCGCAGCGTCTCCAGCCTGTCGAACCGCTCCTCGCCGCTCTCCTGGCGCTACGGGCAATCCAGCCCGCGGCTGCAGGCGGGGGATGCGCCGTCGGTGGGGGGCGGCTGCCGCTCCGAGGGCACCCCCGGCTGGTACATGCACGGCGAGCGGGCGCATTACTCGCACACCATGCCCATGCGCAGCCCCAGCAAACTGAGCCACATCTCGCGGCTGGAGCTGGTGGAGGCGTTGGACAGTGACGACGTGGAGCTGAAGTCGGGATATATGAGCGACAGTGACCTGATGGGGAAGACCCTGACGGAGGACGATGACATCACCACGGGGTGAGTGCCCGGATCGGGGGCTGTTAGCAGAGCAGAGGGCTGATGAGGAGCAGCGTGGGTAGGGGCGGGGGCTGGGCCGACGGCTGGGTTTGGTGACCCTGGGGGTCTTTTCTGACCGCGATGCTTCTGTGGCTGTGTGAAAAGCACGCAGCAGCTCTGTGTTCAGAAATGCTCCCCCTGTTTCCACCGGTGGATCTGAGCACTGGTGGCACATAGTGGGACCAGTGGGATGGGATCCCAGCAAGAGCAGGGCACCAAGGTTTTGATGTCGCTGGCTGGCAACATGTTATCCCCTCGCTATGGGTTCCCCGAGACCTCCATCCCCCCACCCCAGGGCATCTCCAGCCCAGCACTTTGTGTTTCACTCCCGCTGAGCTGGTGAGGTGCCCCTGGCTCTGGCGGGGCTCCAGGGCTTCAGCATATTGCAGGTTTCCTGTTTCAGTGCACGAGAAAATAAATAACACCAGCATTTGAGTTGTCCCAGAGCAGGAGGAGGTATTTGGCTCCAGCCCTGGATGGGTGTCCAGAGTCACGTCAGCTCCTAGCGGGACCGAGCACAGCCTGTGCATTCACACCACCCTGGGGCACCGGGGTCCTTCTGGAGCTGTGCTATGCTGGGGCTCAGTGCGGTCCCTTCTGGGTACCCCATTGGTGGTGTGTCACCAGCACTGTGGGGTGGGCCTGGAGGGGAGGGGAAGCTGCATAGGGAGCCCATGGAGCCTGGGGTACTGCGCTCAGCTCTCAAGTTGCACCAGGGGAGGCTGAGATTGGGAATCAGGGAGGAGATCTCTATGGCGAGAGTGCCCAAAGCATTGGAACGGGAGTCCCCATCCCTAGGTGTATTTTGGTGATGGGTGGACATGGCACCAAGGGATGTGCTTTAGTGGTGGGATTCGGTGGGTCAGGGTGATGGCTGGACCCGAGGATCTTGAAGGACTTCTCCAGCCCACGTGTCTCTGTGGTTCCCCCCTCGTGCTGGCAGGGCATGGGGTTGCTTTGCCGACGGGGAGCACTCCCAGAGCACAGAGCAGCCCCACAGCCCCACATCCATCCTCCTCTGCTGCCTCTGACCTAGAAAGCAAACACCGCCCCAGGCTGCATCTCCCCGTGCCGCTAATGCACCGGGCAGGAGCTGCAGATGGGGCCGCCAGCCCCCGGGTCCCTGCTGCTGGGGTGCTGCGATGCGCCGGCGCACACGCGGGCTTGTAGGGCAGTGGGTCAGAGCCACCCCCAGTGCTGTGACACAGCCCTGTGGAGGGGGACGTGGTGACACGGCCCCTTGGAGGCTGCGGGGCTGCGAGATGGGACCTGGCTGGGAAAGCTCAGGAGAACGGGACAAGGTATGGGGGCTGTGGGTGGGAAGTGGGGGCCCCATGGGGTGGGGTGGCTGTGGGGAGCCCGTGGCTGGGCTGAGGACATTTCCTGGGCTCTGGTGACCCTTGGCCCCCATCTCACCGCAGGGCTTGGCTGGGTGCTGCTGCCCAGCCCTGGGGCACAGAGGTGTGATTTTGGGGCTGGGATGCGGCCACGCGGGGCGTGTTCGTGTGCAGACCTGTGCGTGAATCAGGCGGAAGCGGAGGAGGCAGAGATCACTCAGGCGGGGCTTTTCAAGTCGGGTTTTGCCTGGTTCCAGCTGCCCGTGCTGCAGCTCCGTGGCTGCATTTCTGCTGTGCGTTCGATGAGTTGATCTGAGCAGCTCTGGCACTCCTGGCACAGCGAGGGCTGCGGCGTGCCGGGGCAGCCAGCTCTGCCTGGCTCCGAACCGCCCCGCCACGTCTCCCGGGGCTGGAGAGCCCTGCATGACGTCGTGCTTTCCGCCACCCTCCTTGTGCCAGATCCTTCGTCATCCCGCCCGTTCCCTGCTGCTTCCCCACAATGCTGGCACAGCAGAATGCAGAGTCCTGGGATGCTCCGGGTGTCCCCTTGGGGCCGTGCTGCAGCGCTGTGCCGGACCCACTGTGCACTGTGCCCGCTGCCGAGGGTGACCCCAGGACCAATATGATTTTGGGGGTCCTTTCACCCTCATTTATCACTGGGGAGGGGTGGAGGTGTTGTTGCATCCCATTGCGGTGTGAGCATCCACACGTCCATGGCTCTGCTTGTAGGCACAGAACGGAGCCGCAGCATCAACCGTTGGTGCTGGGATTGGGGCTGTCGCATGGCTCGGGATGCAGATGTGCCCGCTCCGGCCCTGCTGCACTCCGGTGCTGGCTGGGCTCCGGCTTCCTCACAGCTCCTGGAGCAGATGTTTGGCTCTGATCCCTGCAAGCAGCAGGGGAGCGGCCGCCCTCCTCCCCTTCTCCGAGTGGGATTGGTGCAGGCGCGCTTCTCCCTTCCCTTCACCGCCCGCGCTCGGCGCTGCCCCCCAGCCTGACCCCTCGGCACCATCGCGGCGAGCCGTGAGCTCAGCACTCAGCAGGGACGTCCCGCGGGGTGCGGCCGTGGCCCCGCACGTGGCCCTGCGTGTGTTTGGGGCCGTTGGGGAGCAGCGGGGAAGCGATGCCGGATAAATGTTTGCTGCGCCACGCTGCGTGTCGGGGCTCAGCGGGGCTCCTGCGTCCATCCGGGCTGAGGGCGAGCTGAGGATGATCCCAGAAAAGGGCCCCAGAAACCCGCTGGGCACCACCACTGTTGAAGCGTGCTCCTCTGTGCTGCGCTGTGTCGGATTTGTTCCTGATGTGGGGTTTGCTCCAGGAGATTCCCTGCACACGGGGCTCCCCAAGGCCAGGATTCTGCACCGGGTGTGTTGTGCAAATGGGCTCAGGGGCTGCCAGGGGATGATCCGGGGCTGGTGGCTGCCTTGCCGTGGTCCTCCAGCCCTGTCCCTGCTCTGCAGCAGGCTGTCACCAGGGAACGGGACCGAAGGAGTGGGACTGGGGCACTTGCCGCCCCAGCTTAAGCCTGGAGGAGCTGGATGGTGAGGAGGGGCTCTCAGGCTTGTGCCCCCTTTCTTGTTGCCTGGGGGCATGGGGTCCAGGGTTGAGGTTTTCTTGCAGCCCAGGAGCTCGCAGCACGGCTCTGCCCCATGGCTTTGCTGTTTGCCACGTGCCGCTTTGCCACGTGTGAAGGATCCTGGCCTCTGCAGGCAGAGGTGTCCGAGGGCTTGTCCAGACATGGGGAAAAACAGGAATTTCGCAAGCAGGCTGAGTCACACCCCCACCCCGGCGCTGCGCTGCGACTCACTGACCTCCTCATGCAGGGCCCTGAGCGCCGCTCTGAGTGCCCCCATCCCCCAGCAGCCCGAGGTCCCCGCACCTTTGGGGTTTGCAGTGCTTCGGGGAAGCAGAGAGATGGCCTGATGCTCCTCACCGTGTGCCCTGCAGCGGTGGCTGGCTGTCGGGGTGCAGTGGGGTGTGATGCTGATCCTCCCCCCTTTGGGTGAGCGCAGGCAATTCGGATCAGCTTGCTGCCTCAGTTTTAGCTCCTGCGAGGTGAGATCTCTGAGCTTCCATGGAGGATGCTGCCAGGGAAGCGCCAGTCCTCCCCCCCCCCCCCAGTAGTGATTTGTGAAACTAATTGGTTTTTCTGCCCCATTAAGTGAATGAGAAGGGAAGAGCCCATTTCCCTGCATTTCCCAACAGTCCTGCTGGGAGCTGATGGGGAATAGTGGTGGCCATTTGCACGTCCCCAAGGCTCCCTTCGTGCCAGCGACCTCCGGACATGGGGTGTGGAGACACAGCCCTATAGAAACGGGTCTGTGCAAATCCTGCAGCTCCATCGTTGCCATGACTATGGCAGAGCAAGAGAAAAGGGCCAGGGCAGACCGAGAGGGCTCAGTATCCCCAGGGGGAGTCATCTGGGGTCAGCGGGGGCAGATGAGAGGCAAAACCCACCGGGTGAAGACAACGCGGGGTGCACCGCCCCACGTCCCCTCCTTGCTCCCGGCGCTGAGCTGCTGCTGGAGGCTTCCGGGGGACCGCAGCGCACCGCAGCGCAGCGCCTCGAGCGAGCGGAGATGAGCGGCGGGAGGGAGCCAAGAGGCGTTGCCGTGCGAGGACAGCGAGGAAGGAATTACTTATTTCCATGCCTGCAGGGACCGGTGCTGTTTTGCTAAAGCTGCACTTAACCCTCTCTGCCCGCTGCGGGCGAAGAGGTCCCAGCGTGCGCCGTGCCCGGGGGCAGCCACAAAACAGATGCAGAGGGTCCGTGCTGCCGTGCACACGGGGCGCGGGGGGGTCCTGACGCAGCCCCCCTGTGCACGCGGCACGAGGGTTGAGCCCAAGAGGCTCCGGGGCTGCAAACCGGGGGTGCTGGGAGCACGGGAGGTGGTGGTGGAGTAACGGGGGCCGTGCTGAGGGTTGTGCTGGGGGCGCTGGGCCGGGGGGTGCCAGGAGCTGTGGGGAGGGGGCGGCTTGAGGCGCTGTGAGGCTGGGGATGCTGCTCACGTGGGCTGGACCTGGAGCTGCCTGCAGGGATGTGGGGTTCACTGGGGGGCACCGCAGGGCCGTGGGCCGCGATTGGGGGAGGCCGTGTCGGCCGGTGGGTGGGACCCCAACCCCATTTCGATGGGCCGAGGGAAGCCGAGCGGTGCCGAGCGGGTCCCTTTGTCGCCGAGCCGGGCCGGGCCGCCGCCGCCGCTGCCGCTTTAACGCGGTGGGGCGGTCCCGCCGCCGCCGCCCCTCCCGCCGCGCCCGCGGGGCCGCAGCCACGGGCAGCAGCATGCTGCGGGCCGGGAGGCCGCGCCGCGCCCCGCGCCTGGTCGCCAGGTAGGGCCCGGCACCGCATCGCATCGGGACCGGCACCGGCGGACGCGGCGCGGCTCGGGGCGGGGCGGGCGCATTGCGGGCGGGCGGCTCCCGGCCCGGCGGTGCGGCGGCTCCGGGGCGCGGGGCTTTGTCTGCAGGGCCCGGAGCCCCGGGGCCGAGCCGCGGGAGGGCTTTGTGTCGGTTGCACCGGGGGAGCGCGGCGCGGCCCCGCCCGCGATCCCCGCGGCTCCCGGTGC
Organism: Tetrao urogallus; assembly: GCF_951394365.1. NCBI lineage: Eukaryota > Metazoa > Chordata > Aves > Galliformes > Phasianidae > Tetrao > Tetrao urogallus. The sequence continues at coordinate 4,820,969 of NC_136837.1, read as the reverse complement.
CGGGTTGCGGGCTGGGTGCGGGCTGGGCTCGGCGCGGTGCCGGCGCGCGGATCGCCGCTAAGATGGAGGGGCTGCGGGCGTGCGGCACAAAGCCGGGCTGAGCTCTGACCCCGCTGCCCGCACAGCCCCGCGGCGCAGCCCCGGGACCGCGGCACGTCGGGGTGCCCCGCGCCGCCCATCGCCCGGGGGCTGCCGCCCCCCCGGGGCACGGCGTCCCCCCGGAGGTCCCCTGGGCGCCCGCCCGGCTCCTTCACAGGGTTTGCAGCGCTCGCTGCGGTGCGGTGCCGTGGCTGCTGCTCGCGGGGGGGTTGCAGGGTGACCTTGGCTGCAGGACCGCTGGTTTTGCCCATCGCGGGTTGGCTGCGTGCGTTCAGCCGGGAGCCGTCACTGCCCGGGGTGATGCTTTCCTTGCAGGGTGATTGCCCCGGTGCAGTGCTCGGTTTTGGGGACCCCTTTGCGTGCCGGCTGGAGGCACTGAGTGCTCTGAGGACGTTTCCTGTACCCTGCAGCTGTGCTGGGGCTTGGTGGAGCTGGGAAGTGCTTGGAGAGCTGGATGCCCTGGAACGTGGGGGTTTGGGGGTGTTGGGTTCCCCCAGCCCTGTTCCTATGTAACGGGAGTTCTGTGTATGCCAACACCCTGAGCCTCCGTGTGAGGTCGGGAGACCTTTTGGCGTCAGCCCCGCTGGGCTGGGGGGAGCTGCAGAGACCCACCTTGGGCTCAGTCACATCCAGGGGTGCAGCTCCCCAGGGCTCTGCCCCAGCTCCGTGCCGTGCTGGAGTGCTGCCTGCTGCGGGGTTGGTACCGAGAGATGCTGATGCGGGGTGGTGGAGGAGTTCTGCTTTGTGTTTTGGGGATTTCTGTCCCGGTGAGAAATCCCCAGAGCTGGGCCGGTGGTGGGAGCCGGGCAGCCCCGTGGCACTTCCTGGGCACGTGGTTGTAATTAAATCCCTTCCTGGGCAGCGGTGCTCCTCTGCAGGGATGCAGGGGGCTGTGTCCGTTCCGGTCCCTGTGTTTGGGAAGGCCAGCAGGGGCAGGACTTGGATCTCGCGGTGCCCTGCCGGGGTCTGCAGCGGCTGTGGGATCTCCCAAGACGTGCTGGGGCCTCTGCCCCGGGGCCGGACTCTGCTCGCCCATCCATGAATCTGCGGTGCATGACAACAGCTGTGCTCCTGGGGACCGTGTGGGGTGGGACGGCTCATCCCGACCCCCTGCCGTGGGGGCGGGCATCCGCTGTGCAGCCCCGCAGGAAGCTCTGTGTGCTTCCCGGTCGTGTTCTGGCTCCCCTGGGATTTCCAGCTCAGTGACCCCAGCACCCTTCATTTCTGGCAGAGCTCGCTCCCCACTCACGGGTAGGGGTTTGCAGCCCCCAGCCCAGCACCTGGTGCTGTGCTGCAGGACACTGAGCTAACTTGGCTTGCTGTGTGGCTCCATCCCTGTGTTTGGGTGTCCCTGGACCCCAGGTGGCAGAGATGTTTGGTGGGTGCCATCCCTGCCTGCCCTGTCCCCAGGGCTGCTGTGTCACTTGTGTGATGCTTCTCAGTTCCCCAGCTGCTGCTGCTTGTTGGGCTCCTGCTTTTCTGTGATGCCGGTGCTGCGGTGCAGACTCTTCTGCTGGGGACCCCGCGGCTCTGCTCCCTTCTCCTCCACCACTGCTTCTCCCTCCCAGCCCAATTCAGGGCTGCGGGGGCCTCGCTGACCTACTGAGCCGTTGACCTGAAAGGGGCTGTGCTCACCCTGCTGGAAGACGCCCGTGCTGAGTGACAGCCCTGGAGATGGGCTTGTGCACGCTCTGCTGCGCCCTCGGCACGGAGCAGCTGTTGGGGCACACGGAGGTGCTGCGTCCCTGCGGGCGCTGGGCAGCCAAGGAAGGGTGGAGGCTGCAGGGTGCTTGGATGATGTGCTCCGTGTTGGGTCCCTGCCCTTTCTGGGAATCCTCCCTACCCTCTGGGTGGGACCGCTTGCAGGGGGCTCGGTGCCAGCCCCGGTGCAGGTGGTGGCCCCCCGTGCTGCCGCGTCCATAAAACATCTCTCTGGGGCCTTAGTGGGGAAATCGCGGGGTTTGAAGGCTCTGCCAGGCTGGGCTGCAGCCATCTGTGGCTGCCAAGCGTCGGCTCCCTGCCAGGCTGACGGGGCTGAGGTTGGAGCCCCGGGGTGGAGCGAAGCCGGTGGGTGGTGGGGAACGGCCGGGCCGGGGGGTGACGCTGGCTGTGCCATTGCAGCTGGGATGAGAGCAGCTCCATCAGCAGCGGCCTCAGCGATGCCTCTGACAACCTCAGCTCGGAGGAGTTCAATGCCAGCTCCTCGCTCAACTCCCTGCCCTCCACCCCCACGGCCTCGCGCAGGAACTCAGCCATAGCGGTAGGTGCTGCCATCCCCTCCGGGCAGCGTGGCACCGTGTGGGGAAACCGAGGCACAGCAGAGCCATGGCGCGGTGACCCAGTGGGGCTGTGAGCACCCTTGGGTGCCTGGTGCCCCCCATCCCCTGGTGCACCCATGGCTCCGTTCTGCCCACAGCTGCGCACCGACTCTGAGAAGCGCTCGCTGGCGGAGAGCGGGCTGAGCTGGTACGGCGAGGCGGACGAGAAGGCGCCCAAGAAGCTGGACTACGACAGCAGCAGCCTCAAGATGGAGCACGGCTCCTCCAAGTGGCGGCGGGAGCCTGCAGAGAGCTGCGAGGAGGGTTCCAAGGGTGGAGAGCTGAAGAAGCCGGTCAGCCTGGGCACCCCCGGCTCCCTCAAGAAGGGCAAAACCCCACCGGTGGCAGTGACCTCTCCCATCACCCACACGGCCCAGAGCACCCTCAAAGTGGCAGGTGAGGCTGGGATGGGGCACGGCACGGCTCCTCCGGGGGGGAGGTGGTGGGGTTAGATGGGAAGAGGGGAGGTTATGATTAGATATGGGGGGAAATCCTTTACTCAGAGCACGGTGAGGCCCTGGCACTGCTGCCCAGAGCTGTGGGTGCCCCATCCCTGGAGGTGCCTGGGGCCAGGGATGGGTCCTGGGCAGCCTGAGCTGAAGGGGGGCACCCAGCCCACGGCAGGGATCGGGGCTGGGTGATGTTTAAGGTCCCTTCCAACCCAACTGTTCCTTCCTCTCTGTCATCTCTGCTTTCCCATCTCCATTGCTTCCCTCAGCTCTGAATTGTTTTGCACCTAACTGTCCCTCAGACCTCCCCGCTCACTCATCCTTCCTTCCCCACCAGGCAAACCCGAGACCAAAGCCACCGATAAGAGCAAGCTGTCGGTGAAGAGCACGGGGCTGCAGCGCTCCTCCTCTGACGCTGGCCGCGATCGCGTCGGCGATGCCAAGAAGCCGCCCTCGGGTCTCACGCGCCCCTCAGCCTCCAGCTCCTTTGGCTACAAGAAACCGGCCCCGGCCACCGGCACTGCCACTGTCATGCAAGCCGGGGGCTCAGCAACGCTGGGCAAGATCCAGAAGAGCTCCGGTATCCCCGTCAAGCCGGTCAGCGGGCGGAAAACAAGCCTGGATGTCTCCAACGCGGCCGAGCCCGGCTTCCTGGCCCCGGGGGCTCGCACCAACATCCAGTACCGCAGTCTGCCCCGGCCGGCCAAGTCCAGCTCCATGAGTGTGACCGGTGGCCGCGGCGCTAACCGGCCGGTCAGCAGCAGCATCGATCCCAGCCTGCTCAGCACCAAGCAGGCCAGCATCACGGTGTCGCGGCTCAAGGAGCCGTCCAAGATCGGTGCTGGCCGTGGCACGCCGGCCCCCGTGAACCAGACGGACCGGGAGAAGGAGAAGGCCAAGGCCAAGGCCGTAGCGCTGGACTCCGAGTGCGTGACGCTGAAGAGCGTCGGCTCTCCTGAGAGCACCCCCAAAGCCCAGGCCAACCTCCCGCCGGCGGCCAAGGTGGCTGAGCTGCCCCCCACCCCCCTCAGGTATGATCCTCCCACCTAGAATCTAGAATCATAGAATCATTAAAGCTGGAAAAGACCTCTGAGGTCATCAAGTCAAACCATCAACCCATCATCACCGTACCCACCCACAGAGTCATTAAGGTTGGAGAAGACCCCTAGGCCCACCAAACCCAACCCGTGCCCACCCACCCATGCCTCTCAGTGCCATATCTGTGCTTTACTTGAACCGGGTCCTTTGGGATGTTGCACCCAGTGCCTGCTCTCACTTTGTCTCATCCGTTTTTTACCCCAGAGCGGCTGCCAAAACCTACGTGAAGCCTCCCTCATTGGCCAACTTGGACAAGGTCAACTCCAACAGCCTGGACTTGCCCTCCTCCAGCGAGCTGCATCCCCCACACACTGCCAAGCTCCAGGACCTGCACCCAGCTGGGGGGCATCTGACACCCTGCTTCAGCCCCAGTCCTGCTCCCATCCTCAACATCAACTCGGCCAGCTTCTCCCAGGGCCTGGAGCTCATGGGCGGCTTCAGCGTCCCCAAGGAGGGCAGGATGTACCCTAAACTCTCCGGCCTGCATCGCAGCATGGAGTCCCTGCAGATGCCCATGAGCCTGCCCAGTGCCTTTTCGGGGGGCAGCACCGCCACCCCCAGCCCTGCTGCTGTCCCCCCTGCCAGCACAGAGGAAGAGGAGGAGGCGGGTGAGCTGGGCTGGAGCGGCAGCCCCCGGCTTGCACACCTGGACAGGTATGGGCAGAGGGTGGGCAGCAAGACTCAACCCCATAACCCTGTCCATCATCATCCTCCTCTGGCGTTTGCTTGCTTCAGAGGTTCATTCTGGGGGGAAACGTGCATCCCCCTCCTGTCACCCAGCCCCTAGCTGCCTCATCACATTCCCCTGTCTGTGCAGGGAGGTGACTGATCTTCCCTTCCCTTCCAGCACCAACCGTGACAGGAACACGCTGCCCAAGAAGGGGCTGAGGTAAAAGGGTCCACGTGGCTTTTGGGTGGCACAGGTTGGGTGGATGGGTGGGCAGAGCACCCAGCAGTGTGGGGCTGGCTGTGCTGCAGGGCAGGCGGGCAGGAGGTGGGGAGGTGTCCGCACCATCTCACTCCATGCTCTGCTCCAGGTACCAGCTGCACTCCCAGGAGGAGGCCAAGGAGCGCCGCCACTCGCACACCATTGGAGGGCTGCCCGAAGCGGATGATCAGCCGGAGCTGCCCTCACCTCCCGCCCTCCCCATGGCTCTGGTTGGGAAGGGTCCGCTCACCAGCATCGGTCAGTGCCCACCTCCTCCTTGTGCCAGCCTGGGTCCCTCTGTGCCCCGATGCCCCGGTTTGTTGCTGGGACATCCCCCTGCTCCAGAGCCTAGGGTCGATATTTTGTTGTTTTTTTGGCACACCCAGCTCTCTTCCCATTCCTTTTGCCCCACTGAGGTTCTGGGTTGTGGCTGGGGGCCGATGGCTTTGCTTCAGGGCATCCGACTCATCCTCGGTGCCCTGCATGCTCCTCTGGGGGTGCAAAGCGGAGCCCTGCTGCGTTCTCGCTGGGACATATGTGTCCCAGGAGGGTCTGGGGGACTCAGGCAAAGGGACTGGGGCTGGCAGCAGGTGATGGGGTGCATCACACTGCACCCGGAGGTGACGGCCTCCTGCACAGTGGCACCAGCTGTGCCCAGCTTGGTGGATTTCTCAGCTCCATGTTCACCAGGAGGCATTGCCTTGGGTACAGCTTACCAGTCTTCCCTGCGTAAACCTGCTTTTTAGCTTTCCTCCCGTCCTCCTGCTTTGGGACTGCAATCCCTGCTTCCTTTCCCCATCCCGGCTCCCCAGGTCCACTTCCAGCCCCGCTTCCCCATCCCAATCCCCTGCCCGGCTCTGACCCCTCCTCTCCCCTCCCTTCTCCTTGCAGTGAGCCCCACTGCCACCACCACCCCACGGATCACCCGCTCCAACAGCATCCCCACCCACGACTCCACCTTTGAGCTGTACAGCACCTCCCAGATGGGCAGCACCCTCTCCCTGGCAGACAAACCCAAGGGCATGATCCGCTCGGGCTCCTTCCGGGACCCTGTGGATGACGGTGAGAGTATGCTTGGGATGGAGGGGCTGTGGGGCTCCCCAGGCCCTCGCCACTTTTTCTGGGCTCTGCTGGAGGGGCTGCTGCATCCAGGCATCAGCATCAGCGCAGTGCATCCCGACCCGTGCAGGTGCTGCTGGGCAGGTTGGAGCCCTGCTGAGTGGCTGGAGGTGCCCGGTGGCCTTGGGTTGGCACCGGGGACGGGGAACCCGAGCATCCAGCATGGGTGGCAGAGCCTCAGGCTCAGTCAGAGCAGGTGGAGGGTGCTCCCTGCCGTGTGCCCAGGCAGGAGGATGCTGGCCGAGTGCCGAGGAGCGGGCAGCGTCCTGCAGCTCTGTCCCCACTCTGGGCTCTTTGCAGAGCCCCTGTGGCATTATCCTGTGCCTTTAACCCCAGGCAGCACTCAGTCTCTTGACACACTGGGTTTTGCTGTGTTGCAGTTCATGGATCGGTGCTGTCCCTGGCCTCCAGCGCATCCTCCACCTACTCCTCCGTAAGAGCTGCCGCCGGGCTGCGCCTCCTCATTGCATGGCTATGGGCTGGGGGGTCCGAGGGGGGGAAAATGATGCTGAGCTATGCGGGGGGGCTCCGTGCATGTCCTCTGTCCCGTGCTGAGCCTGTCTGCGCCTCGCTGCCCTCCTGACTGCCTGCCTCTGTCTGTCTCTCTCTGCCCTCACGCTGCCAGGCTGAGGAGAAGATGCAGTCTGAGGTGAGCCCGTGCCCAGCGCTGCTACTTGGTCCCCACCCACAGCCGCTGTGAGCGCACGGCCCCTCTCACCCCTCTGCTCTCTCCTTGCAGCAAATCCGCAAGCTGCGTCGCGAGTTGGAGTCCTCGCAGGAGAAGGTGGCCACGCTGACATCCCAGCTGTCTGCTAACGTGAGTTCCTGCAGGATGTGTGGGGCTGATGCTCACCTCCACTCTGGTTCCCTTAGGAGCTGACCTGCCGTGGGCTCTGCTCCAGGCTCCTCTTCTTTGCCCCAGGAGGAGTCTCCTCTGCTGCTCCCTGCCACCTGCACTGAGCAGCCCTGGGGCTGCAGATGCTCACCCTTCTCTCCATCTCTCCCAGGCCAACCTGGTGGCAGCTTTTGAGCAGAGCCTGGTGAGCATGACGTCCCGCCTGCGGCACCTGGCCGAGACCGCTGAGGAGAAGGTGGGTGGGTGCTCAGGGTGCCGGAGCTGGGGGTGCTCTGGGAGTTCTCCTGCACCACTGGGATGCGCTCTGTGACTCCTGGCTCTGCTCCTGCAGGACACGGAGCTGCTGGACCTGCGGGAGACCATTGATTTCCTGAAGAAGAAAAACTCGGAGGCCCAAGCTGTGATCCAGGGTGCCCTGAATGGCACCGATGTTGCTCCCAAAGGTAAGGCATGCTGGTCTGCTGGCCACCAGGGGGCTGTGACCTCGAGAGCCTCAGCTGTGCGGTTAGGAGCTGGCATCTGGGTTGAGTCAGCTGTTTGGGGTTCCTTGGGCTCTTCTCCACCTGGGGTTCCCAATGCCTGTGTGTCACAGCCAGAACTGTCATCGCAGGTCTTGGTGCTGGTGTGTGGGGAATGGGATGGTTGTCCTCCCCCAGACCTCCCCTCACTGGGCCTGTTGCCACCAGTATGTTCCTAGCTCCTCATCTTGGCTTTATTCTCACAAATGCTCAAGTGTTTCTTACCTCCAGGTCCCACTGTGTGTGTGGGGTGCTGGCAGGGAGGCAGCCTGGAACCTGAGGGGAACAGTGTCTGCTCTGTGCACGTCCCTGGTTGTCAGCACCTCATGTCCCCTTCCTGCCTGGTTTGGGTGGGCCAGGGGGAGAAGGGGCGGATTGCAGGTGGGTTGGGAATATGTGACGGCTCTGGTACTGGATAGATGCAGTTTAATCGCTCCCTTCTTGGTCTCTCCCCTTGTCTGCTTTCCCTTGGTGGCCCCAGAGCTGCGCATCAAGCGGCAGAACTCCTCCGACAGCATCTCCAGCCTCAACAGCATCACCAGCCACTCCAGCATTGGCAGCAGCAAAGATGCCGATGCCAAGAAGAAGAAGAAGAAGAGCTGGGTGGGTTGGGCAGGGGGCAGGCGTGGGGACGGGGTGCGGGGTCTGGGTGGGCTCAGCCCTATGAGCCAGCTGCACTCACTCTGTTGTGACTTCGTGGTGTTGGTCCCCTCTGTCCCCTGGGCACAGCACTGGCAAGGAGCACAGAGCACCACGGGCTTGTCCTGTGCTGCCTGGGGCCAGGGCTTCCCCAGCTCCTCCAGGAGTTTTCCAGCTCTTATCCTGCACAGCTGTTCCTTGTGGTCTCTCCCATTTGTCAGCCCTGCCCCCGCAGGGGAATTGGCCTGGGGCTCTGCAGGCACTCGGCCAGGTGGCCCCCAGCTGGATGCATGATTAAGTCTCGCTTTGTTCTGTTTCTCTTCCCCCTATGCTGACCTCATCCCTTTTTTTCCAGGTGTATGAGGTAAGTCCTATGCTGTGCCCTCCACCCCATGCTGTGCCTGCTCTGGGTGCTCGCTCCATTTCACGGGAAGGCACTCATGACACAGAGCATCGCATCCCACTGGCACGAACCCCAGGGCTTTGTGCTGAGCACACCTTGGTTGCTTCCTGCGGGGTCAGAACTCAGGCAGGGGCTGAACCCCCTGGGCAGCTTGGCAGAGATCCCTGTCCCAGAGATGGGGACCTGTCCCAGAGATGGGGACCTGTCCCATGGATGGTGTCTGTCCTCTTCTTGCTTGGGGCAGGCATCACAGCCATCCAAGGGCAGCCCCACAAAGGAGACACTGCAGCCCTGATTGGTGTGGTGCTGCCCTCATTGGGCTGTGCACCAGGTGTCACGGTGCCCAGCTCCTCAGCTGGCCCCAGGGGTGACCCCCAGCCTGCCAGTGGGGCTGAGTTGCTCTGTTCCCCTCAGGGCCCGTGTAGGTCCCACTATATTATTGTCACCAGCAGAGCCAGGCACTCAGCTTGGTTTTTGCACGAACCATCCCATCCTCTCCATTGTGACAGTTTTGCTCCTGGGGAATGCCAGCTTAGCTTTTCCGGAGCCAGTGGGAGGTGGGCTGCATCCTGCCCGCCCTCCACCCCCTTCTCCATCCACCCCCACTGGAACATCCCCCCCCCAGGGGGATGCTCTGTGAGCTCAGTGTCCCAGAGGTGCGCTGTGTAAGCCATGGTTTGGCCCCTGCACAGCATCCCTCTGTTCTCTCCAGCCTTTCCCACTCATCTGTCTGCCACTGTGTGTGTGCTGTGTGCATGCTGCATGCCCACCCTCGTGCCCCACACCTCCAGAAGGATGCAGAGGGGCTCAGGGTGTCCCAGGACCCAGCTCTGTGGTGGCTGGGTGCTGCAATGTCCTGCTTGCTGGGTTGGCTGCTGGGTGACTGCCAGCATGGAGTCTGCTCTTTGGGATGGAGCAGGATGCTGGTGCGGTGCCCCAGTGTGGGTGCTGGTGAGGGAGCGTGGCTGGGAGGTGGGTCCTGTGGTTGGTGCTGGTTGGGGTGGAGGCTGTGCCAGCAGAGCGGGGTGGTTGTAGTGGGCAGTCCTGCCTCAGTGGTGGTCCCGCTGTCTGGTCCCAGTTCAGACTGCCTGTGGGCATGGGCACGAGGCTGGGCCAGGACTGCGTTTGCAGGGCTGTCTCTAACAGGAGTGTTTCTGTCTCCTGTAGCTGCGTAGCTCCTTCAACAAAGCCTTCAGCATCAAGAAGGGGCCCAAGTCGGCCTCGTCCTACTCGGACATTGAGGAGATCGCCACGCCGGACTCATCAGCCCCGTCCTCCCCCAAGCTCCAGCACGGCTCCACCGAGACCGCCTCGCCCTCCATCAAATCCTCCACCTCCTCCTCCGTGGGCATCGACACGGCTGAGTGCGTGGTGCAGGGGAGGAGGGCTGGCCGTGGGGTGGCTGTGCGCCCGCCCCAGCCCTGAGCACACCTCGGTCTCTCCCTGGCCCAGGCTCTTCCAGGCGCACGGTGAGGGCGAGCCGGAGAAGAAGGAGGTGTCAGAGCTGCGCTCGGAGCTGTGGGAGAAGGAGATGAAGCTGACGGACATCCGCCTGGAGGCCCTCAACTCGGCTCACCAGCTGGAGCAGTTGCGGGAGACCATGCATAACATGCAGGTGGGGGTGGCTGCGCTCCCCAGTGCCTTGTCGTGGCTCCTGGGGCGCTGCCGGCACACAGCTGCTCACCCGGGCCGTCCTGCTCTTCTTCCCCCAGCTGGAGGTGGATCTCCTGAAGGCGGAGAACGATCGGCTCAAAGTGGCTCCGGGGCCCTCGGCGGTGCCAGGATCCATTCCTGGCCACATCACCAGCACGTCGGCCTCCTCGTCGCCACGGCGCTCGCTGGGGCTCTCCCTGGGCCATGCCTTCAGCCCCAGCCCGGGGGATGCCGGTAGGGATGGCGGAGCTGCCTGTGCTGATGGCTGTGCAGGTCTGGCTCAGGCTGGGTGTACTCAGACCCCCCGCCTCTGCTTTGTCCCCAGACATGTCTCCCATGGACGCCGTCAGTGCTGGCACCCAGAAGGATGAGCTGACGCTGAGGATCGTGGTGCGCATGCCGCCCCAGCACATCATCAAGGGGGTAAGCGTGGGCTGTGCAGAAGTCCCGACCTGTCCCTGTGGGGCAAAATGCTGTGCTCCAACCCCACACACCTCTGCCTTGGCTCCTAGGACCTCAAGCAACAAGAGTTTTTCCTGGGCTGGACCAAGGTGAGCGGGAAGGTGGATTGGAAGATGCTGGATGAGGCTGTCTGCCAGGTCTTCAAGGTAGGAGCGTCGTGACTCCTCTTCTGAGAGCCTTCCTCGTGCGCTGCTTCTCCATGCCTGGGTCCTGACTGGGGACTCGGGGAGCTGCTGAGCCCTGCTCGCTCTTTAACAGACCCGTCTTTGTCTTCACAGGATTACATCACCAAGATGGATCCTGCCTCCACGCTGGGGCTCAGCACTGAGTCTGTTTATGGCTACAGCATCAGCCACATCAAGCGGGTCCTGGACACGGAGCCGCCGGAGCTGCCGCTGTGCCGCCGGGGCATGAGCAGCATCGTGGTGACACTCAAAGGTCGGTGAGCAGAGAGACTCCACAGCTGTGCCGTCCTCCCTCTGCCCCCTGGTGCCACAGGGTGTGAGCGGGACGCTCGTCCCTCCCTGCAGGCTTGAAGGAGAAGTGCGTGGACAGCTTGGTGTTCGAGACGCTCATCCCCAAGCCCATGATGCAGCATTACATCAGCCTCCTGCTGAAGCACCGGCGGCTCATCCTCTCGGGACCCAGCGGCACCGGCAAGACGTACCTGACCAACCGGCTGGCCGAGTACCTGGTGGAGCGCTCGGGCCGGGACGTCACCGAGGGCATCGTCAGCACCTTCAACATGCACCAGCAGTCCTGCAAGGTGAGGGACTGTCCCTGTCGGTGCTGCTGTCCCACTTGATGCTGGGGCCGTAAGTGAATGCTCCGTTGTTTGCAGGACCTGCAGCTGTACCTCTCCAACCTGGCCAACCAGATCGACAGGGAGACGGGCACGGCGGACGTGCCCCTGGTGATCCTCCTGGACGACCTCAGCGAGGCGGGCTCCATCAGTGAGCTCGTCAACGGCGCGCTCACCTGCAAGTACCACAAATGGTGAGAACTCTGCTGTGTCCCCATCCTGCACAGCCTCCTGGAGACGGGGCGGCACGGCCACGTATGTGCCTGGCTCTGCTGCGGCTGGCAGTGATGCAGGCTGCTTTTTTCTCATCGATCCCATCTCTCGCTCAGCCCCTACATCATCGGGACCACCAACCAGCCTGTGAAGATGACCCCAAACCATGGTCTCCATCTCAGCTTCAGGTAGAAACATAAACTGTCCCAAGATGGAGGAGACCCGTAAGGATCCAACTCCTTAGGATTATACATCCCAGGGGAGCGTTCTGGTGGGCTTGGGGAGGCCAGAGGCTGTCACTCCTTGCTGCTGGGCAGTCCCGGGAACGCATACTGTGGTGGGGGAGCCTGATGAGGACCAAGCCCCGTGCCTTTGCCTGCCATCCCAGAAGGGTCTGATTGCCTCACCCCTGGGCTTGGGCCATGTGGGGGTCCTAAGCCTCTCCTAAGGGTCCTGAGCCTCTCCTAAGGGTCTGAGGACCGTGAAGGGGGCTCGGAGGCACTGTTTTACATGGACAGCCCCATCCCTGAGCACCCCGGTCTCCCCCAGGATGCTGACCTTCTCCAACAACGTGGAGCCAGCCAATGGCTTCCTGGTGCGCTACCTGCGGAGGAAGCTGCTGGAGTCAGACACGGACGTCAACGCCAACAAGGAGGAGCTGCTGCGTGTGCTGGACTGGGTGCCCAAGCTCTGGTACCACTTGCACACCTTCCTGGAGAAGCACAGCACCTCCGACTTCCTCATCGGTATGGCCAGGCACGCCTTTCCCTTCTACATCTTCTTCTTTGGGTGCAGCTTTGCTGGCGTGGGGCAGGTGGCTGGAGCCAGAGAGCCCAGCTCCCATCTGTACTCTGCCTCCTCCTGCAGGTCCCTGCTTCTTCCTGTCCTGCCCCATCGGAATCGAGGATTTCCGGACCTGGTTCATTGACCTGTGGAACAACTCCATCATCCCTTACCTGCAGGAGGGGGCGAAGGATGGGCTCAAGGTACCCAGCGCATCCTGGCGTGTGGGGACACAAAGCAGGGCCCAGCTCAGAGCTGGTGGCGCCTGGGCTGTGCTGGCACCCTTGGGGTGGGGTGAAGGTTTGGTGTGCAGGTGCCACCTCTCTTGTCCCCTGCCTGCAGGTCCACGGGCAGAAGGCAGCCTGGGAGGACCCCGTGGAGTGGGTGCGGGACACCCTGCCCTGGCCATCAGCACAGCAAGACCAGTCCAAGCTGTACCACCTGCCCCCACCCACCATCGGACCCCATAGCACTGTCTCCCCCCCCGAGGAGCGCACCGTCAAAGACACAACGCCCAGCTCCCTGGATGCGGACCCCCTGGTATGGCTGCGGTGTGCTGGGGAGGGGGTGGGTGGTGCTGGCGGAGGGAGAGCAGCATGGAGCTGAGCATTGCTTTCCCTGTTAGTTTTTGGTGTAAAAACCCTGATTGAGAGATGCAGAAAAGTTGGGTCTTCCTGGGTGGGTGCAGGATGCTGGCACCAATAGAAATCATAGAGTTTGGAAAAGACCTTTGGTAACATCAAGTCCAACTGGCACCCTGTCCCCACTGCATCCATTCCTAGAATCACAGTGATCCTTCCAACCTTAATCTCTCCGTGCCCTCCAGCCACATCCCTCAGGGCCCGTTCCCCTGCGCATGCTGAGCCATAGGCATCAAGGCCAGCTCACGAGGTGTGGGGGGGAAGGGTTTGCAGCACGTCCAGGCTTTGCTTTACTCTCTGAAGTCCCCCCCTTCTTGGGTGGGCTCTTCGGGAGGGCAAGGATTCTGGGCTGAGTGCCACGCGCTGCTCCCCACAGATGGCCATGCTGCTGAAGCTCCAGGAAGCCGCCAACTACATCGAGTCTCCGGACCGTGAAACCATGGTGGATCCCGACCTGCAATCGACTCTGTGAGGCACGCACATGCCGGCCCAGGTGCAGGGGGCAGCCGCCGGGCTGCCCTCCTCCTCCTCTTCCTCCTCCGGTAGCCTGGAGCGCAGGGCTGGGGCTGGCGAGCGAGCGGTGAGGAGCGGAGCCCTGTGCAGCTCTGCGCAGCGTGGGGAAGCTCAGCTCTGCCGTGGTAGAGTGCGAGGCTCCACTTCCCCACCCCTCTTTGGGGGTAGGAGAATCCTGGTTTCTCTTCTTGGTTTTTCTGTCTCTATTGCAAACTCTCGGGTTTTGGGGCCGCTGCGGCCAAGCCCCCGCTCCAGGGAGCTGCAGGATGGGCCCTGCGTGGGGCAGGGACCCCGTGGGAGCCCCCTGGGCTGGAGCTGGGGGGTGGGAGGACGTGTGGCCGTGTCTGTGTGTCCGGCACCGTGCTCCCACTGCTCTCTTTGTACATTCCTCATTTAACCTGCTTGGCAGCCGCTGCACCCGGGACAACCCAATAAACCCCGCTTCGGTTATTTTATTTTATTACTCCCCCCTCCCTTTTTCGTTTGACCGAGTCCAGACTTTGCTTTGCTCCCTTTTTTGTTCTGGTTCTTTGCTCTCCCAAGCCTGAGCCCATGCTCTGGTGCCCATCGCTTCCCCCCCTCCCGAGCAACTCTGCTTCCTTTTGGTTTCTTTTACAGCTGTTGGTCCCACCACTCCCCTTCACACACTTCCGTCACACAACTGGTGCTCACTGGACAACCTCCAGTCCCCAAATCCACCTCTCCAGTTGCCTCATATCTTGGCTGGGATGGGTCTGGGCAGGTGGTGGTAGTGGGGTGCACCCGGAGAGCCCCTTTGCCTGGAGGCCCCCTCCCCAAAAGCACAAGGCAAAGTGTGGCCTTGGGCCGGGGGGTGCTGTGGGGCTGTCAAGGGGCAGCACAATGCCGTGGGGCAAGGGGTGGCAATTTGCTCCCATCCCCTCTCTGCTGCCGGGTTGGGTGGCACAGGGACAGAGCTGTGCCTGACATTGTCCCCGTGCTTCTGGCTCACCACTGCCCCATGGGGTTTTGTGACCCCCCCCCAGGCCCACCCTGTGCCCTGCAGCCGCACAGTGCCCTCTCAGCATGGGCTCTCCATACCCACACTGGTGCTCTGGGGACATCCAGCTGGGGCCACGCGTCCCCTTGGCCCTATGGTGCAATGTCACAGGCGCTGCTCCCTGCACTGCCTTAATCCCTGTGGGTAGGGGGCACGCAGGGCTGGAGGGGGGGGCCACTGGCACGGCCCGCATTTGCTGCCTCCAAAGCCAGCTGGGCTGGGATGGGACCGTGGTGCTGGTGCTTCGCTGAGCACTGCCCAGCTGGGGCCACTGCCTTCGGTCCCTTTAGTACCCTTCTCTTCCCTCCTCCCGGCCCCACAGAGGGCACAGCACCTTTAGGGGAGCGGTTCCCCGCGGCTGCTCTGCCCCCCACTGCCTTCAGGGACCCCCCCCACCTCCCTGGGGCTCTGTGTGCCCCCCGCTGCCCTCGGTGCTCTCCTGCCCGCGCAGCCCTCCCGCGCGGCCCCATGGTGCTCACTTCTCCGTCTGTCCCACAGCCTCCCCGCTGCCAGCCCCTCTGCACAGGGCTGTCCCTCCCCACGCTGGCTTGGACGTTAGGGCTTTCCGTTTGCCTTCTGTTGTGTTGTCAGCTGAGGACTCGCTGTAAATAGATCCGTAGTCGAACGCCCTGCGTGAGTTGGCGGGGTCCGACCCTGCGCGTCTTTCTCCTTTTTTTGTACTCTGTGATAACTGTGCTGTGCTGACTTCTTTTCTGATTGTACCAGGTGTTGGCTCAGCAGCAGCTCGAGGTTGGGGACCCGCACTCCCCTCTCACCCCCCCTTGGGACCTTAACGCCCTGAGGACGGGGCGCAAAGCACCTTTGGGGGCCCTGGAGGAGCCCCGCAGTGCACGGCGTTGGTGCAGCCTCACACTGGGATTTCATCCCTGGCACCACCACGGAGCCACCAAAATACCCCACAGATCCTCAATGGGACACACACTGCAGCGTCCCCTTGTGTGGCCTATGGGGTCGCCCCATAACCTGTGGGTGCAGACACCCAAGCCCTGTGGGATGAACAGCAGCTACAGCCGAGCCCTGGGCACAGTGGGTGCTGGGTGGGGCTTCCTCGTGGGGTCCCTCACCCAAAGGGGAGCAGCATTGGTGGCTCCTGTTGGTGTCCCCCAGTGTGGTGGCACCCATCGGGGAGGTTGGGGACCCTCGGGGTGCCCACACCCATGGATCCCACCATTGCTCTGCCCTTTGCTGGGGCTGCCGGCCACCCCCAGGTGTTTGTTGTCCCCGTGGGGACGCTGTGCTAAGGCTGCCTGCTGGCCCCGAGGTGCCGTCACCCCAAAGGCGCCCGCGGCCCCTTGGAGCACCAGGAGCCCCCCTACCACCCTCGAGCTGCTGCTGCCCAGGGGCCTGAACCTTACAATTTTAGCTTTTTTCTATTAAAAGAAGAAACAAACCTTTTTTTAATTAAATAAAAGACGAAAATGGACAAATGCCTGTTTTAGATGATCTGTGTAACTGACTGGGTTTTGTGTTTCTTAACTGCATGGTGTTCCTGCCGAGGGGTTTTATAGCACTTTTTAAATTTCTCTTTAAGATTTTGGTCCAGATTTCTACTGCTCTCTCGCCTGTCTGTCTTTGCTTTTTCCCTCGCCTCCAAGTTTGTAAACT
Source organism: Tetrao urogallus (assembly GCF_951394365.1). Classification (NCBI taxonomy): domain Eukaryota; kingdom Metazoa; phylum Chordata; class Aves; order Galliformes; family Phasianidae; genus Tetrao; species Tetrao urogallus. The sequence goes on along the minus strand of NC_136837.1, from coordinate 4,804,831 downwards.
CGCTCCGTTTTATACCTGATGTGGAAACCCAACCCCACGTTGTACATAGCTGCGGGAACAATCAGAGGAACAAACACCATCTGGACTCTGCCACCATTCGTCGTTTTTACTTAAAGAAACTACACGAGGAAGCCAGGAAAAGGCTTGAGGCTCATTCCGAAGGACAGTAACCAACCCAGCCCTGCACCAAGTCAGCTCCTGCTGCCCACGCCGCCCGCACCACCCGGCATGTCTCTCTCGGTCGTCTGTCTCACACCATTGGGTTCAATAAAGTTATCTCCTGTACTGCCTGGCTGCGTGTCCTCTGTCGCTGCACACAGTGCCCCAAACGCAATCTGTAACGCTGGGGCTGTCGTGCACAGTGCTGGGGAACAGGTGAGGACCTGCAGGGAGGCTGCACGGTGCCCCGGAGCTGTTTTCCACTCCACAGAGCGGTGCCAGGAAGGGAAAAATGCTCCAGAAGCCGTGAATTAATGTCAGCACAGCGAGGATCCTCGTGTGGGCCCTTCCCATTGGCTCCCAGGGTTCTGCACAGGGATGGCAGCAATCAGCTGCCAGTCTGCCCCAGCAACTGTGGGGCCTCAGCCCCACTCAGAGCACCCCAGCACCTGTACTGCTCTACTGGGTGCGGGTGGGTCGCTGCCCCATATAGATACAGAGGCGACCCTGGGGGACCACTGCGTCCACTCCAGGTGCAGCTGCACTCAGTTTGGGTGTGCGATGCTGTAATGTGATGGAAAGCACAGCAATGATAGCAGGGTAACAAAGTCCTGGGCTGCAGCAAATGAGGACAAGCTCAAATGCAACAATTGTAGACACAGAAACAGCAGAAGAAAAACTGCTTACCTTTAGAAGACCTCCACAAGACAGGGATCTCCAGCAAGATGCTCCCACTTCCACTGCCAGACCTTAGAAAAGGGCTGGGGTGGATCCTGGCTCCACCCCTTTCTGTCACTCAGGTACATTGCACACACCTGAGCTCCCCTGCGTGGCCCTGGCTTCCCACCAGGTGCTCCATCACTGCTCCAAGCTGTGTCAGCTTTGCCACCCATGGGTGCTGCAGCACCCAGTACGTGCACACCATCAGCCCCTATTCGTACAGTGGCACCCACAGGGTGCTGCAGCATGCGATGTGTGGATGCTGCAGTACAACTCCGTGCAGGTACAGCAGCACCTCTAGGGTACTGCACTGCCCGGTATGGGCTGAGTAGCGCCCCATACAGCTGAATCACCACCCTGTCTAGGTACAGCAGCACCCACGTACAGGTACATCATCACCCCACAGCTGCAGCAGCACCACTGGGGCGCCGCAGCGCTGACTACAGTTACATCATCCGGTCGGTACAGGTACGCGGCCAGCCCACGCTCCCAAGGTGACCCCGACCTTTCTGCCCCCCAAGGCCCCTCGGGGCTGCACGGAGGGCTCCTGGCTGCGCCCGGCACGGGCGGAGCTCCGGGGTTGGGGGGTCTGGCAGCTCGCAGCCCGCAGCCCCGCGGTTCGCTGCGGGGACCCCGCGCCGAGCACAGCGCTGGGGGCGGGGCGGACTGCGGAGGGGGGCGTGGCTTGCCGAGGGAGGGGCGTGGCTTGTGGGTAGTGGGCGGGGCTACGCGGAGCCGCTGCACGCGAGCCCGGAGGGGCCGGTGCTGCCGCAGCGCCCGCACCCGTCCCGCACCGGTCCCGCACCGCACCGCACCGCGCTCCTCCGCAGCGCACGGTAAGTTCGCGCCCGCCGAAGTTTCGGCGCTCCCCGGGTGCCGCAGCGGTGCGGGTTCTGCGGGACGGGGCTGCCCGCTCCCCCGGTGATCCGTCCCCGGTGTGTGCGGGTGGCAGCGCCGTTTCCCGGTGTCGGTGCGGGGCTGGTGCGGGATCCCGGGGACGCGAGGAGACTGCGGGCTCTGGGCGCTGCCCGGTGCCAGGGGCTGTGCCGGTGGCTGCTCATAGGGCGATGCGCTCTCGGTTCCCCCGTCTGCGAGGCTGACGGCTGCGAGATCCCCCCGGGTTGAAAGAACCACCGCCCCCGGATGTAGGAACCCCCCCGGGATGCGGGACGCAGCCGGGGTTTCAGGGCGCCCCGGACCACCGGTGGCTCTCAGCCGCGCACCCACGCGCGTTCGGGGCCGGGAGCGCCCTTGGAATCCCGGCGCTGAGAGGTGGCCGGGGGGTTCCCCATCCCCGCAGTTGCAGCCACGGTGCGGTGCGGTGCGGGTAAACGGCGGCAGCATCGCGGCTCCGGACCGGCAGCTCCCGGTGTTCATCGCCGCGTCCTGGACCGCGGCCAGCTCTGCCGGTCCGTTCGCGGGGCTGCAGCATCCTCCGCGCTCCTCCTGCACGCGGGGTGCGGCGGTGGGGCGGTGCGGGGCGGCAGCGTTGGGCTACAAGGGGCTGTGTGCCCGCATCCCGCCCGCAGCCTACTTTCAGAGGAGCGGCAGCGACCCCAAAAAAGCTCTGCCCATCGCACGGGGGGAAGGCAGCCGGACAAAGTGACTGTGTCACGCGTTGCTCGGTGGTCCCCAACTGCAGCCCGAGCTTTGGAACCTCCGTGTGTGTCCCCCTGCACTGCGTGTGCCTTTGGTGCAGCGATGGGATGTCACCCACCCTGGGACCTCAACCGCCCTGCTATGACACCCTCCCTATGATGACACCCACCCTGGGATGTCACCACTGCAGGTTGTCCAGGGGTCCCCCACCCGCCCCTCTGCAGCAGCAAAACTTCTACCTGATGGTGCACTCAGGTGCTGCTGCAGATTTTCCGCTCTGTGCGCGCTGTATGGGAGCTCAACGACCGGCAGGCGTCGTCTCCTGCCTGCTGCATTATTCCTCGCTAGCGCAGCGCCTCGGCCACGCTGCCGTGGGCTGCTGGGGCCCTGCGGGATGCCCGGGGCTCTCACCTCACCGCGGGGGTCAGTGCTCGTGGCTGGATGCTGCTGCAGAGAAGCAGAGCGGCTTTGCTGGTTTGCGACTCGGGGTGAGCGTGGGGTGCTGTGAGAGGTGATGCACCCAAGGTCATTGAGCAGTGGGACATGAGCCACGCAGCTCGGGAACGGCACGAACCCATCGGACACCCCAACAGCCCCGTGTTCCTCTGGGAGCGATGCTCTGCCCGCTTCTTGCAGGCGGTGAAGCGCGGGGATGGATCTGACCTTGTTCCCAGTTACCTGCACATCTTCAGCCCCTGCACTGGGCAGTGGGATCCCCTTACTGGGAGCTCCTGGACCCCATCCCTGTAGGAGTGCATTTCTCCCCCCACATCAGCCCAGCAGTATTGGTGTGCAAATGTCCCCCGCACCGCATCGCCTCGGGCAGCCCTGGCTCGGCGCTCTCTGCCCGATGCCACGGCGGGAGGGGGAGAGGAAAACACAGACGGACCCCCCAGCCGCCCAGCGGCTCATTGGGCGCTGCAGCGCTCACTCCTGGGGGAGCGGCTCCCTGCTGCTGGAGCCCATGGGAAGCTGATGGAGGGGCGCCGAAGCGCAGAGGGCTCCTGCAGGGCGGCAGCGGGTGCTGCTCTGCTCACCGTGCTGCTGGCAGAGGCCCAGCTCCCGGCGCCAGATGACTGCGGTTCCTAATTATTGCTTGAGTTTCTGCTCCTCCTGGCTGCGCAGGGAGGTGGAGTGTCCTCGAGCAAGATCAGTGCCCAAGGCAAATAGATGGGACCGAGTGCCCGCTGCTTTCCAACCCTGGTGTTGTTTTCTTTTCCCACTAACCCCGCAGCAGAGCTCAGTGCCGTCCTGCTGTCCCCACACCCGGAGCTCTGAGCAGTGGAGGCTGTCTGTGCGCTTTGCCCTTGGCTGCAGATGGCTCTGCCCGCTGGGTGGGAGCCCCTCTGCTCCCCTCTCATCCCCACCCCGTGTTCAGCTCCCACAGGAGCCCGCATTCCCTCAAGTGCTCTTTGATTATTAGCCCTAATAATTGTGTTATCGCATCGGCTGAAATGTTTCAGATGCCAAAGCTAATTTTGCTCTTCATGCCTTCCTTCATTGGTAATGGGATTTTGATAACATCGCACGTCCAGAGGTATTGGATCAACCCAGCATAATTCCCCATTTATTAATTAAACCATAAATTAGGCAGTGTGTGGCTGGAATCTAAGATGCCCTGCACTGTTGCCACCCATTGCCTGCATCACCCATGCCGACCAGCCCCAAAACATGGGATGTGATCCCCCAGATGCTGGCCGCTTGGGGCATTGCTGCCGTATGGGGTCTGCTCTCTGGGTCCGGACAGGGGCCATCCCTGTCCCTATGGGGTGCTTCTATGGGATGCGTCCACGCTGCAGCCCGCATGCTGGGATTGCTCTGTGCTGTGCTGAATTGCTGCGGTGTGCCCCTTCGTGTGGCCATCCTGCACTCTGCACCAAACCAGCACTGCTGAACGCAGGCAGTGCTGCATCCACAGCCCTGCACAGAAGGGGCTCCTGGCTTCGTGGTTCTGCATAGCGCGCGTCTTAAGGAAAGCTCGTGGTTCTGCTTAAAGGCATCATTTTAGGTCTTCCTTGCTCCTCTGCTCCTCCTCAAAGAGTGCAGCAGAGCAGAGCTCTGGGCTGGGCATTGCTGGGAGATGGGAGGGAGCGACTGCTGCTGGCAGGAGGTGCAGGAGGTGCAGTCCTGGTGCCGTGTTCAGCGATATCTGTCCCACAGAGAGCTGGAGGTGGTGCGTGGGTGCCATGGGGTGGTTGTGCAGGCACTGCAGGGGCTGCAGGAACCGTTCTGGTGCTTGGAACGATCGCATGATCAGCGTGTGAACTGAGTTCAGTGCGTGGTGGCACTTTGGGGATGTGGGCCATGACCAAAGATGGCTGGGGCAGGAGACCTCGTAGCACAGCGAGCCCCGTTTGGTCGTGCTGCTCCTTCAGGATGTGTGGTGTGTGCCCCAAATCCCTGGGAGCATCGCAGGGCTGCAGCTTAGGCTGCAGAGGGCCTGGAGCTGCATGGCTGCCCAGTGGCTTTCATCCATCTGCACAGCCAGACAGATTTGGGGGATCGGATCCCAGGTTTGCTGGGAGCAGGCGAGGTGTTCAGTGGCTGCCAGCACTGTGCCATCACTCTCCTTCCTCCAAACCAAAATCGATGCGGCTCGACTCCACGCTCCTGGCTCAGCTCCTGGCTCTGCCCCAGGAGCCGTCGTCTGCCCTCTCCTCCTATTGATTGGAGACACCGCAGCTCCATGGCACAGCACAGAGCGTCCCGGCGAAGGGAAGAGCAGCACCAACACGGCCGCACCAAGCCTTCGCGGTGCCAACCTGGTGCGCAGCCGGCTGCTTGGGATGGCTCTGCCCCAGCGCCTTCTGTTGCCCTATTTAGCACAGCCAGCATGGCGTGGGGAGCGGGCTGGGATGGGCAGCGCCTGTCAGCAGTTGGGGAGGGTTGGTGGTGGTTTGGGGAGGGTTGGTGGTGGTTAGCAGCTCTCCGTGGTGTCGTTGCGTGGGGGCTGAGGGCACTGCAACAACACTTCTCTGCAGCACAGGGCTGTGTCTGTGCTGCTGCACCAGCAGGGCTGCTCCCAGCGCCCCATGGCCTCTGCAGGTGCCTCGGAGCCATCTCTGCTTTGCTTCCCTGTTAATTAGCCATGGAGCTGCCTTCCGTGGGGTCTCAAAGCGCTGAGGAGCCAAATGCTTTCACAGGGCAGAAGAGCAGCTGCTGTGACGGCGCTGCAGCAGCTCCAGGGAGTGTCGTCTGCAGCCCACACTGCGTCCTGCTGGGCAGGGGACAGCTGGGACAGCTGAGCCCTGCAGTGACCCTGAGAGAAGCCCTGGGATGGCAGATGCACCATGTGCAGCTCAGAGCTGCCTGCTTTGGAACCGTGCACTCGCCACTTGTTTTTACCTCCCTGTGTACTTTTGGATCCCATCCCCACAGCACTCCCAGCCCCTTCCCTTGGGCTCAGTGTGGGCCGGGGCTGTGAGGTGTGATCTTCACCCTCCAGCTCCATGCATCCATCGACCTTCAGCTGTTCCAGCTGTGTGTGCTGCACTGATGGGAGCTGCAGCAGCGCTGGGCAGAGGGAGCACCGCGTTCCGGCTGGGGGACGTCCTGAGCCATTAATCTGGTGGCCGAATGATGGATGAAGGCTACCTTTAAGACTGTATTTAACTGCTCTGCATCTCCAGGCTCTGCTTTCAGTAGCACAGAGGCTGTGATGGAGGAGCAGGGTCCTTGCTCAAAGCAGCACTTCCAGCACAGCCTCTCCCTGCGTGGGATTGTGCCGCATCTCGGCTGGGATCGGTGCTGGCAGCCCCAGCAGAGCCCTCTGCAGCTCACGCTGTTCCCCCCCCCCCATGACAGTCCTTGTTGTTTGCCTCTGTTTCCCTCTGTGAGATGTGCTGTGTGGTTGGAGCCCATCTTTGGGTCACCCTGGGACAAGGCAGAGCCACTGCATGAACCCGAGCGCAGCGAATCGCGGCTCCTGCAGCCGGCCGTCCAGGCATGCTGCCTCTAATTGCTGCCTCAGCTTCATTAATCATGATTAGCTGCTGTTTTCTGCCCTTCCGCATGTCCCCACACCTCTGTCTGGTTCTGGTCCTTGTGGTCCCGGGCAGCCCCCACTTCTTGCCCATGCACCCTGCTTTGACCTGGGAGGCTGTGATAGGGATGGCTGCAGCCCCGTCCCTCTTCCTGTCCATATATCCCCATCCCTTTCCCTCCATGCCAAGGGCAGTGGGGACTGTGGTGCTGCTGTGCCTGGGGGCTGTTGCACGGGGAAAGCTCCGGTCCCCATTTTTTCTTGCGGAGGCTCTGCGGGTTGAAGCTGTGTATGGGAATGGAAGCAATGAAGGGATCACCGGAAGGATTTCCTGAGCCCAAACTGCAGCTGGATGCAGAACTTCCCCGGTGTTGGCATGGAGGAATCCCAGGGGGATCCATGGGGGTTTGCAGGGTGAGGGTGAGAGCCCTGCGGTGCTGCTGGTGCTGAACCCCCATCTGCTCTTGGGCCAAGGGCGAGGGGAGATGGGTGTGAATGGAATGCACAGGAGACAGAGCGGCAGGGGGGTGAGGGAGCTGCCGTCCCCCCCATGACAGCTTTCCTTCGAATGGACAGAAAACAGAAAGAAGAAAATGTGCAAGAGAAAAAAATAAAACCAGCAAGCAACACACAGACCTGAGCCCTGCAGCGCTGCATTGCAGTGCCTTTGCTGCACCTGCACTGCACTGCACTGCACGGGGAGGGGACACCGTGGGGTGGTGGCAGAGGGGGGACGTGGGGATGCCTGGGGCTCACGGTGTGAAAAGGCAATACCAAAAGCGATGGAAAATGTCACCCTTAGGGCTGTGCAGAGTCCCCCTCTGTGCATGGCCAAACTCCTTGACATCGCACACAGACGTGCACACAGGTGCAGGCTGCCTCCTCCTCCTCCTCCCACTTGGCTGCACTTCCTTGCACCGTGCTGCAACCCATGGCTGTGGCATTGCAGGAAGGACAGACGGGTGGCACTGATGGTGGCACTGATGGGTGCAGTGAAGGAAGGGCTGCTCGCCCCCGGATCCTCACCTCTCTGACATGGTTTCTGGCGTTTCCATAACAGATGGGCAGAAATGTGTGCATCAGCAGTTTGGAGAGAAAGTCATCCCGTGGAGAGCAGAGCAGGGCTGCTGCTGCTGCTGCTGCGGGACCTCTGAGGGGGAGGAAGGGTTTGGGGCTGAGTGGGAGCTCCTGAGCTGAACACGTCCTGGTGCAGCTCCAAGGGGAGCACTGGGGGCTGCAGGAGGTGCTCAGAGCCTCAGGCAGGCTTGGTGCAAGCAGGGCTCACTGCAGGCATTGCTCAGCTGCAGGCATTGCTTGGTGCTGCAGGCATTGCTCAGAGCTGCAGCAGGGCTTGCAGCAGACATTGCTCACTGCAGGCATTGCTCCAAGCTGCAGGCAGAGCTGGTGCCAGCCCCACTCAGCACTGAGGGCTGCTGAGCACCTCCTCCTGCAGTCCTGGGCTTTAAGTTCCCCAAAACAGCACCAGCAGCCTGAAAACTTTGGCCCTGCCTTTGGGTTCTGTGGTTTCTCAATAGAGAAGCATTCGGGTGGTGGTGAAGCAGTGACCTTGGCACTGACTGCAGCAGGAATGGAAGTGATGAGTGTGGGCTGTTTTGGTGCTTTCTGAGGGGCTGCCTCAGTTGGGGTGGGTGGGACAAACTCCTCTGCCCTCTTCCCAATGCCAGGGTTAGGGAGGCCACCTGGGTCGGGTCCTGGTGCCCTTCACATTGCTTTTGCTGCAGAAGTGAGTGCCACATCTGCACCTCTCGGGCTGGGTGTCCCCGTTCTTGGGGGCTGCTCTGTAATCTTGAAGGGCTGGGAGGTGCCAGGAGCAGCTGGGACACGGTGCTGAGCTGGAATGGGAGCTTTAGGCTGGGAGCATCAGGGAGGAACTCATGGCTGGTGCTGTGGGATGTCACCTTCATTTGCAGCTGGAGGCTCAGCTCTGTACTCTGTATGCTGTGATGCAATCAGGGATCAATGGAACAGCCCCACCACAGGGCCCATATGATGCCACCGAGTCATCAGGGGGGCATCTCCAGTGGGAGAGGGCACAGGGGTGTGTGGGTCATCTCAACCCCACTTGGGCTGGAAGTGCCTCCACGGCCCTGCTGGATGGCAGCAGCATCTGGAGCTCCTGCAGGGAGTCTGTACGGGCTCTGGAGGTGTAAAGGGCCAGGAAACGTGGCTGCTCAGGGTCACAGCGGGGACCAAGGGACCTGTGCTGTGTTGCAGGGTTCCCCAGTCCCACCATGACATTCAAGCAAGCATCCATGATGGCCCCGGAGGCCACGGCCACCACGATGCCCATGGCCACCATGGAGAACTCCACCGAGGCTGCGGGGCCGGGAGAGAGCAAGGAGGACATGTTTGCCAAGCTGAGGGAGAAGTTCATGAATGAGCTCAACAAGATCCCTTGTGAGTGGCTGCCCCTCCTCCTGGGACCCCTTCCCCATGTCTCCGCAGGGTGTGGGGTGGTGGGGACAGATGGGGCTGAACTGTTGTCCCTGCAGTGCCTCCGTGGGCCCTCATCGCCATCGCGGTGGTTGCTGGCCTCCTCCTCCTCACCTGCTGCTTCTGCATCTGCAAGAAATGCTGCTGCAAGAAGAAGAAGAACAAGAAGGAGAAGGGCAAAGGCATGAAGAATGCCATGAACATGAAGGACATGAAGTCGGGCAACCAGGTGAAGTCCTTCGGGGTGCTCCAAGGGTCTGCTGGTTTGGTGTCCCCAGGGTTTGGGGATCTCCAGGTGGATGGTGCTGTGCAGAACCGGACCATCTCCCCATTATGGGGGGCAGGAGGGGACGGGGGAAGGGGATTTCATGGGACCAGTGGGTCTGGGGCGTGATGCTGCAGTGCATATCCGACCTGTGTGCTGCAGCAAAGGGGTTCCTTTGTGATTCCCAAATACTGAGGGATGCTGTGTCCCAGGGGATCAGTGGGGCCGTACAAACACCCAGCTCCCTGCCTTGCCCTGGGTCTCTCCCCAGTGCTGTCCGTGACATCACTCTTTTCCCTTGTGCCGCTCTCCCTGGGTGCTGCTCTGGCCACCAGGACGATGACGACGCAGAGACAGGACTGACGGAGGGGGAAGGTGAAGAAGAGGAGAAGGAGCCAGAGAACTTGGGCAAGCTGCAGTTCTCGCTGGATTATGATTTCCAGGCAAACCAGGTGCTGGAGGGGGCTGGGATTTACCCAGGGTGTTCATTTGGGGAGGAAAAATCTCCCACCTGGGCTGGGAGCCCGCTGTGCTGAAGGCACTCTGTCCCCTCCAGTTGACCGTGGGGATCCTGCAAGCGGCTGAACTGCCGGCTTTGGACATGGGTGGCACCTCAGACCCCTACGTCAAGGTGTTCCTGCTCCCCGACAAGAAGAAGAAGTATGAGACAAAGGTGCAGAAGAAGACACTCAACCCTGCCTTCAACGAGACCTTCACCTTCAAGGTGAGGACCTTGCCTGACCCCACAGCTGTGCCTCGCTGGGTGCTGAAGGCTCCTTGGGGCTCATTGCCACCGGGTGGCTCTTCCCTGTGCAGGTCCCTTACCAGGAGTTGGGTGGGAAGACGTTGGTGATGGCCATCTACGACTTCGATCGCTTCTCCAAGCACGACATCATTGGTGAGGTGAAGGTGCCCATGAACACGGTGGATCTGGGCCAACCCATCGAGGAGTGGCGGGACCTGCAGAGCGGTGAGAAGGAGGAGGTGAGAGCTGAGACGCGGAAACGGCCCCCACAGCACTCGGGATGGACCCACCTCGGTGCCGTGAGCCGGGTCTGACCCACTTCCTCCTTTTTGCCAACGCTCTGCTCGGCAGCCGGAGAAGCTTGGAGACATCTGCATCTCCCTCCGCTACGTGCCCACGGCCGGCAAGCTCACCGTCTGCATCCTGGAGGCCAAGAACCTGAAGAAGATGGGATGTTGGGGGCCTCTCAGGTGGGTGCTGCTCGGGGGCGTCATCCTGCTGACCCATCCCAGTGCTCTCAGAGTCCTTTGGAGGCAGCCTGAAGTCTGGCTGTAGGGAAGACGAGCCCACTGCCCCTTGGCAAGGGTAGTTTGGTGCTCAGTGCATGACAAGGTTTGGTTTCATTGCTGGCATCTCCTGCTCCATCAATGGGGCATCTGCTGCTCCCAGCCCCCCTGCAAGGAGAACCACAGCAGGCAGGGCAGCTCCATCCCTTGCCCAGCGACTCCCTAAATTGGAAATATTTTGGCTTCGGCTTCCATCCACAAACCTCCAAACTCCTCACCTCCCAGTGCCCTCATCTTGGGCTGAGATCTGCCCCAGGGTGTCCCATGGGTGTCCCAGCCCTGCTTGATGCCCCCCCTTCCCCCAGATCCCTATGTGAAGATCCACCTGCTGCAGAACGGGAAGAGGTTGAAGAAGAAGAAGACCACAGTTAAGAAGAAGACCTTGAACCCTTACTTCAACGAGTCCCTTCAGCTTCGAGATCCCCTTTGAGCAGATACAGGTTGGTGTGCTGACATCCCTGGGGACATGTGGGTGGGGGGAAGTGAAGGATGTCCCGGCAGCCTGAGGCCTCCTGCTGAGCTGGAACCCCAATCCCTGAGCCCTGGTCTGGAGACGCACCTTCAAACCCAGCCCACGGCAGGGCTGGGGCTTCCATAGAATCATCCAATCATTAAGGTTGGAGAAGACCTCAAAGTTCATCAGGTTTTTGCACCCCATCCCCACCATGCCACTAACCACGTCCCTCAGTGCCACATCTACCCGTTCCTCTGCTCCTGGACCTGTAGTGCTCACCCCAGGTGCGGGAAGGGTGGCCACGTGAGGGTGAGCGGAGTCCCCACTGTGACCCTGTGTCTCTGTGGGATGGAGAGGTGGAAGGACAGAGGGGATTTTGCCCCAAAAAAGGCCACTGTGTGCCCCAGCCCTGTGGGGACCCCTGGGGCTCTGCCTTCCCGCCCCTTCTAACGACAGCTTCCTCCCCCAGAAAGTGCAGGTGGTCATCACGGTGCTGGACTACGACAAGCTGGGCAAGAACGAAGCCATCGGCAAGATCTTCACGGGCTTCAACTCCACGGGCACGGAGCTGCGGCACTGGTCTGACATGCTGGCCAACCCGCGGCGGCCCATCGCCCAGTGGCACTCACTGAAGCCAGAGGAAGAAGTGGACGCAGCTCTCGGGAAGAACAAATAGAGGACCTGCAGCCGGCGCGGCGGACATTGAAAGCGACCCAGAGCTAACCGATACCTCAGTTACGCAACCTTTGGTTTGGTTCTTTTTTGTTGTCGCTGTTCTGTTTTAAGCTGAAATACCCCTTTGACAGCTGTGGAAGGGTTTCCAGACAGTCCCAATAGCTTCCAGGGGAAGAGGTTAAAGACTCGGATGGTTCTTTTCATTCTCCAGCATCGCTCCCTCTGGCTGCATGCCCCATCCCTTCGCCCAACATCCCTCCCCACTGCTGCATCACCGACCGCGGCCCTCACCGCCTCCGTTCTGCCCATGGGGATCGCGGAGCATCGCTGCATGGAGGTGCCACGGAGCCGGATGACCACACTCACTGTGCTTGCTTGGGGCTCCAGCACCAGCGCGGACATCCATGACCTCTGCGGGAGACCTGGCTGCCTCCCTTCTCCTGCTGTGCCACCCGTGGGGTGAGAATTGAGATGCTGGGCCCGCTCCAGCTTTGGCTGCTGCTGGGAAGAGGGTGCGCAGGGGACGGCGGAGCTGTGCTGCAGGAGTTGGGGGGATGCAGGAGGAGCACGAGAGACGGAGCGCTTGGAGGAGACGCAGCACGGGATGCAGCGTGGGCCACCACTGCGTGTCAGCAGGGGCTGAGCCACGGAGCTCCGCGTTTCCCATCGTGCTTGGAGCTGCTGTTTGCCTCCTGACGGCACAGCGTAGAAACCCGACGCTCCAGATGCTTCCCTGCGGCTGCTTCACGTGGAGAGGTGTCTGAGTGCTGGAGGAGCTGCTGTGGGACCCATTGCCATCCGCAACGGCTCAGCCCCATTGCGGGCACCCAGTGGAGCCCAGGTGGGGCTCTGGCAACTCCGGCCCTATGGCTGCATCCACCACTGGGGGCTGCATCCCCCCCCTTCCCCCATGGGCTGCTGCTCCCCAGGAGCCGACTGCTGTCACATCCGCCCTTCCCACTCCTGCTGGGTGGAATAAGCCATATTCCTGTTGCTGCAGCAGCTCTGGTTGGGTAAGAGCTTCTCTGGATCCAAGCCCCTGAGCTGGGAAGCTAATGGGCCTTGCCCCAGTTCAGCCCGGTCCTTCCTGGGGCACAGTGTGTCCCCATGTCCCTGTGCAGCTCTCCCCAGCAGCTTTGTGCTTGCTGCTCTGCTTTGCTTTCCTGCATCCCAGGTCTTGTGGCAAAGGTCCTGTGAGAGGAGCTCCTTGGAATGTCCTCAGCATGCAAGAGTTTGGCACTGTTAGGCTATGAAAGAGACGGCATTCAGGTGAGCAAGCTTGCAGCAGAGAAGCAGAGTTTCAGAGTGCAGTAGGAAGCCCCAGGCACTGGGATGCTGCTGGGAGTCTACACCTGGTGTCTTGATGCCAGCACCCCCAAGCCCAGGTATGATGTGCCAAAGCTGAGCTCCCCGTGGGGCCCATTGGATGCCTTGGCACTGCCCCCTCCTCCCCCCCCAGCTGGAGGCAGGGAAGAGATGGGGAACTCAGCAGTGAGGGACAGTGGAGCTCTGGGGGTGCAACCCCAGTGGGGGACACCTCCATCCTTGCCGTGGTTTGGGGTTCTGGTAGCCACAACTGTGGTGTGCAGTGGGGCTGGGCTGGGACCGGGGACCCCAAACCTGCTGTCCACTCTGGGGCCCCGTGTGCTGGGGCTGGGAGCAGTGGTTCCCTAGCTTTGATTCATTTCTTGTCCTGTGTCAGGGTGTGAACACAGCCGTGCACAGACCGTGTAGAGAAGGGAGGAGAAATCTCGGGTGGCTTCAGTGAATGGGAGCGTGGGGCAGCAGCAGAATCCCTCAGCCCTGACCCAAAGCCCCGGCGTTCCATTGGAAGCAGCAGAGGAGCAGATGCTGTTCACACCCCCCCCGTGTCCCCCCCTGCCCCATGCACCCCCCGCCCGCTCCCCATCCCTGCTGCACTTTGCAATTTCCATTTGGACTCTTTATGCTTCAGGGCAGGAGGGGGAACTCTGACTTTAATACATGATACGTCTTTCTTTATTTTTAATTTTAATAATAATAACAATTAAAAAAAAAAAAAGGGACAAACCACCGACCTACAAAAGCCATCTGTGCTGCCTCTGCCCCCCCCAGCTGTGTGTAGGTACCTGTATGGAGACGTCCATCGCTGTACAAACCACGAGCAGTGCATGAGCCTCGCAGCATGGCCTGGCCGTGCCCGAGCAGAGCAGTGCGGGCGACGGACAAAACTCATTGCCTGAGTGCTCCTCCCCCCTCCAAAAAGACAAAACAAAATAAAACAAAATCGTGCAGAAGAAGAAAATAGGCCAAGAAGCACCGCATGCCTGCAGCCCGCGGAGGGCGAGTGCTGCCAGCCGTGCCCTCCACCTGCGTCTCTCGTCCCCCGTGTTTGTCGCGTTGTCCCATCGTGGCTTCGGTGTTCTGTGTCGCGTTGGTGCGTCTCACATCACTGCAACTTTAGAAGCCATATCAGACCGCAGCGCCCCGGGGGGTCCCGCGTGGCCGCCAGCCCCGGCCGTGGGGCTCAGAGCTGCGGGGGGGCGGGCGGTGAAACCAGGATGTCCTGCAGTGACATCTGTGCTGTGTTGGAGATGGTGGTGGAAGGTGTTGGGGAGCGGTTCTGGGGCTCTGCTGTGTCTGTTTTGGGGGCTGCTCTCCTTCCCCTTCCCCTTCCCCTTCCCCTTCCCCTTCCCCTTCCCCCTTCCCTTCCCCTTCCCCTTCCCCTTCCCCTTCCCCTTCCCCTTCCCCTTCCCCTTCCCCTTCCCCTTCCCCTTCCCCTTCCTTTCCCCCTTCCCCTTTCCTCCCCTCCCTCCTCCTCCTCCTTTCTCTCCCTTTTCTCTCTCCTCTTTCTTCTCCTCTCCCTCTCGCAGTGACACCAGCGCCATCCTCCTGGGGACAGAAGTGAGGCCACACAGCTTTGCCTTCGTGCCCCATAACCGGAGGATGAAGCCCCCATCCCCATCCCCCCGCCCGCCCCTGCAGTGCTGGGCTCCGGCAGGAAGCTGCTTTTAAAGCCCCTTCCCCTCGTGTGGACTCTGTCGTTCCCGTCTCTGATCGTTCAATGGTTATTTTGTAATGATATCTGTCTCCTTATTAAAGAAACAGCTCGAAAGGAGCCCTGCTGCCCTGCTGGTTTTGCTTCTGGGGTGAAGTTCTGGGGACACGTGAGGCATTTCAGAGCTCAGCTTTCAGCTTCACCAACTCATAGAATCACAGTTTGAGTTGGAAGGGGCCATTAAAGGCCGCCCGGTCCGACTCTGCAATGCAACCCTGGGGGTCTGCAGGACGGGGCAGCACTGCCTCTGTGTGCAGCCCTCATCCCATCTCACACCACTGCTGCGCTCCGTCCCCTTCCTTCTCACAGCCCCTTCAGGCACTGATCTCAGGAGGCTTCCATCCCTGGGACCACTTTTGCAGCTCTTCACCTGGGGGTGTCAGCTTCCAGGTAGCTGAGATGGGAGGAGATGGGCTGAGGTGCGAGGAGATGGGCTGAGGTGCGAGGAGATGGGCTGAGATGGGAGGAGATGGGCTGAGGTGTGAGGAGATGGGCTGAAATGTGAGGAGATGGGCTGAGATGGGAGGAGATGGGCTGAGATGGGAGGAGATGGCTGAGCGTGTGAGGAGATGGGCTGAGATGGGAGGAGATGGGCTGAGATGGGAGGAGATGGGCTGAGGTGTGAGGAGATGGGCTGAAATGTGAGGAGATGGGCTGAGATGGGAGGAGATGGGCTGAGGTGTGAGGAGATGCGCCCACCCCTCCCCGGCCCCATAAAGTCGGACTCGAAGACACAATTTCTATTTTATCAACTCTTATTTATATTTATTTATAAATACTGTTGTGTTTACAAGCATCATAGATGTGAATATTATTCCCAAACTTTCAAACACATAATACTTATAATACTATATAACAACAACCAGTAAAACAAATCATTCATCTCAGGGTTTGAAAGGCCACTCAAAGTTGCATAAAAATACATTCTCTCCCCATCTGGAACGCAGTCCTGCTTCCTCCAGGAAGTTATTTACAAAGAGCCACCATCAAACTCGCAGCCACAACAGGGTTCACCCCAAGCAATAAAAACGAATTCACCCCAAGCACTGCTTAGAAAAAAAGCTCCGTGTTCTCCAAAGGAGGCACGTCTGACAAACTCTGCTTCAAGGAGGGAGCAGCGTTAAAATCCGCTTCCTTTGCGCTCCGTGCCCAGCGCAGAGCACGGCGTCGCACCCACCGCCACCTCGGTGCTTCCTGCAGACGCACTGAGAGCCCCGAGTCCCTCCTCACCCGCGGGGTTTGCGCTCCCATCGTCAGCACGGAGCGTCGGCTGCGAGCACAGAGGGGCGCGCAGCGCTGCATCCCAGCGGCGCTTTGGCTCCGCGCCCTCCGCATAACGGCTCCTCGTGGGCAGAGCGCAGCGGCAGCCCCCTGCAGGAAGGGGCGCAGCGCCGGTGCGGATGATGTCAGCTCGGGCTGAGCTTCTCCCAGCAGCCGGGAGCTCGGGCTGCCCCCTGCCTGCGGACCGGGATTGGGACAGGGCAGCGCTGCTGCAGCCAAGCCCGGGGTGAGGGTGGGAGAGAGCGTGGAGAGATGCAGCAGCGCTCACACAGGGCGCACCGAGGGGGAGCGGCGTGCAGGGAAAGCACTGACCGGAGCTCAGGGCTTAAAGCTGTTCCATAAAGGCAGGGATACGTGAAGCAGTAAACACTGCCTGCCCGGTGTGGGGCAGCGCTCTGCAGGAGCCCCGGTGATGCCAAAAGCGCTTCTCCTCCTCCCCGAAGCACAGCAGCAGAGGAACGGCCGCGCTGCACCGGAGAATGGCGCAGAGAGGAGCAGTGGGAGCTCCGTGCTGAGCTGCCCTGAGCCCAGCCAGCAGAGAGAGCTGAGGTGGGATGGAAGGACGGCAGGGGAAAATGGAGAATTAGAAAGAAACAAAAAATCCCCCGGGGAGAGGAAAATGCACAGGTGATAACCAGCAGGAGGCTCCAAGAAGCCCAGGACAGGCAGATGAATTTTTACCCTGTTGAGCAAAACTTGGTTGTACTCATGTTCAAGTATCCATCTGCATCTCAGCACAGAGCTGCCGTGCGCGGCTGCTGCCACTCCGAGCACGAGGAGCCCATGGCACAAAGTGGGAAACGGAGGGACAAAGGCAATGAGGGGGGAGGAAGAGGGAGTGGGGCTGCAGGCGGTGAGGAGAGCAGTCTGGTATGGGAGCTCAGCAGGGCAGCATGCAGCACATGCAGGAGTCGCTGCCTGAATGCCCACAGGGAGAACAATTTCAAACTGTTCTGAGTCCGTACAACATACAGAGGGTTGGGTTTTGTTTTTTTTTTTTTTTTTTGAGGTTTCCTTCAAGGCTGAGGCAGACTGCAAACTTCTGGTGGATGAAAAGACTCTGATGCAGCTCCCAGCATTCCCACTCAGCTCCCAGCCCCCAAAGACCCCCGGGCACCTGGAGCACAGCTACTGCAGCTCCGTGCCCAGTGCCCCAAAGCCCACCTGCGAGGATCTGTGCCACCAGGGCTCATTGCCCCTCTCATTTCCATTCCCCAGAAACAAAACCGTGCTGCGGTTCAGCTGGTCAGCCTGATGCTGAAAAGCCATTGCAGGACCTGAAATACCTGCCCAGGCTCCTCTGCAGGGCTCTGCCTGACGGCAGCCTCCCACACCAACACACCACACCAGGCTCCTTCTTCAGAAAGTTTGGCAAACGTCTGCAATTCCATCCTGAGAACAGCGGTCCGGGTGCAGGTCCCAGGTGCTGCTGAGTGCAGGGAGCTTGGTGGGAGCCCCGGGGTTTGCAGCACGGCACCCCATCACCAGCTGCACAGGAGGGGCATTTACCCACCAGATCTGCAATCTGACATTAAATAAAAACCAGCCAGGTCCCTTTGCTGTGCAAAGCAGCCGTCCCCACGTGCTGAAGGAATCAGCTCTGCTGCCGTTCCTCGTAGCATCACATTTCAACCAAAGTCCCACACTGCACACGGGCTGACGGGTGTCCGCAGAATCCTGGCCCACGGTCCAGGTCCCACCTGCAAAGGGCACAGATGTGCAGCACCAGCTCCGTGGGCATCGCTTTGCACAGCAGAGCTCCCTCCCGCACACCGTGGGCTGCTGGAAGGAGAAGTTTTGGCAGCTCAGCACCACTCCACATCCTCCTCCCTTGAGTCAAATGTCCGAGATAGCACAACATGCTGAAATTAAAACAGAATGGCCGGGGTGTGCGCTGTGGGGGGGAAAGGGCAGACAGGGAGCGTCCAGCCGAGGGCAGGGAGGAGCGATGCTGATGCCGTGGCTGCTGCGCGGGGGGCAGGAGGAAGGGGCAGGGCTCAGCAGGGCACCCCCCCGTCCTGCAGCTCGGCTCCCTACTTGGAGAGTTTGCTGATGACACGAATGAGTGCCCCGTTTTCGTCCTTCAGCCTTTGATTGTCCGATTTCAGCTCCGTCAGAATCTGCACAAACACAAAGAGGGCCGGGGTTACAGCAGGGCTGGGGCTCAGCTCAGCTCAGCTCCTCACACAGCAAAGCCCCCAGGAAAGCAGTGCCACGGAGCTCGGTTGGGACCATTTCTGAGCCCTTTCATCCAAACCCCCTCCCACAGGGCCTGGCAGAACAGAAAGCTACCAAGGCAGCTTTTCCCTGTGTCCATTTCCCCATTTGTCCAGGCCTGACACGTTTTCTGCCTTGGACTTCTAACTCCGGACGGGGCTGAGATCTTTAGAGCCGATCTTTAGAACAAAGCATCTCTTTGGGATCACACAACATTTAATGTCAGTGCTCACATCGTGGTCCCACAGACCACAATTAAACAGAGAGGGAAACAAACACCACCAACAGGACCTTCCCAGCACCTCCTCCTGGCCAACAAACCCTGACCCTCCTGCTTCCCACACTGCAGACCCTCAGGGAGCAGCTCTGGGGCTGCCCAGGCAGGAGGAGCAGAACAGCACTGGTGCTGTGTGTGTGGGGGTCACAGCTGGAGGTGGCACAAAGCCCAGCGAGCTGAGCGCTGACTCACCTGCATCAATGCAGACCTTGGAGGAATTCCCCTGAAATGAAATCCCCACTGCAGAGCTGCTCTGCCTTCTCCCCCTTGGCGCTGGAGCCCTGGCCCTGCCTGCAGGCAGCTCTACCCCAGCTCACAGCAGCGCTGCTCTGCGTCCCTGCACAGCTCCTGTAGCCCCACGTGCTCCATCCCCTGTGCTGGGGGTTCCCAAAGGAAGAGGTACCAGGGGCTGCACCCCACCACACAGCGGCCATTGGAACAGATGCTGTGGCTCATCATGGAATGAAGCCAAACTGCAGGCAGTGCCCAACACCGAGTGCCCAGGAATGGTGAGAAGGGCAAAGGGTTTGTGCCCTCACTCTGCACTTCCATTCCCTCCCAGTGACTCATCCTCACTCTCTGAAGGAGCAGTGATGCTTTGGCACAGGCTGCCCAGAGGTCACAGCGCTCAGACGCTGTGGGCACTGAGGAGATGGCGGTGGGCACAGCGTGGTGGGGCTGGGGATCTCAGAGGGCTTTTCCAGCCTTCACGACCCCATGGTTCTGAGCACACTGCCTCCACGTCCACAGCAATCGAAGGGCTGAGCCATCTGCTGAGGGCTGCACACAGCCCCCATCCCCTCTCTGTCACTGCCTGGGGTGGCTCTGCAGCATCCATCCCCATTTCACAGCTTACCGATGCTGGCTGTGCTTTACAAAAACACTTCAGTGCAACTTTGGTGATTTATTGGAACGGGAGGAATGGAACAACGTGCTTCCTGAAGCTTCCTGGCTGTTGCTCGGCTCCATCAGTTTCCAGTGAAGCTTTCTGGAAGTCACACGTCAGCCTTGCAAAGTGCAGAGCCTCTCGAGCAGAGGGCACTCCTCCCTTCACTGCAAACCAGGCTCAAGCCCCACAAAATAAACAGCACGTGAAGCAGGGCTGTACTGCAGGGGTCTGAGCAATGCTGCTCTGTAAATGTCTGTTAGAATGGCACAGAGGGACGGGGCCAGGAGAGCTCAGCCCCACGATGCTGATGTGCAGCGTCAGCACAGAGCGAGCTGCGAGCTGAGCTGTGTGCACTGCGACACACAGAAGGTGACACTGCAGAAATGATGTGGATTTTGGAAAATGAGATTCTCCGTGAAGTGCCACTGCAGTAAATCTGTCAGTTGAGAACAGTGACACGGCTGTACAGCTGTGATGTCCAAGGACAGCAAGGAGAGCAGCTGACAGGCAGCAGCAGCATCCCGTGCTGCACCTAAGAGAAGAGCTGAGGAAACCCAGCAGGGACGCAGCGCTGCTCCAGCAGGCAGCAATCAGCCTGCAAGCAAGCGGGGAGCGAGCATCCATCAACACCACAGCCTGCAATGGGACAGGGAGCAACGGGCAGAGAGGGGAAGCGGAGCTGCAATGGTTTCCTAACAGAAGAAGAGAGACAGGCGGCTTAAAGTCGGTGAAGCATCGCTGCTTTGAGGCTGTGGGAACAAGGGGGGCAGGGCCAGGCATGGGGCGACTTCTGTGGATTCAAAGCGGGCGCGTGGGGAGGCCGTTCCCTCTGACCCACAACACAAAGCAGCCGGAGCAGATCGTGGGCTCTGGCACTGAGGCTCGGGGAAGGGAAGCCCCAATTCCCCTGCTTAGTTTGTTTCTATGGTTAATCATCTCTGATATAATTTGTGTGCTAAGAATAGGCTTTTTCATACCTCAGTGCCACTTCCATCCCACTAGAGCACAGTGGTTCTTTTTTCCTTTAGGAAAAAATAGCTCTGTCTGTAGGGACCCAAATATCCCTACTAACCTGCAGAAGGCGTGCAGGGCCCAGCGAAGGGAGGAGGCACAGCTTTATGCCAGCACTGAGGCAACGGAGCAGCAGGAAAGGATGCAGTGTGACGTGAGGGTGCAGCTCCCAAGGCTCACAGCCCCATTTCTCTGCAGTGACTCCCAGCACACAGTGAGTGCACACTGCAGGTCGGCTCCGCTCGCACCGTCCCGCAGGAGGCAGCACAGATGCTGCAGTGCTGAGCTCACACCTCCACCTTCCACTGCTTCACAGGAGGGAAGGAGCTTGTTTTCATTGCTTAAGAAAACAAGAGAAAGTGCCGAAGGCTGATCGGTTCGGGATTCTCTTGAAATCACCTTCCTCTCTAAAATGCGCATTTTTCATGACGCCCCTGGAAACTCATTAATCATTCATCGCGACTTCGCATAATGCCAGCATCCTGCTGAACTCAGCCTGCCGACACCTCGATCAGACACACAGCACAGCGATGGCAAGGGGCACCGCCACCGACGGCAGCCGGCTGCGGAGCCACAGGGAAGCACCCGAGCTCCCACCCCTCAGTGCCACCCATCCGCTGCCGTGCCGGGTCCTGCTGCTCTTCCGGGCAAGGAGAAAGCAGCCCCCCCTGCTGCGGGCTGTTAGTGGGACGGCGGAGGTCAGCAGCTGCCAAGCAGAGCGGGGTCAGCAGAACTGAGAGCACACCGTGCGGGGAAGCCCTGCCTGGAGAGCAGCGAGCCGGTGCTTGCAGACCGTCGGCCGCATGCAGCCTGCAGCCCAGCCAGCCAGGGGAGACACGGCCACGGGAGCGGAGACCTGCCTGGAGGATGGAGGAGGGAGGCGAGATGAGCCGGACGGCAAATGGCTACAGCTCCTCTGATTCGGAGGGCTTGGCAGGCAGCGAGAGCCTGGCCACAACCCGCGTCAGAGCCCTGTTCTCGGCCAGCAGCTGCTCGTTCATCTGCCTCAGAGTGTGAATCTGTTTGAGCTGGTGGAGGTTCTGCAGAGAGGGACAGGAGGGGACGGGAAGATACGGAGAGAACACACCGTGGAGACAAAAGGGCACAGAAAGGTGAATTTAGTCCACAAGGGGTAAAAGAATAGAGAAAAAGAAAAGAGAAATGAGTAGCGGCGAGTGCTGGGTGGGCAGCAGCTCAGATGTGCACACTGAAAGCCCTCCGGCGCACTGACAGCATGTGGGGAGCCTGCCCTTCCCCCAGGGACCCCAAAGCCTTTAGAATGCTCCTTAAGTAAGTGGATTTCCCACCCAAAGCAGGATGGTCCTTAAGGGTGATTTTCTAATGACCCATAATGAGCTCCACCAGACACAGCTGTGGGAGTGAGCCACTGTGCGAACCATCATGCTGCCCCACCGCCACCATGGGCACTGGGAGCACTGGGAGCACTGGGAGCACTGCTGGCACCTGAGAGTTTCTGTGCCACTCCTCCCATGCTTCTCTGAGCACCGAAGCAGCTGCGCAGCAGTGAGCAGAGCTGCAGCAGAGCCTCTGCAGGGCACAGAGCTGAGCCATGCTCACAGCCATGCTCACAGCCAGGCTCTTGGCTCTGCTCCCCACAGCTGTGGGGTGGGTGTGGGTTTTTCCAAATAACCCGGCCCAAATTCAACTCTTCTTTGCCACAAGGCTCAGCCTTCAGAAGGAAAAAGGTAAGAACTGAAAGCACTCGTTTTTAATGACAGGAGCTCGAATGAGAACAGCCTGAGGAGGAGGCAGACAGAACACAGTGCTGCTCAGTACAGAAACCACATGAGCACAGAACAGGGCAGGAATGGGCGCCCAGGAGGGGTGGCACAGCCACACTGCAGCACCGAGACACGGCGTGGAAGCACAGGGGAAGGCAGAGCAGAAAGCTGGGCAGACATCACTGCTGCTCACACAAGGAGGACGCGTCCCCAGCAACACTACAGCAAAATGGATCGACACCAACAATGAATGGACACCAGGAGGTGTGAGGGCCGAGCGCTGCCTCCTGCACTGCATCCCTGCCCTGGGGTGGGGGGCAGGAAGGGAAGCACCCTCCAAAGGAGGGATTTTGGCTTCAGGAGACAAATCCCAGCCCAAGGCAAAGCGCCCTCCGTCCCTCCTGCAGCCTCCCCACACCTGTGTGTGTGGGGATGGAGGAGATGAAGGGGCTGCGGGGAGCTCCTTCCTGCCATGGGTCCCAAGGCAGCACTGCCTGCAAAATGACACCACCCTTAGCCAGGGCAGCGTTGGCACAGCTGTGAGAACTTCCACCTGATGTGCATGGAGCTGCCGGAGCTCCGCACAGAACTGCTGCACGCAGGGATGTTCTGTTTGAGGGCTCAGTGCCACACAGAAGCATTTTGGGCAGCCAGCAGTGCAGCCCCAGCTGCCCCTAAGCACTACCTTTGCTCCCCATGAAGGAACGGAGACCACATCCAAAAGCCTCACGATGCCAACGAAGGGATGCAGAGCAGGAAAGGATGGGGCTTGAGCCCAGCTGGCTGTGCAACCGCTCCTGCATCCAAGGGAGCACAGCTCCTGCTGCCTGGCCTTCACTGCGCCGCTCTGACACCAGACAGACGGACAGCTCGGGGGACAGACACCCTCCCCAACCCCAGATCCCAGCCAGCACGACCTGCCCCACTGCGCCGGCTGGACAGAGGACAGACAGACATCACTGTGTCCATCCTGCACCCAGGAGCTGCTGGTTGGACTGCAAGGGCCGTTTGTTCCTGCGGTATCGCAGCTTATAAATGCTCTCTGCTTTATTACAGCTGAGCATCTGGCTGGCAGAAAATGGCCAACATATGTAGAATGCAGTGCGTGCTTCGTGGGGTGGAAAGGATTGTGATCACTTCAGAGACCATCCTCGCTTCCCACACCAACAGAGCACGAACTGCAGCACAGCACGAGCAGACGCAGCTCAGCTCAGCGCGCTGTGCAGCTGGGAAAGGAGCACCTGTGCAAAAATGTGCGTGTGCTGCAGGTCGGATGGCTTCCTATTTATCATGCTCAAAGACAGCGAGCGAAGGCTGAGAGCTGGGCTGAAGCCAAAGGCAAAGACCAGAATGTGGATGATCCTGCTGTGATTGCTTATCGCTCTGCTTGATTCTTGGCTTACAGAAAGCAGGCTCCTCGGTTCAGCTGCACTTGCCTTCAATTAAAGGGTTTTGTGCCTGCAACACTCAGGGAAATCAGGATGCCCAAAGCATGCACAATGTACCAAGCCAGGAGGTGCGGCGCTGCTTCAGAGTAAAGAAGCTTCTGTGACCTTCAAGGAAAATTGCTGTGTTAAGTTGGGACCTCAGGCACTTGGCATTGAAATCAGCTCAGTGCAAATGCTAATTTTCTTTCTCCTTCCTCAGCCAAGTTGCTGCTGTATCTCCAGTCAAACCCTGCAGTCACTCAGGAACATGCCGTACTGCTGTGTCACCTTCCCAAGGGCTGCAGGAGCCCCTCCAGCACCACGGAGCTCCCTGCCATCACCAGTTTCACCACGCTCCTCTCCCCTTCTTGGCAGCTTCACCAGCAGCAGCTCAACTTATGGAAGGAACAAAGCCTGTAAGCTCAGCTTGGGCTGAACTACACAGCATTGCTGTCACAGCAACCCAGGACCTTCCTGTGACATTGCTGTGCCTCCTCTTCCCAAGGAGTCAGCTGCTCCCAAACTGCTCTGGACTCAGTGCCAGCCAAAGAGCAAACAGCTGCAGGTGAGCCCTGATGGACTGGTTCCATTCAGATGCTGGGAAGAATCCCAGTGACTGCAGTATGACTCAGAACCCAACGCCATGGCATGGCTGGGATTCCCCTTGCTGCTCTCCACCTTATAGGGAACTGGTGGATTTGCTTAAATTGCTCTTTCTGATGCTGCTCAATAGCTATTCAATTAGCAAAAGTAGCAGGAATGCAAGCATAGCCAGTACTAAGAGATTTGTTTTCCTGGCACTACTGACTCAGCAGGGACTAATACAGATGTTCTGCAGAGGTTATCTCATTCTACACAAGCACAGCTGGGCTGCATCCTGCTTTAAGACGTGATGTAAGTGGACGTGGAAAGCCTGCCTTCCTTCTGGACTTCCATTGTCAGAGCCTTCACACTTGTTTGCATGTCACAGCACAGTCAGGTGCTCAACACATGCTCGAGTTTTTGCAAAGTCTGGTGGGGTGGAAACCCAGCAGTGCCTCAGAAGAGACACTTTCAAATTTCACATCTATTTATTCCACTAACAAAAGGCTGCTTGGGTCTGCAGAAAGAGGCAGCATCACTCCCAAGGAGCTGAGCTCGTCCTCAGGCAGACCACGGGCTGCTGCAGCCATGTGCTGCCTCCTGCATGGCCAGCAGCTTCTGGGTAACACAGGAACACACCAGACTTCACGTGCTGCTTTTCCCACAGCACCTTCTCAGCTTCCATCCACCTGCAGCTCCCGGCTCCCCCAACCAGAGAAGCTGTGGCTGTGTCCAGCAGTCCCTGCAGGCATCTTCTCTCATTAATTGCTTTCTGAACCAATAGAAGTGCTCAAAATCAACAGGCCACTAGAGGACACCAATTTGTCTTTTTACTCCACGGACTGAGCTGGTTTGTGAAGAGATCTGCAGGGCTAAAGCAATGCCACAGAGTGCTCCTGCCCGTGCTTTCTCTTGGAGGCTGCATTTCTGTAATGATGGGAAAGTCCCTCCGCAGCTCATGGTTGCCACTTGCTGAGAGGAGGAAGGATTTGGAATCCAGGCACCCTCAGCCCTTGGTTGCTCCCCTTTGAGCACATCCACATTCATTTCGTCCTCTTTGAAAGACCAAGAGAGCCTTTGCAGCAAGACTCCACCAAATTGTTGAGACTTATTGCAGTAGAAGACGCAGCAAAAGCCAATCTATCCTTTCAAAGGTGTATGCCTGGTAAAGATATGAAGCTTGAAATAGAAGCACAAAGCGGGAACCACCTTGAGGGTGGCAGGAATCATTTCCATCAGCGCGCCGCTGACATCCCCAGGTCCTGCCTTGTCAGAGCGACGCGGTCCCACCTGGATCATCCTCAGAGGGGAGGGAAGCACAGCACGCAGGACCAGAGGGCCGTTCTGTGAGGACAAGCATTCAAGTGCAGCATAAAATCACGGAACGCTGCAGGATCACTGTGAAGCTGTAGGTGCACCCAGGTGGCAAACACTGCATCTGCACTGCGGTGCTCCCTGCCAGCCGCGGGGCTCCGTCCCAGCAGGGCCACGGGAGGGGAAGGCAGGGAGCAGTCGGTGGGTGGGCTGGGAACAGCAAGCCATGCTGGACTTGGGAGCAAATTCCTCTTTGCTGAGATCCATTCCAGCCTGACTTACTGACGCAGCCTTCCACACACATGCTGTAGGACAGAAATGCAATCACTGTGTGCTCTGTGCTGGCCAGTGCGCGTGATCTCAAAAGCCAGCTTTGTCTTCTTACCCATCTGGATGGAGCCACAACGGCTTCGCTTGGGCTGCAGACTATCCAGCAAACTGAAACTCACGGATGCCACAGGTTAGTCTCAGAAAGCATTTGGGGAGAATAGCCTTCCCAGTTCTCAGGGCAAACAACATAACAGGTAGAACACGTGGTGCGATTCGATGGATGCTAACAGAGGGCTCAACACTACTCCGTGTTTGGAGAACACAGCCATTAAAGCAAGGCCTGGATGCACAACGGAAGGCACTCAGAGGTGAGATGAGCCCCTTCCCATGTATAGCTTTAATATCCTACTCCTGGGTGACAGTCCCAACAGACGTTAATACAGAGCATCAAAATCACAACAGAGGGAACAGATTATTCCCTACCTTCATCTCCTCCTCCATTTCAGAGAGTTTCCGCTCCAGGGCTCGCTTCTCCTGTTTACAGGGATTCATAACAGAGACGGTCAGAGGTGTTTACAAGAAAAACAAAGCGTGTTCTCTTTTAAAGAAAAGCAAAAGTCTTGCATTTCTACAGGAGCCATCACCAAAAAGCACCTCAGACACTGCACAGCCTGGAGCAGAGCAGATGGACGTGGCAGCAGGCCGTGTGCTGGGGCCCATTTTGCCCCTGCACGTGAGGTGGAGCACAGCTCTCAGGTCCATTCCAACCTTGACCTCAGGGTCAGTTAAGACTCAGCCAGACACCACAGCTTAACTTATTGCAACAAATCCGACTGCTTGTTAGGAGGACGGAACGTTCATTCAATCAGATTTCAAGAGTAATCACAAGGATGGACACCCAGCCCGTGCTTTGTCTTGTTTTCCCTCCCTCCTGAAAGTTCTTATTTATGAGGATCAATAACATTTTAAATCATAATGGACTGACAGCCCTGTAGGACCGTGCAATACAATCTGCTGCTCTGTCGCTTCCTATAATGAAAGAAGGAAGTCAGAACATGGCTGATCTGCAAAGGGAGCAGAAAAGTCTCAGGCACAAAAAGGTCAGAACACAATTATAGCCGTGCACTGCTCTGCAAGGCAAAAATGTAACATCTTTTAATTAACACTTTCCTTCCAGAAATTAGTATGCCCTGTAGAGCAGCACAAGGCAAAGGCAGAGCCCAGAAGAAAGCAGACACACATACCCTTTTCTCCATCTCCAGCATGCTGGACCGGTCAGAAGTTTTCTCCTGTTTCTGCTATGTAATTAAAAATAGAAAGCTATTAAAATGGAGAGGCATTCACACGATGCTGTACAAAGGCTGGACAGCCCACAGATGCACTTGCCCAGAGAAGCAGCAGTCCTTAGAGAATCACACACACCACACTGCTTTCTGTGCGATGTGACACCAGTCTCCCCTGCAGCAGCTTCCCTCCTGAGCGCTGCATCCCCTCCCTCACCACAGATGTGTTGGCATGGCACGGGGCAGCGCTCGCTTTGCCCAGCAGAGGAGCAGCTTTTGGCCTTACCTGGGCTGCCTTTTCCAACTTGGATTTGATGTCAGCCAGCTCGAGCTGCGCTTCTTGCAGTTTTGACTTCAGCTTTTGATTTTCAGACAGGGCGCTTTCGTACAACTGAAATGCAAACATTTCAATTGACAGGGCTGCTGTTCAGCCACTGTGCTCCAAACAGACACTTTTCACACGGCCTTTGCATCACGCACACCTGGCAGCCCGTGTTACTGATTTCAAGGATCGTGCTGAAAGCTTCAGAGCTTTTAGAACAAATAATTCCGGAGTGTCCTAGCAGCACAAAATGATTCAGCTGGGGGTGCACGCTGTGGCCATGCTGGTAGCATTCAAGGTCAGCCTTTTCTTCTCCTTTACAAATCCCTTCCCCATCTCTCCAGCCCGATCCCTCACTCCCTGTTCCCCAGGGGGTCCCTTCACCCCCTGTCCTGTTTTAGCCCTCTGTAGGACTGACGCGTTTGGGAACAGCGAGCATCATTCCCAAAGGCAATGGAAACAGACAATGCTCCAAAGACAGTCGGTGCAGCTTCCGAGGTGCAGCCAGTGACAACATTACATACAGAAACCCCACCTTTTTGTAGTCCCTGTTGCTCTCCTCTTCTGCCCTGCTGCTGAGGGCTGCTAGGCGGTTCTCTCTGCGGCTGTAGGCACTGGAGCGGCTGGAGGCACGGTCGCTGTAGGAGTCACTGGTGGCAGGGGCTGTAGCTGCTTCCAACCTGCAAGGCAAAGACGCAGCACTGTGGAGCAGCTGCAATGCAGGGAATGCCAGTGTGACACAAAGGTGAGCAGAGCCCCGTGCTGAACCAACTGGGAACAGCCCAGCGGATATCAGCCCAAACCCCAGCGGGCAGCAACGTCCCATGCACTGCTGGGATCCCACCTTCATGGTGGGAATGGGCTCCATGCAACGGGACGTCGAAGGTTTTGATCTGCTCATGGCTGGTGGGTGACTGGAGGAGCAAAGGAAGAAAGCAGAGTGGCCCAGCAGCTGGGCTGAGAACCCACTGGTCAGAGCCAGGGATGGCTCGTGCCATTGATGTGAAGGAGGGGAACCCCCAGAGCTGTGCAAAAATGGGACGCAGAAAAAAGTCTTAAATCTAAAATATTAAATCGGAAAAAAAAAAACCCCGAGAAACAAAGTTCTTACCTGGAAAGTCGTTCATGCTGAAGGAAAGAGGGGAAAAAAAAAGAAAAAAAGGGAATTAATGACCAATGAACTAACAGTGCAGCCCCAGCAGCACGTTGCTCCCACCCAGCACACACAGCCTGCACCAAACTGCGACCCAGCGACTGCTGCAGAGCCTTCTCAACTGCTTCTGCTCCTCTGAAGCGTTTCAGATTTCATTTCCTTCACAAACCCAAAACCTACACAGCCTTGGCTTTTAAATCCTCGCGTCCAGAACTGAAGCCCATTCCTGGGCCCCAAACTCATCCATTGTTTCCCTTTCACATCAAATAGCCGTGCTGGCTTTGATCGCTGCCCACCTTTTCTCCACGGCCAAATATCCACAAGGAAGGAGAGCTCTGCAGGGCGAGAGGAGCTCAGCAGGAGCTGTGGGGAGGCTGAGGAGCTCTCAGCCCCACAGAGCCTGGGGCACATCGGGCTCTTCCTTCCCCACCTGCATTCCCATCACAGCAGAGCAATGCCCAGCTCTGCCTTCGCTGCAGCCGCTGGTGCTCTTAAAGCACACTGACCTGGGCCAGAGGGGATTACAGGAGTTTTGCTTGGCGCTGCCGTGTCCTGCGGGGCCAACTGTGGTAAACCACAGCTTGTAGTGGAGTTCTCTGCACCAGGCAGTTTTCTCCTACAAAAGCCAAAGTCAAACAGAACAGCACGGGCTCCTGTGCGATGCACTGCTCCCATCCTCGGCTCCCCCCCATGAGCTCCTCTGAGCATGGGTGCATTGAGCTCAGCCTGCACCACAGCAGGAACACAACAACACGGCAGGTACTGCAAGTCACCACATTTCTAATTCCTCCAACCCCAACACAACCCCCGTCTTCTGCTCAAGAAGGAAACCACCCCACACAGCCCTGGGGCCTTGGCCAGGACAAAGGAACTGAACCAAAGCTGAAGCCTCACAGCTGGAGAGCACATTCAGCTGGAGCTGCTAAATCCAAAGCCCAAACCCTGCCATCAGTCGGCATGTCCTCCCCAGGGCTGTGCCTGCAGGGGCTCCATCCGGCTGAGCACAGGGCTGCAGCAGAACCACGGCAGCAGCTCCAGCCCTGTGCTACAGCCTGAACATCCCGAGCTGGAAGGGGCCCACAGGGAACTGCATCCTTCCCCAGCCTTCCACCTGCAGCCGCCTCCCAGCGCGGTGCTGCAGTGAAGTGGTGCTTCTGAGACACAGATGATACCATATAAAGGCCGGGTCTGGAGAGCAGAGGCTGAACAGAACTCTGCAGCCACTGCTGGCAACGGCCCCGCTGTGATGGAATCACAAACCAGCTTCCACCAGAGGATCGCTCCTCCTCTCGCTATTACCGTCAGGGAAGGAAGGGATGTTTCTTTTGTTTTAGATCAGTTTCTGTCTCAGCCTCTTCTTGAGGTCTGCACACAGGCTACGCTGGTACCCCAAGGACCAGCTTTCTCCGTTCTGCTTTTAAAACGATGACAGAAGAGAGGAGCCATCTCCACCAGGCCCAGCTCCCTTCCAGCCCAGCCCTGCCCTGCATTCGGCCACAGCACCCTCAGAAACCTCCAGCTGCAGCTGGGCTGTCCTCCCTGCAATCACTGCTTCTCTGCTCAAACAACCAAATGCCATTTAAATGGCAGCAGCATCACCTGCCGTGCTGCCCGAGGGAGCAGAGCACTGCATGCCCTGAGCTCAGGGGCGCAGCCTCAGCCTCCATCACTCCCTGAAGGAGCAGAGGGCAGCAGCAGCTGAGTCCACCAAGCAGAGCCCTCCTGGCTGAACAGCACACGGCCTGGTAGGGTTCAAGCAATGCTGAGAACCAGCTGTACCGACCCTACAAATGCACCATCGTATTTTCCACGTTTTTTTTTCCCACTGGTAACGTGGAGCTGCTCTGTCAGCATCGCCCCCAGCGCTGCGTTTCCCCAGGGATCCGAAGCTCCACAAGAACCAGCAGCAGCCACGGAAACACGGGGCTGTGCCATGAGCCTCCCCAGCTAAACAGGGTCAGGGCGGGGGGAGGAGGGCCCCAGGGAGCAGCACGGCTGCCCTGGTTCTGAAAGCAGCATGCAGCCAGGCAGGACCTGCAGCCCGGGACGCGAGCGCTGATGGCTGGTAAAGGAAAACTTCGACACGCAGAGCAGCGCTGCAGGGAGAGCTGCCAGGTTTCTGGTCAGCATCAGTGCTCAGAGCTCTCGCAGCAGGAGGATGGGAGTGGGGTTTGCACGTGCACCTCGACCTACAGCCACACACCTCGGGTCACATCCTTCCTCCTGGCTGTGGGATGGCAGCACAGTGCTGGGGTGGCACCGCCTGGCTACTACTGCCAGCTCCCCTGGGCTGGGGTAGAGCTGGCTGAACCCCACAGGGCTGCAGAACACAGGGCATGGGAGCAAACAGCATATGGAATCATACAGAGGTTTGGGTCGGAAGGGACCTTACCATCATTTAGTTCCAACCCCTGCTCCAGGCAGGGACACCTCACAGCACGCCGGGTTGCTCCAAGCCGATGCTGCGCAGTGCAGGAACGCTGCAGGGTTTGGGTTTTGGATGGAGGAAGGCAGGAGTTTTCCCTTCAAAATACACAAACTCTCACAGCTGTTTGAAGTTCAGTAAGGTAAAATTAAAACCAAATTCCTCGCGGAAGGTTTGGCTGAAATGAAGCCCTGAAATGCGGCGCCAAGAGGGGCTCAGCCTTCTGCCAAGGCAGACACTGCCCCATTGCTTCCAGATGCATTCTTCTGCTGCTCACACCTGGCCCAGCACAGGCAGAACAAGTCCACTATTTACATTTCCACCCCCCCCAAAAAAGATGCTGTTGGAAAATTTCATGGTTCTTTATCTCCCGTTGGCCAACCTCGGGAAAATCTGCACTATTTTAAGATAGTTCCCAAGGAATTCATTTCGGTGCTTTGTTTCAGGGATCTGATCACCCCTATGATCAACCGCCACTTTGCAGGATGCCAGGGCACAGCCACAGCCCCACTTCCCCCCCAGACCCACACAGAAAGCCCCAACAACTCCTCCAACGGTGTTGGCAGCCATCCTCCTGCTGAGCCCCTCTGCCTGTGGGCTCACAGTTCTCCCTGTGATGTGCACAATGCTGCAGGGAGCTGCACCCTGCTGCAGACTGTGCTGTCTGCTCCCACCCCACTGCAGGTTTGCTGCTCTGCTGCACGGCTGCTGCAGGAGGGTCAGCCCTTGTGCACGGCGTGCAGCTGGCAGGGAGCGTGGGGCTGCACTGCAAGAGCTGTGGGGAGGAGCAGGGATGGGTTTGGTGCGTGGTGCAGCTTGCAGTTGGACCTGCGGGCTGGGCACAACCAGTGCTCAGGAAGTTTGGTTTTCCAAAGGGCGCAGAAGAATTACAAGGTCTGTTTTGAACTCTGCTTCTCTGAGGTCGTTGCCTCGCTGGGAAAGCTGCTGTGCTGACCCAGCGCTGCGGCTCAGCTCCCCGCCAGCTCCAGCCTGGTGATGGATGCTGCTGCCTTCCGCCCGGGCTGCACCGCTGCGAATGCAAGGATCACAAATCCCACTGCCGTGATTGATAACACAGCCAAACCACCTCCATCTAACCCCCAACTCCCCAAAGCCCTACGCAAAGCATGTTTTCACAAACGATAAATCAAAAAGCTTTGCTTAAGAAAAACTGCCGTTACTGAAGCATAATATTAAAAGTCCATCTGAGCTGGAATAGCAGCCTTGGCTGCTGCCTGCAACACATTGCATTGCTTACGGCACGAAACAAACACGCAGCTGGGGGGGCTGACAGCAGCAGCACCTCCATGGCCCCAGCACAGGCAGCTCCCCTGTGCTCCCCCCACCCCCTGCCTCAGTTCCCCACTCCTCCGTGGCCCCTCGGCTCAGCCCCAGCTGCACTTCATTACTGCTGGCTCTGGGGGATAGAGCTCACTGTGTAAAGCACTGAGCTGGATTGTAGTTTAATTTAGGAGAGGCCACAACTCAGAAACCTGGGTCTGCTGCTCTGATTTCTTTTTTTTTTTCCCCTTCTTTTCGAAGGGATCAAGTTTTATTGCTGAAAAACTTCATTTTGCAAAGCGCTCCAGACATGAGGAAATCAAAGCTGAAGGGCCAAGTGACTGAGAGGAGGAGATTGCTGCTCCCAAACTTCTTAATGCCATGGGGCTGCAGACAGCAGCTCCTCCCCTGCCCTGCACACACTGCTGGGCATTCCCAGGTGTTATCATGGTGTGTTTAAATATCTATTTGGAGCCCCAGTTGCAGCTGCTAAAACCAACCTGTCCTGTTGCAGCCACGTAGCATTTCTGTGACAACTGCATGGGCACAGGGAGTGCTTGCATGGAAAAGCCATTAGGGCTGCTGAGGTATGCTGGGCTGTCTGCACTGCACGGAGCATCCTGTGCTGTCAGTTAAGGCTGTTGGTGCTGCCTCCCTCTCTCCTCATTTGTTTCTGTCTAAAACAGCTCCGGAGCTGCTGCCAGAGGTGATCTGAGCCCAAACCTGCCCGAGGATGTCAGCTCCAAAGCTTTGCTTCTTCAGGAGTGACCTCAGCTACAGGGGGTTACTAAAAAGAACTGACAAGTCCTTGTAAAAAACAAAACCAACCCAAGAAGCAGACCAAGCTAACCTGAGGTCAGCACTCCGCATCTGTCACCAGGGGCAGCTCCAAGGACGGGGCAGCACCTCCAGGGTGGGAGCCAGCACAGATGTGCCCGCAGCTGCACAGGTCCAGCTGCAGTGCCCAGAGGCAGTGGGGCAGACTGAGCCCTGCCAGCTTTGTTTGCTATGGGTTCGTGTTCTTCTTATGGAAAACAAAGCTATAATGGGCTCCTGCCACTGCAGTAAACACTGGTTTGCAATTCAGAGGTTAGAGTGGTTTTCTGCCTCTGGCTTCCATCCGCTCTCCCCTTCCACCCATTCCCATCCCACAGCACCTCCCCGTCCGCCCCGGGCTGAGCCCAGATCAGATCTCCTCTCCTCACCCCTTCTGCACACCGGGCTCCCCCTGCAGCACTGGGCAATCCCACAACAGCACTGCGATCCCAGGCAGCCTCTCCCCATCTGCTGACCTGGATCCCTCCATGGAGCAGCACAGAGCAGGCGCTGGAGGGGAAGGGCAGGAGCCGTGCACACCGTGCTGGTGTTGCACCACGTGCCTCCAGCTCTGGGAGCAGCACACCCAAAGCAGCCAGATCCCGATGGGATTTCAACACATGGGAAACATCATCCCACCCTGCCATGCACAGCACCCTGCAAGAGCCCTCCCAGGGCAGAAACGACTTATTTTGGTAATATGGACACGCAGTGGGGCCACGTCTGCCTAGAAAATGCCACAGGGTTGGAGCATGGCCTCAGCCAGCAGCCTGTGGACACTGAAGAGCTGCCACACTCCCTGCTTGCCTTTGGCTTGAATCAATGGCTTGATTCCTAGGAAAGGAGGAGAGCTGAGAAAGTTTAACTACAGAGACACAGCCGGGGTGTAACACTTCACATGGGTCACTGCATGCACCAGGGCTCCTGCTATGGACATAAGGGTGGTCGGAGCTGCCCAGCCCTGAGGATGACTGCGTGCTCCCAATGCATTTCCAGATATGGGCATTTACAGAGGAAACAAACAAAACACAACAAAAAGAAGAGCAACAAACAGAACCCAGAAGGATTTCTTGCTGATATCCATCTAAGGAACAGGACGCCTGAGAAACAACCAGCGATCGGAGCAGCAATAAACAAACCAGGCAGTGGAAGGAGCACAGCCTGAGGTTAATTGCCTTAAAGTTCAAGTTTCGGTATCCTACGTTTTTGCTGGCTAAGGGGAGAGGACAGCAGTTTCTGCAAACACTGTGTAATGAGCCAGCAGTGCAGACACGAGGAGAAGAATGTCTGGAAACAACCGGCCTGACCCCGCTCCCATGCAAGCAGCATCACTTTTATCACCAGCAGGACGAGCCCAGGCTGCTCAGTGCAGACCAGGAAGATAAAGGTTCCTGGAGAACTGTTTGCAGAGCACTTGTTATCCCCTCAAGCTGTGCAGCACAGCAAATGATTTGTGCAGCTCTGCCTAATGCCAGAGTACAGCCGGCACCTCTAATAACTGCAGCCATGCTCAAGTGGTCACAGTGCCGTTCAGCAGAGTGAGAAGGGGCCATGAGCTGCTCCCCCCCATTGCCAGGTGGGGCTGTGATGGCAGCAGGAGCTCCAGAGGCACCCGAACGTCCCCAGAAAGTGCAACAGTGCATCGGCAGCACTGCCTGGGGGTGGGGGTTCACCATCCCTGGAGGTGTTGAAGGGCAGACGCAGTACTGAGGGATGTGGTTTGGTGGTGCTACTGAAGGTTGGTGGACGGTTGGATCAGACGACCTCAGGGCTTTTTCCCAACCCTACTGGTTCTATGACACAAGAAGTATCAGGCACCGGGAGGTGCTGACCCTGCAATGGCCCATGGAGCTGCTCACATACCAACACACTGCACAGCTTCCTCGTGTGCCTTCTGCTCGAGCCCTCCCCTATGGTGCTGTTATATTCCAGGTATTGCCCTTCTTAGAGCGTGCAATAACTCACTGCAAAGTGCTCACCCTTCTCATCGTTAAAGGCAGAAAAAAAAGCACGTGTGGTTTTATCCTAACAGCCAACAAGGAAGGCTACGAGCAGCAGGGCAAAGGCAGGGCCAAGGGCATGCCACAGGAAGCTGCTCTGCAAATGGCATCAGAATGCAGCTGTCTGCCCAAGGAACAAGCCCTTCTTTGGGCTGCCTGCTGCTCCAGGAGGTTTCCATGCCTGTCCCTCACTGCCTGCCCAGCTGGGATCGTTCAGCATGCACAGCTCTGCTGGGATCGATCGGAACCGGATGGAAATAGGAAAGGCTCCAAGATATCACATTCCCACCTGTTTTATTAAGGCTGCAAGGGCTGCCAATATTGTGGGCATGGGAGCAGAGGGGAAACACACAAAAAATACCATGGCACAATCCCATAGGAAAGTACACTTAATTATTGCTTTTGCTCACGGCAGAATTACATTATCTTGGAGAAGGAATTAACTTGGAGACTTTGTTTCAGCTAGAAGCAAATCCTGCCCAAGCATCGGCTGCTTCCACAGCCCTGACACGCCAGTGTGTCCTGCACCCACTGCTACCACTGCTGCAGGCTCCCAGGAGCTGCAGGCACAGTGGGGTCAGCTGCCATGGGACCCAGCTCACAGGGGGTGACCCCAAAACCCCAGGGATGCCCCAGGCAGCACCGCTGCTACTGCCCCACAGAGGGGCAAACGCCCCCTGCACAACCAGCACTATGCTGCTTCCAGACCAGGAGCAATGGAGCAGACCATGCAAACACCTGATCTGAGCGAACCTCAGTGCTCAGACTAATGCAATGCTTGCATCTAAAATCAATCTGCCTTTTTTCAGGCTCATTCCTCCAGGAGTGAATGGACTTCCTCCAGGATGCCTAAGACTCCTTGGCTGCAAAGAAGCTGCCCATACCCTGATGGGGATGCAGGGGTCCCCACAGCCTCCCCCGGCCAACACCAGCACTCTTACAGCCTTCCCACTCCCAAAACACCTCCGCACAGCAGCACACGCCGCCATCCTGCCCTGCTGCTCCTCCTGGTGCAGGTGGTTCTCTTTATTTTTTCTACTGCTGGAATTACTAAACCAGACCACAGCTCCTAGCTGGATGCCGGCAGCATCGCAGCGCTGATGGAAGCGCACAGCTTAACAAGCTGCTCAGGCTTTGCCTCATTTTCCTCGCAGACATAACCTATGGAGAGAGATGTCTGTGCCCGCTGTGAGCGCAGGGCAGGGGAACACCATCACAGCAGCTCCCCGCAGCACCGGTGCCAATCAGCACCGCTCCAGAAACCTGCAGCCTTTCCAACCTGTTGCTGCAGAGTCACCTTCCCGACTTTCACTTCACCCCACGCTCCTTCCAAAGCAAACCACGGCCGCGGCAATCCCAGGGCATTCCACCAACCCCAGCGGGCCGCCCTGAGCACAGAAAGGAAAAGCTGCTTACTCTGAGCGTCTTTGCAATCGGGGAAGGAGAGGACGGGGGTGAATCTGACTGGGACTTCCTGCTCCGCGTGTAATCCTTGCTCCTGGTGAACAGAGACGACATGGCCCTGCAGGCTGGGTCACCGCAGAGCAATAAAGCTGCGCTCTCCCGTCGCTGGGCAGGTCCTCCTCCCAAGGTCAGAACAAACTAATTAAACTATTCGCAGCTCTGGTAATTAAACCCTGCTGGTTAAGGTGTACAATTTTAGGCATTAATCTGCTGCAGGGGGAGCTGAGGCTCCGAAAGGTTCCTCGTCTGAGCAGAAGAGGCGGCGTCCGCAGTGCCCACGCAGGGACATCTCCTGTCCGGAGCCGCAGGACCAGGGGCTCTCCTTCCCAAAGCCGCTCAGGAAAGCTCTCCCAGCTCAGTGGGAAGAGCAGGAGGAACAGCCGAGGTCTCTAGACCAGACGCTTTTCCAAAGAGTTAAAAAAAACAAACCCAAACCACCACCAAAAACCTGTTGTACTCCGGCACGCTGCTGCCAGCTCTCTGCCGTGGCTGCGCCGAGCCGCATGCTTTAAGAGAAACCCGAAAGCATAAATCAGGAACAAACACGGGTTTGGAAAGGGGCAGGCCAGCTGAAGTTGTGTTTTGTTCCGTCCTCCTCCGGGCGCCGTTCCCCACGCGCACGCTGCTCCTTCCCGCCCCGCTGCCGCTGACATTCCAGATCCTTACTCTTGCAGCCAGGAATGCTGGAGGGCGGCCAGCAGCTGCGATTCACTTTCAGCTTGGGATTTGAGCTGCCACTTGTAGGGGAGAAATGGGGGGAAAAAAAGAGAAGGTGGGGGAGAAAGTAAAAACTTCCAAGCTTCCAAGGCCTGGCAGCTGAGAGCGGAGGTCGGAGGGTTTGCGCTGTGCAGGGCTGAGCAGCCGCCAGCCTGAGCACGCATTTCACAGCTGTGACAAAGGGAGATCTTGTAAAGGACACGGAGCACTTCATACCATTAAAGGGAGGAACGCATTCATGCAGCACAACAGGATTTTTGTTGTTTGCTCAGAAGCCTGCTCTGAGCAGCAAGAAGGCGACACCGAGCTTGTGCAATGAAATGAGCTTTGGGGATGGAGGAGGAGGGGAGAGAGCACGGAGGGCAGGGAGAAGGGTGGGGAGCGCACACACCTCTCAGTAAACTTCAGGGCACTCTGCTGAGCAGAACATCCTGCTCCCTGCCAGCAGTGCAGCACTGCAAAGGCAAGAGGATGGCCTGCAGTGCCAGCTGAGCAGGCACACTGCGTTCAGCTGCAAGAAGCACAGGGAATGTGCCCTGCAATGCACTGCACTGATGTAACAGCTTCACACGCTAAGCGGAATCTAGGAGTCAAACAGCAGCTGTAAGGTGCAAAG
Organism: Tetrao urogallus; assembly: GCF_951394365.1. Classification (NCBI taxonomy): domain Eukaryota; kingdom Metazoa; phylum Chordata; class Aves; order Galliformes; family Phasianidae; genus Tetrao; species Tetrao urogallus. The sequence continues at coordinate 4,767,088 of NC_136837.1, read as the reverse complement.
TTCTGCCATTCCTCACTGGGAGGGCATTGGCTCAACTACCTGTGCTGAAGTGGATCAGCTTCGGTGCTGTGGTGGCACACAGAGACACTGAGACTGACCCAGACCTGTTCACAGCCCCCAAAGCAGCCACTGACCCACCAGTGTGCTGGAGCCTGCCCACCCACAGCCATGTGCTGCTCCAGCCCTGCAGGTTGCTTTATCATGGAATAATCCAGAGTAAGTGCAACAAACCATCCATATGAAGTACTTTTAACTATCACATACCTGTTAGCCTTAAATATTGCATTTCTTTGCACAATGCTTGGTAATTGTGCACTTGTAGTAATGCACACAATTTGGGAAGGGCTCCTGGGATGCAGCCACATGGCTGATTCTCACCATTCAGCATTGCCACGACCAGGAGAAGCAACACAGCATCACTGATGACCACAGAGTGGGGAATGCGCCTGCTGGATTCCCCTTCTCTGGCAAAGTCACTTTGAGGTCAGGTTTCCACTCGATGCTTCACCACAAGGAAGGAGATTCTTCCTCTACTGACTGCAGGAAGGAAAAAAACTTTGGAGAGGTCTAAATCTGCCTGGAAATACTTCTGCATTCCCTGCTAAAGGTATGGAGATGAAGCCCAGACACACGAGAAGCAGTGACAGGCGCCCTGCTGCTCAAGGAGGCGATGCAGGACCTTGATCTTCGCAGCCCCATCTGCTGCGCTCATCACCTGGCACCCAGCCCTCCCTGCAGCACAGAGCAGTGACAGCACAAGTTTGGACACTGAAGAAACATCTGTAGGACCTGCACACACGGGTCGGCCTTCCTAGCAACAACAGCCATGGAGAAAGCTGAGGGGCTCCACAGTTCTCTGCCTCAGCGCTCAGTGGCAGTCAGGCTCTCCATATCTCACATCCTTGAAGCTCTGGGCAGGAGGTGGGGAGAAAAATCCCCCCACTGTAAGAAGAGTGGATTGGAGAGCAGCTGATGGGGCTGAACGTGCACAGGGCCGGATGGAATCCATCCCAGGGCCCTGAGCTGCTGACAGGCTGCCATGCTGCTGCCCTCCATATCCCAGAGCTGCGGCTGTCAGATGAAGCCAACAGTGGCTGGAAATGGAGAACCATGGCTCCTGGTCCTGGGAGCAGTGCTCCTCAACATCGTTCCTGATGACACACAGTGAGACCGAGTGCATCCTCAGCACGTCTGCAGAAGACACCGAGCTGAACAGCACAGCTGATACAACAGAAGGTAGGAGACGCCATCCAAGAGGAGCTGGGCAAGCTTGAAAGTGGCAACGTGGTGATTTCTACGGTCCCTTCCAACCCAAACCATTCCATGATCCTGCAATTCCTTCACACCAGGCTCTGTTTCTGAGGTTTCAAAACATCAGTAACTGAAACTGGGCTAACTCGTGTGGCAACCTCAGTCCCAATTACAAGGCTGACAAAGCCCAGCTTAGTCATGAGGCGGAGCTGAACAGCCCCACACCACAGCTTTGTGCATCCCTCCGGTCCTCCAGGACCCACTGCTGCTTTTCTGCGGGGAGGGGCGGCAGTGCTGAGCACAGAACTCACAGCCTGAGCCTCAAAGCAAAGCAAAACCTGAGCTTTCTATTCCCTACTAATTAAAAGTTAATTAGTCATCCAGTGCAGATGCCTCACAGATTGACAAAACGCATCCTGGTGGACAATAACTCACTTTACAGAGATGGGGTAGCACGAGGAATAGCATCCTTATTAGGCAGGAGAGAGACAGCAAACGAGATGCAATATGGCAAAACACGCCGGGCTCCATCCTTACCTCAACAAAGTGCCTAGCTGACACTTCATGCTGCCTCATACAGCTCACTTGCAAGTTCTCCCCTGTGTAAGTATGAAACCCGACCTTCCTTTGCAGCTCTCTCATCCTCACATCCCAGTGCTTGTAACATTCAAGGTCGTGGTTTAGCTGTGACTGCTGCTGTCTGCTAAGGATATTCCTCAGTATGCAACGCCAGCCCGTCCTGCGCCATCGATGTGGTGCTGCTTATTTTGTCAGAGAATATCTGTACAGCCACCAAACAGGGACACAACGCATCCAACCCCACCCCCAAAGCCCCCAGCCACCTTTCCTGAGCGCTGCCACATCACAGCACAAAGCCCACAAAGCCACGACCTGCTGCCCAGGCAGTCGCTTCAGCCTGAACTCTATTTACAGGCAACATTATCTCAAATTCCTCCTCCTCCGTGAGCACTGCAGCACGAATACCTTCTGTCTTGGGGCAGTGGTGGTCAGATCACTTTTCAGATACTTTTCCTTTGGAAAGGCCACCTGTGTTCCTCCCCAAACAGACCCTACTGCTGTAACTGGAGAGGAAGACCAACATACAAGATAATGTATCAGGAAGAGGATGAATTCAAACATCCCCTTTACCTGCGTTGGAAGTCTTCACCTATGCAACGCTGGGCTGACGAAGTAGATTTAAGCAGCAGAGCGCCTTCATAAAGGGCGGCAGAATGGGAAACAAAGGCAGATTTGCAGCCAGAGCTGCAGAGTGCTGTGAGCCCACAGTGAGCCCTGCAGGAACGCAGGAGCCCTCCTGGGAGAGCAGAATTCTAATAAAACTTGAAGGATGAGGGAGAGCGGATGGCATTTTTGGAGCAAATCATCCCAAGCCAATCTCCTGAAAGTCCTGGCTGTCATTTTCCACCTCAGGTTTACCACGCTTTCCTGACCGCTGCTGAATTACTTCTCATTCAGCTGACTTCTCTTTCATTTGCAGCCAAACCTCCCTCTCTCCCCCAGGCAGAGAGCATTGAGGAGCGCGTTTGCTTCCCCAAATGAGAGCATTTACAGGGCTCAGCTGACAGAGGGGCTGAGCTGAAGACAGCGCTGGGGCCACAACACCAGGATGCTCCCCACACCGCACACCTGGCCGGGTCACCTCGAGTCCATCTGCGACACCAACCGCAGGCAGCAGCAGCCCTGCGCACCAGCACACATCGTGCTGAGCAGGAGGGAAGGCTCCAGCATCAGTCTGTCCTGGAGCAGCACTTCTGGGCACGACTCCAGTCCTGGTGCAAACAGCGCAGGCATTGCTGGACCCCTGGACTTTTCGTTATTTGCTGCTCAATCACAGAACTTCACAGCCTCCACTTCTGGATTTTGCACCTGCAGGAGGAGAGGCGAGCTGCACGTTTGGTGCTGCTCCAGCCCAGGGAAATGCTGAAATCCAGACTGCATATTTCATGTAATACTTCATCATTCTGAAGCCACATTCATTCTTGTGACAGTTCTCCGGAGAAACAGAGTGAACTCCACTGTCCTGTCCTCTTACACGCCATAAGAGAATTGTTAGGGCTCTAGATAGCCTGTAAAAAAATAAACACAACCAAACCCTGTCCATGGCAGGGGGCTGGAACCCAATGGTCCTTGAGGTCCCTTCCAACCCAACCCATCCTGTGATCCTTTCAACTCAAACCATGCTATGATTCTATGAAAACAAACAAAAAAATCCACCCCAAAACAGAAAAACTCGGTTTAAACACAAAATACCCATTAAGTGTTGAACTATTGATGTAAGCTAGACAGAACGGATTCTGGACTGAATTTCCAATTGCTTTTCTGTTACCGAGTTGGCATGCAAAGCTAAAATCCATAGTGCAGGGCACCTCCCCCTCAAAACAAGAATCCAAGCAACGTTTATACTATGGCCAAAATCTGAATGCATTCTTTCATGCCGTCCACCTCAGGCCATCCTAAAGTCTTCCCACACACAAAGCATCAAATAATTACTTTCTTCCCTGGAAGAATCTCACACGCCTTGCATCTGCCTTCTGCTACACCCACATGCTTGGGTGTGAGCGCTGCTGTTTGTGATGCAGCGCCTGTGGCCCAGCCCAGCGTTGCTCTGACAGCTCAGGGCGCTGCTTGAACACCTGGGGTGCCGCAGATGGAAGGTTCCAACAGCAGCAACCATCCCAGCTCGGTACGAGGGCACTGCTGTGCTGCCCTGCTGTGTGGATCTCACGGTCAGAAGGCCTCGAGCACTGATGAGGACGTGGGGATGGAGTTAACCTGCACGGAGCAGCCCGAATCCTGCTGGCACTGCTGCCCTCACTTCTTGATTCTCTGCTCCCACGACCGTTGTGCAATGAGATTCTGCCAGCAGAGAAGCTGTTTGTTTCAGTGCTCGGTGAGCTGGTCTGAAATTAGCAGTGCTGGTAACCAGCCCAGGAGATGTGATGAAAAGCCTGTCTTCAAGGCTGCAACACAAGCCTTGTTTCTTGCACGGCCAGCTCTGGGCTCCCCACGAGCTGCAATCCAGGCTGCAGACATTGCAAATGCAGAGCAGTGCTGTTATGTGGGACAGCACAGGGTCAGAGCTGCACGCGCTGTAACACCGACCTGCTGTTATCTGGGATGATGAAAAGTTGACTGAAAAATACCTGCTATACAAAAAACACTTTAAAACACTGTAAATAAATCACTGTAGAATTACGTGCAAGCTTTAACAGGCTCAGTTACAGCTTCACAGGGTTTATTTAGGACTGGAAAAGCCAGCAATGGTTCTGTTCGGCAGCAGAAGGCTGAAGGGCTGTAGCAAAGAAACTATTGGTCAGGCAATAAGCTCTGTTGTAAACGTGATGTAAAGGCACTGCAGCACTTTGCCATAAATGGAATACAAACTGTGGGAGTGAGCAGCTCTCCTCTGCAGTGCACTGAGCAGGATTCCCAGGAGCAGACCTGGCACTATGTCTCACGGATACGAAGCACAAGGAGAGGATCTTCCTCCCCTCCCAAACGCCGCTGCCATTCTATAACGGTACACAAACGTGACTCTGCTTTCTACTCCCATCACTAAATTTACCATAAAAATGCTGGAAGCTGTACCCATTAGGCTTACCTGGATTAGCATTAAGCTGCAGCAGAAGATAATTTTAGTGTGGGCTGAGAATAGCACATTTTATATTTAAAACTTGAGAATCCTCTTGCCTTCTTACAAATGTAGAAAATAAAAAGCAGTGGTTAAAGTGTTAAAAGAAGCACCATTGTGAGCACAGAAACCTCATTTTAGTACCTAAAGGCATCAAATCGTGCACGCAGGAGATGAGCATTCAGGCAGTTCTGTGGGTCTGAACTGAGATGTTTGGAACGGGACAAGAAGGGGCACAGAGTGACTGGAATGGGACGTCCCCAACTGCACCATGAGGACTGAGCTTAAAGAAAAGTCTGCGGAAAAGGAAGAAGGATTTCACTGCGCTGACTTCATCACCTCCAGAAGGGATGTCAGTGAGAGGTTACAGAGCTGGAAGGCAATGGTATCAATAACCAGGAACACCAAACAGATGGGATTCCCCTCAAGGCTGTAAATGCAACTGGAAGGTGCAGGGGCAGCCCCAGCACTCCTGACTTTTATGCCACAACCCCACATGCTGGGGCAGGGCTGCTGTGCACAGAGCATCTGCTCCATGCTGCTGCAGAAGCTGACGGCGTCCTTTTCCAGTCAGGCTCCACTCCAGCATCAGGGCGACGTTTTGCTCAGAAAAGCAGAGTGATGAGCACTGGAGGGATGAGCTCCTCGTCCACTCCCAGGTCCATCTCAGAGCTCTGCCGATGCAAAAAACAAGTGACTTCATCCCATGAAGGGCAAAGCAGTGTCAGAACAGGACACGTTCCAGCTCGAGTTGTTCAGCAGTTGCACTCTGTGAGTGCTTTGTGACATTGCCTCCTTCCAGCACGGCAGAAGCAAACACACGGTGAGCTGCAAGGAGGAACGCAGCAGAAACTCACAAATACTGACAGTGTCAGAGAAACGAAGGAAGCCAGCAGGAATATAAGAACCAGATGTAAACACAGCATTTCCAGCTACGAGACCTTCCAAGACACGACATGGAGAAGTAAAACCGAGCGCTCAGAGTCACGTCGGATGGATCTCAGCAACACGGAGGTTCAGCAGTGTGTCCATGTCCCACCTGCCCCCCCCCCCCCCCCCCCCCCCCCCCCCCCCAATGCCCACAGGGCCTTTGTGCCACACAGCAGCCAGCTCTCCCAATGCAATATCCAACAAACGTGCAGCTTCAACACATTGCTATCTAACTACGTTTCAAGCTATTTCTGGCCTTCCTTCAACAGCAGCAATGGATTGCAGTGCAGAAGGTTACGTTCCCTCCCAAGGATGCAATCTAGGAGTAATGAAAGAAAAGTCCATTAAAAAAACAGCATTGCCTGTGTGTGAGGTGCCTACCAGAGCGAGCAAAGCAAACATACTGAGGCATGAAAAACCAAAGCTGGGGGCCAATCCCTGCCAGGAAGGAGTTTTACAGCCTAAGGATTCTACATCCTGACACACCAAGCAATGAAGGCTCCTGCCAAACAGAGTTACTCCTAGTAGTGAAACTGCACGTCCAGGACCAAAAGCAAATGGTGACTTCCCAAACGGGAGGCTTCTTTCTGAAGAAAAGCATGTGGGAGGGTATAAACTAGGAACAAAAAGTGACCTTTTAAAGACAAGGGTGACAAACAGCATCACCACCCTTGAGTCACTGGAACACGCGATTTTTCCTACAGTGCTATTTTCCAAAGGATATTTTATTGCCAGAGAATCTGAGTTCAGTTTTCCAAACAAACGCAGCTTATTCTTCATTCCTTTCCAGCCATCTGGCAACGCAGCTTCTGCTTTTCAGTCCTTCTGGACATATCTGGGAGAGGAACCATTTACTCCTTCAGCATCTCCCAAGCCACAAGCATTACCCACCTCCAGGGATGCTGCCTCAAGGAAAGCATTGCCAGCAGAGCATGGAGAAGCACTGGGCAGGAATTGCATTGCATCTCCTGAAGACATCTCTCGTTGCCCACAAAGCTCACCCCAAGGCACACAGCCCTGCCCACCTGAGGCACCAGCATCCATCCCACAGGCTGGATTTTCCTGGAGGATGTCAGGAAAGATGTCTGCACTGTGGGCTGCAGGGTGACGGACAGCGAGGTACAACCAGCAGCTCCAGAGGATGGAGGGCTGCTATGGGAACTTCAGGAATTGGAAATCTCGCTCCCTTCCATAATTTTCAGCGTGTCACGGATACGTATAAGCATAAACAGGTGTTGTTAGTTCTTAAAATCAAAAATCATGAACACAATCAGCCTGAAAACAGTCGTTAGGTTTGCCCAGCCTCAGCCAGCGCTGGCTTCTGCAGCACCTGAGCCACGTCACCCGGCGCAGGAGGGATGCACACATATGGCAGTGATCCCCCTGCCAGCCCATGTGGCACCATCACACTGCTCCCAGCTCCTTCTGGGAAGGAAGAAGGATCCCTGGAAGCATGCGGGTCTGCTCCTGTGTGAGCAAAGGAACCCTGGGCTGAAATGGGACGACTGGAACTGCCAGCACAGAGCTCCCAGCAGAGCCAGCAAAAGCCAAGGGATCTGCTGGGCATCCGATCCATTGCTAACCTCAGCTCCACAGCTTCGGGAGCAATCACCTGCTGACAACTGTGAAAGATCTGTCACCCTGAACCATACTGAAATTGTGAGAGTAAGTCACCAAACAAGAAGCTACAGCATAAAGTTACTGTGAATAGTCATGGCTCCGTGACCTTGTGAATCCTTCCTGGAGGACTCGCTGCTTTGCTTCATCTCCCCGGGACTCACAGGCTGCCCATCAGCTGGTTTTGTGTTACCCACCTCCATCGTGGACGCTGCTTCACGTTACACCTTCCTAATTCAGCAGCTTGGTGAATTACAGGAATTAACCAGAACGCATTTAGCTGTAACCCTGTAGTCTGCATAGCAGACTTGGACTGCTTGGCCTTTAAGCACAAACAATGTGTTTTCCCAGAGCCGTAAATAGGGACTGGGCAGCCATGCTGACGATTTAAATGCTGTATCACCAGGGATGGCAGACAGCAAGTCTGATACTCCTCTCCAAACACTGATGTTAAGAAGAACCAACAGAGGAGAATCATCTGTGCAGATGTGAAACAAATGCTATAGAAGCACACAGAATGAATCTTAATGTCTACACTGCCTTCCCCTTCCAGCTCCCAAGGAAGCCAGGGTACTCCAAATGCAATAAAAATGTTCTTCACCACATTTCAGCTCTATGCCAAAACACTAACTCATGCTCTTGCAGCAATTTTCTGCTATTTTAGATCCAACTTTATATTGCTAGCTGTGCACATGTTCAAGATCCCGTCTCACTGCAGCATAACAACCTATTACAGCACTTTGTTTATAAACAGGACGAAACAGAGCCAATCTCTCATAGTCTCCCTTTACACATAATTAAGTCCTCTATAATTTAGCCACAGCCACACAAGTGATGCACAGCTACACCTCTGTTACCTGGGATGTGGGCCAGGTGGCTCTGCTCCCCCATCACACCACATCTGTGTTAGAAGTAAACATTCAAGAGCAGAAACACTGCATCCTCACTGCCCCACAGGGACCCTGGGCTGGCAGCAGTGAGGAGCACGGTGAGCAGCATCACATCACGCTGTCCAGGTTGAAAGATCTCCCCTTCTTATCAGCTGGCAAGAAATTCACCTATTTTGTTCCCTTTCATGAGTCAATTTTCCCTCGGATCTCAGCAAAACAGAGCAGGCTGTGAAGACATACCTTACCATATTAGGCAATCTGAGTCCTGAAAGCAGAGGACTCGGATCCTTTCTTAGCTTAAAAAGACAACAGCCCGCAGGGTGCTGTGCTTTGTGCTGCCAGACTGGGAAAAGGAAGCAAGAGAGGCTGGGGTCCATGGAGGAAGGTAGGACTTGAGGGCTCTGGCAGATGCAGTCTGGCTGTAACAGGCAAGGAGCAACAGCAGCTGAAACTGCTTCTGACCTTTGGGTCGTTTAACTATTTTAAAAGAAGGATTTGATAAACAGCACAGATAGAAAAGCTGAACTGGAAGTCTTTATGGGAAATAAAATGCCACGAAGAGCAAAACTGTAGGAGAGAAATCCCCGTGACATCCCCAAATAAGGGCTCCCGAGCTACATTGTGGAACAGCTCCAACATCAGGACGCTCAGTTTGCATAACGAACTCTGCAGTTCATTGCTCTTCCCTTGGAACTCACAGCAACAAGTTCAGAAACGCAGCCCTTCTACAAGAGCTGTTGTTTCTATCAGCCCTCACCTGAGCCTGCTGATTTCAGGTCAGTCACACAATTAGGCAGAGAAGGAATTAGTCACAAAGCAGAGTGGGCTTGGGCGGCGTTTGAACGTAGAATAGTCATGTTTCATAATCAAAGAGCTGAGAATGGGGCTCATTTAGCACCTTACTGCGGCCATAAGGACAACTGCGTGCTCCAGTGCCATCCCTGCATCAAAGCTGACGCCATTTACGTGTCTGAGTTTTATGCTGTGCCATACAGACCGTCCTAAGGGAAGTCCATGGAAACAGATGTTTCCCTTGACACTTTTAGTGCCTGGAATGCTGGGATGTCACCAACACGACACTCGGCTGGATTTAAAGCTTTCCCCTGAGAAACCGCGTCCCACATGGTGAGACTCACTTGCAATGCCTCTGAAGAGAACTACAAGTAGACAAATGCTCTGAACTATTGCAAACATCGTCCTCCTTCTGTTATATCCAGTGCCTCATTTGGAAACAGCTTTCTTCCAGATTGGACCCAGTTTCTCCTGCTAGCTAACAGCACTGGCAGACATCGGGTGTAAGGCAAAGACAGAAAGAGCCAGGGATATGGAAACCCCCTCCAAAATCACACCGGAACATGGATGTGTGCCCACCCCACTGCTGGCACACGCTGACCCCCCGTGATGCTGTTCTCACTGCTGCCCCTCAGCCTCTGGCTCACAGGGAGCAGTGCAGCCACCAGGGACCCCGCTGCAGCCCCCCTTGCTCAGCTCTCCCTGCACTCTCACAACTTCTCACTTGGAGAAGCAGAGCCCAAATGGAGGCCAAGCTCCCTCCTTCTCTCCGCTCTGAGCTCAGGTCTGCCCAATCCCAACTAAGGCTCTTCCCTTTACACATTCCTCCCAGTGGAACCATGCAAAAAAACCCTCCTAGAACTGCTTCCCCAGAGGCTTTTTCCAGCCAAAGCCCTTCTGCCCTTGAACATTTATTCCACAATAAAACTTTGTCTGCTCTTCCAACTTTCCACAACCTATTCAAGCAGTCTGTATCAGCAGGAGAAAGGCAGGGCTGGTAGCAAAACAAATGAAGGTTTCCTGACACATCCTATTAGGAGGCTGCTCTCAGTTGCCTGCCACTCAGCCAGAGTCTGGGCTGCTTTCCCACGCTGGGTTTGCAAATCTCAGCCAAAATAATTCATCCACTTCTGAGAATTACAACAACTTACCTTTGCTCCTTCCTCAAAGACTGCACCTACCTTGCCTTTATTGAACCTCACTGCTGCACAATTTGGAAGAGGGAATTGAAGCAGGGCCTTGCTCGGCTCCCATGCAATCTGTCTGCTTAGCAGCCAACACACAAACACTGGAGAAAAAAGCTGCTCACAAACTCAGGGGGATCTGAGGGTCTGCAATGGGACATTTTACCACATTCAAATTCACAGCAACGATGGCTGCACTCGTCAGTCCACAACAGCAAGTTATTACTGATAAATTCATGAATACGAACTGCATTGGCTGCTTGGTGCTAGAATTGTGTCCCAGCAGCTGCTCTGTGACTCCTGCAACCCGAGGGGCAGTTTGCAGCACAGAAATGTCAGTGACTTCAATGTAAAATAAACTGGGGACGAGTGACCAAGACAGCAGCGCTGGAGGACTGCACAAAATAGGACAGCCCTACTAGTTTTACTTTGTAAACATTTAAATCTCTTTCGGTCTCAAGGCGAGATGGCTGAAATCTCTGAACAATTTTAAGGATGATACACTGCACGAAAGATTCAGATTTCAGTGGAAGAGCAAACAAAAGTGGGTATGAGTGCTGTAACCCAACCCAGCACACACCACGCGAGGAATGCCCCGAGTTTCACACTTGCAAAGCAAGCACTGGGAAAGCAAAGGCTGGCACTGAAGACACGGATGTGCCAAGAGCCATCCCAGCTCCATGTGAGGCTCCGACCCCTAGAAGTCCAACCACGACCTCCCTCCATTTGGACCAAGCGCAGGAAGAAGATAACAAGAATATTTTCTTTTTGATCCAATAAATGCTTCCATCACTGCACTGATTTGCAAAGCACACCAGAAGCTGCTCTGAGTCGAATGTTTCTGTCAAAGATTAAATGTGCACAAGCAGGCTGACCTCCATGCAACCTTCAGCTCACTGCTTTCCTAGGTTTGCACATCACACTTTGAGAGCTTGGAAACGCACTCAGCTTTAACAATGTTTAAGTCATGTTGTCAGGCTCAAATGTGTTTTAGACAAAGACAGACAGCAACAAAAGAAACCAAGTCAATTTGGAAGGACTCAACAATTATTACGAAGAGAGGGCCTGGGAGGATCATGAGACTATTGCAATTACAGGGGAACAAAGAACAATCTCTGGTGTGCTGCTTGGCAAGACAATCTCCTGCACAGAAGCAAATCCACGAGGAGACGAGCACAGATTTCAGAATCCAAACCAACGTGGCTGGGATGATGCTGAGGCACAAGGTCACAGGCTGTGTCTCTTTGAGACACCTGGCAGCCCTGCTCTATGGACACTGCTCTGACAGCTCTCTCCATAGCACACACTTTCTCCACACGGAGCAGATTTTGGCACTCGGGTCGGTCTGCAGATATTCTGCACCTTTCAGTAAGCAAACTGCTCCCAGCTCCCTGCCAGTTGGCTCCTGAGCTTCTCATATGAACAACAGGAGAATTACTGCCACCAGCACTCAGGGGCAAAGCACTGTTTGGAGATGTTTTCACTCACCCGACTTTCCTTCACTTCCTCATTTCCATCAACGTCGTCATCATCCTAGGATGAAAAGCAGATGCTATCATGAGGCATCTTGGAAACAGTTGTGTTGCTTTCTTTTTCTTTTTTTAATATCATAGCAAGATGTTATTTATGATTTGATGTTACAGCTACGAACATTTCTACCAAAATAAGTGAGTAAGCCAGGCCTTTAAGAGCCTGTTTCTTAGATTTTACATGGACCAAAGGGTGATGCGATCGCTCTGGAAGCGCCAGTCTGAAACAGGAGCTAGAGAGAGATGGATCAAAGGGGAATCACCTGATCTGGAAGAAAATCTTAAGCTTGGTGGAACTGGAAGGAAATTCACTCAAAATATTACAAAGCAAGTTTCACTTCTCTAAGGAACCCAAACTCACATCTTTTGTTGAGAAAATGATGCCAGTGCCTCTTCGCCGCTCTTTTGGCCGCCGCCTCTCTCGGATCGACTGCTTGTTTGGAGATCTGTCGTCCAGATCCGCGTCTTCGCACTCTAGCCAAGCAAAGAAAGACTGCTTTGGTTCCAGTGATTTACATCTGCACTTCTGCTAAGGCACTACGCTTCTTTTCAAGCCAATCAAGGTCGTTCTGGCTTGTGTTCCATTACGGAGGAGTGAGTAAAGCAGATAAAATGGACTCAGAGCGCCCTGCTATGCCTGGCCTTATCCAAAACCAAAGGATTTCACTGCCTGTCAGCTCTCAGCAGATCACCACAGCATACTTCTATTCTCAGGACAAATTGCAGTAGCAGAATCAGTACCCCAGCTCTAAGATCTGAATACAACATAGACTCATGATAGTTAGTTGTTCAAAATGGAAAACTCTTCTATCCTCCTCTTCTACAAGCAGTGGCCTTTACCCCACATTATTAACACGTAACATCTGTTTTTCGAATGGCAGCTTCCCACACTGCGCCCCTCAGAACACGTAAACTCTGTGACTTTATGCACTGCAACTTCTAAAACTCATCAAAATCCCCGAGCTTCCAGTCGTCCTCCTGCTGAGCACATACCGTTCTTCTCCATCTCTGTGGCCGCAGCTGTGAAGTCTGCTGGATTCACAGAGTCAAGACCCAGATATTTATTTGTTCGAGTTAGGTAAGAGCTCGTATAAAGGAGAGGAGCTGACGTAGAAGGAGATACAGGTGTTGTGGGTTTGTCTGCTTGCACTGGGCACCTTAATCGCCGATAGACAGCCTATAAACAAACAGACATGACAACAAGTTGGCAAAACGAGAAGGAAGCAGAAGATTGGGACTTCAGGCAGCTGAATGACCTTTCAGAGGGTTGTATTTCCTTCACCACTGCTGGAAGCCACCAGTACCATCCACCAGGTCAGATACAGACTGGAACAAGCATTAACAGCCCTGTGGAGCTATGCACATAAACACTGTATAGTTCCTTTGCTAGGAAGCCTAGGATTACTGCCTTTGTCCCTACTGCCAGTAACACAGCAAATGAGTTAACTCAGAAATGATTTCGAGTGAAAAAAAACAGGAGTGATGGAAGGTGGAGAGCACTGGGCTACCCAGCTTTCCACTGCACCCAGAATATCTGTGCTATGATGGAAGGAAAAAGCCTCAGCCCAATCTGCACAGTAAGCATGGATCCAGGCAACAACGCTCTCATTAGTCTTCTCATTCCACTTCTATGATTTCCAGTTCTGCTTTCTGGTAAGAAATAGAGGAATGCAATCCTTGGCGGAGAGCAAAGGAACACCTTAACCCTCATATGTGCAACCCCTCTGAGGCAAGGACAATCCTCAGCATCTTTCCAGCACATCTGCCCCCTTAAAATAAACAGGAAACCCCCTAAGAATTTCTCTCAGCTAGCCTAAACGCTCCATCAACACAAGCAACGAGGAGCCAGGCAGGAGTTCACCTCCTCATCTGCATTTCTGCTCCACCGTGTGCGGCTCTCCGGCCTCTCACTGTCCTCAGCAGCGCTCTCAGCCTTCTCGCTCTGCTGCTCCTGAGCCTGCCGTTCTGCCCGGGAGCGGCTGAAGGTTCTCTCTGCCTCCTGAAGGTCCGTCAGCGTCACACCCTGCAAACAAAGAAAAGCCAGGATTTCTTCATTTGTGCAATTACCGTTCAGCTCTTCCAGCTCGCGCAGCAAATTTAAGGTTGCTCAGCGGGCTTCTGCTCGGCCAACCTGACGCCCGTGGGCCTCAACGTGATGCCGACCCAGAGAGAAGCGCCTCGCTGCCCTTCCCACATTTCTCAGTGTAAGCACGGCATCAGAGCGACCCAAACATTCACCATCAAGCCACCAACTAACAGGCAGCTATTCTGCTGTTCCGACGGAATGAGGACTTTGTGATCTCACTTCCAGGTGCTCGCAGGAGTATTTTATAGTAATTCCTCCTGTGTGTTTTTATCAGGGTCTCCCCGGTGCTGTCAGGGCAGCCGAGGCCCTCACACCAGGCAGTCACTCAGCAGCACAAGTCCTGCTTCCTCACGCAGCAGCCCTTCGCACCCATTTCCATCCCTCACCTGGGTGGATCTGCGTGTCTGCCGGGCCTGCCTGGATCGTGCCTTCCTCAGCGACTCGGCCTCCTCATCCCGCACCGGGGTCAGGTATGACCTGCAGGGAAAGCGACGACAAAAAAAGGCAGAAGAGGTTAACATGGAAATAAAAGTGGACGTTCTGCCCTCCCGACTCAGCGAGCTCCAGAGCTGTTGGTCTCTTCTGTACCTACAAACATCCTTTGAGCTCTGTCTGCTAGCACTGCTGCTGTTGTCTGTCTGCTCTGGGCCATCCTTCCTATGAGCAGGGGAAATGCACACATCACCTCCTCCTATCTGGGGTGTTATTTACCCCCATCCAGGTCTTACTACGCTCATTAGCAAATAACCAAACATCTCTTGCTCAGATACAGATCTCAAGAAAGAAATCCTGCACTGGCACATTCCTCCTTACATTATATTCACCATCACATCCCTGCAATCTGCTGCCTTCGTCAGTACGAAACCCATCACAGCAGAAAGCAGCAGAACTGCAGGCATCACACAAAGGAGGAACGTGGTGGAAAGGGTTAAGGAAGGAAAGAAGTGACCTCCAAGCACTGAGTAAAGTGAGCCCCTTGGTACCGAAAAGCACACAGCTGCCTCAGAGGCTGTGCCACCACTGGATTTCATCAAACGCCAGAGATCTCAGCATTATTCACATGAAAATATCTTCACTGAACTCTGCACAGGCGCTCAGAGGAGGAACTTAAGAGGAATTCAGCAGTGCTGCAGCAGAGCACAGCGGTGAGGCTCATTTCCATACCGGTGGATTGGCTTCCATCTTAGCTAAGATTAATTAGATTGGATTGTTCAGCCCGGCTAATGGGGAATGATGATTAACGCCGTCTCAGAGCAGAAGAACCAGAGTGTCTGAAATGAAATGTTCTTTTGTGGGTCTATCACTGCCACAGGTTAGCAGAGCATCAAAGATGTAGACAGGTAATTAGCCAAGAAAGGGATAAAGATCTATCGAGGAAAAATTCATTTGCCCTGGGATTCTTCGCCTGGTTTGCCCTCTGCAGACCATCTTCCCATGTAACATAATGGGCTGAACAGATTTTTCATCTGATCCAGCCATTTATTAGAAAGATTACTGACTTTGCTGCACTACCAATGAATCCTCGAGGCTGAATCATCCCCAAATCATCTGCCCCACAGCTTTGAGCCCCTCTTCATGACCTCACGCCCAGCACTGATTCAGCAGGCGCGAGGCTGGCAGCGCTGAGCAGAGGCTCCCATCAAAGGCTGTCAGAGAGCTGAGGGTGCCCCAGCTCCAGAGGCATTCAGGGTGGGTTGGACGGGGCCCTGGGCAGTGTGACCAGCAGCTGACAGCCCTGCATGGCAGGGGTTGGAGCTCCATGGCGTTTCAGGTCCCCCCCAGCTCAGATCACTTAATGCTCTGGCTGCACAGAGGTGCTTCCATGGGAATCGTGCTCTGCACCTATGGGTCAATGGGGAAGCTGGAAGAAACCAACCCAACAGCCACAGTGTGTGTTCCACCTGATAAGCCAGAACTGCTCTGAGCGTACAAGGAGGCTGAAGGCCCAGCCGTGCTGGGGCTGCAGGCGATGAATTGTGATCTGAGAGATGGCTGCAGTGGAGATGTCCTCAGCTGGGCTGCCCACACCGAACTGCACCTCCAGGCTGCAATTCGTCACCTTCAGCAAGAGCTGATCATGTGAATGCATTGCAGAGCAGCTCGTTTCTTCCCATTGATTACCCAGACAGAAACACTAGCTGTGATGGATGTTCCAACAGTGGAAGTGCCTAAAATTCAGAGCGATGATTGCCTCCTAAGAATTTGCAGCTTCGTGAACAAAAACCTGCTGTTTGATGTGCAAAAGCTTCGCTGCTCCTAGTTTTGTAGACAAGTAGCTCTCTTTGCTCCCCTTTACACTGTGCAAATGGGCTGCCCAGGTAATGGCACATTAAGGAAACAATAAGCACTTTCTGCAGGTTTTGACACAAGTAGGATAGCTGCTCTCTGCAGAGCATCCAGAAGCAATAAGCCACCTACAGGAAGAGTGCATTTGTCAAATATACTGCTAGCTAAACTCAGAGCAGTACTAAAAAAAAATCCTGAAACACACCTACCAAGTCATGGCGTAGCTAAGCATGGCGGGCAGCTTACTGCAATGGCTTTGCATTGATGGAACCCGGATCTCATGCTTTGGAGGACTGAAGGATTCAGCAGTGAGGGCACAGGAGCCACATGCATGCAGCGAGGAAGCAGAGAAAGGAGAGCAACTCTGTGCCCATAGAAGGAGGACCCAACACCCACGACGTGGTGCTGGGAGAGCACTGGATTGCAGGGATGCTCTGCTTCGTGTGAGCAAGGCGAGATTGCTGCACTCAGCACAGCTCAGACAGCACGTGCGAGCACAGCAAGAGGAACGACATCTTGCCTCCTGCTCCTTCCCACACCTCCCCTCTGCTCCTCCAGAATTGATAAAAAATAGGAGTATTTTAAAGCACCGTTAACAATTTCGCATCCAACCTGCAGCAGTGACTTAGCATTCAGGTGAGCACATTTTGCGGCACAGCCGGGCTGAACTCAACTGCCTGCTGACTTCAGGTTTCCATTTACACAACTCCCTGCTGCTCGGAGCTCACCAAGGCCATTTTACGAGCATGAGGGGAACGAATTTTCTGATGCAAATCAGCAGAGCCACTGCACAGCGACGCTCTGCTTCCTCTGAGGAAGCAGCCACAGCCTGTTTCTGTAGTGCTGGAAGAAGGCGGCTGTGCTGCACCACTTCAGATGCAGACAGCAGACAGCACACCTGCAGGAGTGACTGAAAGGAGGCAGCAAGCTGGGATGCAGCCACACAGCAGGGCTGGGCTGCGTGCTGTGTGAAGAGCGATGCACTGCTCTCCAAAGCAGAAGAACTGCAGATCACAGCAAGCTGAAGGAGACAGACAGCAAAAGTGGCGTGTAAACAATCACAGAGATTTTGATTTGTAAGTAATATGATGCTTAATGAAGTGCATTATCTCTGCCATCCTAATGCCAGCAAAAAGCATACGGTCCATGCAGATCTTTAAGGAAATGACCCAACACGTTGTGTTTCCTTGCAAAAAGCCACCGATTTTCACTGTTAATTCTTTTAATTGGGGCACTATGACACAAACACGGATCCCAACTGCTCACCAGCAGCTCAAGTAGCAGCAATGAAACACGAATAGAAAGGGAGAGGCCAAGTAGGGCAAATGACAGCCTGGATATCCAAGCTGGCAAACCAAGGATGCAACCAAACCCGCAATAGAGAATCTGTGCTGCAGAGAAAGGAGATGCCATGGAGGGACAACTGCCACGTAAAGGGCAAATGGTGCAGAATAAGAAGCACCAATCTCTGCTAAGGGACACACAGATAATGTGATGGTGACTCCCTGATTGCTCAGTTCAAATCCTCCTCCTAATTCAGGAGTTCGACTTGCATTCCCAGACACAACACCAGAGGCCGTATCAGAAGCCAGGACGAGGCTTGTGACTCCTCCAGCTCTGGGGGAGATGGGTAAGGGGAGCCAGGCACAGGCGACTTGTTGGCAAACAGATGGCAATCCATCCCATCCAACCTACCAACACGTTTGGAAAAGCTTTTTGCAAAAGCACGAGACCACTGTTCAAAACCCTGCAGGCATTTCAAACATCCTTACCACACAGATCTATCTATAGCTGTACGGTGATCAAAGGATGGAAGAAAAGCCCAGAGAAAGTCTGAAGCACTGATACAGCTCCTCTGGAAGGGACTGGAAAAGTACAGCATCCCAGCAATGCAATCCTACGGCCTGGAAACTTGCCATTAGCTAAAGAACTATCCATAAACTGGGGAGGGAAGAGCAGCAAGAGCAGGTTTCATAGGAAACAACGCTGACAGCGGTTCCAAAATACAGCTCCCTAAGTTAGACGTTAAAGCAGCGAATCAATCATTGATAGTTACACGAGGACAGCTGGGCAGCACGCTCTCCTGCACTCACATCCAACAACGGGTTTCTCTTCTTTGCTGTTTATCCCCATGCCAACACGTCGTGTGCATCAGCACGCAGCCAACAGAAACTTCTGTCACAGAAGTCGCCATAAAACTGGCCATAATGCAGCAAGAGCATTCAACAGGCAGGAGAGGACGACGCATCCGACTGCAAACGATGAAACGGGGATGGGGGGGGACAGCCAGGCAACGCTGAGGTGTTTCATAAGCAGAGGACAAAAGGATAACAAGATTTCAGAGCCACGCTCTTAAAAGCACTCTGCAGCTGTCCTGAAAAGGCTCCCCTGAGGATTTCCCATTTCCAGGCCTTTGCTCTCCCCTCACCAGCCGGGACCAGCATGGGAGAGCTGTCACTGTGTTCCAATCTGGACTGTGAATTTTCAGCTCACGGAATCTCAAAAGCCTGAATTTCAATCACCTCTTTACAGTCTGATTTGCAGTTTAACAAGCACAGGATGAAATTCCCTATCTGTGACAGCTTCGCTTTGCCCAACGCATGCAGGTTCTGATCTGAGATTATGAGGCTGGTGATCTTTGTCACCTGCTGATCGCAACAAGCCCCCTTTATCCCTCCTCAGAACTCGGCTTTGATGCCACGTTTACAATGGTTCCAGGTTACAGCACGGCAGCTGCTGTTTGAGGAGCACTTCCACTCTGCTGCGCTCATCTCGTGTGCTGCTCACAAAGCAGGGAGCTCCTGCAGGGCAAACAGCTCGATGCCAGCCCTCTGCAGGCTGCTCACAGCGGTGCAGAGCAATGAGAGCTGCTCTCACTGAGCCCTGCTGCTCCTCTGAGCCCCACGGGCCCTGGGTTTCCTCTGCAAGGAAAGGAAAATCAGTGCTGTCACCTCTCGAGCCACGTCTGGAGCAGGGGGACACAGGGACACAGGGACACAGCACACAGGCTGGAAGCTTTCAGATGATCAATGCTTTCCCTCTGTATCAACGGAGGACCCTTAGCATCACGGTGATCATGGGCCTGAAACTGACACCCTTGTCTGGAGGCGGCTTGCTGGTGCTCTGAATCTAGATCCTTCCAGATATCTAATGGACACATTTCTAATGGACACATTTCCCCTTTGTCTGAAACAACAACAAATAATTCAGGATTTTTTTTTTCTGCAAGAAAAAAAGCGAAGAGTGCTGCCAACACACAGCAAGCCAGCAAGACGTCCTCCCTGCTGAACCTCCCTGCAGTCATCGAGTGCAATTAGCTGCAGTCTCACAAGAGCAAAGCCCTCCAGGTTGGAATACCTGGAAACTGGGTTTGTTCAGCACACCGGGTGCCAATGCCCATTGCTGAGCAGTGCATCACTGCATCGCAGAACAAGCACCCCTGTCTGCAGTGCTCAGAGGATGAACCTCCATGTCTAAGAAACCGCTGCCCAAAACAGAAAGGGATGAAACTCCATCTCCTGCAGCAGGCAGGCAAAGATGCACGTGCTTTACCTCCCTCGGTATTGCTCTCTCATTCTGAAGCAAGCAGCAAGTCAAACACTGCAATGTGACATTTTAAACGACCTCGAGCAGTTCTACGACAGCCTTCCCAAAAGTTGGTTTCCGTGTCGAGGCAAGGCAGGACGTTCTTGAATAAAATGCACTCAACACAAACCTGAGTATCTGCCACACTGCCTTTCACAGCCACCAAACCCACAGAACTTGCTGGCCGTGAGCAGCACGCAGCTGCTGAGCTACAGGAGCCTTTGCAAAGCGCTCCGCCGGCTGGCAGCACTGCACGGCCTTCGGCTGCCACCCCGTGGAAGGAGGCGCTGAGCTGCTGCTGCAGAGGTTCAAGGGATGCACGCAGGCATGAATCGGCCCCGGCTCAATTACTGAAAACATCACCGAATGTTAATAATGCATAACAAATTCCCATTTCCTACTGAGCTAAGGTTGCAATTTCTTAGCGTGTGCCAGAGTCTCCGGTTCAATTTCATGACTCCGCTGTTCTCAGGAGCAGAAGATTTATTAAGTTGGCTCAAAAACTCGTTCTGTAGCAGCCCTGGGTCACTGCTCGGCTCTGCCTGCTCCTCCACCTTCAGCATCCACGGGTCGGTGCTGTGGAGCAAAGGATTTGGCAGAACAGCTGACTTTGTGCTACACAAACTCCCAGCCGGACCCCCAGCTCAACCGCAACCATTTCAGGTTCACTCTTTAGTTTAATGCCAGTTTGGGGCACCGTGACACGTCAGAATCCTGGTCAGCAAACACCCACACCCCGGAGTCCAGGTGATGGTATGCAGATGGAGCCGGAACCCGTGAACAGAGCTCCTCTTAGATTCAATAATTAAATCTGTGAAACACATTAGCGGGTGGGATTAGTAGGGAAGGAGGAACCGCACACAAATTCTGCACGTAGGAAGGGAGGAGAAAAGGCAGCTTTACCTTCTGCTCGCTCCATGCCGTCAGGCTGCTGTTACATTGCTTAGCTCAAGCAGCGCCCGCTTCATTTCCTTGCCCATTCCTGGAGGATCCCACATATATTGATGCTCAGAGTTAGCAGGCCAACCTCCACCCCGAGCTCCTCCGCCCAACTCCAGTGCCAAAATCCCCCCTTCCTCGCCCTGAGCACAGCACCAGCCGTGGGCAGCTGAGCACACACCTGCTCGCTCGCCCTGCAGGAAGGCAGGCTCAGCACTGACCCCCATCCCACACCCCGACCTTTTTCCAAATAGAAATGCAGGCTGATTTCTGATACAGCGGCAGCAGCCGCGCTGCTTCCCAACAAGGAAAACCCAGCGGCCCCAAGAATTCCTGCCCTCCCACATCATCTGCACCAGCAGCCCTTTAAAAAAAGGACAACTTTATCTGAAAGCGATTGGCTGCAGGAGCACGGCAGATAAAGGCTCTCAGCAGCAGGTGCCACATGATTGCTCACTTCTTCACAGGACCTTTTAACTTTTCGTTTTCCAAGGCCTGGCACAGATGGGAGCTTCCCTTCCCCCATCCCCAGCACTCAGGCTGCCCAGGGAACTGTGAGCACTCAGTGAGGATGAGGAGACAAACGCTGCTGTCACAGGCAGCAGCACAGCACTCACAGCTTTCTCCATCGGTTCCTCTCCAGTGATGTTTAAGCACCTCTTGAGTTCAAGTTCCACGGTTTAAGTCTTTAAGAGGTCAGGATCTCACTGTGGCTTTGTTTTATGAAATAAGAAGGGTTAACGTATCAGGGAACCCCACTCACCCTGGAGGAGTCAAGTTCTGAATTTGGACAGGAATCACGAGGCAAAAGGGCCGAAGGACTCGCCAAAAACTGTTCATCTAGTAGTGCTGGTGGAGGAGGATTTAGTTATTAATATATTATTAATATACACTACTATAATTAGCAGCTGGATCCTTAGAATGAAGAACGGATTCCTCTTGGGAACAAAGCAGAAAAGAGAAATATTTGCCAGGCACATTTACCGTGCGTGTCAGTGAACTTTCCTCCAAAAACATTTCCAGGCGAAACTTTAGAGGGCGAGATGCTAAACTGAGCACAGCCCTCAGCCCCCAGGAAGTGAGCCCACCTCGTCTTACGTTTATCTACCTGGAAATCTGCCCTGGGTACGTAAGGCAGAGATTGCTTCCCATCTCCATCAGCTCTCCTGATGGTGAGCACCGCCACCTCGATGCAACTTTCAACAAGAAGAACACACACAACTGCAATTGTATAAACAGTGTGAGCAGGGGGAAAAAGAAAAAAAGAAAAAAAGAGGAAGGACAAATTAAATTCCTAATTCTGACCCAAACGGACAAGGCTTCAATTCAAGCTTTTCCTTCTAAAGCGGACACAGAACTGAGCACAGAGGCAGCACTGCCCTGCGGTCCTCAGGTAAAGAGCTCCTGCTCTGCACATCCAGGCACGGCGGCGATGGGCCGATGGTTGTTGCACTCACTGAGCTCACAGATCTTTTCCAGCCTTCCTGATTCTACGATCCTCCGGGCTGTGCGATGCCCTCAGGTGAGGCCGTGCGCCCCCAGGGCTCCCTCGCAGAGCTGCACATCGCACAGCACACGCTGCATTCCAGGTCGCGGCCCCAGCAAGGATGAGATCACAGCGATCTCTGCAGAGGGGCTGCCAGCACTAGAGGCCGCTCTTGCGTAAAGGACATCGGGCAGAGCGGGCAGCAGGACCCCCTGAGCTCCCGGCAGCGTGCAGAAACCAAGTGTCCGGCCCCAGAGCCGGGGCTGCTCAGCGCTCAGCTGGACAAACGATTTTGGAAGGTGAGACTGCTCTGCCCCGGCAAGAGATCAGCAAAACGGCCCGGCAGCATCGCTCAGCACCGGCTGCCTACAGGAGAGAAGAAAGCGACCGAGTGCACAACGATTGGCTGGGGAGGATGGCGACCTTCCGAGCTGCCCGCAGCACGCTGCAGTGCTGCAGCACGGGGGGCTGCTGGGTCTGCGTGAGCCCTGCATGCAGCGTGGCTGCGCTGCTGCACCCCCAGCTCCGGCAGGGCTGCGCTCAGCCAGGCACAGCATCGCTCCTCTGCTGCCTCCTGCTTTCTTGTTTGCTGGTTTTTCCTCTCTTCTCCCCAATTTTTTTTTTGACTCTGTGATTTTCAGCTACCTGACCAAAGCAGGAAGGAGATGGAGGAGGAACACCCCAGAGGAAATGCTACGGTGGGCCAGGGCCAACCTGCCGGCTGGCAGAGGATCTCAAACAGCAGCAGGAGCGTTCTGCTGTTCATTCCTCCCCAAACCTCACAGTCTTCTGCTTTAACCTTTGGCTCCACACGGATAATTTAAGGCTCCAAGTTCTAAGACATCCCTGTGATCTAATATTAGATGATAAGCTTGTTTATGTTTTTGTTGCTAAGAGAAAGCTGGAGCTTTGGAAACACTGAAGCGGACCAAATGCTACTACAACAGCTGGGAACTGAAATCCATACAGTGCTTCCCTGACAACTGCTTGCCATTTTCCTTTTTTATTTGCTTTTACTCCTTCCAAAATCAGCCTTCCCCATGTAGGTGACCTCTCCTGCCTCTCTAAGAGCACATTTCCTAGTTCTGTGCACGCAGGCAGTCGCCCCATCAGCAGATCCTGCTCTTAGAAGAGACGCACACACGAGGTTTCCTCTGCCCTTAAGCACAATGCATCACTGCTGCATTTTTTGCTCAGTAGTTTCAAAGCTTCTCTTGAAGGTGGGAGGAATTTTTTGGCTTTTACCTCTGCATTAGCATAACTCATAAGAGACGGATCACTAATAGGAAGAACACAGGAGACAAACAGATCTCCTGTATTATTTATAGGAACTGATGTGGCAATAAATGCCGATGCAGTAATATTAATAGATGCTCTGTTTGGCATTTACAAGCACTGTCAGTCAGGTTCTGTGTCTGCAGGCGGTGCCAGAAGTCGGGGGGTTTGCAGAGACCATTTCTCCTGGGAAGAATCCAAAGCCTCTGCAGCGTTATTCTGAGTTTGCCAGAATAGAGATACTGTCATGAGAAGGTCTGAAGAGTGAACAGAGAGCACAATCCACGCTCTGTGCTCTCCCGTGGTCTCCCTGCACTAAAAGTATCCTTTGGCAGCTCATCTCAATTCAATTGCAAATGACACCGAGTCAACTGACCGCCAGCAAAACGCCCGGAGCAGCAGAGGCACTGCAAGCAGTGAATGTTCAGCGTCCTCACAGACCCAAATGATAAGCTGCAGTAGCTACATCCAATTATTTCCCTGCATACCGAGCTGATGAACTCGGCTCAGCCTGCAGTGCCTTCCAAGCACTACCTGGGTTAGCTCTGGAAGAAAAAAGGGCCTGGACAGCCTTACGAATCTGAGTATTTTCCAACAGCACAGAGCAGCCTTCTTTCTTGGATCTGCTGCATCTGAAGCAGGGAGAAGCCCACAGCAAGCACACCTCTGTGTGCTGGAGGGTCCCATGGCTGACTGCAGGGACAGCCTGCAAAAGTTCACCTGCTCGCAGGAATAAACAGGATCACTTGATACTCTGTACTTAAATGCACACGGTAAATTTCCTTTGGAAAGAGCATCAACTGATCCAGGCTTATACTTCTCAGTCTTAAGGTAACATCATACATTCAGACCCACACAAAGTGCTGCTACTGCTGGAACAGCCTTGGCTGCACAGGGCAGACTTCAGCCTCCATGCTGAGTCTTCTTTCACAGCCAACAGAAGGCAGCAGATGCTGCTGGAGTGCAGTCTGTTCCACTGCATCACACATCTCACACTCCAGCAGCGTTTGCTTTCCCCCACTAACAGCAGTACAAGGACATCCCCACTGGTCTTAGCACAGGGATGCACTTGGTCTGAACGTATCTCAGTGCAATGCTCTTTTTAGGAGGGGACTCGCATTACAGAACCCACTGTGAGTGCTGCCTGTTCCTGTACACAGAGGTCTCAGACTGTAGCAGAGATGACTAGCGAAGAAAAAGGCTGAGACACGCTGAAAGGACGAGCAGGCAAAGCCCCAAATAAATGCAACCTTCAGGTTCTGAACTGGCCGTTGAAGACAGAGCAGGGCCGGCAGCCCACGGCCTCACGCAGCACCTGAGGAACAGCTCTGCCACCCCCACCAGCACCGACCACAGAGCAGGAACCAAACGCCCCAGCACTGCCCACTGACCTTCTGCGCTCCCTGGCTTCCTCAGCAGAGCAGTCCTTTCCTGTGGTTGAGGCAGCACCGGCACTCGCAGTACCGTAAGCAGAGCCGCGTGCAGCACGGTTTGTGATTACACCTAGGGGGGTGCTAGCAGAGAGGCCCTCTGTATTTCTCTCTGCGGCAGAATCAGTTTGTTGCCTGAAAGGGGCTCTGAAATAGAGAAGACATAACGGAAAGCAAAGCAAGTCAACTCAACTGCTAACCGAGACCACGGCTTCGAGGGAGCACCGGCAGTTCATCCTCCCTGCTCCGGGTTGGTGGTAGCAGAGGGAACTGCACACATTCAAACCGGTTTATAAAAACGCGTAGAAGAATAAGCAGGAAGAATTCAGAGTTAATGACCACATCCCCGTCTGCAGCAAAAATTATTACAAACGTAACTGGTGAATAGGCAGAAGGAACGAACTCCAGAGCTCGTATGCTGAATGCTGGAGAGCAGCCCGAGCAGCGCCGTGTCATCGCAGCAGGGCAGGAGGAGTGTGAAGCTGAGCTCACACGTGGGCTGCTAACTGCATCCTGGTGCAAACACGCCACTGAAACTGTCCATTGCGACCACGCTGCGATCTCTTATCAGCAGTTCCCGTATGCAAGTACATTTCCAATCCATAATCCAGAACTGAGAACTTCCAACCCAAGCGCTGACTTTGTGCAGCGTTATCTCAGCTGTTACCTGGTGTGCTGGCAGGTGGATGCAGAAGTGTTCGCACCGAGAGGTGTGGGGCAGGCAGAGGCAGGTTGCCACGGGGTGCTCAGTGAGGTAGATGAACCAATGGCAGTGGGTGAGGTAGCTAGAGATGTATTGCGACTGGCTGAAATGTAGGGACTGCTGAGGTCACTACTTCTACCAAATGAAGCACTGTAAAACATCACAAAATCAGGTCCTTCAGAGCACAGTAAACATTCAACAGAACATCCCCACAGCTGAGCTCGCAGCTGAAAAGGGAGTATTACATCTTAGCAAAGTATTACTCCTGAGCAAAGGAGATTATGGCACACCAGAGATGCTGCAGATCACCTTGCAGATCAGTCCAGCTGAGTTCCACAGAGACAATAACAGTGGATCAGGGAAGATCGGGGAAGGGAGAAGTCCTGCCGTGGCAGAAGCTGCACGCAGAGTGATGCTGTGTATGGGGAATGGTGGGGATGATGAGCAAGGATCATTTTGCTGGGAGCAGGGAAGGAGCGAGGGACAGCAGCAGGCCTGGCTGCATTGCCTCCCAGCGATGCCTGGGACTTGCAGGTTTAAGAACCTGTTTGCAGTGGCTTAAAGATATCAGTTCAGGCTCCAATGGGGCACACATGGCACAAGCTCTGTATCTGGAACAATCACTACCAAAATTGTCCTAAAGTATTCAAGAACGAGCAAAGGAAATGCGTATTTTGCCATTCTAATGCAAAACTCTCAAAACCATTTCTGCTGAAAAGCTCTAAGTGCTCCTACTTTGAAGGGCTTTCAGTATGAGGATGCACCCTTCTGCTTTGATTAGCTGTGCACCTCTAAGAACAGATGGTGAAACGTGGCAAAAATCTCTGCGTCACGTGCAGCTCAGCCCCATATCCAGGCTGCTTGTTGATGGCACAGAGAAACAAGCACGCATTCGTGATCTGGGATCCTGACACACCCAGCAACTGGTATTCCTGGCTGCTCCTGGTCAGACTGGGCTGTCTGCAGGATGAATCAAAGGCTGGGAAGGTTTCGTCTCACCTCCTGCATCCTAATGACTCCCACGCAGGAACGCATGGAGGAAAAGTGGTTGACACAAAATGCACCAGGAGGAAAAGCTGACCGAGAGGAAAAGCCAGGACAAAGAATTGCAGATGCATGGGAAAGGCAGGGTAAATGGGCTGGAACTGGAAGTCAGCACTACAGCAAGAGTCAGAGAGAGCAGCCCGAGGCTGAAATAAAACTTGCAAGGGACAGAACAACAGCCAAGGACAGGAGGTCGGAGGAAGGATTCAGTCCAATTCACGTAGGCACTCGATTTGCAAATTAGTTTTATACGCCAAGGCAGCCAGCCAGCCCAGCCAAGCAGCTGGTCCCTACACAGCCAAAGAGAGACTGGAGCACCCTGGAAGGCCTCCATGGGGAGCCGCATTACATTTGGGCTCTTTGGTTGATGGCTGCCTGCCATATCCAGGTCACAAAGGAACAAGCAAGTTATTGTCACCAGGTAGCAACCTCCACTGGACCGCAAACAAAGCTTCCTCTGGTAAGCCGGCCCCTGCCCTGAGCACAGGGGAGCAGGAAGTCGTTTTGGAAGGAACTGCCTCCCGTTCTGGGCTCTGCACCAGAGGAAAAGGAAAAGCCTGAAAGGAGAGCGAGAGCAGGGAGCTAAACCTGGCTGCCGTGGGCGTGCGGAGAGAGCAGCCGTGACGTTGCAGAGATGAGGGGGAGAAATCAGGGCCTGCTGTACTGAGAGGATGACTGCAGTGGAACATGTGCCGGGGGAAGGAGTGAGAGGAGGAGCCTGGAAAATGCTGGTGGCGGTCCTGGGGGAGCAGGGATGGTGGGACACCATCCTAGGAGAACACAAGGCAGAGAGGCTGCGGTGCAGAGGGCGGACGAGAAACCTGGTTGGGAAGGGAGGAAAGGGGAGGGTTATGGAATAAGACCTGATAAGTGCTTCAGAAGGGAAAAGGCAGTGGCTGGAAATGGGAAACAACAGGATGGAAGGAGACCAGGTGCCTGGGGAGCAGAGATGTGAGCGAATTGAGAGGGGAAGAGGGAACATACATGCACATGGCTCAGGTCCGAGGGGAAGCTGGTGCTGGGCATCACTCGAGCTGCTCACAAGGGATCTGAAGCACTGCCAGCCCTGCAGGAAGCCACCTCCCCTCCCCATCACCTTGCAGGGGTGGCATCACACAGCTCAAGCATTGACTCAATTGGTCACATTTCCAGCAAACAGGACCAGAAAATTGCAACACAAAGTTTAGCTGGAAAATCTACTTATTAACAGTTATGTTCATCTGAAAAAGGAGGATTAGGAATTTATGCTCAAGAACCCAACAATAGAAATAAAGGCATTGACACAGTGCTGTTCAGTCTCTAACAGATGACCTAACTATGACCCCCACTCCTTAATTAAGGATTACTGAAAGCCAAGGCAGGGGAGGAGGCTGCTCTGAAGCCATTCTAGCTTCAGCAATCGGATCTCCAAAACCAGTTGCTGATGGGAGCTGGGACTGCAGGCCTGACTTGCTGTGATGGCTTTTATGCCAGCAAAAACAATAAAGAGTGCCTGCAAGTATCTAAAATGAAGCAAATAACTGCAGAAGTGATTTCATTTTGGTGTGAAGCATCTCTTGCAGCTGATGCCAAAGGAAGGATGCTGAATTAATTCAATCTGCAACGTTAGTTTTCCTCCCAACACTTTAACTGATGAGAACTGGCTGCTCAAAGGTCAACATGCACGAAAACAGGGCTGTCAGAAAACGGGTCTGTGCTCTGCTCCTTAGTGCTGCACCCAGAGACAGGAGTGACAGCCCCTACCATTAGAGAAAGAGGTTTAACATTTGCTTCCACTGAAGCTGAAGAGCATTTGTAAAATTACTGCAAGCTCTTTTGTTCCCACAGAGCAGAAAAACCATTTTCATCACCTGAATGTGATCTGTTGATGGCGTTTACCCTTTGTTTGGGGGTCACACAAAGCACTCAGAACATAACTGGGTCTCGTTAGGGGGATTAGTTAAACACTAAGGTAAAGGGGAAAGCAGTCATCCTGTCAGCAACATGCAGGTATGTCATGTTCACTTTAACTCTCCTTCAAAATGAGCTTTTATCCTCCAGAATTGTTTTCCAAATACTAACAACACTCTGCTGACAAAGAGCCTACAACAGGCAACGTGCCCTGCTTCTCATCTGAGAGGTGATGTAAAAGGGAGGAGAAATCGGCACGATTATGTTTCATTTCTCTGTGCTCCTCTGCAGAAAACCATCAGGGGACAGAGAGCAAACGCACCCCACTTCTACTGTTTGTGAAGTCACACAGAACTGATGTCTGTAAAGCAGTGCGGGCGTCCCTGCGCTTCATTCCCGAGTTGGCAAAGCTATTCCCTGTAACTGCTCATATTCCAGCACCCTCCTACAGAAGGCCAGAACTCAGCCTATGTGAAAAGATGTCTTTATTAGCAAAACATCGCTGCCAGCCAAAGCCTTTGCTGATCCCTGCGCAGTCTAACCAAGGAAATACAGCGCAATTATGTGAACGTGGCACTAAATCTGATTCTGATCAGGTGAGACAAACAGGCAATGCTTGTGAAGTTTCAGCAGACAATCATTTCAGTGACGTTATGGGCTGCCTCAGATCGGGGAACAGCAGGCATGCCAGCTGCAGGAGGCCAAAGTTTTCCAATGCAATCAGCTGCTGCTGGTTGGAGTGCCTTCAGAGAGCCACGCTACAGAGGCTGACCTGTCATCATGTCCCAGGATAGATGTGAAGTCACTGGAATGGATCAGCAGATCAGGAAAAGTCTGCTGCCTGAAGTGGCTGTTTCACCTTTTGTGGAAATGGGTCTCTGTGCTCTCAGCAATTGGACAGGCCGCTCCAGAGCAGGACTTACCTCAACCAGCAGAAGCACCAGGACACAGAAGTGCACCTCTTCCCAAACCTCGAGCAACTGCTCCATCTCCAGCACAGCTATTTAGTTCGGAGTCTAGAATTCTGTGGAACATAATCTAAAATCCTGAAACATTTCTGCTCTTCTCCTGAAGCACAAATGGCATTACAACACATTTACACATGCTGATTTGCTGGTTTCCAGCTGCAGCTACAAGAAAGGCGATGCGATGCGATGGAGCAGTACTTGCACAGAGGGCCGATCTTCCTTTTCTCAACGTGGACAAAAGCTCAGAAATGAATTATCTGCCCCATCACAGGAGGCCATTCGTTCACCTCATTCAGAGGCCACTACCTGCTGCTCCAGTAACACCGAGCCTCTGCCTCCCAGAGGGGTAAAAGACACTGAAGTTATGGAAGTCACAGACGGGATGCTTTTCTGACCCTGCTGGGCTACCAGCAATCGGAAGCTGCTCTACAATTTCACATACACTGTGCAAACTGCGTCCTTACTGCCACAAGGAAAAGGTTGCAGACACCGGTCGTGCTGCCCTAAATCACCCATAAGAGCACTGCCATTGTCCCGATAGCATTACTGCCATAAACACGTACTAATGCAAACCAAAACTAGCACTAAGCTACAACTTACCTGTTAACAGCTATGTGAATGCTGAGTTCAGACTGTAATTGCTTTATTCTCTTTTTATGACCAATTTCCCTTTTGTTATCGAACCACAACATCGACACAAAACATTTTGCGTTTGAATCGTACGAAGAAAAGTATTTAAATTCAGTCCAACCATTTATAAGCAACAAAAGCGATGGTCTCTAAGGAGGTTATTCAGCACGACAGACGCTGACAAGCCTTGATTTGTGTTTTCTGCTCAGGGCCTGCTGCAGCGAGCAGAGGGAGGCACGCTAAGGGCAGAACCGACTGCTGACAGCACAGGCAGAGAACTGGGCATACCTTTTCAAGTACGTAGATACGTAGGTAGGAGGTGCCCCAGAATGGGGAGCTTCATTTCCCTTTGATTCATCCCTCCACGGCTGCCGGCTGTAGGAGCCGCTCCGCACGATGTTAGCAGCTGATTCTCTAAGGCAGCAGAGAGCACAGGGTTTGTTTAGGAAACCTCCCAGAGTCTCTTCCAGCTCCCGTGCAGCCCCCAGCCCCAACCCTCCCCTCCCACCCACCTACAGACATCGCTGCTTACAGGTGGCAACTCTGAAACGCTTCCACTGCCAGTTGCTGTGATTATTAGCTGCTTTATTTAAGAATCGGAAGAGGATGTGATATTTTGCATGAATATCCTTTTCCAGTCCCAAGACTTGCGACTCAGGTTCAGATTGGCCACAAATGTAATGGAACACATTAAACAACGTCACCTCGTGTCGAGCAGCACGGCACAAGTGGAACAGGTACAAGGAGAATATCTATAATCAAACCATTAATTCTCTATCATGGAATGATAGAAGTAAAAGCCACATGGTATGACAAATCCTCTGCTACATTTAGCAGTACAAAACAGACAGAAGATTTGGCAATATCTAAAATCACTTGTCAGTTTATGCATTACGTTATCAGCAGCCACACTTCTCTGTTTATCTGAAATTGGGGCTGCCTTTCCCAAACCACACTCCAGCACAATGTCCTGTCCTGCTCTAGTTTTGGACAGGACCTTCAGCCCACAGTTGATGACCATTTTTCAATTGCAGTGCCTTTCCAGATGCCCCTTCAGACATCCGTGCTTCTAAGAAGCGATATTCAGCTGTTTTGAAATGAAGGAATATCAGAACAAAACCTGCCCTGCACAGTGCATCTGGGCACCATCTGTTTGTGCAGCACAGCCCTCCTTGCTCTCTGCTTTACAGAGCGAAGGACACTCACCAGCACTCAGCTGGAGATGCCACTCAATCCAAGCCACTGCCAAAACCACTCAAGCTTATCAGTCATTTGTCTGCCACAGCCCAAATCCCAGCGCCAGCTGAGATTAAGTAAGAACACAGCAGGGAGGTTCCAGCAAAAGATCAGCAAACAATGTCAGTCTGTGCTGAAGCTCTCCTGGTGTCACATCCTGGGACACCCCCATAAGTGCAGATCACAGAACTGCTCTGTGTGCCTGCTCACCACTGCTGTGCAACTGGCTGAACGTGAGGCCAGCTGAAGTTCTCCTCCACGCCACGAGTAACTGGTGTGAATGGCTTATCTGTACAATACACCTCGGTATACTGGGTATTCAACCCCATTTATACTGTGGTTCTGCCCAGAGGCAACTACAAACAACCCTCCAAAAGCAGCCCCTGCTGTATGCAGCTCTGCACGAGAGAGTTCACAACCTCAGGGAATCGAAAAGTGACAGAGACCTGAATAAAAGGAACTGAAGGTAACTAGAGAGCCAGTGACACAGGTACAGATGTGAGAGCTGCAAAGTCAGGCACTTGCATACAAAATGATAAACGAAAAAGTAAGCATTTACCTCGTTTCCCAGATGGAGACAATACATAGATATAGATAAATAGTGATACAGGGCTGGGGAAAACAATCACTTGTCCTGCTTGCCTAAATGGAAAGCAACATTATTGTATGTTGCCTATTGTATGTTGCCTGCTTGCCTAAATGAAAGGCAACTGATTGTAAATACCTGTGCAGACAGGACTGCCAGAAAAGATATGATGCATTAACACAGGAAGAAGACATCCCAAGGAACTGCCTGCAGGATTCAAGCTGAGCCAACAGTCTGACATTCAGTCTCACCTGTTTTCTTTCTCCTCTATGTCACTTGCACTGCTCAGCCTTCTGGGGGCTATTGTGGCCAGATAGCTCTTGTTCTCTTTATCCTGATAAACAAAAGTAATTTGGCTGTAAATCTGAGATACCTGCAGCACATTCAGCAACAGATAAATTCACTGTCAGATTCATTCAATCACAGAAGTAATTTTCCTGTCTAAGGATAACTTGTTTGAGGCTTTTTCTTGGGCAAGAAATGTGACAGCATAAAAATATCTACCTTAAACATGATTTCCTGAACATGTTAGCAAATGTAAGCAGCTTCCAATTAGAACTACTTAAAAATGGGCAGCAGTTACAGCTAGTGAATACATGGAACGAGATTCACAAATACAGCTGGTGGGTAGAGAGGGAATCTACTTAGGTGATGAGGAAGGAGAATTTCCACTGCAGATATGTGCTACTGTCCGGATTTGCTATTTTCTGGTGAAGAATGGGCTGTGCCAGATTGGCAGCCCAACTGAAACTGAGCAGGAAACAGGTCAGAGGGGCACAGAGCTCCAGTCCTGCAAGGACAGCTGTGTCAGGATTGCAATCAGTAGAAAAAGGTGCTCGGGTGTGCATACAATAAAAAGAACCAGAGACACCCAAACCTGTTCAACTCTTTGAAAGGGGAGATAACAGCAGGACCAGGGGAAACGGTTTTAAGTTGAGGGAGGGAAGATTTATGTTGGATGTCAGGGGGAAGTTCTTTACTGTGAGAACAATGAGGTGCTGGAACAGCTGCCCAGAGAGGCTGTGATGCCCCGTCCATCCCTGGAGGTGTTCAAGGCCAGGTTGGATGGGGCCCTGGGCAGCCTGGGCTGCTATGAAATGGGGAGGTTGGTGGCCCTGCGTGTGGCAGGGGTTGGAGATTTGTGACCCTTGAGGTCCCTTCCAACCTGGGCCATCCTGTGATTCTGTTATAGATACAAACCCAGCAATACGTGAAAATGAAAGGGAAACTGTCTTGAAACTGCAAGGTAAACATCTCAACTGGGATACGCCACAAAATCCTTGTGAAAGACGAGCCAAACCTTGTCTTTGCTGTCCAATAACGCAGAGATCCGAGGGGTGGACGAGGATCGATAGATAGAAGCTGCCTTCTCCCTCTGCGCCTCACGGGGGGCAGCGACTTCGCTCAGGGTGTTGTGGCTGCCCGTCTTCCGCAGACCCAACCGCCACGAGGAGGGCGACTCATCCTTCTGCTCATCCGACCTGCTGAGCCAACTGAACTGCAGCGGGGACAAGAGCAGCAGGAGGTGAGAGCACTGCAAGGCCGGATTTCAGCTCTGAGAAATGCTTCAGCGGGCCTCGCTTTATGCTGGGCTGCACCCAGACTGCATATTTAATAATGGGCACAACTTTGGACTCCACAGCTCAAAAGCAGCATAGAAGAAGGGGAAGAGATTCAAAGGCAACAGGTAGAGCAAGAGAGCTATAGGAGCCTACAGGCTGAGATGAGACTGACAAAACCTTCAAGGGCACACAGAAGGGTGAATCAGAATCCACTAGTCATTATTCCTTCCCATAAAGGAGCTTCAGCTTGAGCTGGGCAATGGACAGAGGAGCAATAGTTTGACTTGAACAAGAAGTTAGATTTTGGTAAGAGGCAAAAACTTAAAAATAAATAAAAAGAAAAGATGACTTAGCAAGAATCATTTTCCCTCTGGCATACAACTGGTACTTCATCCTTGCAACAGTGCCTGCTGCCCTCCAGATTCTGGTGCAAAAAGAAACCAGGAGCATAAGATGCACATCCTAGGCAAAACACAGAGCCTCCCAGTGCCATCTGGCTGAGTGATGCATGAGCTGGAGAATCCAGATAAGATTTCAGTAACTGGTTCACATTTGCAAAGCCTTCACACCTGGCTATCTAGTCAGAGGCAAACTTTATCTTCTCTGCTTACTGGGCTGTAACGTTGTGTCACTGCATAAACAGATTTGGCAAGTGATGCTTCAGACCAGGATGCCAAATTCAGCTCTGATACCTCAGCAAAACCCTTTGGTGAAAGAGCTGCTGGTAAGAGGTCAGCATCAGCTGCCTCAGAACTGACAGCAGCAAGTCAAGTTTCCTTGTGAACACCAGGATTTGTTTCAGAAAGTAAGAATCTAGGAGAGGCACTGTATCACACAAATATCCTCCTCTGTGCTGGACTTCTACTGCTGCTAATGCAGCATCTTTGCCAAAATGGAAGCTGACTCTCAGAGGCAATTCAGGAAAGCCCAATAGTATGCAGAATCCCATTTCCCAGCTAACCCTACTGCTTCCAAGCTCTGTTCCAGTCCCCGCTGACCCCAATTCTCTTACCCTTCTGGCTGAGGCAGTGAAGGAGTTGGACTCTGGTGGTGGTATTTGCTCAGTGACGCTGGGCCTGGTTTCGTGGCTGGAGTCGTTGGCAAAGGACTCTTCCTTCCTTTCTACAGGTTTAAAAAAACACAAATGTTTCAGTATCACGTTTTTCAAGGCCCTTCTTTACAAGCACTCACGTTCAGAGCTGTGTGCCGCAGGCATGCCTTAGATCACAAAGATGATGCCAAGCCTAAACAAGCTTTACTTCAGGGAGGCTTTCCACTCACTGAGCAGTTACTTCCACAGTCACCAGATGGATGTGTTTGCCAAGCAAACCTTTAGAACTTCGTCCCATGGTAAGAAAATCTTCTGAGCAAGGTCTGCCTCCAGGTCAGACCACTCACCCAACACAGCCACATTCAACACGCCTGGGAAATGCCCTCCCTACACCAACAGTGCAATACTTTCCTCTCCAGCAATGAGTGCCTCTCACAGTCATTGTTTTGAAGAAACAAATGATAGGTGTAAGCATCCAAACAGCACCAGCAAATGAGGCACGTGCAGTGAATAGAGCTCTCGTTCAGTTGTCTTCTACCATCCTGCAGCACCTGAAGTGCTCATCCCAAAAATGGCCCATGAGGAAAAAACACCCTGCAGTTTGAGAGCATGCCTTGTGCTCCTTATTGCAAGTGAGATGGAAGTAGAAACTGAAACACCACGCATGGTATGCTTTCTGAAATAATATGCTGACCTGAAAGTTGGTTTTTTTAGTACACTGGCTGTATTCCTCTATGTACACAGACTTGAAGTGAGTTTGCAGGATGTCTTTAACAACAAAGCAAAAAAAAAAAAAATGCAGTTCTCCAATTCAATTCCTGCACTCATTCAATCACTCAATCACTGCCCAGCTAACTATGAAACCTCAAACTGCTCTGCATCTTACCTGATTCCTTTTCAGCATCTGATTCTGAAACTTCATCTTCTTCAGCTTCTTCCTCTTCTTCAGAGCTAGAACTGCTCGAGTCTTTGTTCTCTTCCTCCATATCTGTGGTTTTCAGCCTATCTTCCTCATAGAGAATTTTCTCTTTGCTGGAAGAACCAGGAAATTTAAGGATTACCAAGCGAGTTCTTTCTGAGCTCTGCTTCTCAGAAACACACAGACATGATTTGTATACACAGAAGATGCAAACTGACAAAAATCAGTCTGTATGCTCTGCATCCCAGCCCTTCCAGCACTGCCCGTTTCCCACGGATTCCAAAGCCAGTCTCTCATTTCCTAACTTTGTGGGCATTTCTCAGAGTGAAGAAATGTGGTCTCCTGTCTTTTCCTAAGAAAACAATCCACCAGCAAGGCTGCATGGCTCTGCAGCTGCAAAGCAGTTCTCAGCCCAAAGGTCAAAATGATGATCAGGAAGAGAAGCTTGGGGACCAAACAGCAGCCCAACTCCTTGTCCTGGCTTTCACTGGGTACAGTAAGAACCATCTGATGCTACATTTAAATGAGGCTGAATTTGAAAGGAATCAAGAAATAGGCACAAACAGCAGTAAACCTTTTAAAGGCAGCTGACGGTTTACAGATGCTGCCCTGCTGCACTGTGCAGCTTGTTTTCAGAGAAGAGGAAAGCAACGTACTTCATGAAGACTCCACTTTGAGGTTTGCCATTCATGTCAGCTTCAATCAGCTTATTCCTCGTCTCCTTCTCACTTCGCAGCTGTCCGAAAGTCCAAGCAGAAAGCAGAAAGAGAAACAGACATCTGAGCACGGCACCTCAGCACAGCGCCAACATCCACGGTGCAAGGACACCTCAGCCTTGTTAAGGAAAAACACTGATCTGCCCAGCAAGCTCCTGCTGCAGCTGCACATCTGCAAGAGCTCTGCATGCCCTGGTCTCCCAGGGCTCCACCAGCACGTAGCTGCAGACACAGCCCATCCTCAGCCCGCAGCTGCAAGGCAATGAGGCTCAGCAGGAGTCTGCAGCAGTCTGTGCTGACACTCAAAGCGTGACTTTCACGGCACTGCTCTGCACCTGCCCACCCAGACGCAGTGCTGGAGGCCCATCCACGTGCAGTTGGACACCCAGGAAATCAGGCTGGATTCGGTTTAAAATCTGTGCCTGTGTCCCCATGGTGCATTTATAGTCAGGGAAAAGCATCCAAGTGTGCCCAGCACAGGCAGGGTGGATCTCCCATGTAGGTGGGCCCTTCTTAAACCCCTCGGTGCCAAAATTCAGCACTGGACAGGAATACCTGCGATCACTGCAATCATAGCAGTGTGTCACTGCTGATGGACAGCAACAAAAAACAGCAAAACTAAAAGCACAGGGACTGCTGGGGTTAAAAGAAAGAAATGAATAACGACCACAATTAGAGGCTCGCTTTGAAGCCTGTCTCCTCTGTACCATGTCCAGCTGGGTTACTCTTCCTTTTCGATACAAGGAGCTGAGAATGGCACAAGAAGGAAGAACTCTGGAAATTCAGAATATAGGAGGAGGATTCTTCCCTTCTTTCCAGTTCTGCTAAAGCTAGCTGCGTTCATTTAATAAATGGAGATGGCCTTTATCTAGTGCTGCCAATCTAGAGAAGCAGGGGGTTACCATCTCCTGCAAAGCAAGCCTACAAATGGGTTAGCACACATCCAAAGAGGTCTTGTGGCTGTTTCTGTTGCTTTTCTTCTGAAGAATACATTTCTCTCACTATCCTGATGCATCTGCATAGGAGGGAACCCACAATAAAGTGCTGGTAGTATTTATCAACACCTCATTTAGGGAGAAGCTGATTAATTTTTAGGATGCTATTTAAGGGTGACAGCAGCTGTGCTATGATCAGAGCTCGAGTTCTACCACCCACATCATCAGTTCCTCAAAATACTCCACTGGGTTTTACCAGCAATGCTCTCATTATGTCTGCTTCTGAATCCAGCATTTTAAATGATATTTTCTGATATTTGTCATTATTTTCTATTTGAAAAGATGTGGGGCAGGCTTTTTTGGAAGCACCCAAACGATACAATTGTACAAACCAGGTGAAATAGGAAAACATGTAACCCAAACCTACTTTCTGGCCTGATGACTGCCTTTACTTTGATCAAGATGCATTTCAATGACAACTTTCTGCTAATAAATCCATCCAGTATCTCCACTGCACCACGAAGCAGCAGTTCAACATGGTTTTGAAATCAGAAATCTTTCTCTACAGTGACAGTGTAACCCCTCAGATACAAACACGGTGTGGACTTGGGTAAATTGCTCATTAAGTAAAGAGCAGTTTGACATGACAGATTTTGCCAGCAAACAAAAGCAACGAAAGGAGCAACTCCACAGATGAATTACAATTCTTCAGCAGCTCACGGAATTGTGCACCTCAGCAGACCTGGATGCAGTCAGCCACCCAGTTTTCTACACACAGAATATAATCTACTCTGCCTGTTTTGATATAATCTCCCTATCCTCACAAGAAAATTGAGGTGATGAGTGTTCTGCACTCAGAGAGAATGGGAAAAATGGACAAATTAACCAAGAGCATTTGGCTGCATTGGGGGCAACTAGGCTGTCTTCTTAAAAATCTGGATGCTAAATAGAGACAATTCCTCTCTTGGTGTAAAGTGATGAGAGACAATTGATGTAAATCCATCTGCATGTTAAATATAAAACCAGCTTTTACAGAAGGACCAGTGAGAGCTAAAAAGCAGTTTGTAAGTGCCTAAGGGTTTGTTGATATGGAAAAACTGACCAGCACAGTGGCA
Source organism: Tetrao urogallus (assembly GCF_951394365.1). NCBI lineage: Eukaryota > Metazoa > Chordata > Aves > Galliformes > Phasianidae > Tetrao > Tetrao urogallus. The sequence continues at coordinate 4,728,801 of NC_136837.1, read as the reverse complement.
ATGTTCCTGCTGGAGTTGTCCATCTGGTGAAGACACACGCTTATGCTTGAAGGCCCCTTCAGAAATCAAAGCTATAAATTACCTTTCACCTTAATATAAATTAATCCTGGGAGATTGTTGATGGACTTAGGAAGGCTAGACACAAATTATGTGTTAGTGTCTATTAGACTGACTTCTATATGGTTTAAAACTGGATCTGATTGTGTAGGACTCAGTACAGTCACAGGGGAGAATCACACACAATCACTACATTCCTATCTACTCAAAATACTGGTGTATTTAGAGATCCTTGAGTGATGGACATAAAAAATAGCTGCACCTCCTCCACCCACCCTTTGGGGGTGATTTTTGCACCCCCAAAATCATGCTTTTGCTGATGCCCTGTGCTTCAGAGAACACCTGTGCACAGAACTGGATATGAGGAAAACGATCTGCCAAGAACTCACCACCGTCTGTTTCTTCTGCAGCATTTCTAAATGCTCAACCAGCCCCTCATCGGCCACGTCGAACGGAGTCTGGCCCTGAGGAAAAAGAGAACAAGAGGCTGTTCAGGGCAGCATGCCATCAGCACTCAAAAAACCACTGTTTATCAGTGAAGAATTAAACTGAATGTGCACCGCAGCCACTGTGCCTTGATTCTGAGCAACGTTCTGTCACGCTCTGCAGTAGAGAAAGCCAAGTGACAGCAGTCGTGGTTTCCTGACACAATCCTTCATCAGAGCAGCTTCCATCAGGGCAGCACAGCTACCTGTGTTGTGAAAAGCACACTCCTGGACTGAGAAGGATGGCAAACAACTTGTTCTGCTGCATTATTGTGCACCTGGACCTCCTGCAGGGCTGCCCACCATCAGCAGGCCAAAAAACCTGGGTGCTAATTTCCACATCCATGAACATTCACAAATAAAAGAAGCCCAAAAAATCACTTTGGGGCATAAAACAGGAAATCAAGTTACATTTACACCACGATGAGACTCGATGGCTAATGACCAAATAACTCCAGCCATCTGACCTAGCAAGGTAATAATCTTTGACAGGGAATATCTGGCAACTGACTGCAGCAAATACAATTGTGTCTGTTTCTTTTCATGTCTATCAAAATAGAAAACCCACACGCCTTCTGAACACTTTGGAAAAGCTTCTGATGGCATTAAAAACAAAAACAGTTCTCCATATTTTGAATGCCACGGAGCTCACCATGCTAAAGTGGTGCCTCCTCCTACAGTGACCTCTTTCACATCAGTTTCCAGTGCAGACAAGGAGGGGAACACAGAGAGCAACTGTGGACAAGCAGGCTTCACCTCCTGAATACCCATGGGCTCTTTAAGCAAACTTCCAGCTCTTAGCATGGAAGTAGGGGTGCTTTCCTTCCCTTCTAATCCCCCCCCTCACAAATGCCCTGTTTTTCTTCACACATTTCTCACAAGCATTGTGAATTTTATTTCCTTTTTTATGACCAAGACAGAAGAGTAGGAAAGATTTCATGCTGCCAGTGACTCAAGGGCTCATGAATTTGCAATGCTTCATAGCTTAATATTAGCACGTTACTTTGCACTCCATGATTGTTTTTCTCTTGTTGGTCCATACATTAGGGTCATACTGAAAGAGAAATGCACACATCAGCCCCTGTCTTGGTCCTTGTTTCACCACTGATGTTTTCCAATGATACCTAACATCTTTTCATCCTTCCTCCTGCCAAGAGTCCTTATCTCCTGTTGCTTTTCAGTGCTCTAGTACACATGCAGAACAGCTCACCATGCAACCTGTCACACTGCTGGATCAAACTGATGAGCAATAATGGCATATGGCAATGAAGTCAAACTGCATCTTGCAATGAAATAAGCTGCATGTTGTGCCTGCAGTGCTTACTGACCAGCTTGTTCCTGACATCCATGTCACACAGCGCCTCAGCCAAGATGGAGCAGGCCTCCTTCACCCCCCAGTGTGCAGCAGCGTGCAGTGGAGTCCAGCCATCGTTGTCCTGGACGTTCAAATTAAACCCAGCCTGGATCAAGAGCCTGAGAAGAGAAGCAACACCGATTCCTACCCACTCAAGAACGACTTCTGTATTCTCTCCAGAACGGAATCTCTGTAAGAGGTGAGTCAAGCACAGCACCTGGCATGGAAAGGACACTTGGTAATTCGAGTTTGGTGGTGGTTCTACTGAAAAACAGGGCCACATACTGCAGGGAGACAGCGCTGGCAGAACTGCCAGGCAACAGGCAGAGACACTGCTGACTGCGATCACCAGCTGTTAAATCTGTAGGTTAAATAATGGGCGACTTCCAATAAGTGTTTGTGCAGATCAGAGCTTGCACAGCTGAAGCAAATCGTCCCCAAGACAACTGCCTGCAAACCTCCTTGCGTCCCATCCACTGCTGAACACCTCCCACCTGCTGCCCCCTCCAGCAGACCAAAGCGCTGTGCTGCAATGCATCTGGGGCTTGAATATTTAAAACCAAAACAAACAGAAGAGAGACAATTGTCTGAAACGTCAGAGGCACAACAGTGCACAGGTGATCAGGTGAAAGCAGCGAGCAGCTCACGTATCAGAACTGACTGTTGTCCAGCTGCTCAAATACTGAAGGACATCCCAGGGGAATTCTGCAGCTCCAGTAAAACTGCCACTGAACATTTCCATGGTGGTGTTTCCCCTTTCCTTCAGCTCAGGGGAAATCCAGCACGAGCCCAGAACAGCACAGCTTTGAAACTCCTGCAACTTCACACGATGTGTTTCAGGGTTAAATAAAACACAGTGGTGCTACAGCAGCAGCGTGCTTCCCTGCAGAAGAAGTTTTAAATCGGATGCTGACTTCATGTTCATTCTGCAGCTGGCAAAAGGGAGGAACATGGTTATTAAGATACTCAAGGTCACAGAGAAATTCCACATCTCATTTGAGTTAGCCAGCTGCTGGCTTTCAGCCCCTTTGGTTTAAGGCACTGAAGCTTCGTATTTGAACTTACAGGGTGGCCGTAAAACACACAAGAGTGGAACAGTGTCAGCTCTCTGTGAGATCTGTTTATCACTGCAGCATTTAATGGCAAGGAGTAGCTGAGCAGAAGTGGACATCTGGCAAATGGGGAACACAGCTTCCATTGACTGGAGAGAAAACCTCCCAGTAAAAACCCTTGGGACCAAACCCCACATTGTCCAGAGGGATCTCAGATTTCTATTCCATATGATCCGTGTTGAATTAGCATTCTTGGGCACAGCAGAGACACAGACAGCTTATAACTCTATTATAAGCTCTAACAAATGAATACTAAGAGGAAACAGAGAGATTAACAAAACTACTTGAGCTTGATAAGAAGCTGCTCTTACACATCAAGTCATGTCACTTAGGACTATGAAATAAGGAATCAAGGTGGATGAATGTTTCCAGAAAGCATTTCAACCTGCATATCATTAGTTCCATCCATCCCTTATTTAGGAAGCTTTACTGCTGGGACATCCTGACTTGACTCTACCTGTAAAAATATGAATGCTTCATTGCCAGGAAGCACTGCACTGATCAAACTTCTGTCCATGATGAAGCAGTAGAAGCAGCACTGTTTCATGGTGGGACTTCTGTCTCTGCTGATGGCTACAAGAGCAGTGGCACTGGGTGCTGGGACACGGAGGCAGAGGTGGACACTGCATTTTACTACTGCTCTGACCTTCTGGGCATGTCAGCTGTCAGGGTGTTTTTGTGACTGCCATGCAGGATGCACTGTCCCCCCATAGGCTGAAATTATACTTTCATCCCGATATGCCTGGCTTGTTAGCCCTAAAACTTGTAGTCTAAGTGAAACCTGACCTTCTCATTTGTGCCCTGCTCTCAGAAAAGCTTTCATTTCTCCAAAGACCTGCAGGTATGAAAGGCAATCTTCCAGCCTCTATGCATTTCTAGGTGAATGACCACGGCTGGGCACATAATTCTACTGAGCACTTGGACAGACAGCAGCCCAAAGATGTTGGTATGAAACATTTTTCTCTCAACTAAAAATCTATGCACGTTCCTCGGGAAAACCAGGCTCAATTCATCACAGCAGCCACAGGAAGGAGTTCCTACCTCATGACTTCAGAATAGCCCTTTGCTGAAGCCACGTGAAGAGCTGTGGCACCCGTCTGAGGCTGCTTTACATCTTCAATTCTCCCGCTGTTCAGCCACTGCCGGGCATCCTGCAGCATCTGCTGCTCCTCTTCTTTCCTCGCCAGGTCTAGGTCTACACCTAAGACAGCAATGCACAGAAGAGATTATCAGGTGAAAGCTCTCGTGCACTTTGTAAACTTACCCTATTTTTCATTTGCTACGCAACATTATCAGCTTTTGTCATCTCCCAGAAACATCAGCAGAAGCTGCTTCTAGCAGCTGGGAGATCTCCAGCATCGTCGACAGAAACTTCAAAGCAGCCTGACTTAAAATAAACTCTGCTGGTCAACTGCTGGCTTAACTGAATCAGTCATGGGTGGAGGGGCTGCACTGCCAATATGCTTTATTCCAGCCTAACAGAACCAATTCGTGAACAATTAACAAAAATAAGTTGTGTAGGACGTGCAGAAATGATTCTAAGGCATCCTCTGTAAGAACAGCACAACCCCAGCACTGCTCTCATGGGAAATTCAGGAAGTGAGCAAGCTGCATGCAGAGAGTGCACCAGGGCCATTCCTGGCATGCATTCTGAGGGACGTATCTGATCAGCTCCTCCAAGCAGCAAACCACAGATGCTGGTGAAACAGTCCTAAATCATTTCGATGATAGGTGGTGGAAATAAAAGGTCAAATTAAAACAAATCAAGATCAATATTGAAAAGCAGCAGGCTTACAGATCAGTTCTTTCACTGTAACAACATGATTACCAAGGAAATTGTACGGCATGAGACTACAGTAGAACAAAAGAAAACACTTATCAACTCAGTCTGTGAGCTGAGAAACACTGCGAGATGTTGCAAATATTAACATTGCAAACGGCTTCAAAACAAGAATTATAGATTTGCACAACAGTAGCAGCACATCTGGAGATGTTAAATGCAATGCTCCACAAGCTCAGAGACCAAAAGAGACCGCACAAGTCCACAAAACAGAAATCCATGGCAGATTCACATAGAAAATACACAGAAAGTCCATCTGGCTCAGGAACGCCTCGAGGCACAGAGGCTGCAGGCTGGGAAAGTACTTGGGAGGGAAGTCATGCACACTTGTGCTGCTCTTGTGCTTGCTCCAAGCATCTGCTTTCAGCTACAGCTGAAGCAAAGCTGGAGGGATGCTTATCTGAAGCTTCTAACACGTTTATTTCAGCAATTATCAACTCTTTAAACTGTGTCAATGGGAAGCTTCTCAGCAGAGCCAGATGGTTGTTTTAGGGCATCTTAGCAGGATGCTACTAACGTGGCAAAGCAATGAAAAAGCCAAACGAAAGCCTAACAAGCATCAGGCAAAATATCTGCAGCAGAGCTGGAATTACTGCCTTGATGCCCCCTCCAATACGTTACTGCAGTGCACGGCTTTCATCACCTGCTTTAAAGAGAAGCAGTTTGCATCCTTCAAGAACATCGCTGATGAACTTCATAGGTAGGACTTGAAACTCTTACACATACATACAGACACCAAACCACTTGCAGATGAATTTGGTGAGTATAGAGAAAATCTTACACTGGCACAGGATCCCTTAATTAAGACACTGCCCAAATCACTTCCACCAGTGACAGCTTTGCAGGGACAACTCACACAGACACACCTGACGAGGAAAGGGGAAATAGCAGAGCAGATGGGCTGCAGAAATCTTGGGAAGGATCAGGATAAAGCAGGTCACTCTAGGACACACACAGCACTCCAGGCCCCAACGCTCAGCAGGGCTGCAAATCTCAATTCTGCATCACCAAGCCTTAGTGAAACCAGACCAGAATTAAATCTCACTTTTAAAACAACTGGATCTAAAGAACCAGCTTTCAGGACCGCAGTGTCTCCCTTTCAAGGATCCTACTAAAAAGGACAGAGAATGCACAACACAAATCTTCTGCATTCGTTCCAGTGTTCTGAGCAGAAATCTCTCTGCTACTTCACATCTCCTTATCCACAGAAAAGCAGCCCACAGAATTTCTTCAGAGAAACCCTTCTCTGTCTGCCCCTCACGCATGCAATCCCACTGCTGATTTACCTTGTTTCTTCACTTGTTCCAGAAGCAGGTCCTTCATGGCTGCCTCCTCTGCAATGTCAGACGGGACTTCACCTTCGCTGTTCACAGCAGCCACGTTGGCTCCATGACTAATTAAGTACCTACACCAATGAGAGCCATGCCAACGTCAGACCTCACATGAAGGCTTCAGAGCAACTAACACAGGAAATCAAGTGGCAGAACAAAGCATACAATCTCCTCAATCAAGTTCACTTACCAAACAAGCACTCACATTCTTATCAAATCTCTGCTGTATAAAAGCTCACTGCTAAGTGCAAGGTTCCTGCTCAGTGGCTCTTGCAAATAACTTCTGCTTCTCTGTAGCTACTTCAGCATCCCCAGTTCTTGCACTCACCTGAGAGATGATGTCTTTAATCCAAGCTATCCTCAGTTTTTTCACTTATCTCATTCAAAAAACAATGAATGCCTCCTTCTCCCCCTTGTGTTTGCCAGTTCTTTGGCTCCACTTATTCCATAGGTCCCATATCTGGGCAAATCCCAGAACAATCTGTTGGTGCACAAGCAGTACCACTACCTCCTCTGGGAGGAACACAACTATCTTGCCCCCTGTGAGCATCATGAACGTGCGGATCAGCTGCAGTCACTGGCAGCTCTGCTTTGCCCCAAACATCAGGGCAGAACTCTCCATGCTCTGCTGCTCCTCTGTGCTCATCAGCTCCTGCCGGCCTCACGTTTCCCCTCTGCTCGGGGTTTTAGCAAAGTACCCAACAACTCATAAACCACTCTAATGGGATCAGTAAAGGACAACCAGCTACAGGTTCCACCCTAACAGTAAGACATTTTGCATTCAGTAGAAGAAGGAAGGCGTCTTCTTTTTTTAACATTGCTTCCAAGCACTGCATGAGCTTCAGAGCATCAACCATGGCTGCACCCACTCAAAGAGGAGGATGTGCAAAGCGTTACTGATACCCAAACAGCCTGAAACTCACTCACTCTGCAATGTTCAGGTAGCCACACGACGCCACGGCGTGCAGGGGGGTCCAGCCCTCGTTATCTTGCTGGTTCACATTGGCTCCATTTTCCACAAGGAACTTCACCATGTCCAGGTTCTCATCTATACAGGCCTGGGGGAGAGAGGGAAGAATTGGAGAAAAGAAAGAAATGCAACGATGTAAAATCAAATGAACGCCTCCCATCAGCGGCTTATTGGCAGCAGGCAGCTCCTGATCTCACACTTGGAAACGTAAGGCAGCACTAGATTAATTTCAGAACTTCCAGAAATGAACAGAAACTCAATGAGTCTCTGGGTGGACAGCCTCTAAATTTACTCACGCTCTGCGCTTCACACCAACGCACATTTCCCTCCTCTACCCAACATCAACCTGGCACAGCACCATGCCGCGCTCCCCATTGCTGCTTTCAGCTCTGGCACTGGATTCCTTGAAGCAGGGCAAGCTGTGTGTCTGTTGAGGTAATGCCATTCCCCCGACAGCAGAGCAAGTGATGAAAGCAGATCTCACTGCTGATGGGACGAGCAGAGGAAGCACAGCTTCAAGCAGAGCACCTGCATGCTGGATGGAGCCCTTTGCTGACACAATTACAGCAACAGCACAATTTTATAGACATGACTGCATTAAAAAAAAAAAAATCAGAACACAAAATGGCACATATAAAGTACAACTTCATCCAGCAGTGTTTATTCTCCTGAAGGGAATGACAACCCTTTATTAGCTGCTCTATTAACTGCAGAGCCTGAACGCACAGAGACCTGCTAGCTTTGAAGTTGCCAGACGAAAACCCAGCTGGATTTTCAGGTCTCAGCAGTTCTGTAAGGTGGAATCCCTCCTTCCTCAGATTCCTGGCTACAGCAATGCTCCGTGCTGCATTTAAGGAGGCTGCTATTTAGGGATGAGCTGGCAGCTTAACACGTGTCCAAGCACACGTGCCTCAGCTAAGGAGCACCAAGCATGGCTGGGGGGCAAAAGGAGTTTCAGATGTGTGTCCAGCTGCAGGCAGAACCCAGCTCTTTCTGCCCACCAAAGAACAACAAAGAACTTCATTGCTGCAGCTCTATGAAGCAGGGAGGCCAATGCTTGGTGCTCTGCCGATCTGCCCAGGGAGGAGCACAGCACAGCACAGCACAGCCTGCCCTGGGTGCACGACTGAGTCCAGCCTCAAGGACTCCTTCCTCCTGTGAGCTCCATGTTTATTGGGCAGACAGACAGTTCTATTTACATTCTTTATCATTAAAGCCACCCAAGCAGCTGCCACCCAGTACATTTGCTTCTTCAAGCCACAATATGTTGGACTAAAAGAAAAATTACTTTAAAAAGTCTCTTTAGACACAAAATAAAATATGCATGTTTTTAATTTACACTTGCTGTTGGCCATGCTCTGCTGCTGGTGCTTTTCCTGCACAGTTCCTATGGGACTAGGAGGGATAATGGGATAAATCATCAAGGTAGGACAGAGGGAACAGCAGCTGCCAGGGGCTGCAATGTATTCCTATGTATCGTGCTAAGGATCAACTAAGTAACACTCGCACGTTTGCACAGATCCCATATTTGCACATGCAGTCACAGCTCCTCAAACCAGGCCATAAGGAAGAGGAATCTCCAGCCTCGGATCTCAGAGCTCACATCTGCCCATGCAGCACAGGGAGCCCGAGCTCCCAGCAAACAAACACCACCCCTAGAGCCGGAGGGCAAAGTTCTGCTTCAGCAAAGCAGGTTTCCTGAGGTTACGGAGGAAGGAGAAGAGGTCGGAGAGGAAGTGAAGCGGCCGATGCGCCCTGCCTTAAGTACTATTAATCCCCCAGCCTTAAATTTAGGAGAGTGGTAAGTTCAGAAACCTGAGAGGATCCACCGCTATGCACAGTTCTCCTCTTTTATTTGCTGCGGCGTTCCTCGGGACGTGGTAGGAATAACTCACACCAGCCAGCAATAGCACAAAGCACACACCTGCCTCCCAGCCCAGAAGTGAGGAAAGAGGAGCACTGCCTTCTCAGCAGGGAGGTGTTTGATGTGAGGAACTCTCTTCTCCCATTTTGCTGCTGGAATTTGCTTTACAGAGAGAAAAAATAGCCAGACAGGCTCTTTTCTTTCGATTTTGGGCACTGCTAACCCTGAGCAGCTTTGTGACGTGTGCACAAAGCGCTGCTGGCACACTAAGAGAGGCTAAGAGCAAGGTTAACCACAGCAGTTTTGTCCCTTTACATTTTTAATTCTACTTGACCTTCTCGTCCTCTACCTGTGAGAGATACAGCACAACCCTCGAGGAGACGATAAGGGTGGGAACGCACAGGGCTATCCCTCCCTCTACCCAGAGACCCCAACCTGGCTGATCCCCAGCCATTGCAGTACCTTCCTTGGCAGTGGATTAGACCCAATCCCTTCTGGCACAGCCCTCACCTATTCCAGCCTTAGCACACTTTGGTGCAAACTGCACCCAGAGCCCAGGATCAGCCACGAGCTGCTCAGTGCTGGCTGATGGAGCCCAAAGCCCAGCGGTGGGCAGGCTGCCCTCCCCACTCACACATCCCTTCTGCCCTGGCACAGGATCAGCACTGAGCAGTTTTTCCATAGGGAGGAAGCGCTCAGTTTCTAAAATCTGCTGATCTGACACTGCCTTCCCCCTCCTGTAACAGCTGTAGCCCTTCACGGACAGCAGCACCCACCGATGGCTTTTTGCCACCACCGACACATTCTTCTTTAAAGCATGAAGTTTACATCACAGTAATGAAAAGGGCCACCAGGAAACGTCACAGAACAGCTCTGCAAAGCTCCGCCTGCCTGGCAAGGCTCATCCAACAGCCAGACACAATCTGATCGTTATCTTGAATGAAACCTCATTATTATAACATTGTTAGCTTTTGCTCCTTCCTCGGAGCACGCAGAGCACACAAGCCTCTGACTTGTGATTGCTATCAGCAATGCAGCAGCTGCCAAGGCTGGGCCTGTCTATCTCCTGGGCATGCCTGCAGGGGAGATGGAACGCCAGGAGCAAAGGGAGCTGGGTGGGCTGAGACCCAGGTGGTCACAGCAGGAGCAGCCCAGCTCACACGTGTCACTGCCTGGAAACAGCACAGCCCTGCTCACTTTCTGGGCACACACCAAATTGAGCACAGCCTGCCTTGCTCCACGCTGGGGAAGCCTCAGCTCCAGCCCCGTGTGCGGGTTTGGGTGCCATGCTGTCAGGAGGACAGAAAGAGAGCATCCAAAGGAGGGCTGCCAAGGTGGGCAGGAGTCTGGGGGGCACGAGGGACAGCTGAGGGCATCGCATTTGGCCCATGCTGGTACATTAACACAACCCAGTGCAGTGGTTTTCAAGCAGAACAGCTCTCATCAGTGCTCAGTTTGAGCACCTCAACAGCTGTTACCTGCATGGGCTGGCAGCACTGTGTCCACCAGCACATTGAACAAGCACAGAACTGGCTGAGAGCACGCTGCATTTCTAAATGCAGCCCCACTGAGTAAATATTTAGCTTACAAACAGTCCATCACCCACTGTCATAAAATCATGTAATAGAATAGCAGCAGTAATCAAGAGCTCGGAATCAAAGTCAGCCAGGAAACCTGTAATAATTCCTGTGATTTTAATTTGGGCTCTATTTAATTCTCTGGTGCTCCGTCCTCCGTTGTTCAGGATTTAAGTGAGAACTTCTGCATTTTGTTGAGGCAGAGGTATGATGGAGAAAGGGAAAAGAAGGGACTCAGCTTCTGTGCCGCGTGCCTCTGCTATGGAGACATCAGTCCTGTGACACAGCGCTATCCTGGTAACTCCTGCTGCATGAAAGAGTGAAAATCTAATAATCCCACAGTGTCACCTTCTCAGGTAACACTCCTCATGGTTCCTGCATAGAAGTCATGCTTGGTAATGCCACTTGTCACAGTAAATGCAGTGTGCAAGCTGCCTGGTCAGAGACGCTGCCATCACACCGAGCATTCGGGCTGTCAGACCAGCACAGGCAAATGTGCACACATTCACACTGTGTCTGCAGCCATTCCCCTCCAGCACTGACATTTTGGAGGTTTAGATGCTCACTTTGCTTGCCCACACCTCTAGCCTTCTTCTGAATTATGTTTCTATGCTGGAAACTCAACCTGGGCTCATTTGGATGGCAGAGGCCGCACCACCACCGAGCTGTAAAAGATTCTGCATTAGATATGGGACAACAAAAGTGGGTTTTGTTCAGACTTCTTCCTAACGTTACCAGCAGGATCATCTGTGACAATATCAGACAGAGCCACATCACATCAAAGCCCATCTAAAGGTTTTCTGCCAGCTAAATGAAGAGCTCGAGTGCTCGACTGCTCACAGGCAATGAGAAGCACGAAACTCAAGGCCAAATGTTCTCCCAACTCCATCTGAGCCCACTCCACAGCAGCTTAAGGAGGTTTAAATGCAGACTGCCGGCCCCACCTGCCCCAGCCATATGTTCCCACATCTCCCCATGCACAGGATTTACTTCACCCATATTTCAAACTGTAAATCAGCCTTCAGTAAGCAGATAGAGGCAGAGGACAGCCCACATCCCAGCGCTGCTGCCACTGAGCAGCTTTGAAAACGGTCAGAATTACTGCAAACCAGAGGAACGCACCGACGGCAGCAGCCATTGCCTGCTAACACACCAGACTGGGAGGAACAGCAGGCTGCTGTGTCCTGCTGTGACGACACACAGGTCACAATCAAAGAGATTAAATGACAGGACTTGTGTTATATTCTCCTGGTATAAGTCTAAAATACGTGGGACAAGGCCAGCCCAAAGCTGGAGGGAGTCGATCTTCCCCTGAACGCAAAGGAAGAGTAAATATACAATATCAACATATATCACAAACAGGCAGCAGCCCCTGAAGGAAGGCGAGCTCGATGACAGCTGAGCAGCGTCAGGGTTAAATCTGGGAACACGGAGAGAGCTGCTCACAGAAAACAAAGAGAAAAGCACTCCTGAAATAGCCTCACAACTGTCACCACCAGCAACTGCCAGCACCCAGGGACGACCTTGCCTCCGTGCCTCACCATCCCAGCTCTGCACTTCAGGGGGCTTTCGTCACAACTACCAAAAATTCCCCATCCTGCAGCAGCGCTGCCTGCATGGGCTGTGAGCCTGAGGAGCACCAAAGCAGCTCCTGCTGAGCAGCTCTGTGCCTCCCACCCCTCCTCTGCACCACCTGCTGCCATGTCCCACGCTGGCACTGCTGGGCCAGGAACTCAGCTTGCAAGTCTCTGTTCCAAACCCTCACGCAGGGCTCACTCTGAACCAACAGGATTGGAACTGGCAGAAAGAGGTGGCTTTGGCACTAAAATACGTAGGGAAAAGGGAGAGAAACAAAATGAAAGGGTATCATTCATTTTCTCCTCTGATCAATTAGCTGCATTGCTTTTTGTTTTTAAGCAGCAGCTGAGTCATACCTTTCATGCAGGCAGGAAAAGAGATATGGATTGTGTCAGATTTTTCCATTAGAAAGAAAACAAAACCCAACACGAAGCAGCACTGGGCACAATCCATGCCAGTCATCAAAAGGAGCTAACAACAAATCTCTTCAACGATTAGCACAACAAAAAAAACCCAGAAGAGCACAAGGGAGAAGAGGGATGCTGCAAAGGCATAATTACTTCTGCAGCGCAGCATTTTCAAGATGAAATAGCAGCACAAAACATCGGATGGAGAAAACTGCTGGGAACAGAGGCCACGTTTTGAAACTCTCCCCACCTTTATACGCAGTCTGGGTTACAACAGTTATTGGAGAGGAGGTAAAGATCCACCTCACCAGACTACCAATGGCTCAGCTGAACTCCTGTAAAATCCTTGGCAATTAGCAGGATTTGTTGTGGCTGTGCAGCGGCACTGCTGGGAGCACAGCAGCTCATTGCTGCTGCGTGGTGCATCACCTGCTCCCTGCAGGGCAGCCCTCGTGTGCTGCAGCTTCCAGCACTGCCTTCTTTAGGCAACAGGAACTGATGCTTTAAAGAAAGAGAAGGTCAGAGGGCCACACACACACACACACACACACACACACATACACATACACACACTGCCCAGCCCACCCCAGCACAGCTGGGCAGAGCTGAATGGCTCCAGTCCATCTGCTGCCTGGGAGGGCACACAGCACTGCCAGCCTTCCTGCATCGCCATCAAACAGCACTCAGGTGAAACCAGCCGGGTCAGCAACAGCCATGTGAGTGATCTGCTGTGCACAGAGCTGCTGGGATCAGCCCTGCTGCCTCCCACCGGCGCTCCCACTGCTGCCCCTCCTGCAGCACCGCGATGCTCACAGCGCTCCTTCAAATCCAACCTGGATCATCATCTCACTCTCTTTTCACCATCTCCGTCTCCCTACTTCCAGCATTATTTAATACCCATTATTTCCACAGCAGTTGGAGGCTTCATACCATCTGAGAAGAGCTTGAAGCGAGTCCAGTGCTTGATGAAGTGCCAGCACTAAAAATAAAGTCTTTCTGTCACTGAAAAGCAGGGGCTGCCAGTTTCCTACTGGTGCAGAACAGCATTAGCATTTCAAGTCACACCAGTTCAGCCGTTCTGACCACTCAGTGTGTCACTGCTCCACTCAGCCCGCACTCGCTGACACCCGATCAAGGCATGAAATACAAAATGCTGCCCTTAAATTAAGGAAATTTTAATCCCTGACTGAAACAACTACATGTCGTAATTAAAAAGCTCACAAGTTTCACTCCTGAAGACGGACGTTCATTTGCCATAGGTTTACTTAGCAAGAGAATGCTCTGCTGAGCTGCTCTTCAGCTCTGGAGGTGCTCCATCAGCAGCAGTGCTGCACCCATCCAACCCCATTCCGACAGCGCTCCTACAGAGCCAGACAGGAGCTGTAGAAGTTGGGCACAGCCAAGGCGTCAGCTTCCCCAGTGACATTAATGACGCTTAGAGACCCGTCGAGAACTGTGGTCTCTGTGATCAAAGAATCTGACCTGATCCAAGTTTTCACATCTCCCGTAAGTGAAACGTACACCCGCTCCAGTGCCTTGCAGATGCCCTGCGTGGTTCAGATAGCAGCAGCCCAGAACAACTCTTGAGTGCTCCGCCAGGACTTCCAAGTGTCACACAGCCCCAGAGTGCCTGCTGCCAAAAAAGGACACAGACAGAAAAGGGTAAAGCAAGAAAGCAAAGGGAGGACTGCAGGGCAAGCAAGCTCTCCACCTCCAGAGCTATCTGCAGAAGCAGCAGCCAAGCAGTAGCTAGGCCAACAGGTGAACTCAGCCTTCAAGTAAAACAAACCCAGGTGGAAGTCCAGCTAGAGGATGGCCATTTCCACCTTCATTGCACTGTGTCACCTGTGCAACAAGCTGCACCACAGGACGGTGGCAGCAGGCAAACCTCACACTGAGTGCCACAATACAGGTGGTAAACATTTAGGAGAGGGCAAGGCCTGTGTCAGAGCCATGAAACAACCTCACCTCCGGGCAGCTGAACCCATTTCTGCTGAGGAGGGGAAGCAGTGAGCACCAACAGGACTTGGGGTGCCACAGAGCAGCCCCAGCTCAGTGCCAGCTACGAAGGAAGAGCAGCAGCTCACTGGGGAGGAGCTGAGGTTGCAGGAAGAATCAGCGACATCTGAGCTTGGCTAGGTCGGATGAGCAGGATGCGCCTCACTGCACGGCTGGGGAACGGACAGGAGGGCTCATTAGGAAGTGAGGAAACTCCTGGGATAGAGAGAGATCTGATCAAAAGCCCAAGGAACCAAGCTGCTGGCACTGCCATTAGCAGATGGCGTAACACAGGATAACAAACACACGGGTGGTCGTGCTATTTTGGAAGAGAGCAGCAAGGCTTTTACAAAGGGGAGTTGTAAGATATACAAACCCACTGGAGCTCCTTGGAGAGAAACGAGCACGAAGGGCAACACAAACCAACCAGCTCCTCACCAGGCCCTCAGCACAGCTCCTGGAGACACAGCTGGCATGGGGAGGATGGAAGGTCCCTGCATGGCTACAAATACCTGCTCAGCAGGGACAGCCCTGAAGGATACACAGCAGATTTTGTGCCCTGAGCTCTGTGCTGCCCAATGTGATGAACAAAGGATCTCGAAGATGAGGTGAATAGTGATAAAGCTGGCTGCTGAGACTGTTCTGGAGAGGAGAGAAAAGGATGAATCTCACAATGCTGGGTGACTGCTGAGAAAGTGACAGATGAAATTCAATGTGGGTAACTGTGAAGTGAGTCACAGGCAAAAAAATACACCTAATGAAATGAAGCCGTGCACCAAAATGAAAGGCTTTGAGCTTATTACTGCCATCCAGGAACAAGCTCTTATGATTATAACAAATAACTGTAGGAAAACATCAGCTCCAGGCTCAGAAAGCAAAGAAAACGTTAGAAATTGTCTAGAGAGGAACAAAAGCAGAAAATATCACTGGGCCTCTATATAAACAGATGGCACACTGTGCTTCCAGCATCCGGAATAATTCCAGCGTGCTCCAATTGAAAGAGATACAACAGACACCAAGCTGGTTGGGAAGGTTGATTAGAACTAGCCTTAGTGTAGCAGTTGAGGATAAGCAAGTATTCCAGCACTGGGAGGACTGTCCTGGAAGGCAAAGCAACAGGAGGCACCCAGGGGAGACGCACGAGGCAGCCCAAGGCTTCAGAACTGCGATGCTCCCACCAATGCAACACTGCCATGGGAAACATAACCCTGGAGTCTCGTCCTGTCAGAGCACCTCGTTCTCCCCAGCGCAGCTCTTGGTGTGGATGAGGCCTCGGCTGTTCAGGCAGCAGCACAGTGTGCAGGAAGCTGGCTGGAATGCCAGCACGTGGAACTGCTGCCAATGGCCACAATCGATTCTTTGTTCCTCGGTCGCTTTCTGCAACACTGAAAAATGTTCTTAAAGATTAAGAGCACCTAAACTAAATGGAAACGAATGGAATTTCTCTATCGATGGAGTCGGAGATGGAAGAGAAGCCAAAACCTGAAATAGCCATAAGACAATATTTGGCCATAAGCACTGGGCTCTTTCTATAGTCGCTATTAACGGGGATCAAAAATAACTCGTGCAATATGCTCTGAAGTTTAAACCTTGGCTCTGCTGGCACACAGGCTGGCGCAGCCCTGAAGTCTCCCAACAAGAGGCAGACAAATGTTCCACTTATCTTTTTCGGCGTGAGGGAATGCTTGTTCAGAATAACTCAAGTGATATCAATTTAGAAGACAAACCATTCAGAGCCACGAAGGTCACACTCTGTTTGTCAGCCAGCCAAGGCAGACAAGAAAAGCCACTGCAAACTGCAAAGCTGAAATGCATCCTTTACAAGAATACTTCCATCCTGTGCTCAGCTGGGCGCATTCGTTCAGGATACAGTAAGTTAGGAACAGAAAAAGGGTCCAAAAATCAAGCATTACCAAGGTAATATCCCATACACATTCATCTTTACAGCTTAGAGGACACTAAGAAACACGATCTTGGTGCTGCTGCAGCAAACCACCCACAAATTCAATAGCTTCCCCACTAAATACAGAGCGTTATTGCTCATGACTTGCACAACGCAATAATATTTGGCTGTTTAAAAATCACCCAGTTTTAATTTTAAAGCTTTAATATTTGAGAAGACACTTGGCCTTTTAAGATTCTGATGTCCTTCAGCTTTTCATAGCAGAAGGTTCATTTGCCAGTTCCTGCTTGGCCCAGCACCCCAGCACGCAGAGCTGCTCCCCTCGTGTACAACGGGACAGAGGGCACAGTGCAGCTTTGCTATGGTTTCTGGAGGTGTCTGTTACAGGCAAACTGGCAAGATCTGGCTGACAGAACAGTCCAAACGTTGGGCTTGGAAGGGGAGCAGCCACACGAAGTGCAGCCGGTTGGTGAGCAGCAACATCCCTGTGCTGGCTGCAGAAAGAGACCTGCCCAGCTCCCAGGGATGCAGAGCAGAAGGGTGAGCAGCAGGCACAGCAACTGCTCGGGTAAGCTATCAGAAGAGGCTCTGAACCACAGCATGGACTTTCTGCTTCTCCTGCATCAGTGAAACAACGATTATGAGCACAACTTTTACCTTTTGAGGCTTGTGCATGGAGAGCGGGCGCCCCGCAAGCTAAGGCAGCTGAGGAGGGCATCAGCAGGCAGCACAGCTGCCCCGGAGCAGCACGGAGCTCAACTGCTTCCAAAGAACAACAAAGAAGCCCAAAGCAAGACAAGAACCGAAAGCACACATCAAGTGATAAAACCGGCTTTAAAGGCTTAAGCCACGTACCAGCTCCACTGGAAGAAGGCCAGCAGCACTTGCTAACCCTCTCTAGACAGAGCTATTTAAGTTCAGTATCCATAAGCCTGCTTGAGACGATTGCTGCAGGCTGCTTAAAACCCAGCTCTTCTATCAGAAAATGCAGACATGCTGATATGTGTAACACAGCACTGGGCATGTGCTGCCCAGCTGTGCTGAAAGCACCTTTGCCAGAGTAATCATTTTTGGTATCAGAAATCGTTGCATGAATGCAACACGTGGATAACACCCACAGTGTGAGCACCATTTGGAAAGCTCACCTAAAGACCCCAGCACAGGATTGGAGCTCGCAGGGACTTCTGCTGGTGTGGCCACATCACTTTACAACACAAATCAAAGAAATCCAGCTCCCCACAAGGCTGTGATGTCGGCAGTGAGCTGTGGGGCTCAGAGTGCAGCCCTGCCTGGCAGCTGGGGCTGTGCTGTGCAGCCAACTTGCTCAGAGCAGGCTGCTATCCACACAGGGCACTGCCTACACTGGAGCATCACCCTGCTTACAAACACCAGAGAGCAAACAGGACAGCAAAACGGTCTTTTAGACACAAAGAGTTGAACGTTCAGCCCTCCAGAACCCCAGCATTTCTGTTGGCAGTGGCAGGACCTGGAGCACTGCCCCATCTGTACCCAAGCAATTAAAAGCAGCCCCATCACACACAACTGCTGGGTCAGAGTTCAGCTTCCCCAGCAATTTCCCAGGGAAGAAATCCCTATTAACACACCTTGTGCCAAGTATCAATCTGCCACTCAAAACCCATCACTGATAACAGTACTGGATAAAGCTGATGCTCATACAAACTCGGATCCTGGAAGAAGATCCACCTGCGTCACTCTTTGACCTCAGAACAGCTGCAGCAGTACTGCAGAATGCATCCAGCCAGCCAACAAAGCAGTCGGGCCCCACCAGCTCCAATTGCCTGGCATCCCCTGGTCGTGGCATTGCATTTACCAGCCCCAGCTAAGCAGACACAACCCAGGTTAGATGGGCAGAGGCCACACAGCAGATGTGCTGCACAGTCCTGCCTCACTGCACCAGCACTGCGCTCACACAGCATGGCAGCCCCTCGTCCGTGGGTTGCTGCCATCACACACTTTCAGATGCAGAAAGCAGGAAGCTTTGTAACAAAATACCCTTAACTGTCTAAGACAGCAAGGAATGACACATTATAAATAGGAGGTGGCTTCAGATGGATTCCAGAAATGGATGGTGAGCAACCACTGTGGCAAATCAATGCTCCAGCACCGAGCGGCAGAGAGGGGCCAGCTTGAGCTCTATCCTGAAAAGGCAGTGACACATAAAAGGCCACTGGCAGGTGCTCACCCGCATTCTGTACATCTCACAAGGATTTATGAGCAAGGCTGAATGCTGGAAAAGCAATGCTGAAATTGTTGGTGCCCCTCTGCAAGGTCAGCTTGTCGTACCACGGAAACATTCCTAGGGAGACCGACAAGCGAAGGCTGCCCTGGTTTGCTCAGTTACAGGAGAGCAGCTTCCAAGAAAAAACAGAGTGCCAAAAAATAAAAGCCAACAGAAAACCACCAAGAAAGAAACCACACCATTTATCCTTCAGGAAGGATTGTTCTTCAGATGAAAAAGGACCGTATTTGATCTGCAAGGAGACGGGTCTTCCAAAAAAATGTAACAAGAGTGCAGTTAGGTGTATTTTCCCAAACACTGCTCGCTTTTAACTACTGTACATGATAATTAATGCTGTCACGAGGAGCTGCGTGGGTGTCTGAATCCAGGATTCTGACGTCCCCGTTTCCAGCAGCTTGAGAAGGCAGCAGAAGCAGCACGGGGATCAGATGCGCTCACCTGGCACCTAGCAAGGCGACAGAAAACAAGACGGGGCCCCGCGAGCTGCAAAGCTCTTCTGCATCATTTGTGCTGAGGGGAGCCCACGTCAAAGCCCACCGAACCACCCCCACTCAGCACACAGCTCCCATCTCCGAGCACCACAGATCAGTTTGCTGCAGCCCAAAAAGGAGACGGCAGGGACAGCTGTTGCACCTCCCCTCGGGACAGCTGAAAATAAACTGCAGACTCAGACCCTGAGATTTTTCCGGGCACCTTCACCTCGCTCAGGCCGTGCGGCCAGCAGGGGGTCAGCCAGATCGCTCACGGAGCAGAGCCTGCAGTGTGTGCGTGGGGCTGCAGCTCCCCAGCACAGCGGGGGTTTCTCCATCCCAGCCCTGTGCAGAAACACCACTTGTTAACAAGCAGAGCAGATACCTCCAAGCATTTAATGCCCCTTGCCCTGTATTTATATGGCCACTCAACGCAGTATTCCCCTCTCCCAGCCAGCTTAAAAATACTGCTCTAATACACACAGCCAAATACTGCTCTAATACACACAGCCTGGCACGTCTTTCTGACTTACGGTAATAATCATCCTCGTTTGAGAGGCAGCACACCAGCCCCACAGCCTGATATTTTAATATTAGCCAGTTATTATCTCAATATATTACAACATGCTGCAGTTAAGAGGTCTCACGAGTCCCATAGCACCTCATCTCAATTCAAAGTCTCCGTACCTGTTGGCAGCAGAAGCAGCTCCCAGCCCCTAACGCTCACCGTTCAAATATGCAAGAGGTGATAGAAATCACAATGCTAATACCAGGATGCTGCCCAGCTACAGCGCAGTGCTGCACATAAACACCATCCTTAGCATTTCAGTGGGTTTCTGCCACGTTAACATCAGCTGCAAGACACGAGCCCGGGGCAGCAGCCCTTTCCAGGCCCTGCATTCGTGGCCCATTCCCGTGTTTTTGCTGAGGCAGCTCTCAACCTTATCAAACAATGTTGATTCAGACAAGCACGCAGCATTAACGACGTGTCTCCATCTCTAATGCAGGCTCGAGAATCGCATTTGTCAAAGTCAGAAAGCTTCTGGCACCTCCCGCATACAACCAGCTTCCCCCCAGGTCCCTTTGCCTCTCACAGGAGCGGAGCTCTGCACGGCCCAGCAGTGCTGTGGACACGAGGAGCTGCCCCTGCACAGCTCCAAAGGACCAGGCACATCCCTTCTGCCTGCTGCCACATAGGAAACTGCAGCTGAACCCTCTGCCAGCTCACTTGTTCACTGCTTGTGGAAGGATCACAGCTCGACAACCTGATCTCTAGATGGGCAAATAGAGGCTGAGGAAGGAAATGATGAAGATGCACATTTCCCACCAGAAATACCCACCTACTTACTAAAGCACTGCTTCCTCCCAGCACCCAGCAGCTGAGTCCTGCTGCTGATGGCTTCGGTTTGCAGAAGCCTTACAGAGGAACGGCCCTGAAACAAAATAAAGGCTTTCCCTGAGCGCTGCAGAGAGCAGCAGCTCCGACTCATTTCGCTTCAAGGTTAGTTTGTTTAGTCTGGAGTTAATTGTGCCCACTGAGGAGACTGTTTTGAAACAGAGACACAAAGGACAGACAGCTGAATGAACCCATGGGGACAAAGCATGAAGCCAGAAGTGGGACTGAGTAAAGCAGGAGAGTAAATGCATTAGGTTGGTGAAGCTGCAATTCAGATTTGCCCACCACGTTTGTGCTGTATGTCAGCACCTGAGCTTCCCCACGTCAGGCAGAGGACATTGTTGTACCCCATTTATGAGGGAAGGCTGAAGTAAAGCACTGCAGTTACCCTATTGATAAACCCAACTGCTGACAGCATCAGATTTCAGATTGATGAGCAATATTAAGTACAGCACAGGCTGCAACTTCTACTTTCATTAACAGAAGCACGTATTTGGAAAGAAACTCTGCAGAGCGCAGTGGAAAAGGTCTGGCTGTCCCCAGATAACCTTCTCTTCTAAGGATTAATGTATTTATAGACAATGCAGCCACCCAGTTCTAAAAAACACAGCCTGATGTACGGCACCGCTGCCCTCCGTTAAGAGACCTGAAGCTGAATTACCTGAAAGAACAGCTGTGGTGCCCCAAACACAGCTCTGTAACATCAGGAAGGTCTTTGCCAGCCTCGCTCGTCCTGTGATGGAGAGTTCTCACTCAATGCACAGTGCTACAACTGCTCTCTCCAAGGCACGAGCTGGCTTTTGCCTTTTGGTGACCAACTCCTCCCAGGACCTGCTGTGCAGGATCTGCGTGAGCAGCCACTGCCCTTCTGCCAGCAATGCTGCCTCCATCCTTGTTATCCTGCAAAGAAACCCACTCTGCTTCAGCCTCCCTGCAGCTCCTACAGAGCAACGAGCAAACCTCTGCTCCACGGACCGTCCCGGATGGAAAGCCAGCAGCCCACAGCCCACCTCTGGACTTTTTGGTCAGCAACCGCGTTACCTTTTGCTTCCCCAGGCCTACACACCCTGTGTCTGAAAGCAAATAAAAGGCCAAATTTGCTTAACAGCAATCAACAACTGGCCGCCTTCCGCTGACGTGGGCACTGCTTTGGTGAGCTCTGCAAAGCAACCAGACGCGCTCACAGTTTTACAGCCCTGACTCAGGAACAGGACTCGGTTAATTTGGGACTGCCAGCGAGGCTCCAGAATCATTTGGTTGAGGCAGAATCGCTGTGCAAAGTACCCAGCTTCTAACAGAGCAGCTTCTGAACGGCTGTGCGTTGTCCTGCAAAGCCATCAGAAGAGCCAGACTACTTCAATGGCACTGCAAATGACAGCCCTGGGAGCAGATTCATCAGCAGTTCAGTTCTCCTTGGAAAACACAAGAGGAAAACAACCGGTACATCATCAAAGGGCAGACGAAGGATAAACAATCTTTTATGTTGTCATCCTCCCTGAAAGAGCCCTTAAAGACAGAACAGCACTGCCTACAAGGTTGGGAGATGACTTCCCATCTGTAAGATCGGCCTCCTGTTTAACAGAAGCAGATGCTGAGTCTGACAAATTAAGACAACTGACTTCATTAAGCCTTCCATTACCTACACGGACATGCGCTGGGACAGAGCAAGCCTCACTAAGTTCTTTAAACAAAGAAAAAAAATAAAGATTACCCACCCTTTTTGCAAAGCAAACTCTTTCTGGTAGCTGCACCTCTCTGCGTGGCTGCTTGGTTTTACCAATATTAAACCAAAGTCAATGCTCACCATCATCTGCTCCACTCTGCATAATGCTCAGAGGAGATATTAAGAAAATCCTCCCATGCAGTCCGCTAGTCAAATCACCTCAGCTAATGCTTTCCCATAATAGCAGAATTCCCCATAACACGGGACCAAAGGTATTTCAGACCTGATCGGAGATAACAAAGTGACAGCAAACATTTTCATCCAACACAAGCTTACAGCATTAAGATACATGCAGAACCTGTCACCAAACACATCCCGCCCCTTTTGGGTGCACAAAGCCTCTCTTCAGCCACGCATTGCTTCAGTACTGCTACAACACACACATGAGAAAACTTCAGTGAGACAAGGGAACAAAGTTGATATGAGATCGAGAAAACCAACTTCCTTCCTGAGAGGTTTCAGAGGTAAGAGCCCATCTCTGGGGGTGAGCATCTGCTCAACATCTCATTCACCTGAAGGCTCTGCAGAGCACCAGGGCCCAGGTGCTGCCATCACTTGATGGCTGCTAAGACACAAATTCTTCCCATGTACAGAGCTGTATTTGTGGTCTGCCTGGTGATGACTGCTTGCCACACACTCAAGAAACGTGACCTTGCAGCAATAATTGCCCATTGATCAATGTCTGACGGATCCAACGCACCCCATGATGCGCTCCTGGCTGTGCGTCCCGTGCTGCACAGCAGGGATGTGCTGACATTTCTGGGCAGATCCACCACAGCTCCGGCAGCAAAACCCCCCCAGGGGATCCCAGCTCCACCGCACGACCCCACCTTAGCTTCAGTCTTCTCCCAGTTCCAATCACCTCCCATTACTGACTCTGACATCTGTAGTTTGCTTAATTACATGACAACAAACTACTGAAGAGCAGACTGTGAACGCCGTGCCATTTGCCTATTTTTGGAGCTCAAGTAGAATATGAAGACCTCTGCCCAGCACAGTGACAGCCACAAGCAGGTGAGCTTGTGAATGGAGCTTTTTGACATCCCAGTGCTTCAGTTTGATGCCAAACAAGCAAAAAAGAGAGCAGTAACCGGGTTGGGTGGTTGTTTGTGCTATTAAAGCACCGGTGCCTACAACGATGTTATTACAGGTGTTATTCCCAGGCTGTGCTCTCCCCATCCTATGGCTACACTCAGCCCACGACACCCCCAGCTCACCAAGCCCTCCTCCTGCGCGGCGTGCCGGCAGGTCGATCCCGCTGTCAGACGCAGTGCTGTGGGATGGGATTCCAACGGGCTGCCCCCATTTGTGGAGGCGTTCGAGGCCGGGTGGGCGCAGCGCAGCCACAGCAGGGTTGGAAACGAACAGCAAAGCCGTTCTACGGTCGCAATTTCACCAACCCTGCTATTGGTTCCGAACCGGCCGCGGTTTCCCGGCACCGAGGGGCAGCCCTCAGTACCGCGCAGCGCCGTGCGAGCAAAACCCAGCGCAGGTTTCCCTGCAGGCTTCGCCGTTCTGCAGCCGCGGGGTCCCGAGCAAAATCCGCGCGTCCCAACGGGAGCCGGGCGGCTCGGTGCGGCACCGCCCGCCCTCAGCACAGCCCTGCACGGGGCCGTTCGCGGCTCGCAGGGCAGCGCTGTGACACCGCCGCGGCTCCCGCACATCCCGGCTCCGCTCTCATCACGGCGCTCCGTCCCGCCCCGCACCGCCGCTCCGCGCGGTTCCGACACCGCTCTGTTTACAAACAGCCCGCGGGGCGCCGCGCGTCCCGTCCGACCCGACCCGATCCGATCCCACCGACCCGTCCGGTCCCGCCCGCACCTGGTGCAGCGCCGTCAGCCCATCCACGTTGGTGGTGTCGACGCGGGCGCCGCGGCCCAGCAGCCGCTTCACCTCCTCGGTGTCCCCGCTGGAGCAGGCGGCCAGGAACACGGCGCCCTCCTCGAACCGGACGCGGGATCCCCCGGCCCCTCGGTGCCGCCCTCGGCCGCCCCCCGCCGCCACCGGCTCCTGCTCGGTCAGGGAGCCCTTCCAGCGCCGCAGCTGCTCGGCCCGCCGCAGCCGCGCCGACTCGGCCCGCTTCCCGCCCAGGTGCTCCGGCTCCGACATCGCCGCCGCCGCACTGAGGCGCAGGGAGCGGCGCGGAGCCTCAGCCCGGAGCGGGGCGCGGCGCCCCCGCCGCCATCTTCGCCGCTACGCCGCCGCCGCCGCCGCCGCGCCCCGAGCGCCCGCGCCCCGCGGCATCCCGGGACTTGTAGTTCCCGCGGGGGGCGCCGCACCTGCCCCGCGCCACCGCGCGGCTCCCGGCAGCCCCCGCGCGCGGCCGCACCTGGGCGCGCGCCGGACTACGACTCCCGGCATCCCCCGCGCGCCGCGCCCGTCCCCGCCCCCCGCCCGCCTTCCCGCCCGGCGGGGCCGGCCGCCATCGCCGCGCCCCGCCGGCAGCGCCGCCCGCGGGGGCCGCGGCTCTGAAGGCCGAGGGGAGGGCGGGGATGAGGAGGAGCGGCGGCTCCGCGCCTTCCCCATCTCCGCGCTGAGCGAGCGGCACCTGCCAGGCCCCGCCCGTGCCAGGCGGTGCGGTGTGCCCGGAGATGCAGTGCCCGGTTTTCCCCATCGTTAAACTCACGGACCGCTCCGAGGGGACAGCGAGGCTCTGCCCGCCCCGTGCGGCGCCGTGCCGTGCAGCGCAAAGCAATGCAGCGCAATGCAATGCAGCGCAAAGCAATGCAGCGCAAAGCAATGCAATGCAACGCAGCGCAGCGCGGTTCGGCTTTGGCCGCCTCTGTGCCGTCCTCGGGCGCCCCCTGGTGGCGCAGCGCAGCACGGCGCTTTCCCGGTGCCGTTCCGTCGCGTCTTGAAGGCGGATCCCAGCGGATCTTTCGGGCTGGGAAGGGACGCTGAGATCCGCAGTCGCGGTGATGAGCTGAAGCCACGCTGGACCAGGCCTGGAGCTGCACTGCTGTGCGCCGATGGTGCAGCTCATGGACTTAATGCCCCCGTGAGCTGTGCAGTGCAGCCATGGAGCTGCGGGCTGCCCTGCGCTCTTTGGAGCAGCACACAGTGCTCCTATGGAAACCGCCCGGAAAAAGCCATTGGATGTCGGTGTGTTCAAGACTTTGGTTTTCCTCTCAGGAATTTTGGCCAAGTATCTTTGCAGAGATTTCTACATCCAGGATTCCTGGCTGTCTGAACGAGCTTCAGAGTGCTAACAAGACCGAGAGGCACCGCTCATGAGAACTGGCAGTAATCCATGCAAACAGTGCTCCCCGAACTTCTGGCATGTGTGCCGTTACTTCTGGGACGCCGCTTTGCTCACGCACAGATTCTCACATCTCCCCAAGCTGTGGGATCTGCTCTGGCTGCCTCTAAATCAGCACAGCGCCTTCCTGGCAACGTCCACTATGATGGGCACTGTGTGCAAACCCTGCAGCAACCACAGCTGGGTGTACAGGTTGGACTCCATAGTGGAATTTATCCTCAGCAGAATGAACAACTCTGCAAGAAGGGGCTGCTGTCTGTGCCTGTGACACTGCTGCCATCTTCCCATCTTTCTGACACCCCGGGGTCCCTCACACTGCTGACCACATCCCTGTCTGTTTTCCTATGATGCTCTTTCGAATTTAGCCCAGCTCTGGTCTTTGAGCACGAAGCTTTTGAACAAAAAGTTCTTATTGCAGGTGTGCTCCCAAGATGATCAGTTTGAGCACACACCATTCATTCATCCCCCACATCCAGAACAAAATCCGCATCGTGTGCCTCCAGCTGCCGCTATCTTTAAGTACTGTTTTCGTTCCCTTCAGTTTCTCCTGAACTTTGACTGCTCCACGATAAATAAGTGCTTTATTTATGAAACAAACAAAGCTTTCTGGCACAGCCCGGATTTGTGCCTCTCGCCTTTCACCGCAGCCTTTCCCGCCCCGTGGTGCGAAGCATCGCAGCGCCGACCCGACAGCAGATGGCGCGGGGACCCACGGCACCTGCCGAGCTGCGGGACGGCTTCGCCTCCATCCTCGGCCGCTAAAGGGCTCCCTCGATGGAAGGGACCGGCCAGCCAAAGCCCTCCCCCTCGAGGACAGCAAGGCAGAGAACCTTAGGATCGTTAAGGTTGGGAAAGACCTTCGAGTTCCCCAAGCCCAACCCCAGCCCGTCCCCCCGCACCGCCCACATCCCTCAGCGCCACTTCCGCGGCTCCGAACTCCCCCAGGGATGCTGACCCTTGCACACTCCTCCAGCCCCGCAGCGAACAGCCCTGGAGCAAAGAGCAGAGCTGAGATTTGCAGCAGCAGAGCCCAAATTTCACGATGCTGGGCCCTTTTCTGAAGGTGTCACTCAGCTTTTCATTCATCCGTTCCATCTTTGGAGGAAGGAAGCGGGGATATGTGAGCTTCCAGAACCCGGCAGCCCTGCTGCACATCTCTGGGAACTCAGCAGGAGGGGGTGGCTCTGTCCAGGTCTGCAGCCATCTGCAGCACCAGAGTGCTGAGCATTGCACACTTCCTATGAGTCATCTCATTTCCCTGCCCCACGGGGCAGGACTCACGTCCCCATGGCTGCATCAGAGCTGGGGTAAGGCTTCAGCCCTCAGCAGGAACTCAGAGAGCCTGGAGGGAGATCCGTGGCCATCAGGACCACCTGGTGCTCGTGTCAACCTGCGTGGTGGCAGCTGGGGATGCTCCGCTCAGTGACGTGGTTCCCTGTGTGAGGCAGGGAGAACCCATCGCTCTGCAACCACCGCAGGGAGCTGCAGTGAGAAGAGATCAGCCTTTTTTCTCAAGGGACAGGTGACGTGTGGGTTGCTCTATAAGTAGTGCCTCCTATTTGTTTCCAGGGAAACCACAATAGATACAAAGAACACAATAACACGATTTGATAGAGCAAATTCTCAGCTCCTCAAATTCAAAGCTCCACAATCTTTCCTGAGCTGAGGGCCTCAGATCTGGACTCTGCTCTGCAGATGGGGCCTCACAAGGGCAGAACAGAGGGGAGGCAATCCGCTCCTGCTCTCTACCACCCCTCTTTTGATGCAGCCCAGGCTGCAGTTGGCTGCAAGATCGCAGTGCTGGCTCACCTGCAGCCTTTTGTCCATCAGGACCCCCAAGTCCTTCTGTGCAGGGCTGCTCTCAAGGAGTTCTCCCGGTCTGTACATATATCTGGGATTGCCCTGGCTCAGCTGTAACACTCTGCACTTGGTCCTGCTGAACCCCATAAGGTTCACAGACCCCCATTTCGAGTGCATTCCGGTCCCTTTGGATGGGAAGTTGAGATTGAATGTTAGGGAGCATTTATTTGCAGAGAGGATGGCCGAGCGTCGGCAAGGGCTGAATGAAGGATGGGGAGGAGCTCCCCGCGTCGGAGCTGTGCGGATGTGGCACCGAGGGATGCGGTGCAGCGCTGGGACGCGGTAGTGCTGGGTGATGGTTGGGCAGCGCGGGGTGCAGAGGAGACAGCGGGTGGCAGCGAGGTGGCAGAGGGCGCTGGGGGTGACGCTGGGAGCGCTGGGGTGGCATCGTGCCGTGATGGGCGCCGCGAGGCTGACGGCCTCCGTGCCTTCCTCCTCCTCCTCCTTCTTCTCCTCCTCCTCCTCCGCCCGGGGCAGTGACATCAGGCCGTGCTGGCGCTGAGCGCGAAGCGCCGCCTCCCCCCGCCGCCAACAAAAGTCCCCGAGCGCCCTGCGGGCCCCAACGCCGCACCCGCCGCCTCCCGACCCGCCCGGCCCGGCCCGGCCCACAGCCGCAGGTACGAACCGGGGCCTCCGGACCCCAACATCCCACCCCGCCCGCGGATGGGGAGCTCCGCGCCCGGCGCTCCCGGAGGGCTGCGGCCCCGCGGGTGGGCGAGGGTCGATGCTGCTCGGTGGGCGGAGGGGCACGGGGAGCACCGGGGGACTTGGGGGGGGTAGGCAGAGGAGGAGGGCGAAGTTTGGCCCCGGGGACAGAATCGCAGAACTTCCCCATCCGGGCCGGGTGCTGGCGGTGATGCTCATCGGGAAGTCCCAACGGCCGCGCCGCGCTCCTTCTCCCCGTGCCCTGCGTCGTTTTGCCTTTCAGAGCGGATAACTTTTGGGAGCCGAGGGGACCGGGAGAGCGGCCCCCATCACTGCGCAGCGGTTCCCAAACCCCGGCTCCGGGCTCCCCAAACCCCGCAGGTGGCAGCGGGGCCGCGCGTGGCAGCGGGCATTGGTCAGCGCTGAGCACCACGCGCGGATGCTGCCAGGAGGCAGCGATCGCTGGGGAAGCTCCGGAGCAGCCGCTTGAATTCCTCTCGAGGACGCAGCGCTGTGCTGGGATGCAGGGAGGGCTGTGCCGGGCCGGGAGGTGCAGCAGCTGCCAGCTGTGGGGTTGGATCCTGGGGTTGTTGCTGCTCCTCGTTGCTGTGGTTGCGGCTCAGCGCTTGCTTGCCATCCACAGAGCGCATCGCCAAAAGCAGGGGCAGCGCGGTCCCCTCCCCGCCGTGATTCCATCCCTCTTCCCCCACCTGCATCTCCATCTCCATCAGGCAGAAAGCCTTGCAAAGCTGCAGGGAGCTGTGTCGGGCAGGAGGTTTGATCCCCACGGAAGCCAGGAGCTTTTCTTAGCGTCCATGAAAGTGCTTTGCAGAGTTCTGCATAAAATCGGGCTTTTCTTTGAGAAATGAGCTGAATGCCCAGCTGTGATAGGGAGCTTTCCAGTTTGTAAGCTCAGCCTGGGAGCCATGTGGCCATCAGGCAGCAGCAGGCAGCTCTGCGCTCTTGATACCCGCGCGTGGCAGCAGGGTGGCACAGCACTGCTCCTCCCTGCCACAGACCTCAGATGGGCAGCAGTGGTACCCCAACGTCCCACTGCAGGACCTGGGGGCACAGTGTGTGTGTGAGGGTCGCTCCTGACTTCGGATCCCCCCCTGATTCCCTCCTCTTCAGGCAAAGCTCCCGGAGTTCTCAGCTCCAGCACAGCTGCTGCTCTGTTCCTTGGTGTCTGCGCTGATGCTCAGTGTTTTGTTGCATCCCAGCACTCACTGCTCTCAGGACTCCATTCTCTCACCAGATCAGCATCACTGTATCATCCTTTATCCCCAGTTACACCACTGGCATCCCAGAGTCTCCTTATGTCACTGCTGTGACATGGGGGTACAGGAGCACAGTGCCAGTCCCCCTCTTGTAGGGCTGTTCCCATGCATGGTGCTGTGGCAGCTGCTCCATACACGATGCCATTTGTTTGGGGCTGAATCCCCATGGCCTGAATGCAGTTCCCAGTGCTCCATCCTGCCCATTTCCCACCCATCTCCATGAGCTGATTCCTTCTGCTCTCTTCAGGCGTCTCCTTCTCTCCCTGCTCACATCATGGCTGTGCCAGCTGCTCTCTGAAGTGGAAGGCAGCTATCTCACCCCAGGAACTGTGATTCCCACCTACTGCTTGTCCTTTTGCCAGACCATGTAACAATCCTGCATCAAGAGTGAATATCAGGCAGCGCCAGTGCTTTCCTGCCTTTCCTTGTATTCATACTTTCACTGCAAAAAATCTCCCCACTTTTCACACAGCCTGAATCTCCTGTTCCCTAGCAATCTTCTCTGAGCACAAAATGAGCTATGAGACCTGAAACCAGGGCTGTGGGACCCCAAATCCAGGGCTATGGGACCCTGAAATCGAGCCTGTGGGATGCAGCAGTGGGGCCTGACAGCTGTCCTGCTTCAGGTGGAATGGGGCACTTTGAGAGGCAGCGTCGGAGGCAGCCCTGTGTTATCCCTGGTGAGGGGCTGATGGAGGTGCGGTGGTTCCTCTGTCTGCCCCCTAAGGAAGCTCCTGAACCCTGCTGAGCTCTGCCAGGAGGAAATAACAAAACAACACACTCTCCAGAGAAACACTTTGTGTCCTTTTAAGGCAATGCAAGGGCTGGGACTGGAGTGAGCTGGCTGGAAGGGAGGGATTTGGCACCGCTGTGCCCTGGGTAGGAAGCCCAGCCTGCAGGGCGTTGAGGAAAGGCTTCCTGGCTGCTGTGATCACACCCAAACAGCTCCGACACCCCTGGGGCTGCACTGCCTCCTCCTCCAGCCCCACACCTGCACTGTCTGTGTGTCTGTCCTGCACACAGCTGGCTGTGGGGCTGAGCCTGCAGCACCCTCAGACCCTCGTATCACCCAGCACCTCCAGCAAGCGTTTGCTTCTGATGTCTTTGTGACCACCTGAGGTTGCCTGTGGTCCTTCTACTGGCCTCCTTACCCTCAGCTTCTCCCCTTTGTTGGCTTTGAGTTTCTTGAGGCTTCCGTTGCCCCAGCCTTCAAAATACCAAGGCTGGGTTGGAGCTCAGCCATGTGTGTTCGCCGTTTGTCTCACTGTGGGATTATCTGCACATTTGAAGATCAGGCGGCTACTCATCACTCACCAGAGGCATTTCAGGAAAGAGGAGAGCAAAGGAGAAGCATTAACATGCTGCCAGGGAGCTGCATGGTCGGTTAGGTCAGTGCTCAGGTGTTGGCCCCGTGTCCCAGCCTTCGTACTCCTCTTCCTCCCTTTCCTTGCTCAGAACAGAGCCGTGAGCTCCCAGGACCTGGGATGCTGATCCCGCTGGATGCTCTAAGTGGGCACTCTGAGTTCTGCTGATTCTGCTCCTCAGCAGCATTATGAATCAGTGCAAACATTTTCTGCCCCTTCTCTCCCCACAGGATGCCAAACTGGGGTGGAGGGAAGAAATGTGGCGTGTGCCAGAAGGCGGTGTACTTCGCTGAGGAGGTGCAGTGTGAAGGCAGCAGCTTCCATAAGTCCTGCTTCTTGTGCAGTGAGTACTGCCCTCCCCTCGCCCCACTCCCTGACAGCAGTTTGTGTCCTGTTTGTATATATAAACGTTTATGAGGCATGTCAATGCTCAGTGGGTTTCCCCTACAAGCAGCCAGGGTGCAGGAGCAGTGTGGAGGTGTTCTGTTGTCCTCCAGGCTGAAGAAGCACGGATCAGCCCAGAGCACCGCAGGATGTCAGGGCTGAGCTTAGCCAGCATCCATACTGCATCCCTGCACCAGGGAATATTGAGGTCCTGTCCCTGGAGGTGCCTCAGATGCTGAAGGCTGGAGCATGAGCTGGGCGCTCCCACCAGACAGGAGGTGGCACGTTGCAGTGCTGGCCCTGGTCCTCCGCACTGCTTTGCTGGGAGCTGGGGTATGATCTGCCCCGTGTCTGGTGTGAGATGGCCTCCAGGAGCCAAAACATCAGGCAGGAGACATTGCTTGGGGAAGGGAAGGAGCTCAGCGCCGTGGGGAAGGGAGAAGGTTGTCCCACATCTGCTCGTGGAAGCACATCACCAGGGAGAGCACCACGACATGGGCTGCCATCCTCACGCTTTGCAGAAGGACCTCATCCTGCTCCTCGTGTGCCTGGCAGCTCTGCCTGTCCCAGTGGGCTCCTCCCCAGCCCTGCTTCCCAACCCCGTGCTGCTGAGCTGCTCTGAGCTCCTCCAGCTTCCCCAGCACTGCTCTTGGGCCCCTTCGGGAATGTGAAGCCACTATCTTTAGGAGAGAAAAACAAACACTGGGAGCTGATTTGCCAAGGAAATAATCAGAAAGGAGCCAAACCTACCACAGTGCATTAAACTGGAGATCAGCTCCGGGAGTGAGTGCTGATTGACTGCGTGGCGTTGGTCCAGCTAAGGCAATAGCACAGGCAGAAGTGTGATGCAAGGAGGCTGCCTGGCCTCAGAACAGCAGCAGCTCTTGTCTGGCTGTTCTGTGGGGCAGCTCAGCTGTTCTTAGAAAAACAAAGGGTTCTTCATGCGATGAGTGCGGTGTGCTGGAATTTCTGCGATGCAGAAACCGGGGGCTGATTTCTAGGAAGCAGACTGGGAAGGAATTTTTTTGTTGCATGACAGTGGTTGGGGCAGACGAGGAGCAGTGGATGCGGGGACTGAAGGCTGCAGCCACCCAGCGTGGGGGGAGAGGAAAGCAGATGCCATCGGCGTCACCACCGTTAGGACAAAGCCTTTTGAACCCGCTGGTGTCGGCCCCCACATCCATCCCTGTGGGTTCTGAATGCAGAACTGTCCCTACTCAGCTCTGGGCTGCTGTGTCCCATCGCCAGCCCATCCGTCGGACACCCACTCTGAGCCATGGGATGCACAGTTCCACGTCAGCCTGGATCCCAATCCCTATCCAGGGGACGGGGAGCACACAGTGAGCACAGGACCCTGCCAGCCCTCCTTAGATGGCCACAGGCTTCCTTCCCACCTCCTCCCTCCAGCAGTGCGTGGGGTTGCCTGCGGCCACGCGGGAGGAGCACCATATTTAGTAATAGGGCCGAGGAACGCTGCCTCCCCCCCGGATTGAGTGCACTGAGGGAGCTGTGTTTGCATTCCTGTGATATTGGTAAAGGGCAAGGAACTTTCCTGCTGGCAAGGAGCGAAACGGGCTGCTGGGAGCGTCGACATTTAAGGCGTGTGAGCAGGATGGGGATGGCTGGGGTGCAGCTGTAACAGGACCTGTTTTGGCGCTGGCTGCCAGCGCTGTGGACTCTGCCTTGGGCGTCATGCTCCGAACGGGGCAGGTAAACACTGGAGATTGCTGTGAGCCTCGTTTGTTTCCTGCTTCCCTCCCATCACGGTGTGCCAGGAAGGGTTGGGAGCTGACGTGGAGGATGAGATCAGAATGGGACATGAGCACAGCGCCGCGGTCCCCAGGCCCTGCTGCTGTCCCCTTGTGTCCCATCTTATGTCCCACGCTGACCCCATGGCTGGGACACCCACCTGGCTGGCAGTGCTGAGTGTGCCCTGCACAACCCCTCTCCTGGCACAGACCTGGGATGGCACATTGACATGAGTATCTGTGTGATTTGTGGGGAAATTTAGGATTTGTGCCCCGTCCTGGCTCCAAACCTGCCCCCACCCAGGGTTCCGGCAGCAGTGAGGTTAACAGAGCTGCTGCCTTATTTATTATCAGCCTTGTAGCCTTGGTGGTTGCTTCCTTTTAAAGCCAGACAATGTTCTTGTTGTGATCCTTATCTGCAGCCGTTTTGCATGCACTCCCTTTGAACACTGATCTTGTCTGGGGTTTCCTCGCTCCTTGAAAGCCGAGCTGTGCTGTCCCGTGTGAGGACTTGTTCTCTGCTGCTAACGAGCAGATCTGGATGCACGGGCTGACAGGGCCCTCCCTCTCTTCCAGTGGTCTGTAAGAAGAACTTGGACAGCACCACTGTTGCTGTGCATGGAGATGAGATCTACTGCAAGTCCTGCTATGGCAAGAAGTACGGCCCCAAGGGCTATGGGTACGGGATGGGCGCCGGGACCCTGAGCACCGACAAGGGCGAGTCTCTGGGAATCAAATACGAAGAGTGAGTTGAAGTCTTGTTTTGAAATCGGGGATGTTGTGTCCACCTTCTCCCTCACATCTGTCCAGATGTGCTCGGCTGTACCGCCCTGCAAAGCCCACTGAATGTCCAGCAGTCCCCAAGCTGCAGAGTGTCATGGATTCCCTGCTTCAGGGGGGACTTCCCATGTGCTGGGCATGCCACGTGGCTGGCAATAGGCCCACATCTGCTCTGATGTTCTCAGTGACATGCGGGCTCCACAGGCACGTCCCCATCGCCCAGCCCTGCTGCCCATCCCATCCCAGCACACAGCTGTGGGGCTGCAGTTTCCACGGGGGTCAACGCCATCCTGACAGCCCCTCCGAAATCGGGCTGGGATTTGCATTCCCACAGCTCTGCCCTCCTCTTCCCGTTCCTGCACCCCGTTAATGCGCTCCCTCCCGTCCACAGGGGCCAATCCCACCGACCCACCAACCCGAACGCATCCAGGATGGCCCAGAAGGTCGGCGGCTCCGATGGGTGCCCGCGCTGCGGCCAAGCGGTGTACGCAGCCGAGAAGGTGATCGGAGCTGGAAAGGTACGGATGGGGCACACACACACACACACACACCCTGCAACCCTGGCACCTAAAGGGGAGCCTTATCAGGACCCTCCGCATCCCCTCCTGTGGCCCCATCCCTGCCCAGCTCTGAACCCAAGAGTGCTCCAGGCTCACCTCTGTGCTGTGGGGTCAGGACGGTGGAAGGCCTCAGCTATGGGGCTGTGCTGGTGGCACTGGTGCTGCCCCACACATCGACCCCTGCACTTCATCCTCCCCGCCGTCGGTGCTCGTCCCCAGAGCACAGAAGCACGGAGTCACAGGAGCCTCCAGCACCGTACTGAGGCTCCAGCAGGGTCTGTGAGGGATGTGCCACGTTTCGGTTACCCTCAAAATCCCAGCGCCGGCTCTTGGCCTCCCGGTGTTGTTGATGTTTACAGGGACCCAAATCTGGCAAAGCAATTGTGCTCGAGAAAACCAGAGAGGATTCCAGAGCATGTATTCAATGTACTAATGTTCGCTGGATGACTCTCAGCTACCTCCTCCCCCAGCCCTAATTTCACATTTTCTTCCAAAAAAGGTTTGATGTTTTCCAAAGCGTTTATTTAAATTCCTCTGTGAGGGCTCTGGCTGCTCTGTGTGCTGCTCGGGGCCCGTGAGCTCATCTGTCCCCGGAGGGACTGGCAGGGCTGGGGGAGCTTTATTTTTGAACGCTGGCTGATTCCTGCATTCTTAGTGTCGATTTGCTGCCCTAGAGCTGGAGTTGTCTCCCCCCAGTGCCACCCCTGGGCTCAGGTGCAGCAGATCCTGGTGAATAACTCAGGGGATTTATTGTTGTGTTTTAAGAGAAGGACGATTGCTTTTCACCCACTGCACTGTGAAGTGACTGTTGAGGGATTGGGGGTGGTGAAGGCTCAGTTTAGGAGCCAATGTTTCCCCTCTGTGTCTTCACCACGGGGCAGGAGGGCTTTGCTGTGCTGAGGGTGGGGAGGAGGGCTCTTGCCAGACTTTCCATCAGCAAACCCCTTTGCTGATGGCTTTGGGTCAGAACCAGGGTCAGAATCCCTCCAAAGGGATCCCACCTGGTACCAAAGCTTTGCTGTCTCGTCTCCATTACCATCTGACTGGGTTCCTCTCCTGTCTCTCAGTCCTGGCACAAGTCCTGCTTCCGCTGCGCCAAGTGTGGCAAAAGCCTGGAGTCCACCACCCTGGCAGACAAAGACGGGGAGATCTACTGCAAAGGTCTGTGCCACGTCCCCTGCCCTTTGGGGCTGTCGCAGGGGGGTCCCTGGGCTCAGGTCCCCTCCAGTTGTCCTGGCTGCTGGGCCTGGAGGTGTGAGAATGGGGATGGGGCAGGGATCCGGGAGACGGTGACCCTGCAGCTGCTCTGGGGAGCGTTGCAGACACGGCAAACCCTGCTCTGCTTCAGGAGAACTGCTACGGTGCCCTCGTGCCACTGTCCTAATGTTACTCCTCCTCTCTCTGCAGGTTGCTACGCCAAGAACTTCGGGCCCAAAGGCTTTGGCTTCGGGCAGGGGGCCGGGGCGCTCATCCACTCGCAGTGAGGCACCAGGAGCCGCGCTCCGCTCCTCCTGGGCTCCTGCAGCCCAGCCCTGGGTTTCCGCACACCGCAGCGAGCTCCCTCACCTCCTCCATCCCCGCCTGCTGCTTTGCGGCACCAGCGCCTTCCCCTGCCCCGACCCTACGCTCCCCGAAGCTGCGGGAGCCCCATTGCCACCACGGGTCCCTCGGCACGGGCACACAGCTCGCTCCCACCCGCAGTGAGGCTCCCAGCGTTCCGCTCCGCGTCGCCCGTCCCGCCGGGATGAGCCGCGCTGCGCCGTGTCACCGAGCAAGGAATAAACATCAAAGCTGACCCAAGGCGTTGCCCGAGGGGTTGCGGGGTTGTTCCCCAGGAGCTCAGGATGGAGCGGGAGGACGGGAAGCGGTGCTGCTGCAGCTTGCAATGAAAGCGGAGGGGTTCTCCCTGCAGCTCCGCAGCCCCTCCTGCCCTCCCCTCGTGTGACCATTTCCTAGGCAGTGTTTCCTTCCTGCGCTTCGCGCGGGCGCTGCCATGCGCACACCGCGTCCAAACCCATCAGCGCTGCTCCGTGGCGCTGCTCCAGGCAGCCGTGCCCAGCAGTGCTAACAGCTCTGAGCTTTTCACCTACTCCCGGGTTGGGTGTTTCGTCTTTTTTTTTTTGTTTTTTTTTTTGTTTTTTTTTTGCTGGATTCTGATCCTCCAGCTTGGCAGCTCTCCAGGTTTAATTTGTTTTCACTGAAACACTTTGCTTTCGCTGTGTGCTTCTCTCCTTTGACCGGCGTGAGATACTCACGGATCAGCCTCGCCGTCTGTCCTTTCCAATCCGCAGTGGGACGGCTGCAACTGCTTCCCTCTGCTGGCTGCTGCTCCCCAGGCACGGCTCCGGACAGACGGACGGTTGTGTCTGCACATCTGTACCCATGCACTGCCCAACGCGCTGCATCTGCAGCACCCAGCCCTGATGGCAGCCTGGCGGCTGCAGCACTGGGGATTGGGGATGGGGATGGGGTACCCAACAGCGTCCAGAGAGATGCCCTGGGACGGTGGTGACAGAGCTGCAGCATTGAGCTCTGCTGGTTCAGCAGAATGAGACCCTTCTCTGGGTCTGGGACCAGAGGACAGAGGGGAGGTGACAGGCTCTGTGACCTCATGGCTGTGGGAAACTGATCTTCCCATGGTGGCTGGAGGTGGCGATGCAGTGAGCAGCCCCAGCTGGCGAGGGAAGAGACCGTGGGGTTGGTGGCCAGCAGCATCACTGACATCCCCACCTGCTGGAGCAGAGCTGGGAGGGACAGCCCAGACTGCTGGCTTCCAAATTCCTGGGGTACACCAACCCTGAGCGTGTGCTCCTTGCAGGGACCCACCTGCTCCACTCCCCCCAGAGCCCTGCGGGGCCGGAGCTGACCCCCCTCCGTGCCCAACATCCCAAACTGGGGCTGCTGGGACAGCGGGGAACGGTGCCAGCATGGTGATGTTGGCCTCGGGGAGCACGAACCAGTTCCTGACTGCACAGCGGGCCCTGCCCTGTTAATGAGGGATAATGAGGTGCCTCTCCTGGCGCTGCAGACTTGCCCCCTGGCCATGCTGGCTGCCAGCGCTGCCCCCGGCAGGCATCAGCCCCAGACGGTGACCCCGGTGCAGCTCCGTGGGGATTTTTTGTCCCCTTTTTTCGACTTTTTTATTTTATTTTGCTGAGGGCTCTGCACACTCAGCACCTCCGGGTTCATCCATCCGCCCGGGGTGCTGCAACAATCGCTCTGTTCAGCAGCTCATGGCCAGTGCCATGCACCCAGATGTCCCCACAGGCACAGCACAGCAGGGCCAGCTTCTGCCAGGGGCTGGCATGGGAACAGACGGAGCTGTCGTGGTCGGGAACAAGACAGGCTGGAAAGGCGCCGGTGTTTTGCTGCTGGGGAGGGAGGACTCCGGCAGGACCAGGCTGTGCCACACAGCCTCATCCCTGCTCAGCGCAGTCACACGAAGCTGGAGATGCTGTCTTCACTGTGGGACAGACTGGGAACACCAAATTGTTCTCCTTGAGGGGGGGCGCAGGGGGACAGGAGCTCTGTGCTGAGGGATTGGAGCAGCTCCTTTGGGTGCAGGGCTGATGGGTGCACAGCCGCCTTGGGATGGTGGCATGGACTTTTCCATCTGCAGATGTTCCCCTCCCAGCTCCTTCCTCACAGTCCCTTCATGGTTGGTGCTGCACCCACAGCATTGTGCCCAGGCAGCACTGCACCCTGTAGCTCCATGTTTAAGACCCACAGATCTCTTCTACAGCTTCTACTGCACCCCACAGCCCTCTGTCCTGGCTGCTTCTGAACCCCATAGCCCCCCGCCCCAGATAGCCCCGCACGCACAGCCCTCTGTTCTTGTTGGTGCTGCTCCCCAGAATCCCAGTGCACCCCCCAGCCCCTTCCTGGCTTAGAAGTGACCCCAAAACTCCCCCCGCCCCAGCTGGCACTGCACCCCATAACTCCACATGCAGGTGCTGTTGCCCTCCGTAGCCTTGCAACCATCCGGTGCTGCACCCGCAGCCCCCTGCAACCCCCAGCCCCGTAGGACTGCAGCTCCACATCTTGTCCTCTCCCTGCTGTGCCTTTGCCCACGCCGTGCCCTGGGCTGTTTGCACGGGGCCCCAGGACTGCACCCGCCCGCAGGCACCCCGAAAGCATCGTGCAGGTGGGTGCAGCGGGGCAGCATCGGGCCTGGCTGGGCTTCGCCTGGGCGTGAAGGGTGCACAGCAGGAGGGGCCAGGCGAGGCGGGGATGGAATGCAAGTGGGAGAGCGGCCGGGCGTGTAGCAACAGATCCTGGGGAGCGCGGAGCCGGGGATCCCACACGCTGCATGGGGCAGGACGCCGAGCTCAGCCGCAGGGACGGCGGAATGGGGCGTCCCGTCGCTGCCGCCCCGCTGTGAGAGCCGGGGGGGGTCGATCGGGGGGCACTGAGCTGCGGGGGTCCCGACAGCCGCGGGGGGAGGGGTGGAAATCCCCAGCGGGGGATGCGCGGCTGCGGGAGCTGAGGAGCCGCCATGACCCCCGAGAAGGTGCTGCGGGAAGGGGTGCTGGAGAAGCGCAGCGGGGGGCTGCTGCAGCTCTGGAAGAAGAAGCGGTGCCTGCTGACCGAGAAGGGGCTGCAGCTCTTCGAGCCCAAGGGCTCGCGTCGAAAGGAGCTGAGCTTCGCCCGCATGAAGGCGGTGGAGTGCGTGGAGTGGAAGGAGAGGCACATCTACTTCACGGTGGTGATGGACGACAGCCACGAGATCGACTTCCGCTGCGCCCAGGAGGACCCGGGCTGGAACGCAGCCATCACCATGGGCCTCGTCCGCTTCAAGAACCAGCAGGCCATCCAGGTGGTGCGGGCACGGCACAGCTGCAGAGCAGGTAACGGCCCTGCTGTGCTCGGGGTATGGGGAACCGGTGGTGGGATCCTGCCCCGAGGTGCTCCGATGGCCCCAGGATGGGGGAGGTCCTTTCCTGGGTCTGCGTTGCGCGCCCCCCTGCCCTGGCTGGGCTCTGCTGACACCCGGTGCAGCTCCCCTGCCACTCAGGTTTCAACCCATTGCACCCCAAGAGAGGGACGCACTGATGTCGTCCCTCTCACAGAAAGACACAGGGTGGGCTCTGCCTTCTGGCACGTGGGGTGGGGGTGACACCACGCTGCCCAGGGCTGCCCCTGCTCCTGCCCAGCACGGGCCGGGTGGGTGAGCAGTGCTTCTCTCCGCAGTGGTGCAGTACGACGCAGCTGCAGTGGGACAGCGCGTGGCTGTGCAGCATCCCCGGAGCAGGATGGAGACGGCGCTCAGCTCAGTGGGAGGAGGAGAGAATAGGATCCCAGCCAGCAACTGAGCCCTTGGGGCTCCCCAGGAAGGCCAGTGCAGGCACCGGCCCCAGTGCCATGGGGCGGGACAGTGAGGCACCAGGGCATGGCTGCGCCCACTTGGACCGATGGGGCAAAGGGCACAGCCAGGGCCACCACCAGGGGCTCCCGAAGGTGATGGATGTGGCCAGGCCCATGGTGGACTGGCGGAGACCCCCGGCCTCTCCTGCAGGACAGGGGATGGGATGGGTGAAGCTGACCTGAAGGAAGCAGCGCGGTGCTGAGCCATGGGACATCGGATGTGGATGGGGACACAAAGCCCCTGAGACCCCACATGGTGCAAGGACTGCAGAGGGGACCCCTCGGTCACCATGCCGGGATGGTGCGGTGACACGGCTGCGCCGCTGGATGCTGCCCTGGGGATGGCAATGTGACACTGTGGCCCCCAACTCCTTGTACTGACTGTACCCCCAACATGTCCTTCTGCTGCTTTGTTCTTTTTGCTTTGTTTTGCGGGACCACACAGTATATGGGAGAACACTAATCCTGCACAGAGCTTCACAGATTGTTCATAGACAACCCCTTAAATCTGCCAGCATCCCACAGCCAGGCTCCTGTGCCCCCCCACCCTGCCGTCCCCTGCTGCTCCCGTGGTGGCTGGGGTTGGGTTGGGGTCAGGGTTAGGGTCAGGTCTTGCTGCCAGGCGGTGCAGGCAGGACAGCAGCAGGGGAAGGGATCCCTCACCATGGGGCTGTGCCCAGACAGGCTGTGCTGATGTGAGTGCCCGGAGCTGCCGAGCTCCACAAGCTGCAGCCTGAGCCCCACAGCCCGGGGCTGTGCAGATCTGCTGGGAGCACACCCAGCTGCGTGGGAACAGCGCAGCACAGTGGCCCTCTGGTCCGGCCCTGTGCCAAACCAGCTCTGGGTGTTTCTGGGGAGGGACGGTGGCACGGTCAGTGCCTGCTTGTCATGTTGCACCATGCCCCTTCCAAGCAGATCTTGGATGGATTTCCACCCATCCGCCTCCCTCTGGTGTTGAGAATTGGGTTTTTTTAATAGGGTGTGCAGGGGTGAGCTGGGGGCACACTGTGTGCAAGCAGACCCACACGCATGGAGCACAGGGCAGCAGCAGCACCTGTGTGATTCCTGCAGGAAGGTTCTCAGTGGGGGGCTGGATTTGCTCCTTGTAAGGAGCCCCATGAGCTCTGCAGCAGTCTAAATGCTGCCCACATGAGTTAGCTGGCTGTTAGGGATGCAAGGAGTTCAAGGGGTGCTTCCAGCCCTCGCTTCCTAAAGCAGAGCAAGGACACACAGGAAGCTTCTCTAATGCTGTAGGAGGTGGGGAAACTGAGGCACAGCAGAGGGGTGAGAACCACACAGCCCCTGCAGCACTGGGACCCCGGGGGCACTGAGCACAGCTGCAGGTGGGCGCTGAGCCCTGGGATGGAGCAGGGTGCCTGGGGCTGCCTGAGTTCAAAGCCTGAAAATCCAGCTGTGCAGCTCTGTCCTGGGTTGGCACCCATGGTGCTGCGCTCAGCCCCTCGTTTGTCCTGCCCTCAGACCCTTCACAGCCCACCTTTGGATGCTCTCTGATAGCTTTATGTCCTCTATGTCCCTTCCATCCCCAGTGCCAAGCTCCAATTCCACGCCTGGAGGTGATGTCCCCAGGTCTCTGAGCTGTCCCACCCCCTCCCACTCAGCCCACAGGGTCTCCCCCACCCCCAGCCCTGCAGTGCCCTCAATGTTTGGGGTTGGCTCTGAGTGTTGGGATGGGGATGGCTGTGTTTGGGGTGTGAGGTCCCAGGGGACAGCAGAGGCTCAGCTGTTGTTTCTAACTCTGTCCTGGCTGCCCTGGGAAGCCCGCTGGCTCTGTAATCACCTCTGGGGTCAATGGAAAGGGAGACAACTCCTGGTAGAAGAATGGATGAGTGGGATGGCCCCAGGGCCAAGAGCTGGGGATGGGACCCACCAGCACTGCTGCAAAGCCACATGAGGGGCAGCAGCTTTGTGTGGGGTGTCCAGCCACTTGTGGGGGTCGGTTGTCTTGAATTTGGGGCTCTGACACCTTCAGGATGTGGCACACAGGGATATGGTCAGTGGGCATGGTGGGGATGGGTTGGGTTGGATTGGGCATCTCAGAGGTCTTCTCCAGCATTAATGATTCCCAGGGTCCAACCTCCCCATACAGCTTTGGGAATTCAGTGCTGGCATCCATCTCCTCAGAGACAGCCCTGCTTTGAATCAATTTGTCCCAAGCACTGGGGGATATTCTTTTGCAAAGAATTTGACCTCAAACTGATCTTCCCCATAGATTTCCAGATTGTCCCCATCCTACGTATGAAGAGCTCAGAAAGCATCTCATAAAACTACAGGCGACATCTCATAAAGCAACCCCAGTGTCTCCAGGCAGCTCCTCACTGGGTATTAGACAGTGGTAGGGACCCAAAATGTCCCCATGACATCAGGGGGATGGGGACACCCATACCTCCTGCTGGTCCTACAGCTCAAAGCCTAGGGCTGAGAGGAGCCCCTCTCCCTCCCCTCCTCCTCCGCCCAGGTCCCTACAGAGGACGAAACCTGAGCCTGGAGCCAATGGCATCCCAAAATTGCCTGCGCTGCACCCTGAGCCCCGGTCCCCAGGCAGGGCTGCGGGGAATGCAGGGCCTTTTGTCACCAGCTAAATTTGGTTCCTCTGTGTGCACAGAACAATCCCAAGGAGAGATGCTGGAGGCACAGCCCCGCGGGCATCTTGCCTTATAAAGGACGGCCGTAACACCTCCTCCTGCAGCCTGGGATCCACCACGCTGATCCTGTGTCTGCTGGGAGCAGAGCAGGTGAAGCCAGGATG
Organism: Tetrao urogallus; assembly: GCF_951394365.1. Taxonomy (NCBI): domain Eukaryota; kingdom Metazoa; phylum Chordata; class Aves; order Galliformes; family Phasianidae; genus Tetrao; species Tetrao urogallus. The sequence continues at coordinate 4,686,468 of NC_136837.1, read as the reverse complement.
GGACTGCCACTGCCACTGCCACTGCCACTGCCACTGCCACTCTCATTGCCACCACTACCGAGCCCACAGCAGCAGGGGGGCTGCTGCATCGCCCCCCCATGGCACAGATCCTGCAGGTGTCCTGGCAGTGGGAGGAGATGGGAACTGCACATGTTCAGTGGGACATGGGGCTGCTGTAGCCCCCATCGCTGGAGCTGCCCCATGCACGCAACTGCGTGTCCCTCTGTGACCATAATAGATGTAGGATTAAAATACCAGGCATTGTCCTGCTGGGCTGCACGCTGGGGATTGTTTGCTCCTAAATTTGCCCCTAAAAATATCCTGGGAACAGGTGCTGCTGCCCTATGGGCTGCACGGAGCCTCCCTCTGTGGGGACACCCGGCTGGGGGGCAGGGAGCAGCTTAGGAGGTGGAAACTGCTTGAGCATCCCAACCAGGACCTGGCTGCTCCTGAACCACAAACCTGCACTCAGCTCTAACCAAGCAGCTGGTGTTGCTGGTGGAACCCTCTCCCCATCACCCCCACCAGTGGGGATGTGCACTGCTGCCCTGGCAGCCCCATAGGCAGCACTGCTGTGGGTACATCACTGCAGCTCATGGGCTGTGCATACATCAGCTCTTCACCCCATCTCCTTTTCTGCCAAAAAAATAAATAAAATTGAGAGATTTTCTGCAGAGAGAAAAGCCATGCAGAGACACGGCCTCGCGAGTTTTGCCTCCTTGCAGGGCTTGCCCAGCACTGCGTGGGAGAGGAGCGGAGTGGGAAGCGCATGGGCGCTGCTGCTGCACCCTGGATGCATCCATCTGTGCACACTGGGCAGCGAGCAGCAGCAGAACTGACCTCATGCAAACAGCAGGCGTTGCTGTGAGCGCGTTGGGGTCACGGTGCAACAAACCCTGCTGCAATGCACGCGTGTGCCCGAGGCAGCACCCCAGGTGTGCGCTGCACGTCACGGGGCAGTGGGGCTCGCAGTGCACCAGAGGGGATTTGTGCTATTTTTACTGACCACTTGGAAGCCAGCTGAGGGTTAACACTCCCCCTCCGCCGCCGGGCCCCGCAGTGCTCAGCTCTGCAGACACCAGGCACCAGCTCGCAGGTAAGAGGGTCCCCCTGTGGGATTGCTGGGGATGTGGGGCTGTCGGCCCCCAGCTGTGGCTGTCAGTTCCATCTGAGTCGGCCACCAGCGCCGTTCTGGGGTGGATTGAGTCCTTCTGTGGTTGCTTGGGGTCGCTGGTGGGAGCGGGGAGGTGGGCTTGGAGTGCACCCAGGGTGGCTGCAAGGGGATGGCAGAGCTGGCTGCGTTTGATTTTACAGGGTTATTTCTTTGAACGTTTTCTCTGCTTTTGTGTTTTATGAAACTTGTTATGGCTGGAGACGTGTGATCAGAGCAAAATGAGCTCGTCCCGATCGTGTCTCCATCAGAGAGCAAAGTCTTTTACGGATGCTCTGGGTCTGGAGCCCCCAGGTCCCTGACACGAGCTCACCAGGCGCGTCCTGCTGCTCCTCTAGCCCTCTGGGAAGCCAAATTAGAACTATTTCGCCCTAAAACTTGGTTGTCCTTGGTAGAGGTCGCTGGGATGGGGTCTGGCGTGGGTCCCACCTCCTGGAACGTGGCTTTGTTCCGAGGGGAAGGAGAGGAACGCCACGAGGCTCCTCCAGCTGCTGCTGCGCTGCTGGGGCACAAAGGGTTTTCCATCCCCCCTGGGGAATTCAGGAAGGTTGGGGTCTGCCCTCAGCCTTCCCCGTGTGTCCTCTGGGGTGTTTGCTGTGTCACCAAAAACCTCCAAAAAAAAGCGTGAAATGGGCAGCTGATGTCTGACTTTTGCTAAAAAAATACATATGTCCTATTTTTGGGGTTATTCTCTGTAAACGCTGAGACCCAGCAGGCTCTGTGGGATGGGGCTCCTGTGGGGATCTGTGGCTTTTCTCCCCCAGCTGCAGTGCTTCAGGTGAGAGTTTTGAGGCAGTGGAGACACAGGGAGGGATGGGGACAAAGTGGGGGGACCTCTACCCATATACTGTGCGATGCTCAGCCTGGGGGCACCTCTCCAGGACCAGAGCAACTCTTCTTAATCGTCCCCTTTGCTGTTTAAAATGGTTCCCAAATTCACTGGGGGGTGCAAAGAGGTCGATGGAGGTGGAACAGCTGAGCATGGAGGAACACCAGCAGCTCCACCAGCACCGGCGAGAGCCGTTTGCTACTGAGATGCGCCTTCAGTTTGGATGCAAAGAGGGAAGGAAGATTCGACGGGCATTTTCCCAGTGCTTTTCCCACCCCTGGGCTCACGCTGTGAGCAGCCAGCAGGGGCTCAGCACACAGCAGCTGCCGGGGCATAGGGTTACTGAGAGCATTCCAAGTATGAAATGGCGAGCGTTCTACGGTTGAGCAGCACTGGATGCTGGGTCTGAGCAGAGGGGGTGGGTGACCCCTCATTCCGCCCATCCTGTGCACACCCAGACCCACAGGTCCCCACCCGGTGAGGAGTGGGGCAGGCACTGGGAAGCTCCATGGGGCACCAGGGCTGCTCCCCTCCATTGGCAGCAGCGGACCGACACCGTTTTGTGGCTTGTTTCATCCTCCTCTCTCCTGTTTGTTGATTTATTTACCAACCCATCTCTATATTTGCTTGATTATTTCTGCACGTTATTTATTTATTTGTGCCTTTGTGTGTTTTCAGATCAGCCCAGTGCCACGATGCCGGAGCCGTAAGTAGTGCTGCTTCACCTCCCCCCGGGGCTCTCCCACTCCTACCCACTGAGATGCTTTTTCTCTTTTAATGGGGTTCAGATTGGAGAACGCATTGCTTGGGACCTCTGTGCTGTTCCCTTTGTAAAAAAAATCACCTCTCTTCAACTAAAAATGCATAGCAACCTCTGTGTCCTCATTGGAAGCTTGGAGCTTTCTGAGGTCAGAGGACCTGAAAGCACGGAATCACAGAATTCTGGCTTTTTGAGAGGGGACTTTCAGCTCCCAAAGAGCCCCATCTGCTCAGCCTGACTGCAGGCAGGGCTCACTGTGGGTGCGAGTCCTTGCACACAGAGACACTGAAACCAATGGCAATCCCAAGGGAAACTTCTGACTGCCCCCTCCTTCTGATTCCCACTCACTGATGCTCTGTTCTCTCCTCTCCTTCACTGCTCCTGCCCAAATGCGCCTGCCAGCAGGGAGGTGAGTGCTGCTCCTTTTGAGAGGGATCATGATGCTCCCCTGCCTTTTCTCCAAGTTGGTTTTCAAAGCTTTTTCCTTCCCCTTTCCCCTAGAGAAAATCCAAGATCACAGCCTCGCGCAAGCTCCTGTTGAAGGTGAGTCCCGAGGGCTGGAAACTCCCTGGGTTTGGTGGAACGGGAGCTGTGTGGCTGGTGGGATGGTGGTGGGGAACGGCAGCTCCCACTCCCACCTCTCTTCTGACAAAGCTCACTGATGTGGGCTGTGGCTGATAGAGCAAATCTCCCCTCCCTTCCCCCTGTGTGAAGCTCTGAGCCCTCCTGCTCTGCAGCCCCCGTGTGTTGGTGCCCCTGGGCTGTGCAGCACCACCCTGGGCGCTCCCCTTGCTGTGGCTTGGGGAAGTCTCTGCCGCAGCAGAGCAAAGGCACACAGGTGCTGAGGTCAGCATCCCACCGGCACCTTTTGAGACCTCAGCAGTGGGATCTGCCCATCCACACCTCCACCGTCTGCTTGTGCCCGCAGAGCTTGATGCTGGCAAAGGCCAAGGAGGAGTGGGATCAGGAGATCGTGGACAAACAGTCAGAGAAGGAGAGATACCTGTCCGAGCGCATCTCCCCGCTGCACACCAGCGGTCTCTCCTTGAGCCAGCTTCAGGTACATCCCTGCCCCAAGCATGGAGTGGTGGCTGTGCAGCACTGGGGCCTTTGCTCACCTCTCATGCTGTGCTTGGCTGTAGGATCTGTGCCGGGAGCTGCACGAGAAGGTGGAGATTGTGGATGAAGAAAGATATGACATCGAAGCAAAGTGCAACCATAACACTAGGGAGGTAGGAAGGGGAAGGCAACTTCCACACTCTCCTGATCACCCCTCGTGGGTCTGAGCACTCCTTCTCACGGTCCAGCTGCCATCCAGGTGGGCTGGGACAAGGCAGTGACAGCTCTGGGTGCAGGGAGAGGTGGCCCTAAGGGCAGAGGCTTGGATCCTGCTGGGACTTGGGGTCAGCACTGACTGCTGTTCCACCAAGGCCTCCTTCCCTTGCCCCCGTGCAAGGCTTCCATTCAGTGACCTCCACATCCTGCCTTCCCCATGCTGCAGATTAAAGACCTGAAGCTCAAAGTGCTCGACTTGAGAGGGAAGTTCAAGCGGCCCCCGCTGCGGAGGGTCCGCGTCTCTGCCGACGCCATGCTGAGAGCTCTGCTGGGCTCCAAGCACAAGGTGTCCATGGACCTGAGAGCCAACCTGAAGTCTGTCAAGAAGGAGGACACAGAGAAGGTGGGTGGATGGAGGGATGTGCAGTCAATAGGTATGCAGAGGTCAGGCTTAGTAAGACTATCAAAACAAATGGAAACGCTCACCAGGGCCATAGGCTTGCAGCAAACTCCCCAAGGATCAACCTCCAGAAAGAGACCCTTCCTCAGTGGTGGTCAGCACTTAAATGGGATCTAGGAGAGGTTCAGCCAGGCTCCACCCCTTCCAGCAGCACAGGTGAATTGGGTGAATTGCCTTCACCTGTGCTCCCACGGCTGACTCAGTGCCTGCCTCAGGTGGACAATCAGATGTTCAGGCTGTGATCAACATTTCCTGTATGAGGGACCTCCCAGGGCTGCCCTTGTCCTTCAGCCTCCGAGGACTGTCCTCATGCCTCGTAAGCCTCAGAAATAGCAGGTTGAGCTCATTGTGTGGATCATACGACCACCTGGGAGCTGTTGGGCTGCACCAGGTAATGGCAGATGATGGCAATGGAGGATGGTGTCTGTTGAGCTGCAAATGCAGAGTTTGGTCTTTGGTCTTCTTGGGTGCAAAGAGAGCTCTGATTTGGTGCAATCCCAGCTACAAACACCCAGGAGACTCCCAAGCACAGATTAGATAAGAGAGAGCCAGCGCAGCAAGCACACTTGGCAGCAGAGAGGCAGCCCAGCTCACAGCAGCTCTGCAGAGATAAGAGAAGGGAGTGAGTCCCAGCATTGCACTGGGACTTTCTTGCCTTGGCTCCTTGCTTTGGTCCACCTTGTGCTTCGTAGCCACAAGGAGATGACTTTCAGGTCAGACCATCCTGGCAGTTCCACACAGAGTGCTTTGACAGCCCCAGAGAGTCTGGAGGACTTTTTTTCAGTGCCTTGTTCAGGAATCGCAACTTTTTGGTCCTTCCTGGAGCAGCAACAAAGTTGGGACGTCCAGATTCCTCCTAGAAGAGCTGTGCTGCTATCCCAGTGCCTCTCCTCAAAGATCACTGCGTTTTACCTCCTGGTCCCAGCTCAGCAGTTTGCACAAAAGCTTCAATTTTCTGCTCATTTTTCCTTTTTATTATTTTCCCCCCGTTGTTGCTTGTAGGATGTATTTTTCAGCCCTTCGGACAGAAAACTGCACTTACAGGTCTCAACGCCAGGTGGTGATCAGATCTGAGTTTATTTTAGATGCCGTGAGACGATTTGGGAGCGCGGCTTGTAATCTATGAATGCCTGTGGGCCGGCAGAGCCGGTGCCTGGGCACGCACCCAGGGCTGCCTCCTCCCCATTCTGTCCTATTGGGTTCTCCCTGCACCTCCAGCACTCCCAGTCCCATCCAAGCTGAGCTCTCCTTGCAGTGAAAGTGCTTCTGCTTGCACTCGGTGCGCTGCTGTAGAACTGGAATAAGTCCCACATCAGCTTCATCCTCCTATGGAGAATTTCAGATTTTCATGCAGCTTTGGGTTGGTAGCCTCGTGCATCCAGAGCTCCCTGCTTCAGCTCCCCTTGGCCAGCCCCGCGCTCAGGGCAGAGCTCTGATGGAGGGGGCATTTGCAGGAGGGCAGCGGCTGGCCGCGTGCAGGGCTCCGTGCAATGGGGAGGGGAGCCGTGGGGCTGCCAGTGCTCTGTTCCCACCCCCTGTCCCCGTTGTCCCCCATCCCCCTGGCAGGAGCGCCCTGTGGAGGTGGGTGATTGGCGCAAGAACGTGGAGGCCATGTCGGGGATGGAGGGGCGGAAGAAGATGTTCGATGCTGCCAAATCCCCCACGGGACAGTGAGAGGTAATCGCAGTGAGCGTTATCCCGGCTGGGATCCCGGTTCCTTGGGCCGCTTTTTGGGAAGCTCCTCTTCTGGCCCACTGCTCTGCTCTGTTTCTCTCCCACAGGAGCACCAGGACAGAAGAACATCCCCAACCCTTCTGGCTGCCCCCTGGTCCCCCGCCTTGCTGCCCCTCTGTCCTCTTTGCACCCTGAACTCCCCACTGAGATGAATCATGTGGACAACCACCTAGGAAGGAGATCTGAGCTTCTTCCTTTCAGCTCTGCCTTTCTCCCCACTCTCAGTCTCACCCACACAAGATGTGCTCTTGGAGGGGCCCCCACCCCCTCCCAACTCTGCAGAGAGGGGACAGCCCCGCTCCCCCTATTCCCAAACCTCCAGCACAGCCTGAGATGTGCCCATGTGGCTGCATGTGTATTAAAGGATGGTCTCTGGGGCCGAACACTGCATGAGCTCATCTCTGCATTGGCCAAGAGTAGGTGCGGGTACATAGCAAGACAGCCCGGTCCTTTCCTGTGCCCTGGGCTCAGCCTTGCACGGAGATCATCTCTTCCAGCCCCCATCACACTGGTATCCCCAGCTCTGCTGAGCCCCCACCCCAGCCTCCCCATCCCCCTGTCACTTCCTACATCACTGCAGAAATGGGGTGGGTGCACCCCACAATCGTGTCTCCCACTTGGACGTGGTGCCTTTGGGATTGGAGATCCCAGTTCGGCCACGGTGCCACTGGGTGGGAGATCCACCATCACGACCCCAGCAACAAACACGAAGGGTTTCAGCTCTGACTGTGCTGCCCTTGTGGGCACTGTGCCGAGGCTGCGTCCTGGGATCCCCAGAGGGAACTCACACACATGGCTGTGATTCTGGCAGGGGAAGAAAGGTGTGGAGGGAGAGGCAATAACTGTACCTGACCGACTGGAATAGCTGGAAAATGCAGGGAGGTTTCATGGAAACAAAGCCTTCTTCAGAACTGAAACAGAAGCAGAAAACCCAAGCCGAGTTGGGGTCGAGAACGAAGCTCTGAGCTCAGCACAATTATGATAATTGGGTACTTTACAAACAGGGGTGGTGTTTGTGGGGCAGGGAGGGATGGCAGTGAGATGAAAGGCAATGGAGAGGTGGGTGCTGTGGGACCGGGCTCTGGTGGGCACCGCCTGGATGCCCAACACATCGCCAAATCCTCCACGCTGAAACGCCGTGTGTTGCAGCACAGCGATGCCCAGGGCTCACCAGCACACCCTGCAGCCAGGAATGCGCTCGCTGCAGGCTGTAGCTGGCTCTGTACGGTCAGATCGGGTTTAAATTGAGGGGCAAATAGAAAAAAAGTTCATCGGCTTTTCCAAATATCTTGTTTCCCCATCTCTGCATCCTGCTCTCATCCTTCCCTGGTGGAAACCCCTTCTTACCACCATGGATTGCCATGAGTGATCATGCACATTTTGCCCTGGGAGTGTTTGCAGCCCTGTTGGTGGTGGGAGCTGCAGAGGGAGGGCTGGGGGCAGCGGGCAGCCCTGGGTTGGGTGAGCGTGTCCCCACAGCCCCTCCAACCCCACGGCCCCTGCAGAACGCTGCACGAGGTCAGTGCTAGGCTGCCAGCTTATGGAGAATCTAAACTCTGACCCGTTGCTCATATCAGAGGGAATTCCTCATTAATTACAACTAATTTCCTGTGCTATGAGGGATGCAATCTGCCGTGCAGCTGCTTTCCAGCTGGCAGCATCAGTTACTTCATGTAATGCAACCTGAAAGGCTGCCAGTGACGCTGCTCCTGGGGGACAGCCGTACCTCTTCATCATTAGCTGTGGCCATGGGGCATCACAGGAGATGGATTCTGCCTGAAGAGGCCTCTGCAGAGGATGGCAGGAACCTGAAGGACTCTACAGCACCCCTAAGGCACCACAGAGGCAGCTGTGAACCAAGGCATCCAGTGTTTGTCTAAAATCTTTTCTTCCTTCCTTGGTTGGGATTTGCTTGATTTCTGAGCAAAAATGAACCGAGCTGGGATGCCTTCCTGCTTGGCTTCCCTCTTCCAGTGGAGGTACCTCCGTGCTCCCAGTTTCTCACCCTTCACACCCACCTTCCCCAGAGCTGGAGGAGTTTTAGCCAGGGAGCAAAGAGCGATGGAGGAGCAGAGCAGGGGCCGACGTCAGGACCAGCGGATGGGTGGAGGTGCAGGATGAGCTGCTGGGCCCCGGGGCGAGGCTGAGGAATGCCCCAATTACAGCACAATTATGAGAACTGGAAGCTCTCCACTGCCCTCAGCCAAAGAAACACGCGTGGGGATGAGGCACAGGACAGTGTTCCCAAGGGAAATAATCCTGGCCGATACTGGCCTGGCTCCTTAATGGGTATAAATGGGTGTCCTCTGCTGCTCTGCACCAGGTGAGGTTCTGGCCTCCTGCTCCATTCCCAGGAGCAATGGCTGGAAAAGCCACAGCTCAGAGGGAAAGTCCAAACAGAGATAAATATTGAGGGAATAGATGGGGAACAGTGATGATGAGATAGCAAAACCTGGTGCTAACTCTGGCATTTTCAGCATAGCAGAGATGAAGGACAATGATGAACGCGCTCAGAAGGTTCTTGCAGGGCTGAGATTTGGGGATAAAATGGCAGATGACCTTACAGGGAAGATCCAACATGAGTTTGTGCATAAACGACTGGCTCATGATTGGCCATTGCCAACGTTGGAGTGACAGTTTGGGGTTACAGCAAACACGAAAAAACATAGAAAGTGGAGGAGAAAGATGAGCTGACCGCTCTGGGGCAGCAAATGTCTCACACCAGTGGTGTCCTGATGGCTGGAGATCAACGCTTTGTGCTGCCAAACAGCTCAGCTTGAGGCAGCCCAAAGCAATGGGGAGGTGGGAGCTGTTCCTGTGGCAGGGAACAGAGCTGGGAACTCCGTGCTGGAGGAGAAACTCACAGAGGGGTCTTTAAGAGTCTCTTTAAAAGGGGTCTTTAAACAGGCTTCTGAGCTGAACATAAAGATCAGGGCAGTCGGAGGGGTGAGCATCACCAGTGCTGATCCTCTGCCTGACCGCTGTCCGCTAAATCCTGGCTACGATTTCTTCATCTTCATCATAAAAGGAATCACAAACCACAAGGTTTTATGTTCCTTTTCTCCACAGATCCTACCTGGGGGTGTTCTTTCACTGCGCTCAGCCTAATCCTCCTAAAAGTCCTGCTAAGTCCTGTGCCTCAGTGATATCCTTTGGCAATGAGTTTTGCAAGTAAAGCGCTCGCCGTGCATTAATCAGAAAGGTTCATTGCTCTCTAGCAGCTCGCTGATGCTGGACGGCTATATATAGTTTGTCAGCAATTAGTGGGACACTTACAAGGTTATTTAAGTAAGTTCTTTTCGTTGTGCCGCAACTCACGGAACTCCTTGTATGGGTGACAGCACTTGAAAGGCAACAGTGACAGCAAAGAGAAAGAAAAGCAGAACCGGCTCAGGGTGGGAGGCCCGTGGCACATAGATGGCCTTCAGAGATGGAGTTTTGCTCAGGAATTTTTGGTACAAAGGGACCACTGGGGCTGCTCAGGTCTTGGCACACCTGGAGGAATTGGGGAATGGGGTCCGGGGAGCAGCCAGAGGGACGATGGGTTTGTGGGGCTGAGGATGGGCGCCCCAAAATCCCCGCTGGGTCGGCTCCCTCAAGTCCTTCTGCCTGCTTCCCAATGCAGCAAAGCTCACAGCAATGGAGAGGCCACAAGAAGTCCAGAAAGAAAAAAAAAAGGCTTCAAGGAGCGTGGCACCCTCCCATCTCTTTGGGCACGCTCTGCACCCAGCCGGAGGTGTTTAATGACTGTTTTGGATCCCGGAGAGCCAGCGGCTGCCTCCTCCCACGCGCCCACGGTAATTCACCTCCTCCAGCCTCTCGCAGGAGGCGGTGACGGGCGCAGGGTGCTGGTAGAACAGGTTCTGGGCTGGGAGTTGTCTCCAAAACCCTGGGAGACCTGGATGGATCCAGCCCAGAGCGCGGGTCTCGCTGCGAGCCCTGGCACAGCAGGCAGTGAGCTGAGCTCTGCTTTGCGTGGCACTGCTGGGCAGGGCGGCTTTTGCACGGCGCTGCTAGTAGACAAATTACAGCCCTGCCTCTGTCCAGGTAGATAAGAGACCATGTGATGCAGCGGGGTGGAAAACGGGCTGCAGGAGGGTAAAGGTGCACAGGGAAATAACCTTGCAGGTTCCCTCCCTCCTCGGGCAGCCAGTCCACGCCAAACCACCTTAGCCTGGATGCTTGTGAGGTTTTGGGGCTGCCGGAGACCCACGAGAAGCAGTGATGTCTTTCAGCAGGAGGAATTGGTCTGACCTCTCCAGGTGGGTTAGGGCAGCGAGGATGGGGTCAGGGTGGGCTGCTGGCACTGCGGGCTGTGGGGAGGACGGGGGTTGCTATCGGGTGCTGGTGCTGCCCCATCAGTTCTTGGTGCTGGGGGGGTTTCTCGTGGGTCGGTGAGACTCGGAGTGGTTTTGTTTCTTCTGCCTATGGGAGAATGGAAGCAGCTCTGGAGAGTTATCCTCACCCCGTGCCAGCTGTGTTCCTGGTTTTGGGGTCCGTTTGCTGTTCTCTGTGCTGGTTCTGGGAAGGGCTGTGGGGTTTTGTGCTCTGCTGTGCTTGCGAGGCCCCCATTGCATGCCCAGGCTCTGCCCATCTGATTCATCCCCACGCCAAACCTGCCTGGCCCCATGGCTGTGCCCTTCCCGAAAGGGATTTGGGTTCCAATGGGAGCTCCTGGGCTGGGGGAGGTGGGGACAGGGGGCTCACACGCAGCCCAGGGACGTGGGGTCGGTGCCGGCATTGCACACACCCAGAGCTGGTCACAGTGAGTCACACACAGCCCACAGAGCGGCATAAATCCCTGCCTGGCTGTTGGCTCACCCAGCCAAACGGCCTCTAGGATGGCTGTAGTTTGGGGTAAAACACCCAATGGGATCAGCCCAGAACTGGGAACGGATCCCCCAGTGCTCAGGGACTGTCAGGGCGCATCAGTGCCTCTATCACCGGGCCCTGGGACAGATCCAGGGTGCATCCAGACCCCATCCAGGGCCACCTCCATGCCCAGCAGGTCCTGTGTCTGGCACTTGTACAAGACAAGAAGGCGGTTTCTCCTCCCATGAGATGAGACAGCATTCCCCGAAACAGCGGAGATGTCAAATATCTCAGCACTAATGATTAACAGGGCAGGAGAGGACAAGGCAGGGGAGAGCTGCCAACCTCCTTTTACTCATCTCTTTGAGGTTAAAAAAGGTAATACAGTGAGAAAGGAATCCCTCTTTGAAACAGCAGAGGGAAAGATTGGCAAAGCAAATCCATAGCCTGATGTGTGGATTATTTAATTACCAATAATGAGAAACTGCACGTCAGCAATGCCAGTTATGTGCTGCCTGCAGGAGCCAAACAAATGCGAGGCGGGGAAACCTCAGTTTCATTTTGGAGCCTCTGTGTGCAAATCAAAGTAACGCGGGCTCGGAGTTTTGGCTCTGTTGTCACTGTGGGAGGGACACACGGCAGCTCCTCTGTCCTTGCAAATGCAGCCGGGTGGCTCTGCAAGGGCAGCTGAGCTGTGCAGAGATGTTTGCAGGCAAATAGAGGGGAGCACTGCTCAATGCTGGGGATGCTCACAGCGGAGCCCCACGGCAGATCCCCAGCTTCCTCATCCATCGCTGCTGCACCCCACGCCACGCTGTGCTGGGGGTGATGGGGTGGAGGAAGGCAGCACACGCTGTGCCATGACCCCATCCCTGCTCTCCGTTCCGCACCGCTGCCCCTGCAGCCTCCCCGCCTCCGTCCACCAGGAAGAACAGAAGCTGCGAATGGTCGCGGGGGGTAATGTGGTTTAATTTATCACCCAACCTTCATTACACAGTAACTCACAGAGCGCACGGTGAGTCGCTGTGTCCGCATGGTGCTGGACCCGGCCGTGCTCTGACTTTCACGTTCTTAAAATCAGCTTCAAAGCAAATGCTGGGCCTGGGTGCAGCTGCACGGAGTGCTGTGCGGGGCCGGATCCTGCAGGGCTGCGAGTGTTCACAGCTGGGTCAGGGCTGGGGCTGCAGGTACACGGATGCTGTTGTGAAAACTGCACGGAAGCCTGGAAAATATTGCCTAACACAGTGGCAGAGAGAGCGGGCACAGTTTGCATGGAGAAATGAACCTTGTTTTCCAAACAGCTCTGTATTCAGGTCGGTGTTTCAGCCTCAAAGCCATCACTTTGTCCGGTGCCAAAATGGCTCTTTAGATGGGATGAAGAACGTAGGTATTTTGGTTTGAGCTGCGGTTATAACAAATTCCTGGTCCTTCTGGCTGTGGGTGCCAGGGGAGATCTGTGTCCTTCTGCCCCTGGGGCCTTTTGCACACTGAATATTAAAAGGCCATCCCCATAACCCACGTTGTGGCCACGACCTGCTGTTGCTTGTGGTGACCCAGCCGGGGTGTGTGGTTGGGATCCGTGCTGCGGTTCCAGGGCTCTGCTGAGTTACAGGTGAGACATCCTCACCCAGATAATCTCGCTTAATGTAGGGATTCCTTTCTGATGAACGCAGCCCTGAATGGGATACATTAGGAGTTGGAAAGTCAAGTGCTTGCGTTGGGAAACGTGGGGATCAGTTGGGTGGAGCAGGAGTGCTTTGCAACACACGGTTCGTGTTGGTGTCCCCTCCCCTGTGCTCAGCAGTCCCACACCTCGACCATGGTTGGATTTTTGGGTGGTCCTGTGCAGAGCCACGAGTTGAACTCAGTGATCCTGATAGGTTCCTTCCGCCTCTGGATGTTCTATGACTCTGTGATTCCACATCTCCTTCCAAACAGCCTGGCCAGGCAGAGGACACTTGAAGATGAAGAGGAGCAGCAAAGGGAGCGCCGGCGGAGGCACCGCAGCCTGCTGTCCTCCTCATCCGTGGATGAAGACCACCCCAGCCCCGGGAAGGACCCCAGCCCCGCTCCCAGCAGGTGGGTGCCAGGTGCCAGCCATGGCCTGGGTGCTTCTTGAGCTGAACTGTGCTGGAGCAGAGAGGTGCCCCATCGCTAGGTTAACCTCACCTGTGGGCTGGAAGCCTCCCCTTGGTGCTGGGTGCTGAGGTCTGGCCCTGCTTGGTCTCTCTGCAGGCCCCAGGCCCCGGTGAAGCCGATGGCTCCCGAGGAGGGCGAGGAGCGTAAGCTGACGGAGGTGCTGAGGACAAAAGAAGGGAGACGGATAAGGTCACCAATGGCAGTGTCTGAGAAACCGAAACAGGAGAAGGAGCAGCAGGAGGCAGGAATGAAGCCACACGAGGGGCAGGAGAGCATCACGGCTACAGAGCGGGGTCAGGATACAGCCCCAGCCCCAGCAGGAGAGCAGCACCCAGTGCAGAGCCATGAGAGGAAGGTGACAGCAAGAGGACGGCTGCAGGACAGAGAGGGACCGAGCGTGGGGACACTGCGGGGAGAGCAGAGGAGGGAGGAGGAGCAGCAGCGAGTGGCTCCAGAGCTGGGGGGCTGCCGGCTGCGCGAGGTGAAGATCCTGACCCGAACCAGGAGCTCCAGCACGGAGGAGAAGGCGGCCTCAGAGGGGACCTCACCTCCAGCCCAGCAGGTGAGCGGGACCTGGGCACGGTGCTGAGCCTTGGGCTGGGAAGTTCTGGGTGCTGGAAGGACAAAGGAGAACCAAAGGGTACCAGGAGGGAAAGGCAGCCTGCAGGCCGTTGGGGAAGGCGTCTTTGGGGAAGTGCTTCCTGGCCCCATGGTGCTGCTGGCTGAGGTCAGGGTCTGTCCTCGCCCTACCACACGCTTTAGATGGGTGAGGAGGATCCACAGTCCCACCTCCTCCTTTCCTCACTTTGCATGTGCCACTAGGATCGCCTTCTCCTGCAGCACTGCCAGTTGCCATCAGGTTTCCCTGAAGGGAATTTGCAAATCCAAAGCAGACAGCCAAAGTTTGGAGGGTCAGGATCTCAAACCACCATCTCCAAACCATTTCCACCCTGGCTTTTCTGATCAGTGCACCTGAACCTTCCCTGCAAACTCTGCATGGCTGCATCGGATGTCTGCTTTTTTCCCAGAAACCACCCAGGAATCCCTCAAAGGAGGGAATGCAGCCGCCTCCCAGCCAGGAGGAACCTACAGAAAAGCGGGATGCCCCTCCAGCTCCTGCCACCTACAGCACCTCCATCAGAAGAAGCAGCCCACGAACGGTCTCCTTTCGGGTAAGAGCAAAACAAGGGTGAAAAGAAATAACATTAAGGCAGTGGAAGATGAGAGCAAGGAAGGGTTCTTTGGTCTCCAGGCACAGATCCTCGTCCAAAATGTGCACTTGAAATCCACCCTTCGGTCTGGGCATTGCTCTTCAGTCTTTCTTCTGTTTCTGTTCTTCTCAGATCAAAAGTCTGCAGCATCAGACAGTGTGTTTGTGTGCCTTGTGCTGGAATGGAAATCTGTGGGAAGGGGGGAGAAAACAGGGAGCTCGTTGTCAGGGAGATCCCAAAAGGTCACAGACACAACCGTCCGCCCTCTGGCATTTCTGTTCTTGAGAATGCCAAATGAAAAAAAGAAACATCCATCCTTCTTCTCATTTCTTGATACCCCAGGTTTGAGATCTGGCTCTTCTGCAGGTGAAAGCAGAGCATGCTTGAGAATGGGGAAGCTGAGTCTGACCCAGGTTCTCTTGTTCTTATCTGTTGCTCCTAGATTCCATCCCCTTTTGTCTTCCAGGTGATCTCAAACAAACAGAAAGAAGAAAGTGAGAGTCCTCTCGCAAGAAGGTCAGAGCCCCCCACCTGCTGCCTTCATGGGCAGGGATGGTCCCTCCTCTGTTCTCAAAGGGGGGAGGAGGGGATGTTTCCTAACCCTGGGTCTGCAAAACGTTGGCCCCAGGCTGCAGGATGCTCAGAGGGATGCACAGCAAACTGGGAAGATGGGGACATGGCTCAGTGGGCGATGGGTCGATGGTTGGACCTGATGGCCTTAGAGGTCTTTTCCAAACTTAAGGATTCTGTGATTCTAAGACGAAGCCCAGATCTGGTTGTGCTGGAGACAGTAAACTGGGGAGCCAAGAGTGTGGGCCATATTAATCCCCACAGATCTGGGTCACGGTTGGGGATGGAGCTGCTTCCCTGGCACATGGGTGCAGGATGAGTGCCTGGGTTGGATGAACTCTCCTCCTACCAAGTGGAGCCCCCAGGGCCGTGGGCTGAGGCGAGGAGATCCTGGGGGCTGCATTCAACACCCTCCCCTGTTCTTCACCAGTGCGAGCATGAGGATCCCAGGCAGCAGCAGCAGCATTGAGGAGAAGCTGGAAAAGTACACATCAGCTGTGCAGGTAGAGAAACCAGGCTGGGAGGTGTTTGGAGGGAGGGAAGGGGTGGTCTGGAGCTGAATGAGAAGAGGGACTGAGCTTCACCAAAAAAAAAAAACCATCCCAACGGGGCTGAAGAATGTCTCGTGGAAAATGGATCAGCCTCGGGGTTTTAGGAGCAGAACTTTGGAGAGGGTCGTGGGGATGCTGCAGGGTTCTGCTGGGCAACCCTGAGAGCTGGAGAAGGTCAAGGAGGGAGCAGACTGTGAGGTCTGCTCTGCACCCCGGGGGTGAGCACAGCCCCCACTGACAGCCCTCCCTCTCTTGCAGCGCTCGGGCTCAGTGAGATCTTCCCTGACTGTCCAGAAGAGCCTGATGCTGACTTCAGAGGGGGTGGCCAGCAAACGCAACTTCTTCGAGGCCAGCGCTCCCAGCAAGGCAGAGCCGCTCACTGCCAGGAAGGTGAGGGGAGACATCAGCTTTCTAGGGCAAATCTAGGGCATTTTGGATACAGATGTGTGGACATCAATGTGCAGTGTGACAGGCTGCTGTCTAGATGGGTTTGGTGGGAGGTCGGTGGTGGCTGTGTGGGCAGAGCAGGGATCCGGCCACCGAAACTGCGTGCTGGCAGTGAGTGGGTTTGTATTTGGGGAGCTGGGACAGAGCCAGTGCTGGTCCTCACCTTCTGTGGATTGGCTCAGTCTCCCTGTGCCCTGGGCACAGTCCTGGGCTGTGTTTGTGCAGTGAGAGAGCTGGAGCTGTAACCCTGCTGTCCATCTCTGTGCCACAGGATAACCTGAAGATCCCGGGATCGGTGACGTCGCGCATTAACCTGTGGATCAGCCGAACTCAGGAGCCTGCCAAGGAGGAAAAGAGCAAGGTAACAGCTTGTGCCATCGCCTCGGGATGAACCCTGAGACCTGGCAGCCTGGTGGGACACGTCCCTGCATCTAGAGGGGCAGATGGGGCTGGAAGGGCTTGTAAGATCTTTGGTTGAACCCATTAAGGGCTCTGATACTTCACATGGGCTCTGTGGAGCTTGAGGACCTGCTGTGCACCAAGCTGTGCTCGGGGTCTGGAATGATTTACATCCTGTGTGCAGGATATTCCCCAGATGATGATGTCCCACAGCTGCGGGGACTCAGACTTGACTCCAGGGGCACTGATTTGGGGGAGATGGGGAGGAGACACTTTGGCTTCCAGGCAGCTTTCTGTGCTTGGAGAGATTCAGCAAGGACAAGTGCTGGGCAGATGTCACCCTATACAGCAATAGGATTTGCTGCTGCTGCTCATGGCAGCCTCCTGGTACAGGACGAGGAGGGGCAGCCCCAGTCGGTCAGACATGCCTGGGCACCCCAGCACTGAGCTCTGGGATTAGCACTGCCCAGACACGACTGCATGGGAGGCTGCACCGCCTGGGTCTGCCTGAAAGGGTTTTGCTTCTGGGGTCACTCCTGGGTAAAACTTTCCTCCTTGGTTGTTTTATTTTTCCCTTATAATAACACTTCCCACCGTGCACTTCCTGGAGGTTTCAGTGGGGTGGAAATTCTTCACCCGGAGGCGTGACGCATGGGGAAGACCTTCCTGTGCCTCTCACAATTCTCCTGTTTGCAGGACATCAGGAAGATCAACAGCCTGCCAAGGCGTGACGGCTGGGTGAAGCAGCCCAGAGAAACCCCTGCAGACCCCGAGGTAGATGTGGGGCTGCACTGAGAGCCGCCCTGGGCTGGGGCAGGGCTGGGATCTGCGTCACCCGGAGCCTCAGCCCCATTCCTCCATCGTTCCTTCGTTTGTTTGTTTTTTTTTTCCAGTTGTAACAATGCCACGCACAACATTATCAGATGATAAAAACTGTTCTGCTCTGAAGATCAAAGCCTGGCCCTGCCCTGCCGTCCAGCAGCCCATAGTGCCGATGAGTCCCCGCTGCCACCTGCGGGTGGAACGGTGTGGCCCGGGGTTCTCCGCTTGTGGGCTGGAAAGGAAGAAGGCTGGAAGTCCGTCCCTGCATCCCCTCTCCTCGCTCGCTGCCTGGCCAGGATTACCCAGACCTGGAGGCTCCCTGCAGACTCTGAGCAGACCCTTGCCTTGCTTTCCTACAGCGTTGTGGTGTCCTGCTCCCATTCCCTGGCTGTGCCCCATAGCTGTGCTTGCTGAAGGGATCTGCCCATCCCTGCCCCTTGCAGCAGGATCGTGTCAGCAGTGAGGCTGCACATCCATAAACTGTGCCCAGCCCCATGTGTGGGGCGAGGTGGGGGGCAGGGAGATGTCACCCCTCCCCAGGGCTGGCCCAACCAAAGGCAAAGGCTGTAAAGTGTGTGTGCCACTATCGTAGCCTGGAGACCCCAAAGACCCCAAAGCCACCCGGTCCCCACTGCCTGCTGCGCCCACCTGGGGGGACACCAGTTGCCTATGACACGATGCCCAAATCTTTCTGCCACAGGCTGGAGCTGAGCCTTCAGCAATCACTGCGTTGTCCAAATTCGGTGTGGGACCCTCCTGCTGCCCCCAGATCTGCTTTTGCTTGTTTGGCTTTGGGTAGGACTTGATTTTCTCGAGGACTGGGTTGTTTTCTAATAAAAGTGGCTCCTTCTGAAATGTTCCTGCTCAGCTAGGACCTGAAGGACTTGTTTCCCATCGTCCTGCAAGAGGAAAAAAGCAAAAATTAAGACAGATATCTCAGGGTGGAGGATAAAAGCAGTCTGAGCTTTCGTATGGCAGCATCTGGGGCTGTAGCAGAGGGTCGGGTCCGAAGCTCTGCCTTATCAGCGTCCCCAGCCCAGGGAGGTGACAGCTGGCTGGCTTGTGTCAGCCCCTCGGGCACTCACGTATCTCCATCCGACGGGTTTAAAATAGCAAATCTCTGAGGCCACACAATAGCTTGGGCTTATATGGGCTCCTGGGGGGGAAGGGGGAGCACAGAGGGGGCTGGGGCCACTGCTGCCGAAATAGCAGCTCACAAGTGTTGCATTCCTCTCTGGGCGCCGGGCACATTCCTGCTGGCTCTGCCCGCCCTGGGGTGGGCGCTGGGGGGACCTTAAAGCCTCTGCCCCCCAAGGAGCCCTTCCCAGACGGCCGTCAGCACCCACCGCTCTGTGGGACCTCGGCACAGGTAAGGCTGGGGATGCTCAGCTCCAGGAGGTGTTGATCCCGCGGGGGTTTGGCTCGTGGTCGGCGTGGTGCAGCTGCTCTCGTTGGGATGTCTTCCTGCTGTGCAGGCATTGCCCTGGGCAAAGCATCAGAGCCCTCTCTGTGGGTTTTTCGGCAGCAGTGCCAGCATCGTTAGGAGCTGGGAAGGATTTGGGGTGCGCTTGGAGCCCTGGTGGTGCTGGGAGAGATACGATGCCTGCAGGAGCACCAGCACAGCCCGCAGCGTGTGTCAGAGCTGGGGCACTCCTGGTTGTTCCAGAGTGAGCGTTCAAAGCCTGAACTGGAATATTTGTCCCATTTCTGTGTCAGTTGCAGAGGATGGATAGACGTTTTTTAGAGCCGTGTTCTAGCATACCGTGGGCTTTCCTTGTGTGCCCCTTCAACAGTTCTGGTTTTGCTGTTTTTGCTCAGAAAATGCATGGTGGGATCTGGTGATGCAGGAGTTGAATGGGAGTGCATCCTGGCCAGGAAGTGATCTCTGCACTTGGGAGCCCAGGTGCCAGCAGCCATGCAAAGGGTTTGGCTGAATTCTGGGGGCAGCAGAGCTGTGCTGTGCCCCAAATATCAGCTCAGGAGGCCGAGGGGCTGATCCAGAAGGCAGGGGGAAATGGCAGCAGATGGGCAGTGAACCCGAGGCAGTCGGGGCTGTCTTCTGACTTCATTGGTCTCCAAAAAGCCCCTCCTGAGTCACCGCTCAGCAGGGAGATCTGACAGCTGCACGGCACACTGAGGCATCCCCACTGCCGTGCGCCTTCCCCGCGTCTGTGGGTCCCCATCCTGCGTTCAGCATCCTTACCAAGTGATCCCCACGCCTCTCCTCCCCATCCCGGGTAATAAATACCCGACAGATGCAGTCAGGAGCAGTTGTTCCTACAACGCCCAGTGGGAGTGAGGAGCTGCTCTGGGAACAGGTGGTTGGGCACAGGGGGGTTATTTCTAGGACTGCCTCACGCTGGGTGATATCACACAACTGGGAGGGAGATGGATGTGCAAGGAAGATGCTATGTGAGCCCTACTGCTACACCAGGCTGTGATTTATTTGCTCCCTTTGGCTAAACTCAGCCTCAGGGCTGAGAGCAAGAGGGCAGTGCTCCTGCTGAGCTCACATTGCCCCTCTGCTCTCGGAGGGCCGGGCTGTCTCATGGAGCAGGGCTATAGAGTGGAGATAACAGAACATCTCTGCAAGTCATCATATCACAGCTGAGCTAAGAATAGTCAGGAAGAAACCAAGCTGAGCATTATCACTGGGTGATTTTCCCATGCCCTGAGCAAAAGCAGCACCCTGGGATGGCTCCAGCACAGAGAGCTGTGTGTCCTGGGCACAACTCCTGGCAGCAGCTATCAGCATGGCATGGGGCTGAGCCCAACCTCCTGCCTCTCATCCACGGTGAGCTGTGATCCTGGGATGGAAAGGGACAGGGGAGCCTTATCTCCACTGAGATACCACTGCCACAGCCCAGCTGGGACAGCTCACAGCTCCAAGTGCTTTGGGGAGAGGCAGCAGGACGGGCTGTGCTTGTCCTTATCTCAGCTCCTAACCCTCGCTTTTTCCATCTTGCCTTGCATTCTGGTAGATAACCAAGCATGTCGGACTCTGAAGAGGTTGTTGAAGAATGTGAGCAGTAAGTGGCATGGTTTCTAACACTCTTTCTTTCTCCTTATTCCTGCGTTCCTGCAAGAGGGGGTGGTTGCTGCTGTGCTTGCTGCCCCAGCACGCAATGTGAGAGCACTTCAGGATCTCCCCACGACCACAGGCATCACTGCTGTGTCTGTGCTGAGACAAGCTGGGCATCAGCAGTGGGTCAGGCCTTGTACTTAGCATCCCCTTGGCACATCTGATGACAGACAGTGCACCTCCCTTCAGGTCAGGAAAGGACTTTGGGGCCATTGACAGGTTTTGGGTACTTGATCCTCTCAAACTGCATAACGGTCCTGGGCTCTGACCGCTGTAGGAGTGCCATAAGAGCACTTCAGTTCCTGCTCAATTCAGGTCTTGGCTTGTCTCCACTGCCAGCTCCCAGCACAGCCAAGCAGTCACTGGGGCCTCCATGAAAAGGGGTCCCTGGCCCTTGGGAAATGGGAGCTCCCCTTCAGCCCCACTGCAGCAGATCGCTGCCACTTGGCTTCTTTGTGTTGTACTTTGCAGGGAGCAGGAAGGTAAGGGGACACAGAGCCTCCACAGCCACCCTGAGACTGATGCTAAGGAACGATGGGGTCACGGCAGTAACCCACGTCTTCTTTCTCTTCCCTTTCTCCCCTGTGCGCTCACATGAAGAGGAGTATGTGGAGGAAGGTAGGTGATCCTCCTGCTGCTGGAAGGGCAGTGCTGTTGGTTCAGGGTTTTGCTTGAGCGGTGGTGGTGATTTCCTTGCCACGGGCAGAATGAGCAGAAAAGGCCAATGGGACCACATTCTGAATTCCTCCACCTCAACCATCAGTAGGACCAAAGCCACCCTGAATTTTCTCAGGATTTCTTTTCCCAGGGAGATCCCTTGGCCCACAGAGGGAGGTGGCAATGCTGGATGTGGGTGCGTGCAGAAGCGTGAGCACAACAATTCAGCAGGCGCTGGAGCTCCAGCTGACTGCACATTAACAATGCTCAGGCAGAACCCTTGACTCCATCAGCGTGGTGCAGGACCAAACCCCGTGCTGCAGCAGTGGGGCTGTCTGTATGGGGTGGGCATGGGAACGGGGGTCTGCTGGGGCTCCTGCTGCTTCAGGGCTGCTGCACAGCAAAGCATCCTGAGAGCTAAAAGCAAAGGGTCGGAGTCCTCACCTCGTGCACACCAGAGCTCTGCCCCGCAGCTTTAGGGCACCTGACTAACCTCTGCGCTTCTTCCCTCCCCTCCTCCCCGGCTCAGAAGAGGAAGAATGGCTTGAGGAAGAAGACGGTAGTTACTGCACCTTTCTTTGTTTCGTCTGAACGTATTGTGGGTCGGTGTGTCCTGTGCCTTTCCCTGGTTGGGAAATGGTTTTCTTTCATTCTTTCTCCTCTGCTGCTTTTCGCACTCTCCCCATCCTGCTGTGTCGACCTGCTCTCATTTCTGTGCTTTCTGTCTTCCATCCCAACACACCCGTGGGTTGCTGTCTTCTTTTCTTTTCTTTTCTTTTCTTTTCTTTTCTTTTCTTTTCTTTTCTTTTCTTTTCTTTTCTTTTCTTTTCTTTTCTTTTCTTTTCTTTTCTTTTCTTTTCTTTTCTTTTCTTTTCTTTTCTTTTCTTTTCTTTTCTTTTCTTTTCTTTTCTTTTCTTTTCTTTTCTTTTCTTTTCTTTTCTTTTCTTTTCTCCTTCTCTTGCTGTGGGACCGCACGTCTCCCGCAGGACCTGTGGGCTCTGACAGAACTCTCGCGGGGGTACTGCTCCCTCCAGTGGAAAAATGCTCCAACAGTGCCATGCATGAGATTTACACCATACAGTTTCATTCTTTGCTGCATGGAGGAGAGCAACAGAAATCAATCTCCTCCACTCTGGGGTCCCAGGGCACAGCTGGGGAGGGAACAAGGGACAAAACCAGGAGGGGGCTCTGAGTTCCTTGGATTTTATTCCCCCTCATCCATGCCTTACCTTTGGGTAAGGGCCTGGGCAAAGCCCTTTACTTTCTGCTTCTTTCTCCCATAGCTCCCTCTCCTTCAGGCCTCCTGGACTCAGTACCACAGTTGTCCCATTCTGGGGGTCTGTAGGGAGCCAGCAGGAGCTGTGGCCGTCCCACTGACCCTGTCCTTATTGCACAGGTCAGGAGGACCAGGTAGATGAGGAGGAACAGGAGACAGAGGAAACCACGGCAGGAGGTGTGTGGTCTGTGTCCCCACGCTGTCACACCTGCAGGCACGATGCAGAGTGTAAGGGACGTGTGGTGGGACACCTGTGGATGCTCTGGTCACACTTTCCCTCTTACTTTTGAGACAGAACAAGAAGATGAAACAAAAGCACCAGGAGAAGGTAAAGCAGGAGCGGAGGAAGGGCGCTTCTTGGCCATTTCAATCTCCCACAATGCTGCCTCCTTGCCACGGGGTTTTCAATGTCAAATTTTGAATTCAGCCGCTGCTGAAAGGAGACAATCTGCAGTAAATTGGGCAGAGCTGCCCTGGCCCCATCCCTAGCAGGGCAGGGGCAGCAGGAGATCTGCAGGTGGGATGTATTCATGCTGCTTAGGTAAGAAATTCACCCCAGGAAATGGAACAAGAAGGCAGTGCTGGTGCCTTCCCAGCCTGAGCTCCTGCAGAGCTCATCTTTGGAGAGGACCCGGGGTTCTCCCCATCTGCTTGGGGCTGAGGGACCTGCCCTCCCCACGTCCATCCTGGGCTTTGTGGTGGGGACAAACACAGTGCTGGGGCAGCCTGACGGCCCCTCCAGGGCCAACACATCCCATGTTCCACAGGTGGTGAGGGGGACCGGGAGCAGGAGCCTGGGGAAGGTGAGGCATCCATCCCTGTTCCCCTTTGGGGTAGGAGGCACTGTCCCTTCACAGTACGCACCCTGAATGCCTGGAGCATCAATGCACGTCTCAGATGTTGACACAGATGGACACCTCACTGCGTTGCTTTGGTGGAGGATGATGTGCCTGCACTGCTGAGAGGAAGGGGTGGTTGGGTTTCGTGGGGCTTGGGGTCAAAGTATGCCACTAACAGTGCCTTTCTCTCCTGTTCCTGGGGACCCACAGGTGAATCAAAGCCCAAACCCAAGTAAGTGTTGGTGCATTTTCTTTGGTGCAAGGTTTGAACTAGGAGCTGTTCCTCTATGGCTCTCACTGCAGCTTAGTGCCACAGTGAGATCCATAAGGAACGTGGGACAACAAAGCCCTAAAAGCATGAAAACTGGGCAGGGACTGCGACATGGAGAGAAGGGAGAAAAACAGAGAGAGAAACATGGGACTCTTCCCTGCCCTCCACAAGCACTCATTGCTGGGGGCCATGGGGCTCAGGGAGGAGGGCTGGGCAGAGCAGTGCACGGGTGGGAGCCCTGCCCCATCCCAGCCACCCACTGCCAGCTCCCAACCTCCCACTCACCTTTCAGGCCCTTCATGCCCAACCTGGTGCCTCCCAAAATCCCTGATGGTGAGCGCCTGGATTTCGATGTGAGTGCATCTAAGAGCAGCGCTGTGGTGTTGCTGCGTCCAGCAGCTCCCAGAGGGCTTCACCGCTGTGAGCACAGCCATCACCTTCATTTCTGTCTGGTGCAGGACATCCACCGCAAGCGCATGGAGAAGGACCTGAATGAGCTGCAGGCCCTCATTGAAGCCCACTTTGAGAGCAGGAAGAAGGAGGAAGAAGAGCTCATCTCCCTCAAAGACAGGATCGTACGTGGGCAGCCCATCCCCTTCATGGGCAAACAGCGCAGACACTCTCTGCAACAGCAAGACCCAAGATGTCCCGTGTCCCTGCCAGAGAATGATTGGGATTTGAGCCAAATTCGGTGCCCAGGGGTTGGGAATCTGCTGTAATACCCCTCCCATATGGAGATGTGGGAGCAGCAGACCTGTCCCTGGGGCTCTTGGGATATTAGGGATGCCGAGGGACAAAAGGAATGTCCTGGGACACCCAGCCATGGTTCTCTCCTTCTGCAGGAGCAGCGGAGGGCAGAGAGGGCAGAGCAGCAGCGCATCCGCAGCGAGAGGGAGAAGGAACGCCAGGCCCGCATGGCTGTGAGTGTCATCAGGGCTGGGGGGTCCCTGCAGCACATGGCCCACCTTCCCCCCACAAACCCATCTATGGGGCACGTTGGTCCACAAGGCCTCCACTCCTGACCCACTTCTATCCCTGGCAGGAGGAGAGAGCTCGCAAGGAGGAAGAGGAGGCACGGAAGAAGGCTGAGGAAGAAGCTCGGAAAAAGAAAGCTTTCTCCAACATGCTGCACTTCGGAGGCTACATGCAGAAGGTGTGAAGCTGCACGTGGGGTTGCAGCAGAGCTGCTGGTGCTTCTGGAGTGGGGGGGACTGGGCCACAAGCTGGTCCCACAGCATCTTGTGCTGCAGAGAGGGGTTCCTATAAGCAGAAGAGGACGGGAACGTACTGAGAGCATCCCAAAAGCAGAGGGCGCTGCTGGGAGGAAGGGCTGGGGATGAGAGCAGAGGCCAGGCGGGTTCCTTCCCTCTCATGGGCTCCAACGGTTTCCGCAGTCAGAGAAAAAGGGTGGCAAGAAGCAAACGGAGCGGGAGAAGAAGAAAAAGATCCTCAGCGAGCGGCGGAAGCCTCTGAACATCGACCACCTCAGCGAAGAGAAGCTGAGGTAGGGATGCTGCAGGAGGGGTGAACGGGGCTGTGCCACCGCCATGGCTGCGCCAGGCTGCGGGTGACAGCGGCGGCCATCAGAGGGAGCCACGCTCACACACGTGGGACACGCGTGTCCCCACAGCCAGACACAGACGTGGGGCTGCCCGGCACGGCCCCACTGGGCACGGAGCCTGCAGCACCCATGGGACGGATCCTGCCGCGGAGGGGGTGGCATTGCTGCCCCATCTCTTTGCTGCTGCATCCCTTTTCCATACTGACATCATCATCCATCTCTTCCCATAGGGACAAAGCCAAGGAGCTGTGGCAAACCATCCGTGACCTGGAGGCTGAGAAATTCGACTTGCAGGAGAAGTTCAAGCGGCAGAAGTACGAGGTGAGCTGCCAGCTCCTCTCTGCTGGCTCTCCCTGGCTGGATCTCCAGCTCTTGATATGGGAGAGTCGCGTGTTGGATGCACGCTGTGCTGCATCAGGAGAGACCCGTGCCCAGCTTGGCATGGGGCATCCCACCAAGCCTCACCACCTGCCTGCATTTCTCCTGCAGATCAACGTCCTCCGAAATCGTGTCAGTGACCACCAGAAGGTGTAAGTACCCAGCCTGGCCGAGCGCCCTTCCTCATCACTCAATTTCACCCCATGTTTCTCCCAGCTGCCCCACGCCTCATCCTTACACACCTGCAGGGACCTCAGACTGTGCCACTGTGCTCCCATTGAGAAGCCCTCACTGGCCCCCAGTTTCCCCCTGCCCCCAAACAGACCCACATAGAGCCCCATGTGTCCTGCAGGCCACACATACCTCCAGCTGCCCCCATCCCTTCTGTATCCCTACCCACCACCTCAGGGAAGGCCCTGGAGGACCCCCCCCTCCCTCCTTCCCCCCCAAGCTTGTATGGGAGTGGAGATCCCATGGGCTGTGGGAGCTGTGCAGTCCCACAAAAACTTGGGAGCTGGTCCACACATCCCTTGCACAGCACTGGGGGACCTAGGGTGGAGGTGAGCATTTAACCTGTTCTCCCAGGAGCACTGTGTTGCTCTCTTTCCCCTGTCTCATCCTGCATGAGCTGTTCCTCGCCTTCCCCTCAGTCAGTTAGCAGCATTTCCCCCACTTACACCAAATCTCTCTTCTCTTCTGCCCTCCCGTGGCCTGGTGCTGCAGCAAAGGGTAAGTGCAGGCTGCATGCCTCCCATCACACCTGTGCTGCATGGACACCTGGGGCTGACCTTGCACCAGAAGTAGGGCTGAGGGAAGGACTGTTCTGGGAACCGATATCAGAGTTGGGTTGGTGACTCTCAGGATGCCCAAAATGCCCATTGCTGACTGTCCAAGTCTCCACCACCATCACCTCCTCCTCCACCTCCCTGCTAGCACATGCCCAGAGCACCTGTTCCCCCAGTTCTGGATAAGCAGCTCAGTACAGCCAGTCCCAGCTTCTCAGCCTCAGAAGAGGGATCCCACAACAATCACAAAACCCCTACAGCTGGAGGTCCTTTATTTATGCTCACTGGGATGGAGGAGCATAATGAGGCCATGGGGGCTGGTTGGAAACACCTGGTAGAACATGAGCTTGTTCCTGAAGAGTCCCAAACCTACCGGCTGGCTCAGCCCCCACATTAGGGAAGGTGCTCCTGAAGATTTTCCTTGCAAGCATCAACCAGCAATAACTTGGTTCTCTTTTGAGGGTGCTCCAGCAGTATCCATCTCTCTCCTCTTTTCATTTCCATTAACACATTTTGCCTGCTCTGCTTCCCATCTAGGTCAAAGGCTGCCCGTGGGAAGACCATGGTGGGTGGCCGATGGAAGTAGATGGCTCTGAAGGCAGAGGTGAGGCTCAGCCATCAGACGCAGTGCTGTGCGCTCAGCCCAATCCAGGGCTCCACTGCTGCCCCATCGTGCGGTGCTCGTGCAGTGCTTGCTGCAGGCTCCGTGCTGCTGGGGCGGGCAGGTGCTCAGCGAGATGCTTGCTGATTCTCATTTCCACACCCCCACGTGATGTTGTGTCTGTAAATAAAGAGAGGAGTGAGGGGGTGTGGGTGTTGTGTCCGCTGGGAACCAGGAGGAAGCACATGGCAGATTGTCCCAGCAGCGCTCAGCTGAGCCCACTGTCAGAGCACGAGGGGATGCGGCTCCACCTGGAGCCTTCTGAAACGTGTGCTCTCCCCAGGAGCTCCTGGTGGCATGTAGGCCAGCAGAAGACCCCTTACAAGCTGAGGCAAGCTGTCCCCTGCTGTCACTCAGCAGCACCTGAGCCGCGAGGCTTCTCCCAGAGCGATGAGGAGGGATGCACGGGATGGTGGATCTTCACACGCTTCATGTCCCTCAGCATGCCTCAGAGGGCAGCCGAGCAAAGACCCAACCAGAGCCATTTCCGACCTGCCTCGATGCGTGTCCCTTCAGAGACAGCATCACCCCGAGCTCCAAGCCATCGATCCTCCAAACCCTCGTGCAGAGGCAGGGCCGTGCCCGGTGCTGCACAGAGGCGCTGCCTCTCTGCCCGTCCCTGTGGGCGGCAGCGCCCAGGCTTTGGGCACGGCACGGCGGCACTCCCTGTTTGCCACAGCACAGCCTGTCCCAGCAGCACTCTGGTCCCTTGCCAGCCTGGCTGCCTGCACCGGGGCCGAAACCGGCGCCCTCCTCCCTGCGCGGCACCTCCCTGCACCCTGAGTCAGCACCCGGCCCTTTGCCATCTCCCACCCGTGTCCCACCACCTGCGGGCACGGTGGAGCGTGATGCGGGATGCCGGTGTCCCCTGAGGCGCAGCGCAGCAACCCGGGGGTTGTTTTCTTTGGGGTTTTGTGTGCTGCACGGGCTGTGCGATGGTTGCATGGGCGCAGCGTGTTGTGCCAAGGCGTTGTGTGTCGGTGAGTGATGTCTGGGCATGCTGTCACCATCCTGCCGTGCACAAGGTGTGTTTTGCAAGTGGATGAGTCTTGGCTTTGTGCTGCTGTAGGATGGGAGCGAGGGAACCTCGAGAGCAGACATTGGAGGGGTGTGCAGAGAACTTGGTGCTGTGCTGCTGGGACTCTGCAGTGCGCTGATGTCCTGCAGTACTGCTGTGTGGTCCCAGTGCCTGCATGGGAAGTGGGACTTCTGGATGTGAAGTCAAAGCATGAACATCCTCTGGAGCACAGAACGAGGGGCAGAGAGCTTTGTCCTTCCCCAGTCACTTGCTGCAGGAAAGGCACTGAAGCTCTGGAGCGTGCCCCAGAGGTGGGGTCTGGAACACTGTGGGGTCTTGTGGGGAGAGGGAACTGGGGTGGTTCATTCTGGAGGAGGCTCCGAAATGGAGTTTTGCAAGTTGTGCAAATATCTGACATTTCCAAGTTTTTTATGGCTGCTTTTAAACGCCCTATAAAACCTCGAGTTTCAATTAACATCGCAGCGCTGTAAAGCGCTGCCCGTACAGCTAATTCATGGGTATCAGTTAATTGTTTTAGCTGGATAAACTCACCCATGGCTTATGCTGATCCCACAGATGTGTTAAATCATCGATGAGGACTTTAATGCACCCTAAGCACAGTTTAGCATCTACGCAATGACCCATGTCTGTGAGACTTTGCCCTGCTGACAAAGCAAGCAACCATGATCTGTGATGGAAAGGAAGAAGCTTTGGCTGTTGCGTGGAAGCAGCTTTTTATTGGTGCTTAGTGGAAGTAAAATAAGCTTCCTAGTGATATCTGAATCACTGCTTTTGCATGTGCTCTCATGCCCAGCTTTCAGCTGAAGTCCTGGGTGTAAACCATGCTCTTCTTTGGTGCAGGCAGCAACCACTGGCAGGAACACTGAGATCTGAGACCCAGCGGGGGCCCAGCATTGGATCCATAAGCTTCATGGCTGGCAATGGAAGTGCTGCACTGCTTGCCCTGATCTGGAGCTCTGAGCTCTGTTTTTCACCCCATCAGAGCTCAGTGCTCTCTGCACATGACATTGGTGGATGCTCCCCGTGCTTCACAAATCGATGACGTTGCCCTACAAGTGGTGCTCTGCTGGTTTTGGAAGCGCCGCGAGCCCTTTATCTGCACACGTAAATAAATAGAGTTGTGCCTCTGCAGAGCCATAAATCAAACCTTGATATCATGACAAAGACAGAACGCTTTGATCCAGGGCAGCACTTTGATCTCCTCTGATGAACCAGATGTTGGTGATTATCTGTTGAAATAGAGCAGTAATTGTCACTTTTCAGGCAGTGTTGCTGCAATGTCAGCCCGTTGGCTGTGGGCCACGGCACACCTCAAAACAAAGCAGGCAGAACATGGATATCAATTACATTTTGCAGTTCTCAAATTCTGCCAGTTACCTTGGAACAACATATTTTGGCAAGAGAACATTTAGCTTTGAGATGTTTTCCACCCAGGACATTTCAAAGAATTACAAACAAAATGATGCTGGCAGAGAACGAGAATTTTTGGGTGCTGGGTGAGATGCCCATGGGCCATGCTGGGAGGACAGGGACTGATTGGCTGCACCAAGGGCTCCTGTCCATCAGGGTTGGTGCAACAGTGTGAAGGAGATCTCAGCATCACCTCAGTATAGTATCATAGACCCATAGAACGGTTGGGTTGAGAGGGACCTTAAAGACAATAAATACCATGGGACCATGGAATGGTTGGGTTGGAAGGGTCCTTAAAGATCATAAAACCATACAACCATCATCACTGCAAAGGAAGAGCGACCAAGGGATTTTGGGAATTGCTGGCATTTCTTTGCAGCCGTGGAGTAGCCCCAGTTGCAGCTCCTTGGGCTGTGGCAGCTCCTTGCACACAAACTGATAAACCCAGAAAGAAGCATTTCTCTTTTGGAAAATGGAAAAATGATGCAAAACTCCCAAGTGCCTCTGTCCACGAAGCTGGTGAGGAGCAAGGGGAGCAGCTGCTGTCTGCTATGAGTCCCATCTGTGCGTGCAGCACAAACCCAAGATGTTTCATGTAGACGTGGGCTCTCGTGGGTGCAAAGCTTCTCCATTGATCGTTTTTTGCTGTGTGCTGAGACAGAAGTTTTGTAAATCTGTCCCGGTGCTCAGTTTGGATCTTAGGAAAAATCCCCTCTCAGGAGAAGTGGTGATGTGTTGGCACAGCTGCACGGGGAGGTGGTGCAGTCATTGACCCTGGAGAGCTTCAGAACTGCAGGGAAGTGGCACTGAGGGATGTGGATGATGGGCATGGTGGGACGGGCTGGGGTTGGGTTTGGGGATTTCAGAGCTCTTTTCCAACCTTAAGGATTCGATGATTCGATGGAAAGCACGTGGCCGCCTGCCCCAGGGACACGAGGGTGACAGCTGCACTGAGAGCTCACTTGAAGGCGCCTGGATCCAGTGGTGAATTTAGCAGTTTTGAAGCAGGATTTCTAATGCCTCAGACAAAACTGGGTTTAATTTTGTCCTCCCTTTTGAGGTTCTGCCCCAGAGGCAGACCAGGGATACTTCCTGGTAGAGATTTATGGAGCATGCAGGAGTTTCCAAGCCAAAATTCTTGGCCTGAAATGTCTACATTATTGCTGTAGGGCTGGGTCTCTGAGTTCACTTACCCACAGAAGAAAAAAAACAATGTCCTCATCTCTGTTTTGCTTAATGTGTCCCACATTCCCCAAAAGCCAGCGACCTGCAGAAGTCACATTCTTGTGGGAGCTTAATGATTTGCCAAAAGCAAGGAATACGAAAGTTGGGACTGAATGCTGCTCCGGTGCCACTCGATTGCAACCAAGCCCACATCTCCATTAAGAGACCCTGCTATGGGTTGTTGTTCCCAAATAATTGGTCTCGAGACAGCAGAAAAAAGGCAGTTTGGCCAACAGTGCCAAGCAGGATGCGCCCTTGTTTGGTGGATGTGCAGAGGGACTGTTAGCTCAGCACTTTTA
Source organism: Tetrao urogallus (assembly GCF_951394365.1). Lineage (NCBI taxonomy): Eukaryota > Metazoa > Chordata > Aves > Galliformes > Phasianidae > Tetrao > Tetrao urogallus. The sequence continues at coordinate 4,655,806 of NC_136837.1, read as the reverse complement.
GTGCACAGCGGCTGCACACACACACAGATGAGGAGGAGGAAGCCACACGGTTGGTTTTGGGGCATTCCTGCGAGGTGTTGCTCTTTTGATGTCAGTGGGGCTTCTCCGGGCTGGGTCCATTCGCAGCACTCACAGCCCTGGAATGTGGCTGGGGATTGGTGTGACCAGTCGGGCCAGTCAACAGATCTTCCTCCAAAATGAATTTTTACTGAAATCTGCAAAGACCTGTTGCAAGTGGGTTGACTCACATGGCTTCTCAGCTCTTAGTCATGAGCTTCTTCTCTGGACAGTTAATTAGTTTGTTCTCATGGAGCGCTTTGAAGATGCAAGGCAGGCTGGGAAAGTGAAGTGTTATTAGCTCATTATCTGCAATCTTTTGTGTGTGTGTGTGTGTGTGACAAAGCAATAAAGTCCGGGTTCAGCCTAAGATGCTTAACAGCACTAAAAAACGAACCGTCCACACACCCAGTTCTGTCCTTATTTCAGTGCAGCTCTTTGCTAACGACACCTCATGGTGCTCATGAATCTCCTTAACCCCAGCCAGGCAGAACAGAGTGGCTTAGCATCAGTACACAGAGTGATGCTACTCCTGGCAGAAGACCCAAAAGCTTGGAATCTGGACCACAGATTTCAATCTACTTCCTACCGGGTTCCATTTGGATGTAGAAGGAGTAAAAGAGCCCAGTGTTGTTTTCTATTCTTTTGTTTTTATACCCTAATGTGGGTGTGTTAGGGGTCAAATTCAGCACCTGAGATCTTGGCATCTCACAGAGCAGCGTGAAGTTAAACAGCCCAGAAGGCAATGTGTGAGATGAATGCACAGAGCAGCTCGTAAGCACTGGGTTATGTTCAAAGATAAGTGGTAATACTGAAAGTATTGTTTCTGTGTCTGCAAAGGGCGCGCTGGCCAGACAGCTGCCTTGCCCTGTGGAGCGCAATGGACACAACACTGCTTGCAGACCTGGTCACTAATTGTGTATCTGGCAATTTGGAGATCTTGCCAGAGGCATTTCAAACTCTGGCGTGTGCAGTGATGGTTGCAAAGATCTGTGCTTTCCTGTTTGGGTGCCTGAACTCTTTTGGCCCAGCATTCCCATTGCAATGGCCCCATGTGCAGATTCAGTGGCTTGTTGGATTCAAGACTATCACTGAACGAAAATACCCTTTGCAAAAGTCTGCGGATTCATGGTATCCCTGTTGTTTTGGGCATAAGGTTCCTCATTCAGGTTGGATATTAGGAAAAAATTTTTCTCAGAAATGGTGGTGAGGTATTGGAATGGGCTTCCCAGGGCAATGGTAGAGACATCATCCCCAGAGGGGTTCCAGAGCTGTGGAGAGGTGGCACTGAGGGTTGGTGGGCATGGTGGGACGGGTTGGGTTTGAACGTGTTTACCTCGGTGGCCTTTTCCAGCAGCAATGATTCGATGGTCCTATGATTTCCATTGACTCTGTGGGTTACCAGCACTGGCTATGTGACTTCCAGTTCTCATTTCCTGTCTGGGTCAGAGCAGCACCAGGAGAATCCAGGCTGGAGAGTCTGCAGCTTTGATAGCCACCAGCCTCTTTGCATTGCTTTACTTCCGACCAGAGACAGCGAAAGCAGCCACAAATTGCTAAGGAAATCCAGTTAGAAGCCTTTCCATCCAGGGATGAGCAAAACAAACAAAGCCCTGAGCATGAGTCAAAGAGCCCAGCTATTTGCAGTGAAGTCCTCTTAATCCTAACAATAACGATGCATTACCCTCTGGCATTTGGGTGTTGCTGAGCATGTCAAGTTTTCTCTGTGGGCTTTTTTGTAGAAAAAGGGGAAAGTGAATGCCCTACATAGCTCAGTGACTCCAGGAGATGGGACTTTATGAGAAGGAGGAATGGTGCAAGTGGGGGTGGCAAGACAAGGGCTGGGAGCATGCCCATGGTGTGCGACTGCAGAGCTTTGCCACCTGGATGCTGATCTGCTGCTTGTTTCACTCTCATGTCAGAAGGACCCAGGAGATGTGCAGCATCCCATCCTGGCAGCGTAGTGCCAGCTCAGCATGCTAGGAATGAAGGCTGGCCCTTTGCAATACAGTACTCATATGTTTTTGTCCATATGCGCTCACGAAAGATAAAGGATGATGTTTGGGCCACCTAGCTACATCTGAGCATCACTTATCTTCACCTGGGCCCCTTTAATTGACAGTGGAAATAGAAAATTATTAATTAGCCCCTCCTTCCGTCTCTGTCCTACAATGGATAAACCATGTGGTTTCTCCACTGGCTCTGTGGGGATCCCACAGTGCTTCAGTGTCTAATTTTAAGCTGCCCAGGTGAGGGTGGATTGATCCAAAGAGATTTCTTCTAACAAGGAATGAGCAATAAAGGCCAGGGCGGTAGGGAAATTTTTCAGATGTGGTTGTTTACCTCAGCCAATGGAGACTTTGTGTTTGGCTGCTTAAAAAAATAATGCAAGCAAGCTGTCCTTCAAGCCCTGCAAAGCTGTGGGCAAACAATAGCTGCCATTGCTAGAGGGGAGGAGATGGCGGGTCTGCACTGCTGGCAGCGGGGCATGGGGCAGCCTTGCAGACCCACAAGCATTGGGAAGCTTGTACTGAATAAATTATGCTGGGGGATCCCTCAAGAAGACTTTAAGAAAACGGGGTGTTTTGAACATGAAAGCACCTGTGTGCTCTGAAATCACTCATCCTTTTTGAAATGTCAGTGTCTAGCTAAAATATCTCAGACTTGTGCCTTGGAATAAGGATAACCCCTGGATTCCCTGGTCCAGGCAGAGGATGCTCTTGGTCCTGGGCACTTAGGAAAGGAGCAGCCCTGGGGCATTACGGTTGACCATGAGCCTGCAGTGTGCTCTGGTGGCCAAGAAGGCCAGTGGTACCCTGGGGTGCATCACAAAGAGCGTGGCCAGCAGGGAGGTGGGGGGCCTGGAGCATCTCCCTTATAGGGAAAGGCTGAGAGCCCCGGGGCTGTTCAGCCTGGGACACAGAAGGCTGAGAGGGGAAATTCCACAAGGAAAAAATACTGTGAAAAACTCAATTGGTTCTCATGATCCCATCAGCTGCTGTGCAGGCTAATTCAGTGCACGGCTTTACCCCTTTTCTACCTGCAGCTCCACGGGCTGCAGCGCTGTCTCTGACTTTCCTGGGGTGCTGTAAGCTCTGCTCCTCCTGCCCTGGGCGAGGTGGGGCTCTGAATTGCTGTGTGCCGTTGGTTTTCTCACGGTTCCTGAGCCCTGCAGGGACACTGCTGCTTCACCCAGGTTCCTGGGGCAGGAAAGAGGTGGGTGTGGGTTTTGCTCTGTGCACCAGTCACTATTTGGATAGCATAAACACTTACCTGTGTTCTCGCCTCCCTCTTTAACCCTTTGCTTCTCGCAGGAAATAATTTTGATGCTGTTTCTGGATTGTGCTTGGGAAAAGAGAAAAAAATAAAAAGAAAATAAGCAAGATGGGGACAGCCAGGATGTCATCGCACAGGCAGAAATAACAGAGATGTGCTGCAGCCTGGGAAAGCCAAAGTCTCTCTGTGATCCCACCCATGGTCCCTCTGTGACTCTGAATCATCACCCTCACCCCCATGGGCTGCTCCTCCTTCCCTGCAAGGAAGTGAGAATCAGTTTCCAAGCGGGTGAAACGCTGCAGAAAAGCTCAGGGTGGGGCTCAAAGGCACTCAAAGGGAGAATCTCACATTTTCCTTTTTTTTTTAGCTCTTTCAGCTCTGCTGATGTGAGACTGATTTTCCTGTTCTGCCATGAAGGATCGGGGCAAGAGTTACCCATCTTGTGAGATAAAGAGACTTCCAGGGAAAGAATAGAGAAAGCAGGAGGGAAAGCAACCAGATGTGCAAAGCAAATCCCTGCTGTGCTTCGCTGTGCAGCCTGGGTCATCCCTCAGACTGAAACTTGGCCTCAGGACCCAAAAGCAGCCACTGTTATTGCCTGAGCTCAGATCTGTTAGGTGAGAACTTGCAGTGCTCTTGTGAGGCTCCTTGAGAAGGGAAGGGAGGGAGGAACTCTGCTTCTATGGGAAAGTATTTGGGTTTTGGAGTGCCAGGGCTTCCAAAAGCGCTACCATTTCTGGAAATCTCTACCGGCTCTTTTTCCATTGCATTGCTCTGGGAGGCCAGGCACACCTGTGCAGGGTATTGCTCTGGCTTTGCTCCCCATTTGGAACTAGATGATCTTTGAGGTCTCTTCCAGCCCAAATCATTCTATTCTATAATGATTCTATGATTACATTTGCAGAATTGCTCCACAGGTACAGGAGGCACCAGGCTCGGGCAGGACTCCTGCTTTGCTCCAGGTATAGCAGAACTGAGCTGCTCAAGCAGAGTTCAGCTGTGCCCACCTCACAGCTCTGCGACAGCTGGGATCCCAGCCAGGACCCGCAGCACTGGCAGAAGCATTGCTCAGGACCAGTTGTGGTGTTTGCCCACTCAGTGTGAGATTTCCAAGGCTCAGGAGGCTGCACCAGAAACTGGAAGAGCATCACTGAGGCCTGGATGGACGGAGGACACTCAGTGCAAAAAGCCGTCACATGGCTTGGGTTGGAAAGCACCTTCATGCCCATATCATTCCACCCCTGCTGTGGACTGGCTGCTCCCACCAGTTCAGGCTGCCCAGAGTCCCATCCGTGGCCTTCAGCACCTTTGGGGATGGGGCACCCACAGCTCTGAGCAAAACACCAAAAAGGGGCTGAGTACCATCCTGCATAGAGAACTTCTGTCGCAGTGAGATTGCATCTGCAAGGAGACGCAGCTGTGGGAAGGATACAAATGAGGGTTATGTGATAGAGGAGCACAAAGCTGCGCACGTTGCAGGGAAGGAAAATAGGGGATGAGTCACTGCGCCTCGCACGGCACTCATGCTCTCCCTGACCCCCGGCTCCCACAGTGGGGATGCCCTGGAGCAGGGGTGTGTGAGTGCTGTAGGGCCATGGTCTGCAGGTGCCGTGCATACACTGAAGCTGTTCTGCATGCACCGGGTCCGTATGGAGCAGGGTTTCTGGGTACAGGATACCACGTGTCCTGGAGGAGCGTGCCATGTGGGACTGGGATGCCACAGCGGTGCCTCTGCTTGGGGAAACCAAGATAGGGGAGCTCTGTTGTGCTCCAGCATGGGGTGGTGGCACCACCGGGTCATTTGTGCTGTTGTGAGGTGTGGATGAGGCTCGGTGTGCTCTGCAGTGTGATCTCTGGGCTGTTTAATGAGCCCAAATTGGGCTTTTGGAGATGACCTGGGGCAGTGGAGCATTTTGGGGGAAGCCTGGGATCTGTGGGGAACACATCCCACAGGCCTGAGAATGCTCTGAGCACAACAGTGTGTATCTACAAGATTCCCTGCTGCAACGCTATGGAAAGCCCAGCAATGACAGCAGAACAGCAAGATCCTAGAGCTGCAGCAAGGGAGGATTTGCTCAGATGCAACAGCTGCAGGCACAGAAATAAAGGAAAGCAGCTGCTTACCTTCAGAAGGCCTCAGATATGCAGGGATCTCCAGTGAAATACCCTCATCTCCACTGCCAACCCCTAAATGAGTTCTGGGAAGGGATGCATCCTGGCTCCACTCCGTCCACTCAATCAGCTGCACTGCACGCACCTGAGCTCCCCTGGGTTGGCCCTGCCTTCCCACCAGTGCTCCATCTCTGCTTCAATCCCTGACTTAGCATTGCCACTACACCTGCCTGAAAATGAGCTTCTTTTGTGTGCTTGTATGAAGGATACTGGTCCCAAATGGAAACATTTTCAAGATTCTTGGTATTCACTTTATACGCTTCAAATGGATGGAGAGAGACCCAAACACTGGGTAATGCATCATGTAGAAGACTATTTGCTCTCGTAGCCTGTAACCTATATGACTGGACTCAGCTGTGCCTGCAGGTGCTGTTTGTACCTGAAAAAGCTGTGGAATGGACACCATCACTACATGTGGTACTGACAATTAATCCTCACAAGGAGTTCTGGATACGTTGCTTCAGAAGGGCTTTTATAAGGCAATTACTGAGGCACTCCATCCAAAACCAACTGGAAACGTGCCTGCTGCACTATGGCCTAGAAGCAGCTTGAGTAAGGAATGATGGTGGTTGCCAATGCAATTTTGGTTTCTAAGTGTTGGTGTGTGAGATCCACCCAAGACTGATTAAGAAGTTTGGGTTTCGGGGCTTTGCCTTTGAGCTGCGTCCCCTGCTGTCCTCCCACCCCTCAGAGGTCTCAGCACAGGGTGCTTCCAGAGAGGAGCTCTGAGCACAGCAGGATGTCCTCCCCTTTTCCTGAGCATGGGTTTGCAGGATGTGCCAAGCCTGTCTGATAGCTACGAATCCTCTTGTAAGATACTGGTCAGGGCTGAGCATCATTCCTAAGCCGTGCCACGAGTAAACAAACTAAACACGCTTTGTAGCTGAGATCATGTTCCCTTTGGCACGTTTCCTCTTTGAAGAGCCATCTTATGGAGATCAAGAGAGTGCTGCTTCCTGGCTGGCTTTGAGCTCCCCAGCATGGAGAGCACTGTGTCTTCTGTGCGTTCCTTAATCCCCATACACATCAGGTTACAGCTGCTGCAGGATGCAAAGCAGAGACCAAACTCTTCAGTGCTGCTGACAGCAGTTCCTTGGAGCAGGCTGGGAAATCCCCAGAGCAGCCTTGAATTTGCTCCTGATTAGCATGAAGCATCCACACATCTCCGTGTGCCTGAGGACTAAAGGTGATGTTTGTGTGTGAAACTCCAGTGAACTGGAGACCAATAAGGAATGGGTGCTAAATGACACAGAGACACCAGCATAGGAAAGTGCTGGTGATGCATTTGGGGTGAAATAATCTTAGCATATGCAAACGATGGCCTTGGAGTGACCACAACTGCTTGGAGGAACTCCAGGGTCCCATCCCAGTGACACCCAAGTGGTGAAATCAACAGATAGACCTCCGTAGTCTATCTATATATCTATCATAGTCTATCTATATATATCTATCCATAGTGGTAACTGATGGTGACTCCCCAAGAAAGCTCACGGCCAGACAACCAAAATAAATCCACGTGCAACAATTGGCTTGAAGAAATTCCAGCAACTTTTATTGATTCCAGCTTTTCCAATGAAGCAAATACATACAGTACAGCCAAAACAAAACTCTGATACGTTATTCTCACATACCTATATCTTACAGAATACACTGTATAGCTATGGACTGGCAGGCTCGGGTGGTCTCAAACTGCTGTGTGGTCAGAGAGGAATAAAACTGCCTTCTGCCTTTCATGCAGTCCATGAGGCTTCTGAAATGCTGGGGTGGGTTGGATTGTACATACACGAAACAAATAAAGCATTTAAGAGAAAACAGGCCAAAAAGCTCTGCTAAGCCCAGGACAAACAAGCGTGGTATTTATTTACATGGCTGTGTGTCCTGCGCACAAATCAAGCCCCAATTGCTCTTATTCTGCTGCTGGCAGAGATCAGGGTGCTGCTCGCTGTGGTCCTTCCCTCTTCAGTAGTTCTCCATCACTCCAACCCATGCCCTGCAGACCTGCCCCAGCTCTATCCCTGCAGATCCACCCTGCCTTGCCTTTTACACAGGGAAAAAACAGGAAAACAGCTCAGCAAGGAGCATATCTCAGCTAAAGATCTGCCTCTATGAAGCAATGTCTCCCTTGAAGGAAGAAGATTGGTGGAAAAAAGTGAAAGCAGCATCCCGGTGCTGAGCTCTGCCCCTGGGAGAAGCGTGGTTTGGAAAAGAAGGTCCCCAGACCGCTGGGTATGAGCAACAGCAGAGGTTTTCCTTACACTGCCAGACATCAGCGTCACTTCACCTACGTGGGTAGAGTCTGTAGTCCAGATTTAACACAGAGAGACTGAGAGGGAAATAGAGATGAGTATCAGAGAGTTTCCTCGGGGGAAAAAAGAGCTGCAAAGAGCCCAGGGGTGTCAGAGGGGCCGCAGCTCAGCCCTGCTCTCCTGGGTCAGCTGTATTCTGAGGTATGAGAGCAGCAACCTGCAGCACTGTAGGGAAACTGAGGCTGGAGGGAGCTCCCAGCTCAGGGCAGGGAGAGCATCCAGGGCTGTGTGCAGCCAAGAGCTGAAGATCAGCTTCACTGCAGGACAGTTGGAGCAGATGACCTTCAAAGGTCCCTTCCAGCTCCAGCAATTCCGTGATTCTATATGAGATCTCCAAGGATGGAGGCAGTTTTAATTTGTGTCGTTTGGTCAGCTTTGCTGTACGTCACTGACACTGATGTGAATGATGCATCCAATCCTCTGAGCTCAGTACTTTGCAACGAAACCTCCAGGACTTGTAAATTTAATTGTGGGATGATTACTGCAGCTCTTTGTGCCTAACATAGTGCTGCTGTAAATTGCATTACCGGTGAAAGCAGCAGCACTGCTTTAGAATAAAGCTCAAATAACAGTCAATTAGAATGAATTTCCTCAATATTCCATCATTACATTTTGCAGTTAGCTTTCCCAATTAATTTTACAGGGAAAAACATTAGCTCCCAGGACTTCTGCCTAACGTGTAATTACAGGAACAAATCTGAATGCAAAATTGCACGCAGCGTAATCCTAAAGCCAAACTGCAACAACCCTTCCTGCGGACACTGCAGCCTTTCTGGACGTCCATAGACTTGGGTCCTGCCAAAAACATTCTGAACCACGAAATGAGGGCATACACCAGCTATGCAACAGCTGGCAGCCGTGGTGAGGGCATGCCCACAGGCCTGGGCTCCTCCGCTGCTGTTTAAATGCTCCTGAAACTGTCCTACCGGATTCGCCTGGTTCCAGCTCTCCACTTCAAAGGTGCTTTTTGCTCTTTCATTTGGCTGGGAGCTCCGCACAGAAAGCTCTTGACTGAACGTGGGTGAATGCAAGCAAATAGCTGTTGCTCATTAAAGTGCACAAGGCTGAGCCACCCTTTGTAGGCCAAGAGAGAAGCGGCTGGCGCTCCTCTCGCTCTGCGCCCTGCGCTCTGAGTGGGGATGATGCTGCCCAGAGCAGAGCTGAAGTCAGCCCTGCCAGGTCAATGGGATGTGCCAGCTGTCACCAAGCGAGGAGCTGAACCCTCCTGAACCCTGCAAACACGAGACTGCTTCTCCCTGCCCAGACTCAGCTCCATAACCCATCCTTCCCAAGCGCCTCCTGCACCCTCCACATCTGCACATCTCTGTGCCCCTGCAGTGCATCCTCTGCTGATCCTCCCCCTGTGCCTCCGAGCTCGCATTTCTCACATGCTTTTCCATTTTTGCTATTTCGTTACATTGCTTGGTACAAACAAAGCCTGATGATGAAGGCCACATCCCTCACTCTTAGCACTCAGTGATGCTGGGCAAAGCCAGCTCCTCCTCCTGGCTCCAGCTTCCCAAAAGCCGTATTTCTCCACACCTGGTCCCATGGTTGCACTGTTCCAGTGCCCGGTGATTGATTTGGCACCTGGTGAGACCGTGCTCTGTGTCAGCACTGTCCATACAGCTTCAGAGAGCAGTTGCTGAGTGCCAGGGGAGAATCAGCAGCCAACAATTTGCTTCTGGAGATAAAGAGTTTAGATGACAGGAGAGGAAATACTAATAACTATGAGAGCTCATAGGAGAAGAAAAATCAGAAGCAGGAAAGAAGCCCATGTTCGTAAATGTTAGGAAGAAGCAGCCTTTTTAAAGAAGAGTTTTGTGTGTATCTGTTGATAACAGCCATATGCAACGTGGGGACAACATCAAACCGGCCATTTTTGCACTTCTGGGTGAAAATGGGTTGTGACAAGAATTTGGTGCGGCAGCATTTGTTGCATGGATCGGGTGGGATTTGTCTTACGTGCGAGGGGCTGAAACTGCACAGCTGACACTGAGTTTTGGTGGGGACTCAGCCCTGCTCGCCAGGTGTGAGCGTTGGCCGCATGCACACCACAGCAACGTGGGCACAGTTACACAGAAACACTCTTTGCAAAAAAATAAAAATATTGACATCAAGAAACTATAACCTCCATGAAAGTCCCTTCTCCCCCTCCCACCCCCCCCCAAAAAAAAGAAGAGAATGCTTAAAAATATCAGTACGATCCACATGAAATCCGTATGTTTGGTTTGCTTTACAGTTGAGTTTAACTCACAGACACTCCACATCTTTAACATCCTAAGGAGCTGTGAACGGGTTGTGTTCCTGGAGATGAACCAATTCCAATCTCTGAAAAACAAAGAAAAAGAGAGACCCAGATATTAAAGCATCGATGATCTCATTTCTTTTCATCCACACCCAACTTTCAGTCTTTTCCCTTGCCCTGTCCCCAGTTTCTGTGCCCCCATGCCACCCTTCCCCATGGATGAGGGCCCCATTCTCACCTGCAGCCCAAATGTGTGTGGAGAGGCTCCTAAAATCTGGAAGGAAGAGTCCTGAAGGTCGTCCCAGCTAAAGATCCCATCATGTTCTTATCAAATCCTTGCTGAAAAAGCAGGTGGAAATGGAGAGCAGTGAATGTGCATTGCTTTCAGAATGGATAGCTATCAACTGCTGTGGAAGACCCCCCTGGCCAATTCAAAAGCATCCTTATAAAGCGTGCCCCATTCCCAAACAGACTCCTCCACTCTCTTCATGTCCTCAACACATGAGTGGTCACCTTCATGGATGGACCTTCTCGGATGGACCTCCCCTTTTTGCTGGGCTCCTCCAGCTCTACCTCCCTTGGTCCTTTACTGAATGTTAGTTAGTTCATCTTATTGCCCATCCTGGAAAAATGGCACAGATACATGCATGGTGCATCTCTGCTTGCAGACTCCCACCCTGATGTGCACCCAGTGCAACGACCACCTGCAGGAGCACCTGCACGACCCAGTCCCACCGAAACGAGTGGGCAGCACCAGTGCAAAGCTACACCAGCTCCCACGGAGAAAGTCCCTCACCGTTAAGAGAAGAACAATATTCAGGCTCTCTCTGCCTTCCTGCCCCTGGGGAATTCCCCTTTGTGGATGTTACTCCTTCTCTTTAATTTAGCCATTTGCTCTGTGCAGGTGCTGCTGTTGGTGAGCTGGAAAAACCCATCTGGTTCAAAGCGAGCCACAGGGCTGGGATCTGGCTCTGCGCCCTGACTCTCCAGCACTTCTGCAGTTTCTGTTGCGGGGTGTAAAATAAATCCTAAATATTCCTCTTAGGGGCTGTAGAGGTTATTCTGACTATAGGGGTGATGTGACCACAGGGTAGGGCTACGGGTGCAGAAGAAAGTGGGAGAAAAGAGAGAAGGAACCTCACAAAGATCTCTGCAACCTCATGGAGTGTTGTGGGGCTGTGCCACCAGCCAAAATGCAGAGGTGTTCTCCTTACCTGCTTGAGCACACTCTGGAGCTCCCTGTTCGACCAAAGGTCTGTCAGGAGGAGGCGAGCAGCTTCAGCTGCTTTTGGACAGGAGCTGGGAAGATGAAAGCAACATTGAGGAGTTGTGGACAGCCACAAAGCAGCACCAGGAGCCACCTCCAGCCGGGCGTTCGCTGGCTTGATAGATGACTGCCAATGAAATCCCAGAACCATCAGTACTCCCAGTTGGAAGGGACCCATCATTGAGTCCAACCCTTCGTTGCTCCCCCAGCAATGTTATGTGACAAAATGCCCTGGGACCAGAACAGAACGAGCAGGAAGGGAAGGTCGGAGCTCAAGAACGGAGCTGAAAAAGTGCTTCTGGAGTGTGAAATTTGGGAGGGTGAGGAAGTGAAGTGGTGCCAATGCGGGCTCCATGGGGACGCTGTGGGCGAATCCCTCAGGAGGGCAGCACAGGGAAAGGCTCTGCGCTCACAATAACAACTGTAACCAGAAGTCCTTGCTCAGCACAAGTTAATAGATACTTGCTCACGTAACAGCTCCGAAACCATGAGTCATAACAGTATCTTCTATAATTCTGGAACATTTCATATGACAACCCAGATCTAAACGTCAGTGCCAGCTGTTATCGCTGCTCCTGATCTGCTGGACCATGTCCTGCCTTTGGGAGAGCGCTGAGCCCTGCGACAGCCCCAGCCTGTCCCAGTCACGGGGAGCAGGATCAGACCTCCCTGGCTGCCAGCATGGTACAGCTCCATAAAGCCACCGTCCCTGGAAGGCTTTCAAGAAGAGGGTAGATGTGGCACTGAGGGACGTGGTTGGTGGGCATGGCGGGGATGAGCTGGGGTTGAACGTGGGGACCTTAGAGCTCTTTTCCAACTTCAGTGATTCTATGGTCCTCTGCTTCTACCAAAATGTGTCCTCCAAACAGTGCACTGGGCTAATGAGAAATGGGGCTGGCAGTGTGGGACCTGCAAGCTTCATCCTGTGAGCGTGAAAACCCAATGAGCAAATCCAGGGCATTTCCCTAAAAGACACAACAGATGATACCAAAATCTTCCAGCCTACAAGAAATGACCACACTTAATCTGGTCGGAATGACCGCATGGGAGATGCAGATCGTGTTGCTGGCACTGCCTGGAGGACTGGAAGAGCAGCACACAGCAAGAAATTCTTGAGCAATGCTTTGGGCCAAGAGAAGGAGCTTTCATTGCAAAATGGTTCCTCTGGTTATAACCATCCCATACTCTGTCATCAGAATGACCACACTTAGAAAAATGTTGTGGCTGAAAATTATAATCTGGCCAAACAGCCATTGAAAGCAATGAACTCAGAGGTATTTAGGATATGCAATATTTTGCTAACTTGGATTGAAAATAACAGCGTGAGCACACGCCATCATCACTATGAAGGCTGTGTCATAGAGGAGGATATATGCAGGAGACTGAGACAATTATCTAATTGGGATGCAACAGGAAGGAGAAGAAACCACAGCAATCAGATAAAGTGTGGAACTGTTTATGCCTTTCACTGGGAATACACCAGCATGGAGCATCAGGGGAAGGGAGCCCAATTCTGAGGGGTGCTGGTTGGTGTCTGGGAGGAATGTGGGAAGGGAAAGCGTCCATAACTCATCTGCTGCCTGCGAGTTATGTCTAAAATGTGACTACAAGAGTGTCTGCAGGTAAACTGAGGCAAACCAACAGAGAAAGCTCTGCAAAATGCTCACAGTGCTCCCCATGGGGATTCGGTCACCGCTGGGATGTTCTGTGCTCTCTATTTCTGCTGGCTGTGAGGCTGGGAGAGGGGAATCCAGCAGCACGATTTGGGGAGCATGGGGTCTGCGTCCAGCATCGCCAGCAGCCCTGCAGGAGCTGTCGGGTCCAGTTGCTGCCATCAGGGAATGTGAGGCTCTTTCTGACATAGAATAGACAAATGCTACCCTGAAATTTCCCATTTGCCTTCAGAGAAGTACAGGGAAGTGGGAAAAGTTAGCTCCAATTTTTAGAAGGGACATGGTTTCCATATCTGGAAACAGTTCAAACTCACATGGGAGTTTCTCAGGAGGAATTTGCGACACCGTCAGGAGAAATACACTGAAGACTTCTCTGGAGCTCAGTAACTCTCACAGTTAGTGAGTCACTGGAAACAAAGCTCATCATGCTGAACAGCCCAGGCAATTTAGGTACGCATGGCCCTGGTTGTGCAACGCTCTGCTGAAGCAGTAATGAGCTGAGGACTGGTCTGAGGGAGCCCAAGCGGGACTTCAGGCAGAAGTTAATGCCATCCATAACAATGAAGACTTAGAAGAGGGCAGGGTTTGGTGTTAATTGAGCTTGCTGCAGAGTGGAAGCATATAAAGGCAGTGAAGTGACTGATATTTGTTGGCTGAGGCCCAACCTAAACAGAGAAGCCACTGGTAATGACTGAGAATCTCCTTGCTGCCATAGAACAAGAGGTAAATTGTAAGTGGTTTGTCAAAAGATGATGGAGAAGGCCTGTGAATGTCTTCTCATAACAGAAAACAATAGGCTGCTTGCACAAGGTATTTCAAAGCCAGATGGGAGGAGAGATGAGAGTCTTGGAATGGAGATATGGTCAAAGACTGTAAACTGCAATTTGGCCAGAAATGAGCTCACAGTTCGGCAAGAGTTGACAAGCTTTTGCACGGGGCTGTAAAGGGTACAGAACTCAAACCATTCCCACAAGGAAAAGTGGCAAAATCTGCTGAGACCGCTCAGCTGTTGAAGTTCATGGAGTACAGATGAGTAAACCAGAGGACCTACGTATAAAATCTGTATACGCCTCATCACAGCTGTGTTTTGGCCATGTGAGGTGAGCGCTCCAACCAAAAGATGAACCAACGTGAACATTCAAGCCAAGCACAACCCCAGTAGAGCAGCAAATTTCCTGAGACCCTCTCATGCCTTCTGCCCCAGACTCACCCATTTCGGCACAGGCTTACTACATTATTGAGCATGTTGCTTGTCAAGTAACACTTTCCCAGGTGCGGGTTGGACATGATGAGGTTCCTCAGAGTGTAACAAGCTGATGTCATGATCTCGCCATAGCTGTTGGTATTTGCAGACTGGAATGACAGGAGACGTGATACATCTGGGAGCACCTGGTGAGCTGAAGAGGCGGAATGTTCCAATCAACACTTAAGTAAACTCAGCACAGGTGGATGAAATGATTTGTGTTAGCATTATTCAGCAAAAGAATGCAGCGTTATTCCCCAAAGGAGGCACTAATAATACTGGATGGTATCAGCACGGCAGCTTTAGCTGGTTTCCAGAACTACGGTGAGGACCTCTGGAAAGGTAATGAGTTGGGTCAAGTCTGGCTCAGCTCCCCAAATGCTATCATCTGCACTGCATCCTCCCAACCCTGCAGATTCATCATTACCCATTCAGCACACTGTCTGCTTGTAAAGGCTGAGAGAGCATGCATTGTGTTAAGCCTGCTTCTATCACCTGTAATGGTCCTTTGACCAGAACAAATGACACCATTTGCCCAGTGTGGGAGCTTGGCTGAGTCCTATTACAGGGTTTATAAAGTGAGGAGAGCAGATATTAGAGAGGTAGAAACTAGACATGGTACTGAACTCTGCTGTGGTGGAAATGGCTTACCCATGGTTTTGTGCAGGATAGGATGTCGGGACATGTTGCTCAGCAAAGAAGCACCAGACCGGACAACTTCGGAGCTGTTGGACTGCAGGAGCCGTGCGATGCGAGGCAAACCTTTTTCCTTCACCCCAATCAATTGGCTCATGGCATTGGACATCTAAGAGACAGAACAGCAACGTCTCATGACTTCCAGTGCTGGAAGAATGCACCTGCAACCACGTGCAGGTCTGGACATAGGTGGCCATACTACAAAACAAGCACACTTTCTCCTGCCTTAATCCCACTTACTTTGTCATTTACTCCTCCATAAGTCAGCCTCTCATCCTCTGTCATATGGCAGGGATTTCTGTCCTCTTTCTAGAGGCCTGAGGGATCTCCTAACCGATATTCTCAACTGATGGAGAAATTTTACCTTTCATGTCTACTTGCCCTTGCTCAGCTCCCTGCCATGCCACAACTAATATGCTGCTTTGGAATAGAAATGGCTAATGACACCTCTAAACAACGAGCTGAAGGACAAAAATAAACATCTTGGAACCTGATTTCATGTTTGCTTACGTAAGTCTAGAAGATCTTAGGGCGTAGCCAATGCAGCCGAATGCTCTGGACTTTGAAGCACATACCATTAATAAATTGCCCACTTATTAATAGAGTTTAATCTGAACTTCTCAGCTACACGCCATTAGATATCATCACACTGCTGGAGTGACACACATCCATCAGCAGTGAAGCGGAGATGGAGGGAACAGGCTGGGAGGCACCCCATTGCGTGGGCTGACACCCAATGTCCCTCCTGTGTGCCAGGAGACACATGCACTGCATTACAGATCCACGCCAGCAACTGAGATGTATACAGCTGGGGCTGAGGAGAGGTTCATAGTCCTCCTATAACAGCTAAAGGGCTACAGTAAGCTTTGCAAGCTTCTCCTCTGTTTCTCTCTCCTTTAAGCACCAACAAATGCAGCAATCCACCCCAATTCCAGCTCTGAGACGGAACAAAAACTGTGAGAGAAGACCCTAATATATACCCAGGTCTGTTCCAACCATCCTATTCCAGAAGGCTGAAACAAGTTATCTCAGCGCTGCTGGGGCAATTCTTTGTCTTCTTTCCCAGCCCCCAAGAAGCCACTCTTGACTGATGAAAGCCTTTTTATTTCCATGGAGCAAATAGCTCCACATCTTCGATTAACTCTACCCATATTGAGACAACCTCCATCCTCGTTGTTAGTGAGGCAGTTTAGTTAAACCAGAAGAAAAAAACCCAAAGTATTTCACATTGAAAGGCTCGTAACCCAAAAGAAAGCCTTGGAAGCGAAGCTCCCAGCAGGTCAGAGCTGTTAATGCCATCCAGCAAAGGCTCCAGCAGTGAATCACACCGAGCTGCTGGGTGGAACGCCTCGCACACGTGACACACCTCTCCTACGTACAAAATAATTACCCCTTATCTCCCTCGCCATCTTATTTAAATTAGAATTGATGAAGCTTGACACAAACAGACAAGTCGAGGTTTGCCCACGTGAGCGCAGCCTGTGGGGACATGCAGCAACACTGGGCACTGCAACTCGCCGTGCTCCAGCCCCTGCAACGCCCACAGCATCACAGCCTGTGTCACCTTCGTGCTGCCATACAGAGGTGTCTATAGGACATCTGTCTGTGAGGGTAATTCCACCAGCAGTTGTGATGTGACCGCAACCCACAGCACAACCCATCCCGTGATTCCGGCCTCCTCTCGCTTCAAACACACACTCAGGTGGTGCATGCACATCCTTCCTCTCTCCTGTAAATGACACCTGGCCACATGTGCACATCTGGAGTCACTGGTGTCTTGCAGGGAGGGTGCCACTACCAACAGATGTTGGTGTTACAACCAAGAGTGGAAATCGTACAATTGTAGAATCAGAACGGTTTGAGTTGGAAGGGGCCCTCAGAGGCCATCTGGTCCCATTCCCTGCCATGCATGGGACACCCCCAGCCCCAGCAGTGCTCACAGCCCTGCCCTCGGGGGGCTGCAGGGATGGGGCAGCGCCGCCTCTCTGTGCAGCGCCTCACCACCCTGACAGCAAAGAGCTTTTTCCTTATATCCAGTTTGAATCTCCATTCTTTTAGTTTGAAATCACCTCCTCTTGTCCCATCACACAGGCACTGCTATGGAGTCTGTCCCTTTCCCCTTTCAGATACTGAAACCTGGAGGAGCTCCTGGAAAGGCACACAGACCCGGGATAAATCCTTGGAGTGCTGACTTTAGCCTCTGCAAGGACTCATCTTTGGCATTTATGAGCACCTGAGCTGCATCATCAAGTGTGGAAAGCCCTGCAATACTGCCCTGAGGTTGAAGGAGGCCATTTCTGCTCCTGACCTCTGTAAGGTGCTGGCACGTTTGGCCACATGTGTGCAGAGGAGTGCTTACCAGCCCTCGGCTCGCAGTGAGGTTCTGCAGGGCTCCAGCACAAGCCTCCAGGGTGGCATCTTTCTTGCTGTGATCCATCAGGGACAGGTAGGTGCGGATGGCATCCGAGTGGTACAGCCAGCTGGGTCCCTTAGGTTTAAAATCCTCTTCAGGGAGAGGGACACCATACTCATCATTCTGCAAAGAGATGAGACATTGGAAGCTCAGATCCGGCTCCTCACTTGCAGTCCCTGCTGGGAGCTGAGGAGCACATTGCCAAGCCCTCTGCGTCATGTCTTACCTCCATTTTGCCACTCCTGCTGTTGAAGCAGCCTGTGAGAGTTTTGTCCATGTAAACGCTCCGGGCCATGTGGTTGAGTTGGGTGTATTTGTTGGGAACTTCAGCATCCAGGCGGTAGGAGAGGTTGTGCAGGATGCAGATGCAGTTCTCCACAGACTGAAATCACCCCCAGAACAAAAATGCAAGTGTCACATTTGGTGGAAACACGAAGCAGCACTGCATATAGCTGCATGAGGACACATGCCATGCCATAGTTATATTTTTAAAAGTTATACTGCATGTTTGGTAGGGGAAGAGCAGCCACAAAGAGTCCCATCCCCTCTCAGGCTTGCTTGATAGGATTTCGGAGCTACTCCCAAAATTGCAGTTATTAACTATGGGGATGAACAGTAGTAAAGAGCTGTGGAGCAGCAGCTGGTACCTTGTCATCAGGTCGGTTAGAAGCCACGCAGTTCTGGGCGTAGGTCATGACAGAATCAATCAAGCCAGGGTAATTTCGCATGGTCTGACGTCCCATGTCTGCAGAACTGAGGTTTCTGAAGAAAGTCATTGCAGAGCAAGTCAGGAGAGAAGGAGGGGAGAGGGTTAGTTGGATTTCTCTAATCTCTATCAAGAGACCTTGGACATGGTGCTGGCTGAATTGACTTGCTGGGCTTTTTTGGAGATTGATCAAGGCTCTCACACTGGAGGCCTTCTGCAGGATCACTCTTGTGCTGAGCACCCATGTTGCTCATCTGGATTGGTTTCATCTGAGAAAATTCCTCATAAGGAATTTTGCGTAGAAGATGTATTCCTAGATCAGCAGTATTTGGCCTTAGAGACACACAGTGATGCTCTGTAGGCTGATTGCCTCCTTGGAGGTGTGTTTGATAAAACAAGAAGATGGAGTAAAGACTATCTGTTATTCTTGGGAAAAGCAGGAAGATGCAATTGGTTGTAAGAGTGGATCTGCAAAGGGTCACCATCAGTGCTTAGAGAGATGGGGGCAGACGTGCTGAAGAGGAGCAGTGGGACTGGCCAGGTTGTAATGCATCCCTGAGCACACTGCCAGGCTGCTGCCAGGACAGGGGAGTTTTTCCACTAGCAGGAAATGACTTTTTGCTTTTTTTTTTTTTCTTTTTTTTTTTGCTATTTTTGCTTCTTTTTTTTTTTTCCTTCCCTGTTTTATTGGCTTGTAGCTTGCAAATGAAAAACAAAGAGAGGTTGGCAGTCATTGTGAGATATTCACTCCAGGCGTTCCAGAACTGGATTTGATGTTTGCTGTGATTTGCAGCCTCTTCATTAACATGAATTCATCTGCAATCCAGAAATTCTTGAGCAGCAATGGCTTGAGCCCAGGGCAAACCCAAGGCTCTTCTCATCCCCGTGCATGCCACATCCCTATGATGTGGCAGTGCTGTGAGTCAGATGAGTGGGGGCTCCCAGCCTGACCGTCCTGCTCTCCTGCAGCCCCACTGAGCTCCTGACTGCCCTGCAGCCCAGCACAACTCGCTGCTGGATATCCCTGCCTCCAACTGCATCCCCAAGAGAGAGCCTAGCTGGAGTTACACTCCATGGAAGGCTCCTTTTACACTACCACCATACTCTTCTTCCCTTATTTTAATGACTTATTTTGTGGCAGCGCGTTGGGTCGGGATTGTCTCAAAAGCGCAGCGCTTTGCGTGCACATCACAGCGTGCAGTTGCAGGGGAAGGCTGCCTTTCAGACCCGGTTCCCAGCTGCAGAGGACGATAGCATCGCGTCTCCAAGGGCCCATGCTGCATTCAACCATTTTGTTTCACAGGCAGATACGGCTCCTGCTGGCTGCATGTCTGCTAAGGGTGCGGTCGGCACTAAGCTCCCTCGGGGAGAGCTTCAGTTGATGAAAGTACCTAATTATACAGGGTTGGTTTTTTTTTTTCCCCCACTTGTTCCCAGTGAGACAAGGAGCTCGCATCCAAGTGGAGGAGGGAGGTAGGAGAAACAGCAAGTCAGGACGGAGATCCTCTGCACAAGAGCTCTGGTTCTGGTGCGGAAAAGGGAGCTGCTCTGGGCTCAGCCTGCTCCTCCTCTTTGTGGGTGACCCATCTGACAAGCAGGCCAATGCACTACGAGCTGCCGGGTCAGGGCTGCCGGGTACAGCCCAGTGCAGTGGGACTGTGCTGTGCCAAAACAGTTATTAAAATGAGTGGGGAAATGTTTGTTTTGCCCACGTAGAGAATTCAGTACGGCCCCGCGTGCCGACTCACCTCAAGCACCCTGTGGCATTGAAGAATACTTCGGGGTCGATAATTTCCCTTGTCCTGTTGCAGCCACCATCGGACCAGCCAGAGAAAGGGATGATAACACAGTCTGTCAAGACGGGGAGGGCCTCTTGTATCAACTCCTCTTTTAATTCATCAGTGGAGGAGAGGTTCCAGAGCAGACCTAGGAAGGAGATGGAGATAAGCTCAAGTCTTTGCCTATCCCTGTAGGAGATGGGCAACAGGAACACAGTATCATGTGGAGATGTGCACCTAAGCATTGTCTCTCCTCCCAGAATTGTTGCTTCCTGCTATTAGGTTGCAGGAGGAAAGCATTTCTCCAGGAATCTTGTGAAGGTTTGCACACAGGGCCTCAGGCAGAGCTGAAGGTGACCTGCACCAACAAACTTGGATCAGTGCTTCAAGAAAAGATGAGACACCAACCAGATAGCCAACAGGGTGCAGGAAGGCAAGAGAGTGTCCCAGCAAACACAGAGCAACCTGAGATAGAAACAACCCCAATGGGCAATTGCAATCTGGGGAAACCCCATGGGACACCGAAGAGCCAGGACTTCCCCTGCCTCGTAACTTAGGTCACGATTTCAAGCAATAGAAGCACAAAACTTCCCCTTTCCAGTATGGCCTTCTGTGCGTCAGGCAACGTGGACAAATGTAGAGAGGGGGGTGATCGTTTGGGGGGCATGAGGCCGCTGCTATCAGAGTTGGGCTGACACCAGCTATGGGGCTCTGTGTACCTGTCAGTTGCTTCTGAATTTCGGTGTTCCCCGTCCTCCTCAGGAGGCTCACACACTCCCTTATCCCGTTCTGCCGCCGGGTTTCTATCTTGTTGGTTGGATTCCTGAAGACCAAATTCCGGAGGGCTCCAGCTGCCGCCCGCTGTACGTTTTGGTTCGTGCTGCGCAGCAGCTCCACCAGCTTGGCAATTCCCCCGAGCCGATAGACCTGGACGGGGAAAGATGTGCTGACATCAGAGTGGTGCACAGAGCATCGCCAGCAGGACAACTACAGCTGTCAGCGTGATGCAAGGAGTCACTGTGCTGCCTGCTGATGGGGCTGGCAAGGAGACCTGGCAGGGAAGACAGGCCAGAGCCCACAGGTGGCACCAGGTTACAGCTCAGAACTGGATGCCTATGGGTAACAGCCCCGTGAGGAAGCCTTGGTTGATGTTAATGTCAACTTTTCCTATCTCCGTAAGTTTACACCGAGCAAAAATGTTGCCCTGCCTATACATAGCCGGGTATGGCCAGCCATAGTGGGGTAATGACATGACACAGGGACTTATCTGCATCCTGAAATCACAGGATGGTCTGAGATGGTCTGGGTAGAAGGTGAACACCCTGGAGGTCAGTGGGCCATGCTCAGTATGAAGAGGGACAGGCATGGATGGACCCAGGGAATCCCAACTTCCAGGACAACACACAAGTGCAGGGGAGGTGTGAAGGCAGAGCACATCCCTTCACATCCCTCCAAAGCTCCAGCTGAAGGATTCTCCCTGTGCCAGATCAGCTGGGGACGAGAGCCACATGGAGCCTCCTTGGACACACAAACCTTTTGGGTGGAGATCTGCTGACAGCAGAAAATGAATGAGTGCATTTTAAAAAGAAAAAAAAACACCAAAAACAAACAAAAAAAAAACCAAACCCAAAAAAAAAGCACGCTCTGGGATGACTCATCTACCTGCTCCAACACATCTTTCTGGGAAGTGATGGGACAGGTTCAGTGTTTTCAACGGTAACCAAGGGTGTGGCTGCCCTGCAATTAGTGACTGCACTGTGGAATGGGGTCCCCACGCTCAGCTCAACTGCACTGAGGGCACAGGGGCATATCTGCACATTGCCAGCTCCACTGCTGCTCCAGAGCACTGAAATCTGCCTGTGTGTGGGTGCTGCTTTGAGAAGACCACACTGCCATGGCTGCAGACACGTCAGGATGGGGATAAACTGCCTTGGTATGTATTGCTAACAAACCCATTGGCTTCGATGAGTGGCTGAAATGGCATTGAGCAATGCACAGGGAGGAACACAGTGGGATCTGGTGCAATTTTTGTGGTTCTGACACTGAGAGAGCAGGACATTGACATGGAACTGGGTGCAGTGCCATCCAGAACACCATGTTTGGGTGGCTGCTCCCATGCATATCCCTTCAATCTGCACCACAGCGTGTTGGGGTGATAACATGGTCAGAGTCTCTGCTGCTTGGTAACTATTCCCCTGTGCTAAGATACTGACCTGCCCTCTATTAACAGAAAGTGGCCACTAAGAGGTGAAAAACCCACTTAAGTTATTCCTGTGTGGACTGATGTTGTTTGAGGCTCCATCAAGAGAGCCTACAGATTCTTGCTATTGAGATACACCAATTTTGCCCATCCCACGTGCCATCACATCCAGTAAGCTCTGAAGGAGTTTGCTCACCTCTTGTTTGGCAGACTCATCCTGGAAGCAGGTGTGCTGGAGGTAATAAGCCCCCATGGCCTGGTATTTGTCATCAGAGGAGCACAGGAGCTGTATGGCTTTCTGGATGGTCATTGTGCCACCATCTATCTCGTCACCACATATTCTGTGTCAAAGAGAAAAGTAGCATTGATTGAGTTCTCAGCCCAATAGGCTACTTTAGTACTGGGGGTTATTAGGAAGGAAAGAAGCACAGAAAGCCAAAAATCATCACTTCACATACAAAAACATTGTGCGACCCTACAGCATCGCTCAGACTCAGAAGAGAGATGATAAAGGAGGAAAAGATACAGCAGGTCACCAGGGCTAATGGACTGTGGATCCACTCCATCAGCAAAGCAGAAGAGACAAAATCTTGGTTGGTGTCTAATTATGTCTAAGGTGGAAGGATTAGGAAGGATTAGGGAAGAGAGAACCAGTGCTCGCTGTTGTTCACATAGAAGAATTAGTGGACAGGAATGAAACCATCCATCAGGTTATTAGGACAATCTGAAGGAGGCAGAGGCTTTTCCCACAGCATTTAATCCTTTGATGTGAGATGTGGTGGAAGCAAAAATGTGAGAGCAGCTGATGGTCTCGGAAGGTGAGGGCAGATCCCTTAGGAAAAGGAGACAGGCACGTCTGGAGCCATGGGATGGACAGCCACTGAGCTCATGAGATGCTGCTAACAGCACTGGGAGGGTGTAGGAGGCAATGCAACAGGAGGGTGTGCTTCTGTTGGCAGTCTCCAAGCCCTGCAGAACAGCTGTTCATCATCCACCATGCAAGGAATCTGCACACAGTCCGGAGGAGGGCTGTGCACCCCTGGCTTGGAGCAGGAGTGGAACCTTGGGTATAAACCCCTGAAGATTTGTTAAGAAATATCAAGCCTTGCTCTCTTTGGCTTGTATTTATTCACCAGTGCTGACGTTTGTCCCTGATGTTTTAACTCTGTAAAGTCAGAAATATGTACGAACTTTCATGCTGATGAAGGGGCTCTGGAACGCAGCGCTCCTGACTGTGGAATGGCCACAAAACATTCAGGACCAACAGAAGCCAAACCCAGAGCTCCCAGTTGGTTATTACTGCCTCGCTGGTGACAGGATACAAATGGGAAATATTTTGTTAGCAGTGAATGAAACCGAAGAGTGTGGGAACTTGGCTGGGATGGGTTGACAACACCAAACAATCCCACAGCCTCTAATAAAAGAGGATTTTTAATAAGATCTTGAAATGAACCTTATATTTAAGGTATTAAATATTGCTGTGAGAGTGCAGTGTGACCTTTTGGAGGCACAGGATATGCAGAATAGGTTTGATTGTTCCAAAGAAATGTAAGAACACAGCTCTATAAAGGACACCCAGAGAAGTTCGCCACCTCCGGGAGCTTACAATTAGATAAAATAATTCCTCCTCAGATATAAAAAGTCTCACCCCCCCACAGCACCAGCGAACCACCTCCACAATCCTACAGCAAATTTCATACAAAATATCAAAAGCCAACAATCATGCTGTGCACAGCAAGGCATAATGAAAGACTACACGTGAAATTGCACCCAGTGGAAAGTCCTCATTTAAGCCCCCGTGTAGTCAGTGGAGAGAAATAGAACAATCTGCTTCTGTGTGCTCACCATTTACCCTAAGACAGGAAGATCTGACCCTGGAGGTATCTCTGCCTCCGCTGATGGCGATCATGTACTGGACATTAAGAGCACAGCATCTGAGGCTGGATGAACAACATTCTATTTCTGCACTGAGTAAAGCATCACTTCATCATACGCTTTCCCTTCATTTGAATCTCCACCAGAACTTGGCTCCAAGAGACTTCCATTTCACTTGAGACAAGGAAATGCAGAACTGGAAAGAAGTTTAAACTAGGAACTCTATCCTACATTCTGTGAGACACAACAGAGCTGGGATGAGATCAGGTCCAGCATGAGTGGCACCAGAGGAACTTCTTTGGGAACCTGACCTGGGCCAGCAGGACAGGGAGGGAGCACATGAGCAGACATACCAGGTCAGTGCCATGCAGCACATGTAACCACAGCGGTGGTGTTGATAACTCTGTTTTCCAAGCTAAGCAGAACCCTAAGCCAGAAGTAATTTCTATGAGAAAGAAGGGTGCCTGCTTCGTTAGTGATTCAAGGAAGGATATTTCCTGCACATCCACTCATAAAATGTCCAAGCCCTTCTTCAGCAGGGAAAACTGGGCAGCCACATCCAGTTCTGCATGGGAAAAGAAGGGAAAAGCTCCGTTTCGTCTTCTGGCTCACTGACAAGAGAAATTCACAGAGCATCTGGCTCTCCCACGTGCCTCAGAAGAAGCAGTGGTTTCTCCCAGCTGAGAACATAAGCACCTGGCAAGGCCAACAATAAAGGAGATTGTTCATCAGTCAAGGACATTCCATAACCAGATCAACAGCATCAGAGCTACAGTTTGTTCCAAGACAAATTCTTGAAGTAAGGCCATCTCCAGCCTGGGCCAATGCTCCTGGTAGGAAGAGCTCTGAAGGCTGTTCTTCCACAAGGAAGAAGCAATCAGAACAGGGAGACCTCAATTAGCAATGATTCAAGGAGTCAAATTAGATGATCAGATCCAGGTGAGGAAGAGAAACAAATACTCCTGAGGATCACTATCACGGAAAGGCAAACTCTCTAGTTTGATACTGATGCCTTTGGGTCACTGTGTATTAGCAGATTAGTTTGTGCTAATTGGATCTAAGCCTCCAAGCTGTCTGTTAAGTCTACAAGTCCTAGGAGGGGAGGAAGCTAGAAAAGCCTCACAAATGCCACTGTTCATTAACCAAATGAGAGTGAAGCCACTCAAAACCTCGAGTGACCTCAGCACATCCCAGCCCTCCAGAGCCAGGCAGCACTGCAGCAACCCCAGTTTGCTTTGGATGCAAATGCGCCGTGCAGACAGGTTCACATAACACAGAGCCAACACTGAAATGGTCATTTTTAGAGGTAGCTTGCCCATATAAGAACAAAACAAAACCAAGATGTCTGTCTTTTTATATGCATCTGCTTTCATTGTGTGGCATAGCCCTGGGGAGTTTATGTTTTGATACCGATCTCCTTGGGCTTATCCCAGAAGAGAGGAGGTCTATCAGAAAACACCTCTGCCACCTTCTCTGACTCTCAATAACTGTTCTGTATTTTTACTGTTCAGAATACTTCCAGAGAGACTGAACTTCGGCCTGGGGATCCGTGTTCCAGGACATACAGCAACTGTCCCTGCACTTCAGCCATAGCCACCAGCAGGTACCCAACACCCTTATCAGAGTAGCACCAAAATATGACACGTTTCCAGGTCTCCTGAAAGACCCCCGTCCTCTGAGCCTGGTCCCATCTGAACATGATGTCCAAACACTTGAAGGCAACACGTCTGCAGAACAGAGCTTAAACAACAGAATAGTTTTCCTGTGCTTCCAGGTCCAGCTGGAGAAAGAGAAAGGCTCAGAGTTTTCTGAGCTACATGAAACATCACATCTTTTATTACTGCTTTTGTTATCGCTACGCGGTGAGCCAGGTGGGTGTGGAAACTTTCTATTGTGAAAGCTGAACACAAAACCATGTTTGCTATAAAGGCAAAACCTCTGCCTGAAGATCTACTAGAATATGAAGTCCAGAGCCTCAAACAGGGACTTGCTGGCACCTGTTGCCCAGCTAAACCTTCCTCCTGCATCTAGAGGTTAACGATGGGGTATCTACAAGCAAACTTATCCCTTTCCAAAGACCAGGCTACCCAAATCCAGGCTGAGCTCTCAAAATGCAGAGTCCTCCAGCCAGAGAAGTCCTGCGCAGCAGAGCCCAGATACGGTCCCAACCCATCTCCAAGGACAACAGCACGCTCCAGACCAAGGCTAACTGCAGCCTTCCAGATACTCTATGCATTCAAATGGCTTTCCAGGTAGATCATCTGTTCAAAGAGGACAACTCCTGAGCACGCTTCCAGAATTCCAAAGATGACAGCTGACAGCCTCTCCTCCTATAAGGCAGCTAGCAATGCAGTCTCACACAAGCAGGGTGTGTGCCCCAGCCCAATCAGATTTACTCAGGGGGCACAGCCCCCATTGAGCCGAGGACTGAAGCCCTCATTTCCACACCAGAACCAGTTCTGCCAGATGAGCCATGCCCCAAGCCAGGAGAACTGTCTAAACGGAGCCACTCCCCAGCCAGAGGGCATCCAGCGCTGCAGAGCATTCCTCCCGCACCAGCAGCTCTCTTCCATAAGCACCATTATTCCACAAGTGACTTTTGCAAAGAAACGACCAAGTCTGCAACCCGAGGGCTGTGCAGTGTGATGCTGGGATGCCCCAGAGAAGCCTGCCTGCATGGGACGAGCACCAGCAGACACCTTCCCAGGGCAGGAGCCGACTGCTGTCCTGCAATTCATCTCTCTGTCGTCCCTCCCACGACATTTTCATGGTCTTTAGACAGAAATTCCCTAGGACAAGTTACTTGTCATTTATGGAATGCTTCTGTTTCCCAATCCAGAAGAATTACAAAGCTTCTGGATAGAGCAAGCCAATGCCACTGGTGCTCTGGGTTGGCCAGGGCTGGTTTTGCATGTGTCGGATTGAAGGGAACTGGGCACACAGGAGGACAAGGTTTCCTGACCACACGTTAATTAATGGGCAAATAACACTTCTTGGCAAACACACTCCAGTGCTTATTCCCCTACCCAATGCAAAATGAAGGAGGTTGAGCAGAGAATTAACCCAGCATTCCAATGTGAACGAGGGCACCATGTAGGCACTGCCAACTGCAGGAGGGGATTTTCTCCATAACTATAACACATTTGGGTCAGAAGCTCAATAAATATCCCTGTGTGGTGCGAGCTACACCGAGGCAATGCTGTCAGTTAAGCAGCCTCACATTATGTCCTACAGTGAGCAAACTCCCCAGGGCAACAGGGAGCACAAAAAATGAGCTCAAAAGGTTCCAGTTCCTGCATGGGAGGTGAGGTAAGTCCTGGGTAGGGCAAGCACTGCTGGACAGTGATGCAGCAGCCCCTGAAGATGCAGACCTTCTCTAGCCTGATAAAGCATCACAAGATACCCTCCAAGGCTGCTGTGGGCAGCAGAACACGGCTTGTGCTCGGAAGCTGGAGGCACCGCAGCCACTCGCATCAGGGCAGCTCTTAAATAAGCATCACTTCAATGCCATCAAAGCCCCCAAAGTTTTTGTTTCTGTGACAGCTCTGCTGCAATGCAGATACATCAGCTTGGGGGTGTCTGAGCTCACTGCTGTGCTCTTGTTGCAGCAACATTTACAAGAGGGGACCTGGTGCTGAATGGGACGTGGAAGACAATCCTGACCACTGCATAATTCCTAGTTCAATGGGACTAGATGCTCTGGACAGAAAGGAAAAGGAATAGCTTCCGATCTGTCTTAGCTATATCAGTTATTCCAATTAGGCTTTTTTTTTCTTCTAACTTCTGACTCAAGTGTTGTTTTGGTTTTTTTTTCTGGAACCTGAACTGGAGGAAAGAAGCAGGGCTGGGTGGGAAGGCAGAAGGGAAACATGACTGCTCCCAGGTTCTCAGCTCTGCCCTGAGTCAGACCCTCAGGAACAAACTCCTTCAGCTGTTGTTTTTTTTTAAGGTTGGTTCTCTGCCAAAGCAGAGCAGGGTGACAGCCAGGAGAGACACCCAGACTGCACACCAGCCCTTTTTGCTCTTCACATCCCCACCCTCATCTTGCAAAGGAGCTGACAGCTAAAACCACTGCAGAGGCACCAGGCAGCATCTTGCCCAATATCACACAGCTACAGCAGAGACATCTGCACTGAACCAGCCACGTTGGTCTCTCTCCATAGTCCGTAAAGAGAAATAAGCCCTCTGAGCATGACTCATCTGACCCACTTTAGATGCCACTGCAGGATGCGATTAAGCACACCGCACACTTGTCAACAGATCTCCAGTGGCTATTAAGCAGCTCAGGTGACAAACTCAGACGGACAAACCTCCGAAGCAACATCAGCATTTACCCAGATCCATCCCACTGCAGCAGACTTACTTGGAGCCAGACTGAGCCTGTCCATAAACCGCATCCTGCTTGCAGCTCATCATGGGCTGGGCATAGACCACATCGGGTTTGTTGCTGGAGGGGCAGGAGAGGGCCCGTGCAGGCATTTTTTTACTTGTCCTGGTAGTTCCTTGCTGGGTGCTACAGCTGCTGTAGATGCTCTGGCGGTTCAAGGTTGCCTTGTGCTCTGCCCGACCCCCGGCCTGACTCTTCCTCAGCGTGCCCCGCGGTGGTTCGCAGTAGAGGTCGGGCTCGCTCCGGCTGCTCTTGATGTTCTGCACAAAGCAGTAGTCGCTGCCGGCCCTGTTGGGGCTGCAGACTGCCTTGCTGTAGTGCTTGCTGCCCCAGCCCTCCATCTGGCTGTAGGAGCTGTAGCGCCGGTTCTCAGCATCCCGCTTCAGGGTCCCGTTGTACAGCTGGGCAACAAGAAAACGGGAGACAGCACAAATTAGGAAAGGTTGAGATGGAGGTCGACGTTGCCGAGCCCACTCACGTGTGGGTATTACAGTATTACATTCCTGTGCCTCTGAGGTATTTCTGTGACCTGGTCTCCTAGTCATAGAATCATGGAGTCATAGAACTACCGAATCATAGAATCACTGAATATCCCAAGTTGGAAGGGGATCCATAAGGATCATCTAATCCAACCAGTCATCAAACCATAAAGTCAGAATCATGGAATGGCTTGGGCTGGAAGAGACCTTAAAGCCTTTGTGTCCTGCACAAGGAAGGAAGACCAGACCCAAATTCTTTGCAAAAAAGCGCTCAACCCAAAGCAAACCCACACAGCACCTGAGCTGATTTAAAGCACAGACCCCATGAGGGGTCTGCATGCTGCATACCTCAATTTCATCACAAGTCATGACGTGTTTGTGGGCCAAGCACAGTACAAGCATCAAAATATATGGCAGCACAGCCTACCAGCAGCCCTTACAAAGATTACAAACCTTCTCCTGAAATCTGGGGATGCAGTGATCAGGATCTGGTAACCAAGTGCTTGGAGTCAGAAGTGAAAGCTCCAGCACAACCCTGCCGTACAGCAAGTGCCTCGATCCCAGCTTGGAAGAGCAGGAGGCAAAGATCTTCCTCCTTGTAAGAGATTACATCACTTTTCATCACAGAGAACGTTGAACCATTCCGGCCTTCCAGCACTGCCCATACTTATTTTTAATTTCCTTATGGTATTTGGTTCCCTTCTGCCTGCAAGTTCCTCAGGAGGGGAGTAATGGGAATGAGAAAATGGAAAGATGGAATTCATGACTCTCATCATGCCAAGAATCTTATTTGTGACCAGGTGTGTTCCGCTCAGCATTCTGGTGATCAGCACTCCAAGAAATAGAGTAAACAGGAATAAAGGGAACTGATGGATTTGGTGCCAGAGACCTTCTCATCCCAAAGGCCTGCCTCATCCCCCTTGGGTAAACTCAAGGAAGTTAATGGCACTTGGTGTGGAAAGCCCATGGTGCAAAGGTCCACAGCTGTGCCTATCTGAAAAAAAAACCCAAACCAAACCAATATTTTCTAACATAGAAACAGCATGCAAAAGAGAACTTGGTCTCCTGTGCAGCATCACCCCAAATCCCGCTGCTCTGCCCCACTTCATCCCAGCCCTGAGCACGCTCAGCATCATTTCTCTCTCCAACACTCAGCAGGATTGTCATTATGCTAATTAATTAAGCCAAATAATTCCATTAAGAAACTGATCTTCAGGAATGCAGTGAATCCTCTCTGCTGCATCCTGGAGAGCTGCACAGGTAACGGCTGGAAGCATTCAGAACGGGTCAGGAGGCAGAAGAAGAAACCCTTTCATCCAGTTACGCTGGACCCACTTTGCTCTGCCACTTGAGCACAAAGCAGGACTGGAGATACTTTCACTCTGCAGGTTTACATCTAAACAGGTAAACTGCTGGAAGGGGAGAAAATTCTCTTTGCATTTACTCCAGAGGACGCAGAAAAAACCTGTTAGTGCTGCAACATGGCAGGCAGCAGGCTGGGTGCACCCTACGGTGATCCCAGGGGTTTGGAAGAAGAATTTGCATGCGATAAGAAGAGTGAGGATGAGGCACATGGCTGAGCACAGTGAGTCTTGGGGCTCCCCCGGCAGTGGGGCAGCCCTATGGAAACGATCAGGGTGGCCATGCAGCAGAGGTGCTCAGCACCCAGGTCCACTGTGGCAATGAGGGACCTTTCAGTAAGGACCTAACCCACCACAAATGAGGACGTCTTTCTAAGGGTGACACCATCCTCATTCTGTTCCATTTTTCCAGCTGCTCTCTGATGGAACATGATGGAACACAGGAGTTGCACTCAATGATCCTTATGGGTCCCATCCAACTTGGAATCATCACCTCACTTCCTGAGGTGGAACCCTCAGGACAATGATGGTGGACATGGCCAATGCAGGACAGTGTGGGGTGGCCCTTGGGGAACCCACTGGCAGGGCTTGCCGCTGGCAGGCTGGAGCAGCAGCCTTTGGACATGAGCCCTGTCACATTGCTTTATGAGTCATTATAAGCCAGGATTATTTTAGAGGGCTGTCAGAAGCTTGGCACAGCCACAGAGCCCCTGGGCATTTACCAAAGCCAATTCAGCTAACCGTGGAAGTGCCAGCTCGTCATTTATCTACAGCTATTGTTTGCTTCCCAGTGTGCTCGGATGGGCTCTCCACCAGCAGAGCAAGGGAAGGCGTGAGCATGTCCATCTTTATAGGTGGGAATCATCCCTTCTGTATTTCCTGCTGCGTTTCAGAGCAGAGCAGAACACTGTTCTCCTTCCTGCCAGCCCTGGGAAGGGCGCAGCAAAGCGGCCGCCTGTTTGGAAAGTCTTCTTTCTGCAACGCAGGGAGCCCTGAGCAGCAAGTCAGTGCAGGTCCTGGCAGGGCGGGGAGGCCTTTTGCAAACTCATGGGAAAATAGTTCCCGTGTGATGTGAAGCTCATTACCAAAGTCAGTGCATGACTTTTATTGCTGATGCTACCAGATGCTTGGCTGAGCCCATTTTAATCTCTTTCAAGTGGCACGGACCTAATTGGTATCTTAGAGTTCCTCTTTGCAGCAGGAGACTGATCCAAAGCCTCCAAATCGATGAGGAGCCTCCTGCCAGCTCCAGCGGATTTTGGAGCTGCTTGCCAAAAAGTCCCTACAAACCCACAGCCAACCCCATCGCTCCTTGATCTCGGCAGAACGCCACCTCTGCTCCTTAGGAGCAGCACCAATGTCCCCATGGAAAATGGTCCCCAAGGAAAGCCAGAGACCTTCACCTCAGAGCAAAGGCTGCAATGGAACAGAGCTCCTCACGTTGTCTCTTTGTTGGACACAGCAATCAGGCAGATAGGGAGCAGAGCAAAGCAGGAGGGAGGCGCTGCTGTCTGGAGAGGAGATGTCACTTGTAAAGGTGATGCCATCACACAGATGTGGTTGGGAGAGCTGCTTGGCAGCCACCCCCAAACTTCTGCTGTGAGTGCAGAGTGAGCCCTCCCTGTGCAGAATGGCATTAGTGAAAGGAGATCATCGCTCTCACCTTCAGACCCCCTCAGCCACCCAGATTTCCTGACACCCCACATCCCATTAGTGGCGGCCATGTGGGTCAGCTCCACATCTCACACCCTTAGCAGTGGGAAGAATCAGTGCAGAAGGGCAGGGATTCCCCCACACAGGGCTGGAGGCAGCACAGTGATCCCATCTACCCTGCAGGAGTTTGGAACCACTTCAGAAGAGCAGGGACTGTCACCACGTCTTCTCCCTGGTGCTCTGCAGGGATATGGGATGCTCACATGCAGTGTCCCAGCTGTGAGCATGCTCTTCTAAAGGAGCCTGTGTGTTTGAGGCCAAGCTTTGGGAGCTGCTCATTCATATTAAAACTAGGAGGGGAGGAAAGGGAGCAGAGATGAGCACTGATAGCACACAGGTGCTCTTATCAGGCCTGGGCACTAAGTGCTTCCCCTCACTGCCAGCAGCAAAGACCTGCCTCAAAATTAGCAAATGTGTGTGGAGCACTGGGACTAAATTACCTGACCTCTTAAGGAACAATGACTGTAACATCCAGCACTGCCACCAGTGAATAGATATCTTTAACTTCTTATCCCAACCAGAAGAAAAAAGAAAAAAGGCGCTGGAGAGGAAGTCACAATGGCTTTGTTGGGCTCTTCTTTTTCCTCCAAAATCCCTGTTCGAGGAGCACAGAGGAGGGCTTGCCCAGCACAGCCCTGTGCTCAGATCTCAGCACTCCTTCCCTCCCAGATAACTGGGTGTTTCTGACTCCTGCATCTGAGGACGCGATCAGTTCATTACCCAGCTCTAATTCTTTCCCTTGCAATTTGTTTGTTTCTAGAGCTGCAGACAGAGAGAAGTAAAGGACTCCGAATAAACACGTCAGGAGCAGCTTCTCCCAGGCTGCAGGGCAAAGCACAGGCAATGCAACATGACCGCGTCCCACCCTGAATGATGGGTGGGGAAAGATCCTGATGTTCCTTGCGAAATGCTTTCACTGCTGCCTGCTACCAGCTCCATTGCAGGGAGAAAAATTGCAAAACCAGCAAATATATTGTTAATCCATTTCTGAAACGCTCTTCCCCGCCTCTCCTGAATGCTGCCTTTTCATCTGGTTCTTTGTGCAGCTCAGCTTTCGCTCCCGATGGTTCAGATAGCTCCTCCAAAGCACAAAGCCTCTTGCAAAACCTCTCAGGGAAAGCAGGGTCTGACTAAGCAGTGATGTGCAGTACAATGGCACGATCGTGGCCCCACCTTTTGCTTTTCCATGGAGTTCCCCTCCTCGGACTCTGGCTGAACACCTCCAAAGCTGCACCTGCACTCGGGCAGACAGCACGCTTGCTGCAACTCATGGGCCACCAGACTGTGACAGCAGCTTGGAGCCCAGTGCTGAACAAATCCCATTTTGGGGGTCCAGTGCTCTGGCTTTACACCACCATGCCCTGGCACAGATCCTGCACTGATGGCTTTGGGAGCAGGTGGCCACTCGCAGCACAAATTGCATGGGGACGAAGGTCTCCATGGGTCTGGTGAGCTCAACTGCACCTGGCCCACAGTTACCACAAAATATCACCCAACGCATTGATCTGCAGCCACTGGTGTGCCCACTGCTGCATCCCACCACGGCCACTGGGCAAAACGAGGCTGCCAGGGAGGTGGAGGAGACCCCATCCCAGGAGCGCTCAAGGAACATGGAGATGTAGCACCGAGGGATGTGGTCTGTGGGCATGGTGGGGTGGACTTGGGGATCTCAGAGGTCCTTCCCAACCTCCATGAGCCTACAGAATGGGACTGAGGGCTTCGTCCCTGAAGGCTGAGCCAATCCCTGACTTGCGAGGCAAAGAAACTGTGCAGCATGTGCTGGGTCCAGCTCTGTTACCCAGACTGTTACATCGCAGTGCTGTGCTCCTGCAGTGCCACCAACAAGGCCCTCACCACAAGAATAATTAGGAAAAAACCTCTAACTGTGGGCAAATCAAAGGTTTTACCCATAGCTCTTTACCAATCCAGAGAGCTGCCATCAGCTTTAGGAGGCTCTTCCCTTCAGGTCTGTCATTTCTATTGCTCTAGTACAGGAACACCAGCAGCTCATAAGGGAAGAAAACTCAGAAGCAAAAGCTTGAGATTCCCAGCAAGATAAAAAACCAGACAAAAGCAGTAAGTTGGGAATAATAGTGTTTAAGAGCTGTGGGTGAGACAGGGTAGATGACATATCTCCTTGCTATGTCATTTACAGTCACCATCTGAAGCAATGCACTGATAAAAGCGGTGTCTAAGCTGCAGCCCTTTGAAGCAGCAGCACGGACACAGGTCCTGTTGCACTTCTCAAATCCCAGAAGTATTCAGAGTAATCGCCCTGATGCTGTACTAGGTTGCTTCCCTGAAATGCCTGAATTTGCCCATGCATCTCAAAGGCCTTTGGGGCTTCTCAGAAGCATCCCCAGCACTAGGAAGGAAATGCAACTTCATCTTCAGAAATAGATTTACTTTATCTTCTTTCCCCTGGTGAGCCAGAAATCACAGATAGAAAATGCTTATAAAAATGCTGAGAACCTGCCTGATTTCAAGTCCTAAGTTCATACGAAGTCAACCTAAGCTGGAGGCTGGGAGCGTGATCTTCTGATACAACTCTGGAAGAAGCAAAACAGAGGTTCCCCAGTGCGACTGGGGAGCACCGTGTCTGCTAAGCATCTGTTAAGCAGATTTAGGCTGGAGGTTATATGTTCCCATGTGCCAATGGCACTCAGGATTCATGGCCCCAGCTGCAGTCCTGTTAGGTGGCTGCTCCGACCATGGCAGGGGATGCATCCAGAGGGCTGACTCATCCTGACCTGACAGATCTCCAAGATAGAGCAGATGAATCATGCTGTACCTCTCTGTTGGCTCTGGGAGGAGTCTAGACAACTTGTTAAGACAAAATGGCTGATTTTCAGATAGACCACATTTTGTAAGAGCAATTCTACTGTGAAACTTTCACAAGTCCCAGTCCCTTTTTTTTCCAGTTCCTTTTTTCAGCCCGTATCTGAAGGCCTTCACCAAGAACTTCAGGAACACAATGCTGCTGAGACCCGTGCTTCTGGAGAGAGACCCTCCCAGACCACCAGTGCAAAAGAGCCCTTCAGAGAGAAGCCGTGAGCTGCACAAGTCTGTGGTGAACCAGAAGTGAACCAGAAGTGACCAAACTGCTCTGTGGTGTCTATTGGAGGCTCCAATCTGTGTAACAACCACATGAGCCATCTGCCAGCACGGCAGCACCAGTGCTG
The DNA here is from genome assembly GCF_951394365.1 of Tetrao urogallus. Taxonomy (NCBI): domain Eukaryota; kingdom Metazoa; phylum Chordata; class Aves; order Galliformes; family Phasianidae; genus Tetrao; species Tetrao urogallus. Next base: position 4,620,774 of record NC_136837.1, on the reverse strand, counting down.
GACCCGAAGCCCTGTCGATTCACTTCTCTCAGGAGCCACAACAGACAAAAACAGCAATAAATCATTTAAACAGTACAAATAATTGACTCTGAGGTTCCACCTCTGGCTTGCTATGTCCCTCAGCTGCACATTGCTGAAGGCTCAGACAACTCCCTGGGAAGGGATATTGACCACAGGGGGTCCATGCCTGCCCCAGGGATGCTCTGCTCTTTTCCACCATGGACACTCGGCCTCACACCAGTGAAAGATCACCGTCTGAGATTTAAACAGCTCAGCAAAGGAGTTTGAAACAGCTGACATCGAGGCTGACAGACAGTGTAAATAAAAATTTCAAAGGCGTGCCAGTGCTCCCAGTCCTTCCCACTGAGCACGCATTGGCACCCAACCCACTGAGTGACATTATCACTGCCTTAAAGCAAACAAGTGCACCACAGCCATTAGAACAGATGACAGACAAACCTTTGTGAAGCTCAGGAATGCTGATGCTGTAAACAGGCAGAGGATCTGGCAACCAGCAGGAAACACTGCAGCCCTCTGTCTCTGAGCTTGCAGCCAACCCAAGCACCTTTCCTGGTTCAAACCTTTGATGGTTGTCAGGGAGCTGCTTTACAGCCCCACAGTTGTTGAAAGGAGCCCTTTATTTTTCCTGTATTCAAATGCCAGATCTGGGAATCGCACCTCTTTACTTTACAGCTGATGAAAACCAGGGATGAGCAGAATACAGAGCCCAGGTGGGGGGCAACACCAGCAACACGCAGCCCCAGGAGACAGGAGTGGCTCAGAGAGCTTCCCAGTGAACCGAGTGCCACCAAGGGTGGCACCAGGACCTTATAGGACACGTAACCCCTGATTGCACAGACAAGTACAGTCTTACACCTGCATTTTCTGACAATCTGTAACACAATATGTTCTCTGGGAGAAGCAAAGCAACCCCTTTCCAGTTACAAAGAACACCTTAAAAACATCTGCACCGTGGCACTGGCTGCCCAGGGAGGTGTGGGGTCCCCATCCCTGGAGATGTGGCATTGAAGGATGCGGTCAGCGGGCGCAGTGGGGTCAGATTTGCGGACCTCAGAGGTCTCCTCCAACCCTAAGGATCCTATGATATACTGTAGGAACAGCAGCACAGTTATGATGCAAACTCCCCGGGATCCCCAGTCAGCTGCACTGATTTTGTTCAATTAAGTTTCCGTGCACAGAAATAGAAATTGCAGCTTGGATGATGGGCTCCAAGATCTTAACGTGAGACCTCTTAACTGAGATGCGAGTCTGAACCTATGGCCTTCAGACAGCTGCAAACACTGTGTGCTGTTGGGATACCAATCCCCGAGAGCAAACTAAAACTCATCCACAGTAAAACCCCCAGCCACATACAGCACCGACATCAGCACCTTGTTGCTATTTGCTTCAATCTATGGATCCTCTCCCTCTGCATTGAAATCCGTGCTGGAACAGCCACAGCCATGCCTGACCTCTCCCAGAGAAACTTCTGAAGTGCCTTCCCACCCAACACCTGCTGGAGGACGCTTTGTGCAGGTTACCTCAAGAGGATGCCACAGCTCCCAGATAAAAGCATCTTACCGGATATCCCCAGCTGCTGTTTCCCATTTGGGTTTTGGTGTAATAACTGCCCCGGGACGTCCCGTAGCCATAACCATCAGCTACACAGTCGTACATGGAACCTGTAAATGGAAAAAGCACCGTCAGTAGGAGTGGGAAGCAGCAGACCATCCCAGTCTTTTCCTCGCAGTGAATTTAGATCCTTTCAACTTATCACTGAAGAATAATGGAGTTAGGAAACCTATAGGAAGCACAAGATAGAAAGTCGGTAAGTTGAGCCCTTGCCATGCAGGCAGCCCAAAGATGTTCGTTCCAGAAAAGCTCCTAGAAACTCCAGCACCAGACTGCAAGTGGCACCTGAAGGCCTTCAGCAGAAAAGACCAAGTGCCATAAGATCTACCATGGACAACAGCAGAGCGGGTCAAGATCTCAGGCAGTGCCTCAGGTCTTACGTGAGAGGGACGGGGTGCTGTTCTGGAATCACAGTTTGAGTTGGAAGGGGCTCTGAAAGGCCCTCTGGTCCCACTCCCTGCAATGCAGGGACACCCACAGCTCCATCAGTGCTCAGAGCCCCATCCAGCCTGACCTTGGGTATCCCCAGGGACAGGGCAACCATCGCTGCCTTCAATCTCCATCCCCACTCTCTAACAAATCACACCATTCATACTGTGCCTTCACAGAAGTGTGTTAGACTCCATCATTACAAACACAGGCTATGATCAGCACTAGAAGAAATTCATCCTCTTCCTAAGCTGCAATTCCCTTACGTAATGCAGTGGAAAGTGCAGCAATGACAGCAGAGCAGCAAGGTTCTACACTGCAGCAAGTAAGAATCTGCTCAACTGCAACAACCACAAACACAGAAACAAAGGAAAGCAGTTGCTTACCTTCAGAAGGCCTCAAATATACAGGGATCTCCAACAAAACACCCTTCCCTCCACTGCCAACCTTTAAATGAGGGCTAGAAAGAGGTGAAGCCAGGGTCCACCCCTTCTGGTCATTTAGGTACATTGCATGCATCTGAGCTGCCCTGGTTGGCCCTGCCTTCTCACCAGGTGTTCCATCACTGCATCAAGCTGTGATTTAACATTGCCACTACACCTGAACACCCTTCAGATGGTCCGAAAGAGTTCAAAGTCATTTGAATTTCATTTTCAAAACTGCTCAATAATTGTGGCATCCCAAGTCCCGTTACGAGGAAGTGCAAACCCTACACTCCAATTATCTTCCAGGGAAAGCTCTGAATATCTAACAAGCTACAGAATCAGGACTTACCTGTCCCAAGTTATGCACCTAGACTGGTGGGTAATGTCAGAAATATCCTAATCTCTCTGATTGTTTGATAAGACTCATCTCTTGGATAAACTGGATAAGCTCTACCACAAAGGCCCTGAAGCCACTCAGGTCTCCTACAGCCACCGACCCGTAGAACGTATCTCGTTTATTGCTGTGCCTGAGGCATCCAGAACCTGTTATGTTGATTTGGTACGTGGCTAAAAATTCTTGCATTTTCTCAGGAAGATTGTCCCCATAGACGCAGTAATGAGATTTTCTTTCTGTCGTCTACACAACGGGAGCAGCATCTGAAGAACCTCAAGGAATGCAGGGTAGGCAGCAGCAGAGCAGTTGCACAGACGTGTCCTTGTGCAGAAAATGACAGGATCTCATTTTTAACCACATTTATAGATGTTAGAGCATTCATAGAGCATTGCTGCAAGATGCCCATTATCTCTCCAGCCCTGATTGCTTCCTATATATCAAGTTGCACGGGACTTCCCAGTAAGGACGAAGGAGATGGCCACCAATATGGCAAGGGAGGTAAAGGCACCGACTGGGTGCCACCCCATGACATCCCACCAAACGCTGGAGGAATGCAGGGTTGGGCTTTGGCAGAAGGCAGGCAGGGCTTAGAATGGGAAACCTGGGCCAGGTGACTCAGCGGGGGACAGGGCTGACAATGGGAGTTCTGAGCGCAATCCCATAACAGTTTCCTGGGAATTACTTCTGACAGCCCTTCTCCCAGTCTGTGCAAACATAATGTATCTGCAGGCTGGAATTTCCGGACACTGTTTGTGAGTCAACAGCTTCCTTAAATGGAAGAAAGCGTTTCTGGGTGTGACTCATGGGTTAATCTGACCAATCCTCCCCGGGACGGCGCTGCTCTTCCCAGCATCCATTCCTGCTGTGCACAGCACTGGGGATGAGCAAAAAGACACCACAAGTAGTCCAGTTTTGGCACTTGTAGTTTTAAGACATTGAAGAGAGAATCATAGAGAATCGTAGAATCATTAAGGCTGGAAAGGAGGTCTAAGTTCGTCAAGCCCAACCATCAACCCATCACAGCCATGCCCACTAAACCACGTCCCTTATGCACATCGACATGGCAATGTGCATCTACATTCCTGAGCCCCTCCAGGGATGGTGACCCCACCACCACCCCGGCCATCCTGTGTCAGTGCATTACCACTGTTTTAGAGAAGAAATGTCTCCCATTCCTCAACCTGAGCCTCCCCTGGCACGACTTGAGGCCATCACCTCTCATCCTATCACTGTCACCTGGAGCAAAGGCCGACTTCTCCGCTGCAACCTCTTCTCAAGAGCTGCAGGGAGTGATGAGGTTTCCCCTGAGCCTCATCCAGAATGAACCACCCCAGTTCCCTGTCCCTGTAAGACCCCACTGTGCTGCAGACCCATCGCTGCCCTTCTCTGGATGCTCTCCAGGCCCTCAACATCCTACTGGTAGTGAGAAGCCCAAAGTTGCCGAAGAGTTGCCTTCACCTCCAAGAACTTGTATACAAGAGCTTGTAAATATATAATTATAGAAACCTCAAACGTTCAAAGCTGCCTTGCTGGTTTGAGAAGGCACTTCCCTGCCACCGCAGCACTGTGATTTGTCGCTTGGTCTGAAGGCCAGGTAGAACCCAGTGATTTTATGGCGGAGGTGGCTTTGCTTTGTCCTGCAAGTTTACACAGCTCTCTGCCTGATTCTTCCTGAGGGGCAGCTGGGATGTGTGCAAGCAGCCCGAGGGGAGAGAAGGGATATTCCTCAGCTTAACTGCCTCAAGGAGAAAGACCGCATGAGGTGCTCACCGGTCCTGCGACTTTGGGATAAAAACAAACAGTCTCCAGAGAAAACTGGTCAATCTAAAACCTCCATTGAATCAGGGAGAGAGCTCATGGGCATAAAAACTAACCGCACCAGCTAGGGAATGCAAGAGGTTGCCCAGAGAGCTGTGGGTGCCCCAATGCTGGAGGTGCCCAAGGACACGGATGGGGTCTGGGGCAGCCTGAGCTGGTGAGCAGCCAACCCATGGCAGGGATGGGGCTGGGGGGCTGCAAGGACCCTTCCAACCCAACCATCCCATGGTTCCATGCCTTGAAGTGCTTTTGCTTGAATGCTGTGAGCACCACCACATGCTGGCTGTGCCCCCCTCTCTGTCATCAGTCATCTATTAGTGATCATCACAGAGCAAAGTGAGACCTTGCTACAGCGCGCTGTGCCTGAGCTTTGGGACCCTCTTGATGAGTTATTTGCATTCTTCAAAGGCAACTTTATACCCTTTTAAAGCTAAAAGACTGATGGTGAGGAGAAGAATTATGTCAGGAGGGCCATTTGTTGAGCACAGCAGAAGGCTTCAGCCGGACGCATGAAGCTAACAGGGAGCTTTGTGGCAATGGAGGCATATTAATAAACATTAATCAGTGGCAGGGAAAGGCAAGACAAGAACCCGTCACTGGTAGTGCAGGCTAGACAGGTTCAATAATAAACCATGCACAGCTTTAAAACAATGAGGATGATTAAACATAGGAAAAAAGTAGTAAGAGAAGAAGGCCTGTGGGAAGCACAAAGCACGATGCCTCCTAGGAGAGAAGTGTTGGAGGAACCCCAGAAGCTGAGATTCATGCGGGAGTGACCAGATGGCGTTTTTGCCTTCTGGCCTATGAGCTGAAGGGTTGGATGTTTTGCTTTGCTCAATAATCGGAAAGGTTCGTGGCAGAGCTTTCACTGAATCGTCTCACAGTGGGGGAAGGTGACAGAAAACTTCCCAGCACTTCATGGTCACAAACACCTCTTTGTGCACATCAACATAATGACCCCAATTAGGTTGAGATGGCCAGGAGGACTCAGTTCAGCTTGGTTTGCCCTTTTCCCCTGCTGTGACACCACATTCATTTTCCCATGGAAATCTGCATCGTTCCCAGACACAGAGCAGAAGCCCAGCACACACACACACCAGTTTGGGTCACGTTGCCCTGCTGGGGCTGTGCCCACGCCCCGTGGTTGTGCATGCAGGGGGTGACATCAGGACCTTCAGACAACGGCCACAGCTCCTTGTTCTCCAGTCAGCCAGTGGATTTTAGGTAGATACTGATAGCAGGATATTAAGAGAACATCTGCTCCACAGAAACACCAACTGTGGGATGCCACACCTCCCATCCCTGCTGCATGCAGCGGGATGCACGCCTGCGCTCCCCACCCTACAGGCAGGGGTGCATGCATTCCTGAAGCAGCAGAAGGCTCTGCTCAGCTCTCCTGCTCAAACCAGGTCTCAAAACGCGGTGGCCTGGGTTGATACCCAAACAGAGACACGCAGGGAACTGCATGCAGAAGGAACAGCGCTCAAAGGTTTATCAGGATGTTTTGCCAATCCCACATCTTACTGGGAAGCATCTCTGAGAAATCACGTGTGGATGCATGTAGCTGATGCTGGAGGAGCATTTGGACACAGATGAGCAGAGCTGCTAGCAGATCCCAATGGCTCCTCGCAGCTCTTTGTAAGAAACATTAACTCTTCTCCCTAGGTCTGCTCAGCTGGCCTCAGAACCAGCAGCAGCAAAAGCCAAGGTGGCTCAATGCTGTGCTCTGAAAGCTCAGCCTGACCGTCTCAGGCTCCAAAAGAAAGAATAGAAATAAATGGGAACTCCTTGTCCTTCTGGGAGCCCCTCTGGCACTGCAGCTTCCAGGTTGAGCCACCTGTGGGGCACCAGGAGGGCACCTGAACCTGCCGTGGGAATGGAGGCAGCTGCTGGGAGTGGGATGTGACTCAGCTTCCCTGGGACGCAGACACCAGAGTGGAACATTTCCACGCAATTCCCATTCCCAGACGTTCCCAAAAGTGTCTGGAGGATGGGTTTAGGTTGAGATTGTTGAGTAAAGACGGGCAGCTTGGGAATTTGCTTTGCTTTATTTCTTTCCCAGAGTTTTCACCTGGGCTCCTCTCCGAGCAGAACAATCCCCCTCTGCCTCCTGGCCTTCCTCACACGGACAGCAGCAGCAGGAGATGTCCTGCAGAGCTTCCCCATCCCCTCTATCTCTGCAAGCACAATGCATGCATCCAGGAGGGCTCCTATGGGAACATTGCCTTGGCAAACCTGCCCCCCAGTGCTGGGTTCTGCCTCCTGATCCTCCTGCTGCCAACTTGTCATCGCCAGCTCACCTGGATTTTCTGCAAACACATCCCCATGTTCTGGGAGAGCTGAAGGACTCGGCTCCAGCTGCCATCTGTACCCCAAGGCCCCAGGCTTTGCTCTTCCCATTGCCCCAGCTGGAGCAGTGAGCTCACCGCAGCCGCTGGTGAAAGCAGCTCCGAGTCAGGGGGGATTTGTGTTGTGGCTGCTGCGCCCACCTGAGTTTGCAGCTCTTGACTGGTGGAAGTTGGGCTGCCCTCCAAATTAGCTTTCTCCTGATATGAGAACAGTGAAAAAAAATCCTTTGCCAAGCTTTGAGACATGGAGAAAGGTGTTCCTGTAGGAAACCTGGTTCCAGGACACAGCTGAGCACTCGCACAAGCCCTGTGCACAGAGGTGGAGCAGTTGCACGGTGCCTGCACCCTGCCTTGCCCATCTCAGAACAGAGGGGACTGCAGAGCATCCCCACTGCACCGCTGCCAGCCTTCAAACGGGGACACACCGGGAGCTCTGAAGGCACATCCCAAGCTCGGGTCGGTGTCCTGTGTGCAGGCATTGCTGCGATGCTGGGAGCTCTGGCTGCACACAGGAGGGGTGAAGCTGCAGGACAGGATGCTTGCAGAGGAGCAGAGCTGTAGGCGGCTGCTCCAGCTTTGAAGCTGGGAACAACAAGGGTAGGAGCAGTGTACCAACATGTCCCAGAGCCATGGGGACACGAGCAGTTCAGCCCCACTGTGCTGTGGCACTGCACCCATCCGCACACCACAGATCTTCCATCCCATGCAACAGACCCCGGCATCTCCCAGCCGTGGGGGTCATGGGGTTACGCCACGAGAGACACGAACCGCTCTGTCCCCCATAAACCAAACCCCACAGAAGCTCACAGCAGAAGCAGCCACAGCAGCTGCCCTGACCCCAGAGGGGATGGTACCTCTGTTGGAGTGTCCCACGCTCGATGACACCGACGACTTCTGCTTCTGCCTCTTCACCGTCATCATCACCTGCTCCTGGACCCGCTGCTTTCCCGTGCCCTTCGTTTTCAGCTTGTGATCCGAGGGCAGGGCCAGCGTGGAGCTGGCCTGGTCTTGGAAGCACTCATATGCCAACGCCGTTTTCAGCGGAGAGTGAAGCATGGCTGCAAACCACAGGGGACGGGGAGCTGCTCTGCACCTGACCACGCGCACCACGCAATGCCACAGCGACCGCGTCTCTTTTTGGGGTTAATCTCCCGAACCCCTCCTTGCCATACGTCCCCAAGCCCAGCGTGTCTCAGGGCTCCTTCTCCCAGCTCTGCTCCCCGCCGTGTGAGCAGGCACACCCTCTGCCAGACTGGATATACAGCCCTGCCTGCACACACCCACACGCTCCCCGCCGCCACCGCTCGCGGCCCTGCAGGGCACACGGCTCTGCTGCCCTCACTCCCAGCTCTGCCCCCCAGGATGGGGGAGTCCTGGAGGAAAAAGGGGGTGAGGGTGAGAGAGGGGTGGGTGCTGCTGGGTGGGTGCGGAGCGGTGGGCCGGAGGGTCTCCCACACTGCTTGCTCGTGGCGTTTCATCCCCTGGGTGCAAGTTGGGTTGAAACGGTGCCCCAGTGCTGAGGGCGTGCGGATGGCCGTGCTGGGAGGCAGCACTGAGGGTCAGGGGAGCAGTGCTGCACGCCATGCCCTGTTTCAATGGGGGATCTGGGTGACGCTCCCAGCTTTGTCTGTCCACCTCTTCATCCTCTACCTGCACAGCTACAAACCCAGCCTCCAGATCCCAGGATCTGCACTGTGCCTAACAGGGGTTTTGTGGACCCCCGCAGCCAGCCGATGTTCTGGGGATGAGACCCCTTCCCAACAGGGGTCACACCATTGGCAGTGACTGCCTTACAGCCTGGCTTTCCCCCATGGATGAGTCGGGACAGCCCCCAGGCAAAGCACTGGGGCCATCTATGCAAGTGGCTTGGGGTAGCATGGAGGAAGTGAGGACTTTTTGCAAGAAGAATACAAAAGGATGCAGCAAGATGAGGAGTCACACATTGAGTTTTGGCTCTGAGAGGTTTCTCATTGCTGTGGAGTCCTATGCAGAGACTCAAACCCCTTAAAGTTGGTGAGATTTCAGGTCACAGCAGTGCTGACAGTGCTCCTGCCCAGCCATGGGCAATGGTAGAGGAGGGAGGCCAAGGGGAAGACACGTGGAGCTGAGGCTTCTTGGGACCCCTCAGCACAGGACAGGGGCAGGAGGAACAGATTCCTGTACCATGGGGTTTTCTCACTAAAGAAAACTCCAACAGTCATCACTTGAGGGAACAGCACCCACAGGCCTGGTGCTGTCAGCTCACAGATGCTGGATCCCTCACTGAGACTCAGAACAAGAGCACCTGGAGTCGAATCACTGCTGGTTCCCCAGGGTCCCAACGCCTCACCCAAGGGACAAGCTCTGTCACACAGCCATGGTCTTAGACCGTGCCCAAGGCCACAGTGCCCAAGCAACACAAGAAGGACTTTCTGCTGTGTCCACTGTGCTCCCTCTCCGGATAAAGAACAGCAAAGCAAAAGCTGAGCGTTGTTGCTTTCCTGTGCCCCACTTCTTTCTCCTGAAAGCTTCTTATCGATGCCAAGCGATGCTTTCGCAAATCAATGACAGGCTGTCAGCGTCGGGTGGCTTCTGCACAAACAAAGTGCCCAGCTCTTGCAAACCTGTAATGTCATTTCCCCCTTGGCGAGGAGCAGCCCTCACCCCATCCCTGCACGGGAGAGCAGAGCGGTTACAGCATCCCATCATTTGCTGGCGGATAATAGAAATGCTGCTCCGGCATCTGCCCTGTTTCATAACCTGCCCGAACTGCTGAGCTGGGCTGCAGGGCCGGGGCAGGCACGGGAGCTTACAGAGGCTTTCAAGAAACAATGGTTTCTTCAGGGTGAGTTTGTATTGTTTAGCCCAAGGGAGGGAATCTCCCAGGATTCTGCAAGAGATCCCAAACCCGACTCTGAAAGAGCAAAAGGTACTTAAATAAAGGAGTTTGCTGCGCCTCTGTGTTGCTTCTGCTCTGAATCACGGGCCGGGATGCTTACTTAGCAGGGCACGGTGAGTGTCATCCCAGCAAGCCCGGTGCAGCGCAGCTTACTCTGCAAGCGCCTGGAGCGCGTTCCCTGTCTGCCTCCCTGTCTGGAGCTCGCAGGCACCGCGGCGGTACGGGGAGGCCGAGAAGGAAGAAAAACCCGAGCCGGGATTGGGGAGAGACGGGCAGAACGTTGGAAAGTTCAACCCCAAAACAGGGGTTGCAGGGGGCAACCCCAAAACAGGGAGCGGGGGGGGGACGGACGCGGCCCTTCAGCGCTGCGTGCGCGCACCCCGAGCGCCGCATGGCGATGCCGTGAATCACGGCTCCGCGCCCCACACGCTCGCAGGGACACACCTTTGTGCATCTGGCCGCTTCAAAGCATTTTTGTGCGAGTGCCTGGGATTCCTGCCAGCTGGCTGATCGCAATCAAAGCTCTCGCTGGCCCAATGCTGCTCCCAGAGCGGTGCGGGGCTTTCTGTTCGAACTTGTCAGGCGCTCCTGAGCGGAAGGTTCCTGCAGATGGCTGCAAGATCCGCCGGGGCGACGCAGCCGCCCCCGATGGGCAGCCCTGCTGTGCATCGCAGCTCCTCGCTCGGCTGCTGCCCGGCGGTGCTCAGCGGAGGGGCGGACGGAGCAGAGCCGGGGATCCGGCGCATTTCCCAGCAAAATGCTGAGATTCCCCGAGCCCGGCGAGGTTCCTCCCGGAGGAAAACCTGCTCTCCTCATGCTCAAAGCCTCAGTTTCACTCGGCCCCTTGTGGAAGGTTCTCCCCTCCTGGGGCATCAGAAGGTGCTTCTTGCACACGTGGCACCGCGCTGTTTTCTGGGTGGTGGATGAGATGCTGGCAGTGCCCTTAGCAAACCTATCAGCATGGATGGGAGCTTATGTGATAAAGGGAAGGAAAAGCCCTCCGTAGAAAGGCAGGGCAGCTGACAGAGAGCAGTGCAGAAAGCCTTGTGCAGTGAAGATAAAGCAGCTGGGAACAAAATCAGCGCTTGGTTCAGGTGTGTTGTGACAGATGGATGGAGTAATTAACACAGAGGAGCCGACCCTCAGCCCAAAGCAGCACCAGCTCAGCTGTGTTGCTCCAACCTTTACCCAGCTGAGCTCTGGTGGAGCTCCCACTGCTTCTCTGCTTCACTGCTTTTGTGGTGAATTGTTTTGCCCTCACAGGAATTAACCTTGGCAGATCCAGATTCCCTCTGTCTGTACCATCCTATATGAAGGGGCTGCACAGAGCTGTGGTGTCCCTCAGCTCCCCTTCCCATACAGCTCTCCCAGACCTCTCCCATCCTTCCCTCCTGCATCCTGGGCTCTGCTCCCAGTCCTCGCTGCCAGCTGTATCTCCATGGGCCCAGACTCCTGGGTTGCTGCTTTTGCTGCCCTGCTCATAGCACGTGGCACACACAGTTCACACAAGGGGACACACAGAGCAGGATGTCTGTGAGCTGCAGGCCACTCCTGATGCTCTGTGCAGAAACTGCAGGTGCTCTCACTCATTGCTATCGAGGCTGAGGATATTCCTTGTTCCTTCTGCCCCTCCCTAACCTGGCCTTCCTCTACCAAATCATTCCATCCCAGCTCTCACCTCTGATGAGCAACAATCTCACAATTCTGACCATGCCTTGGTCAGTGAGCATTGAGCTGTTGGGGCAGGGCAGGCACCAAGGAGGCGTCTGGGAGGGGATGATGATGATGATGATGGTGATGGTGATGGTGATGATGGAGACGGAAGACGCTTTGAGCTCCCCTTGAGGATCAGGCTGTCAGGTTGCTGTGTCCACCCAGCTTTCATCTCCCTGTGTCCCCACCTCATCCGAGGAGCCTCCACCAAACTGGTTGAGGTGCTGCCCATCTCCTGCTGCCTCTCTCCCATTCCCTCTGCCAGGCAATGCACAGCTCAGGGTGAAGGAGAGGCACTGGGAGGGAAATGCTTCACACTGTAGCATAACATCTGGGACCCTTCTTGCAAAGCTCCTTGTTGTTCTGGTCACCTGCAGCCCAAACAAAAAGCATGGGACAGTGTTTGGTTGTGTCTGGGGTGTGGAAATGAGAAGAGCCCAGACCGCCATGAAGCCAACCCCTGAGACAACATAGAAGTGCGTTCCAGAGGCTCTGTGGGGTGCACGAGTGCAGCCTGGATGGTGCCCTGTAAAAGCAGTCAGCTCAGGTCCTGCCAGATGCCCCAGGATTGGCTGGAGGGAGGGCTGGGGCACCGTGTCTGGAGGTGACGCTGCCAGAATTCGCGGAAGCATCGAATGGTTGGGTTGGAAGGGACCTTAAAGTCCCTCAGTGCCAATCCCTGCCATGAGCTCCGTGCCCCCACCAGCTTGGACTGCCCAGGGCTCTGCACAGCCTGGCACCCACAGCTTCTCTGGGAAGCTTGTGCCACAAAGAATTCCCTTCTGCTATCAAATCTAAATCTGCCCTCTTTCAGTTTAAAACCATCTCCCCATTTCCTACCACTATCAAACCGTCGCTCTACCCCTGTTTATAAGCTCCCTTCAGGTCCTGCAAAGCCACAGTGAGGTCTCCCCAGAGCCTTCCCTTCTCCAGGCTGAACAAGCCCGACTCCTTCAGCCTTTCTTCACAGGAGAGGTGCTCAGCCCCAGAAATGCAGTGCAGCCAACAGCTGGGAGTGCCTCTGCAGCTGGAGAGCCTGGCAGGGAGGCCGACAGCCATCTCAACCCAGGCAGATCCCCGCACTCCTCCTCAGCTCCCCGCGCTCACAGCGACCTGCCCCAGCTCCGAAATGCTGCAGGGAAGGGAGAGTTTGTTCCCACCAGGGAAGGAACAGAGATGACAGGGCCAAATTTAGGCAGGGAAGTGCGCGCGTCGATGGCGCGAGGATGCGCTCGATTCCACGCGGTTGTGAAATCCTTTGCGTTTCTGGTGGGGGAGGAAACCTGGCAGGACAGCTTATGTAATGATTTAGCAACAGGTCCCAGCGTCACCCAGCTCTTTGAAGTGGGGGGTGGACCCGGGGTGCGACGGGGAGCGGAGGAGGGCGGTGAGCACTGCCCAGGGGTTGTGCGTGGCCACGTGTCTGTGGCACAGAGGGCACCGATGGTGGGCTGGGGCCCGGGGACACGGCGTGGGGAAGGGATGCGGAGAGAGCTCAGACACCACGGGATGTTATTGACATCCATGGAGTGGGGTGGGATGGGATCTGCGTGGCAATGGCCCTGAAGGATGAGGTGGATGACCCAGAAGCTCAACCCCGTGTCTAAATCAATCCTGAAACCCGTTAAATAAAAACTGCTGTGAACGAGCAGCAAGCAGAAGATCTGTGTGAGTTGTGCTGCTCACGTTATTATTTAAAGAGGCTGCTTTTCTTAATAGTGAAACCTACAGTGCTACTGATCAGAAGGGAGCTCATCTTGAGACAAGACTTGAGGCTGATCCACATGTCACACTTCACTGCGTCTGCTTTCCATGAAGAGCCCTCAGTGAGCTGAGCTTTGGGCAGGTATTTCCATATGGTCCCCTTGCAGACTAAACAGGGACAGCAGATTTTTGAAGGCAATGTGCAGCTGGGCATGCGGGCAGCTTGTGGGTATCAGTACAAAAGATGGGAGGAGGAGGTGGGAGATGTGATATTCTGTGACATGTGGCACCCACAGCCCTGGAGCGCGGCACAGCACAGCTCCTCCCTGTGACAGTGAACCAAGATGCCTGTGCAGGTGTGGAGAAAGCTGTGGGCTTTGTGACTGCTCCATCCATCTCCTGTGTTGCCCAAACCTGTATGTCACTGCCCAGGGCAACCTCCTTTGTCAAGGCTTGGTTGGATGCGCTGAGCTGCCTCACGGCTGTGTGTGTCCCTGCTGTCCAGGGGGGAAAATCATGGAAGGTTTTAGGTTGGAAGGGACTTCCGAGGGTCCTGGTCCATCCCTGTGTTCAAAGCAGGGCTCACCCCAATGGCAGCCAGGCCGCTCCAGCCTGTGCCCAGCAGAGGTTTGGATCTCTTGGAGGATGGGGATGTTGTGATCCCAGGGCTGCACCTTTCTCATCATGAAGGCTTTTTCAGTCAGAGCTGCTTCTGCTTCAGCTTCTGTACAGCGTCACTTGTTCTTACCCATGGAAGTGAGAGGGCCTTGGAGAAGTCATGGAGGCATAGAATGGCCTGAGATGAACACTGTGCAGCCAAGCTGCCACACATGGTGGCTTTAGCTACAAAATCAGCCACGTCATCTGGAGAACGGGCAGGATGGCAGCTGGATGTGGCTGCTGCTGGGCTTTATAACATTTCTTCACCCTTCCTGCAAAACTGAAGGACGGAGATCTGCAGTGTGAGCATGCCAAGGCTGCAAGCTGGGTTCACCACTTCTGTAACACCAAAAAGCAGTTTCTCTTTTCTTTAAAGACCCGGTAACTGCTGAGGTTGAAATACACAGCTAATTTTATTAAAATTAAATCATTAAGGACTGCTCTGCTGCTTAGGAATGGCTGGAAAAAAAACAAAACCCCTTACCTTCCCTCTGTAGATCAAAGTGCCTCATCTTCCTCTTGTAACAAAAACAGTCTGATGTTTTATACAAATGTTTGATGTAGAAAAGCAGAAAGGATGTTCCAGGTGTTATTAACTAGCAGCAGCCCTGAAGAATTTGTAACCTCTGATGTCAGTCAGGATAAAATGAAACAAAATCAGAACCTTTATGGGCTTTAATGCAGTTTTTCTGGACAGCTCTACTGGACGCCTCACCTCCTGGCAGTTTCCCCCTGCAGGCAGCTGAAGCTCGCTGCCTGAGCTCCTCTGCTGCCCTGCAGCCCTACGGCAGCACAGAGCCAGGACTGCGGTGCTTCATGGCCAAAAGGAGCACAGGCAGGGATGCTCCAGGCACCCAGAGTCCAACACCAGCACACAAGAGGCAAAGCAGGCTCCCAGTCCATGCTGCACACCCACGGACTGCGCAGCCTTGAGGATGCTGCAGCAGCTGCAGGCAGCCCACGGGATCTCGGGGTCACCGGTGCAAAGCTTGCTCGTGTTTGGTTGTCTTTAAGGCGGCCAGGGCAGCCTCCCAGCAGGGCGGGAGGAGGTGGAGCAGCCCTGCCGAGGCATGTGCGTGTGCACAGGTGCTCTGCAGCTCCACCAACCTCGGGACCCAGACATTAAGCTGTGATTTGCCTTGCCAGACGAGTTTTCAAAAGCAAGCTATCAGCTCCTGCTCCCAAACACGTGTCCGTCATAGAGTTTATCCTCTGCTGGAATTGAGCAACTCAATTCTCCTCTTGCATTACTGAGCCTTTCAAGCATCATTTGATAACCAGTATGAGCGCGGCTCCCCAGGAATTGCTTCATCTTCTGGCATGTTTTGCCCTGCCAAAACTCAGTTTCAAGCTACCTATAAATTATGCTTCCCGCTTGGCTTTCATCTGCTCACCATGCAATGGGAGAGAACGAGGCCAGGATGTGCCACAGCAGGGCTGAGGACTGGCTGCAGGCACAGCATGGCAGGCAGCAGCCCGAGGAAGCAGAACAAGCACAGCCCACTGCTGGCCTGTATCAGGGACGGAGGGCCCTGCTGGCTGCTGCTGCCAGAGATTTGGAAGGTGAGAGGAAAGAGAGCAGGGAATGCTGTTTTGTTTTTTTTTTCTTGCAGGGTTGTGAATGGTTGAGAAAAGCAGCAGTGGGCAGAGAAAAGCAGTGGGCAATGCCTGTCCTCACCACGGGACTGCAGGCACAGACAAGGTGGGGAGAAATGCTGAGCTGCCAGCACTGAAAAGGAAGATCTGCACAAGCCAGCAGCTCCTGAAACCACCATGTGGGGCACCTGGAAGGGCTGGCATCGCTCAGACCTAAGGTTTGGGCTACAGAGCAGCTTTGCTTGCATGGGAGCAAGCAAACAGGAGGAAATGTCAGTTGCAGGGTAAACTGACACTGACTTCCCAGGTCAGTGCCTCTGGGTCTGTCATGTAAATGTGCATCTGCTGGAGAAGGCTGTGCCTGCTGAGGGTGAGGAGGAGCCAGCAGCACCAGTGAGGCTCAGGGAAGGTAGGTGTCAGCCATAGCAGGCTGCTGACCTTCTGGTCACTTTGGTTCTTCCATTTCAGTGCTGGCCTTTTGGCTCTGCTAACTGTGACCCCTTGGGCTGCCAGCCCACAGCAATGCATGGGGTTGTTGTCACCGAAGCACAGGACCCAGTGCTGGGTTTTGTTGGAGTTCATCCCATTGGCCTCAGCACATCCAGATGCCCCTGTAGGACCCTCCTACCCTCAGGCAGATAAGTTCCAACTTGGTGCCATCTTCATCATCCAGGAAGGAGGTGTTCAGCCTTTCAACAACTGCTAAGACGTGCCAGTGGCAGCTCTTATCCTTATGGTGGGTAGCAGGGCTTGAAGCGTCCCGTGCTTCTGAAGATGGAATTGCAAACACCCTCAGGGTTGGAAATCCCTCTCTGCAGGGCAGCCCTGGAGGGCTCTGCAGTCCTACAGCTCCTCTCCCTGGAGATGGAGGGATGGGACCAGCTGTGCAGAGGAGCACAGACAGAGGCCACTCCAACAGCTGCTGCTCCCTGCCCACCCCCAGGGCACGAGGTACAGAAGATGGCAGCTGTGGCTCCAGTCCTACCCCAGGACTTGCTTTCTGCCCTAACAGGATCTTCTGTCACATAAAGCAGTGCCACCCCAGCAGCCCCACTCTGCCCCAGGCAACACCAAGCTCTGAGGAACCTGGAGGACAGATTGTAACAAGCTTTTCCCAGCACGAGGAGTGGCCAGATTTTGCTCAGCTCCGCAGCTACCATCTCCCAAAGTCACAGACCTACTGCAAAGAGCGAAGCAGAAGGGCTGCAGAACGGGCTGTAGTAATTTCTCTAGATGTCACCAAACAGCAGCACGCGTTCAGCCCCATCAAGGTGCCAGGAGTGGTTTGCCAGCCCACAGGGACCACAGCATGAGATCCTCGTGTGAAGCCAACGGCGAATGAGCAGCACAAGGAATGCAGGAGGGTTTTAGCAGCGCTGCCTGAGCAACACGATTCCTCTCTGCTATGCCAGCAACTGCGTGACTGCTGCAGGTGCCAGCCAAGAATAGCAAATGTAATGCCACACATTCACTGCTCAGCCCTACAGGATCTCATCAGCGCCAGTAAATCCAAAGCTAGTGAGACCTCGCTGGTGTTTATCACTCAGCTTTGCAAGAAATATACAGGCATTGAATGTGAAAATGCTGTTCTAATGGAGCTGGATTAGCATTGAGATGTGGCTGGGCCTCTTTCCCAAAAACAAACACATTTTACACTGAAACACTGTAATTTCACTGAACAACTGTTTAATGTAACGATCTGCTGTTCCTACGTCTGTACAACATTGTACAAAATATAACCAAAAAACATTTCAGCCCCATATAAATGTTGCACTGGCTGTCTGAGGACCCAGTGGCTTTAAGACTCTCCTATTCTCTGAGATGCTGTCACGGAAACTGTTGTGGTGCCAAAGCTCCAAGGCACTGTGTGGTCACCAGCACGTTTTGGCTTTCCAGTCTCATTCTCCATTCAGTGATGGAATCCTCCAGCCATAGCAGAGGACCTTTGGTTGTACTTCGTACTTCTGGTCAAACATGAAAGATTTTTAACCTCTTTTAGCATTAAGCAATAATACTCTAGGGATGCCACGGGGCAGGGACAGCTACGTTTCAAAGGTGACATGAACGTGGCAGCTCAGCACTGCCACATCCTTTTTTGTAGCTGATCTGCTCACGCAGATACAACTGGGTCTAGATTTCCATTCATTCTTGTCCACCCACTTTCACTGCCAGTAGCACAGCCTCATGTTGCCCTGTCTGAGAATTGCTCTTACACAGATAAAGCCAGCAGCCCAAGCAGTGAGAGGTGAGGCAGAACGGTCTCACACCTTTGCATGTCTTCTCCATGCAAAGTCTCATTTTGGCCAACTGTTTTTCCCTCTCATCTTCTGAGTTTCGGAAGCTTCTCATTTGTATTTTAAAGGTCGTAGAAGAAAATCAGGATCACACAATTCCCAAAGCTTTTCCCCACCGTTTTGACTACGATGCAGCATCCTGTTCAAAATGCAACTACTGGATCTGAAAAAGCACTCAGACTATATTGCACATCTGAAAACAGACACGTAGCCTTTGTGCAGGGCCAGTGCTCAGAGAAAACCTTGTTCACACTGGAGTGCAGAGGAGGTTTCAGGAAGGTCCTGTCACAGGCAGGAGTCTGAAAGTAAGAGGAAGAGAAGTAACTCAGCAGGGGAACGGGCTGACAGGTATACTCCTCAAATGTTGGAGGGTCAAAAGGACCAGCATCTGAGAAAGGATTTATTTGGCCCATTTCTCCATTCATACAATCTCACCAAAGCATCCTGACCTACATACAGAAACATGTCTCAAACTGAAGGATATTTCATGATGAACTGAGTGAACTGCCCATGAAATGTGTCCATAAGTCCATTCCCCACGTGTCCCTCGGCCAATGGCGCTCATTCTGCACCCACATCAGAACCCTCGTTGACTCTGGCCAACTTAGAGTCACTCTTCCCTTCTCATTGCCTTTGGTCAACCAACCCCAGCTTCTCTCTCTCTGTTTCACCTTCCTACCACCCAAGTCTTCTGTCCTGCATCTCCTTCACTGTAGAGAAATCTAACCTAGATATTACCTTATTAAATGAAGTCTGGATATTTATTCCTAAAAGATTTGCTCAATGTCAATCCAAACTGCTGCACTCATGAGGAAATCAAGTATTTTTCTTTCTCCACATTTGCCTTTCCATTTCTGTTTCACTTTGACCACTCTGTAGGTTAATTAAAAGTTCCATAAAGCATTCCAGACACATTCTGCATCTCAGGATACTGCTCCTATCAATACATACACCTGTATGGCTACTATTTTTAAGGCGTCCTAACACAATAACGTTTACCTTGACACCACACAATGAAAGAAAGGGATGCTTAAAGACCGTTACCTTTAATAGTGAGGGAGGCTTTGCTGAAAGCACGGCCCAAATCATTGGTGGCTTCAACCATGTAGTCACCTTCATCAGCCTTGGAAGCACCAAAGATCACCAGGGAGCAGACACCAAAGTTGTTTGTGCCAAAGTAGGAAGGATTGTTGGAGAGGTCTCTGCCATCTTTGTACCACGTGATTTTGGGGGGTGGATGGCCTCCAACCGCACAGCTCATGCGGCACTCGGTGCCAGTGATCACCACGTGAGGCTTCAGGGGGACAAGGAATCTTGGCGGCTGGTTCTGATTTACTCCCTTGTACTTCTGTGGTCTGACTTGAACGTCAGCTGGTGGAAGAAGGAAAAAAGCCTCGTACAACATTGCACACAATCACTCAGGCGCTGCTTCATGGGGATGGAAGTCAGAGCAAAGGATTGGCTCAAAAGCACGGCAATTAACGTCTGGCATTCTGCACCTCCTCGTCTGAGATGCAGCACGCCTGTGGATTGTAATTGCTGTTCCTTCTCAAACTGGCCAGGGTGTAACTTGCAGCCACAAGCATTAGTTTCTGCAAAATTCAAGCCCTAGATGTTGCTGGGAATTAGTATCACAAATTACCTGACATGGCAGGAAACAAAGGCCTGCAACAACAACCATGGAGAAATGATAATCCTTCCCTACCAAAATGGAATTTCTTAGGGTGTTCTCTATGCACTCTCATTTTGGGCAACTAAATGCTTACAGGAGGAGGGACCTATTCCAATGTGGTAGAAACAAGGAACACAGCACAACAACAACATCACACAGATGGCTATCTGTAAAAGCATTTTACCCTTTTGTTTTCGAATTCTCCAAGGCTGCACAGTGTCGGATGGACGACTGGATCCCAAGTAATTTTTTGCCACTACCCTGAAGTAGTAATCCCTGCCTGGGATCACACTGGTGTACGTGAACTTGTTGGTGTAGATCAGGTCACCCACCACGTGCCACACGCCCTTCCGTGATTCGCGTTTCATGACTGTGTAGTAGAGATTGCTTTCCCATTTCTCAGATGTTGATGGCTCCCAGGTTACTGTCACTATATTTGGCACATTCTCTCTCAGTTCAATAGGTCCAGGTGGTTGTGGGATATCTGTCAGATGAAAACAAGCAATATAGAAGATGCAGGGAAAGCAGCACAGCACCCTAAAAGCTTCAAGTCCATCACGTATTTCATGATTGAGCTTTTGGGAGACACCCTGGTCATCAGATGGGACAAAATTCGATTCCTTCTCCAGATGCACAAGCTTGTTTGTTACTAACTGAGCTTCTGCTGCATTAGACCGAACTGCTGGGGCTCCTTCCCTTCTTGTGGATAAAGGTAAGAGAGCTGAACTCAGTCTACTGCCTACCACATATTCACCTGTAAGTCTGTTATGCACACAAACACAGAAATGCAGGTGATAGTTACCCGTAACTTGAACTTGGAAGCTGAATGTTTCTCTTTTCCCTGTCCCACTCTTGAGCTCAACAGTATAGATGCCACTGTCAGTGAACTCAGCTGCTCTAATCAGCAGCTGGGAGGTACCATCCTGGGTGCTTATTTTAGCACGGCTTGGAAGAGAAGCTCCATCCTTTAACCAGGTCAACACAGAATCTGGAGGTGCCTGTGAAGAATAACTGGTTACAGCACAGGTGCTTCGCCTCCAAATGACAGTTCTGTTGCCTCATTAAAATGCACACCTACGTGACACAGCTAAGGGTTGCATTGGAATATCAGAGATTGGCTCTAAGAGCCCTGGATACAGAGCTGCTCAAGAGTTTCTCAGTACAGGTACAGCTGTCAAACAAGGTTTGCTAGATCAAAACCAACAGACATCAGTAGTTAATGTTTTCTACTTTAAAAAACATTTGCTTGTTTCTGAAAGAAAGAAAAATGTCCTTGAAGCGCTTATTTCTATTTCTCCATCTTTGGGCTCTACATTCCAAAAGAGCAGCTGAGTTGGAGCAGATCAGCAGTACGCACACTTTACCTTCCACACTCCTCCTGATATCCCAGACTTCACCTGTCTTGTTCCAACCTTATGTCACAGCACACTGGATTTCTGTAAGTGACAACTTATGCCCTGCTGTGCAGGAAGACAAACGCAGTCAAGAGAACGTTGCTAGAAGTGCTACCCCCAAAGGCTTTCTGAGGGAGCTGGAGATCAGTTCCAGATGGTGGTAACTCTGAGATGGTTGGATGGAGAGCATTCCAAGCACTTTATTTGCTGGGGTTACTGAATGACTATGAATCTCATAAACCACGAATGTCAAGAGTGACAGCTGAATTATTTTTTCCTGTTTTCCTCATGCAGAAAGCATACGCAGCACAGGCAGATTAAAGGATTTGCCCAGTGTCTTGTACACATGGAAAAAAAAAAGGATTTCAATCTGAAAACTTACCTCAAAAGGAATATTCACTCGAATGGCGTTTCCTGCTTTTATAAGCAGGAAATTTTTCACTGTTTTGTCTATTATGAACCTGGGAAAAACTGGAAAAGACAGTGATTACTGTAAACAGTTTTATGTTATGACATAATCATCAGCTGACAACTCAGGTGCATGTGCTAGCCTTTCCAACAGCTTGTCTGCTGGCCGTTGATAAAGACAGCAGTACAGCAGAAAAAAAGTTCCTTGATTCACTAGCAGAGTTCTTTGCTAAACACTGCACCTTTCATGTTTTATTGTTTTTTTACCTAGCACTCTAATTAAACGAGAGGAAAGGATGTTCAGCTACGTTCACTACAGTGTTTGCATACATCTGATGTCTCAGCCATGGAAAAAACTATGGCATGCTTCACCCCCTCACACGGATGATCCTCTGTGTAAAATGACACGAATGCAAAAAGAAATTGCAATGGACACTTATGGGGAGCTGGACTAAGAGCACTTCTTGATGCTCTCAAAAATTCTTTGTGCTTTGAGGGATCTTGAAGAGGAATAAAAGCTGATGTGGAGACTTACCAACGGGACGAACAACTTCAGTGAAAGCTTCAAGCTCTGTGGCTTCTCCTGGGCCACAGTCATTGATGGCTCTCACACGTAGGAAGTACGTCTCCTTGGCTTGCAGGCCTTTAATTTTGTAAGTGGTCGTTTCTATAGGAAAAATGTTGCATTTGGTCCAGCTGAGGCTGTTGGCAGACCGCATCTCCACGTCGTAGCCTTTCGCACCACTTCCCTCTTCTGCTTCAGGTACGTTCCAGGTCAAGGTGACACTGCTGCTGTCACTGATGGTCATTTTAAGGTCCCTCACTTTACCTGGACGTTCTGGAAAGGGAAATTTCATTTAATCTATTTTTCTGGTATACGTGTACCCTCTTTTCAGTCACTTCCTGAGATCCCCAACGTTCTTGCAGTGCATTGGATCTCCACTCTGCACAGGGCATCCACCATATCCTGACTTCAACATCACACAGGAAATCCTTCCATTCCTCTCTCATGCAGACAGCTCACGCTCAGCCATGAAACATTCCCCATTTGTTATCTTCACATACTTCTACATAGCACTGAAAACACTGCCTCCTCAATAACATCCCAGTCTCCATTCAGGTACTCCCAAGACAGAAGGATGGTGGCAGTTCACTTACTTGTGGAGTCCCGAGCAAAGGCAGCTTGTGATGGTGCACTGATATCTCCCATACCAGAAGCATTGACAGCTGCCACACAAAATTCATATTGCAGACCCTTCTTGAGATCAGTTACTTTCAGCTTCTTGTCTGCAGACAGAAAATGAGAACGTTGGCTTGAGTGAGCAGTTCCCCAAGCAGAAAACAGTGAGACAATGTTGTACTTTTAATCCATGCAGAACAGTAGACTGAATCCTCAGGAGTAAAGTACAAATGCAGTCCCAAGTTCCCTTGTCTTCTCCTATCCTGGAGCATGCACACTTCTGAGGCGCATTCATTGTATTCTATTCCAAAGAAAATATTCTTTGAGAGCTATTAAGCTACAGACAGGACAACGTTGCTTTTCCTTATAGGATAATCCTAAACTCTTCTATATCAGAGAAGAGCCTAGCCTGCACCTGATGGATATAATAGCACATGTTACCTTCTGATCTCAACACAGATGAGCTCTCAGCCTTTTTTCAAGCCTTTCAAACTCGTTCCAGGGTTTGAGTGAGCCACCCACCTGCTATGGGCACACTGTTGACTGGCATCCAGGTCATGCTACCCATCTTGCGTTTCTGAACGATGTACCCCGAAATTCGGGAGCTCCCAGTTTTCCGAGGTGCTTTCCAGGATATTGTGATGGTGTCTTTGCTGACACCGACGATCTCGGGAGGATCTGGGGCACCAGGTGTAGCTAAGAAAGACATCAATGGTTTATTATTAGAATGCTTCTAGTGAAAGATATGGAAATACACCTGCAGGATCATTTCTTCCAGGTTTCTCCAATGTATTTATATGGGTGTATTTTGAAAATCTGACTGAGACCACTCTGATCACTTTCATGGCCTCCTCTGGACCCACTCTAAGAAATCCACATCTCTCCAGCACTGGGAGCCCCAGAGCTGCCCTTGACCTACTGACCACACTCTTTTTTATGCAGCCCAGCCTATGACTGCCAAGCCCAGATTTGTGTGAACACTTCACAACCATGACTCAGGTTTAAATGTGTAGCAACATCCAAAACGCAAGCAGTTTTCTTGACGTGAAACTCTGATAATGAATTTCCCATAGGGTTTTGGGACACCATCACAACAAGTTATTCCTCACCTTTACTGATTGTCACCACCTCATTTGATTCCAGTGCATCGCTGCTTCCCTCTGCATTCACAGCTCTCACTCTGAAGTAGTAACTCATGTCCTGTTCCACTTTGCTGGTAGTGAACGTGGTGCAGCTCCTGGGGGTTTCTCCCAGAGTCACCCAGTCGCTCTTGCCCACCTGCTGTTTCTCAATAATATAGTTTTGTACTGGTTTGCCCCCATCATCTTTCGGGGGATTCCACTGAATGGTGACATCATTGGCAGAGCTTTCTACAATTTTCAGGGGTCCTGCAGGTCGCTGTGGCTTGTCTGAAAGACAAACACAAGCAGCTCAGTTCCTGATCCAGATGCATTCCCAGGCTTGGAGCAGACAGTCTCGCTCACCAGCAGAGACTCAGTTTCTGATGGTACATATGCCTACTCGCAGATTGAAATCCAGGCACTTAAGCTGTCTCTTCAAATGTCCACTCTTCTAATTTTGATAAGGGAGGAAGCCAGGCCCTTGCTCCACGGGCTGACTGTTCTCATAAGCATTGCACTAAGAGAACAGACATTTATGGCAGGATTGAATTTGACCTTGATGTTGTGTCTGTAGATTTGCCTGCTGTGTACAGCCCTACCTTCCACAGTCTCCCAACGTTCAAAACTCAATTAATGAGGCTGTCCAAAATGAAACCAGACACGTGTCGTATTAAAGGGCAAGTAGCACGTCAACAACCATTGCCTGCATCTTGATCTATTGGAAACACAGCCTTGTTCACCCTGGAATAGCTGGTAGTCTTAAGCAAGGCTGTGACCAGAAGTACTGGTTCTGCTCCCTCAGCCTTATGATGGAAGCCATCGTAGATGTGATGGGGATCTTACCTATTACCTCAACCTTTAGGTCAATATCCAGGATTCCGCTGTCATTCTTCAGCCTGACTTTGTAATCCCCACAGTCCTTTCTCTCTGCATTGGAGATGGACAGCATGGTGAAGGTGTCTGTTTTATCAACACGAATCCTTGAGTCATTTCCCAGTTCTATTTTGTCCTTTAGCCACATTGCTCTGACTGGAAGCCGGCCCTCAAAAGGGATCTTGATCACAACTTTCTCCCCTGCCTTGGCCACAGTAGGAACGCTCATTAAGTTTTTTAGGAGAATTTCATTCACCTGTGGAGGATCTAAAACAACAGTGCAAGGTCATTAGAAACTGCAGATCAAAGAGGATAAGGCAAACCTTGGAGGGAAGGACTTTCCCCCGTTCATTGCTGCTCTATATTCCAAACATACATTCCAAAATATATTCCAAATAGTTTAATTTGGTTCTCTGGGGGCTTATCCAAATCAGTCCATGACACTGCAAAAGCATGTACCTTCACCTTCATTTGTACACTCAGTGCTTCACACTGTGCACTTTGCTACAGGACAATTTTCAAATAGCATTTATGGCATCAATTTGCTCCTTCGCACTGGAGCAAATTTTCATCAGCAGCACAAGAATGAAGAGCCTGGTTTAGTAAAGCAATATGTGCACCCACCAAGTCTTTAAATCAGTAGTGAGAAGCTTTGCACGAAGGCTCCACAGTTATATTTTTATGTACCAGCTTGTTACATCTCCCAGATACTAATTACAATTAAATCCCAATAGCCAACAATGGGTCCTGAGTGAACCTGCCCCATTTCAAGCACTGCAAGGCCAGCATTCTGCACTGAAAGCACGGGTCGTTTGAACAGACTCACCTTCAACAAAAATTGAAGCTTCAGTTTTTATATCTCCAGCTTCAAACCTATACTTCCCAGCATGAATGTCTTCTACTTTGCTAATAATGAGTTTGTGGACTAGACCTTCCTTCTCCAAAGTGACTCCTTCCATGCTTGTTAACTACAAGATAAAGATAAAGAGTACTTTCATTCTTAAATTCAAATAAAAAGGAAACATTTATGAATGTCACACATGTTTCATTTCAATATTATCCTGGGATTACATACCTGCTGACTAATTCACCACCACAAAGGCTTGAATCAAAGTTCATTACCATAAATAGAAGCGTTAATTGTACCTCTGCCCCTAAAATACTACTGTCACCAAAGCCTCTTTTTCTATTCTTAATGCTAAAACTTTGGTCCAGGCTCCAGGATGGCACCTTGGAACTTTTGACAGTATCACACAGATCCCCCAGTCTGACCTGGGTTGCTTAATGTTCTTTTGGGATATAGAATATGATGCCTACACTTGATTCTAAGCACTAATCTGAATGAATACTTCTGGTGTTATGCCTGCCTGAAGATCATTTGAAGGTTTTCCTTTATTTTTTGTGTATCTCTCTGACACACCGAAGAAAAGAAAAAGGATTGCAGCACAAAGTTTTCTTTCCATTTCATGGCCTCATTTCATCGCCACCTATGTAAAAGAATCATAGACTGGCTTAGGGTGGAAGGAACCATAAAGGTCATCTGGTTCCAACCCTCAAATGGAAAACACAAAGGAAAATCCAAAGCTTCCTAAGGAGGCAAGGATGGAAATGTCTTGAAGCAGGAAGGTGAAAAAAAATCTTGGTGAGTTTCTAACCAGAATATTTAAACAGTCTCCTGCAGAGTCCTTCTAGGACCATACTCAGAGCAGAGGGATGGGCATCTTGACATGATACTCAATGAGAAGCAAAGTCAGAGAGCAGGGCATTACCAAGTGAAGAAAACAGGCTAGAGGACACTTACCTTTAACCCATCCTTAAACCAGGTTCCTGTTAAGTCGTGTCTATTGACAGCACACGACAGCTCAGTTGGTTCCCCTTTCAGGACTCTGACATCAGCTAACTGCTTGTTGACACGAGAGCGTGGAGCTGAAAGTTCAGACAAGAAAATGTTGAAAAGATGCTAAGTCTGTCTTGCACTGACAGAGAGTGCAATGAGGAGAAAAGACAGTTTTGGTTTCTTTAAATACATCTACCTCAGTCATAACACGTTGTGGTGGGTTTTTTTAATGATGATGTTGGCCAGTTGCACTGAAGGACATTCTAGTTGGCTGCATACAATACAGTCCTTGGATGTACAATATACTTCTCGTGTGCTTCTTGCAGTTCCACTAGGCATGTGCAGCCCCTCCACCATACACATAAGTTTTCTCATTTTTACAGGTTTTGATGCTGTCATCTTGCTAGTGCAGCCACTGTTAACATTCAAATGGCTGCATACACAACATTCTTCTTTCCTGAGTGTTCTCTAGCCTCATGTCTCCCAGTCTCTACAAATATAAAGGGCTGCACCACCCGAAATGGAGGACCCAGAGCCTGTTCTTGTTTGTACCAAAACGCAAAGATCAGTGGCACAGAATTAAACACATACCTTTCAGATCATCCAGGTGATGACGTCTTCTGTTTTCTGTACTTTCTGTACTCTTCAAGAAATCACCTGCTTTAATATCAAGGCTAGGTCCCTGTTTTCTCTGGCTTACTGAAGGACCACCATGAAGGGCTGACATCTGATCAGAACCCTGTGAACTTTGACTGGGAATACCTGGCTTCCACCCACTAAACAATTTATCGTGGAATTTGCCCTCTGCACCTCCAAAGGAGGAATCCCTGTCGTAAGGAGAGCCTGACTGTCCTAAATCCCTGGCCTCAGCCCTAGCATCACCTTGACCGGAAAGTGATTCTCTGTCGTGGGATGAACCTTTGTGCTCTGATCCTCTCAAATCACTGGCAGTCCCCTTCCCAGCTTCACCATATGGAGATTTGCCAGCACGTGAGTCCAGCCCATATTCGCCAGCCTTTCCAACAGCACCAACCACACCTTCTTTACCATGGACTGAGTACAACTCGCTCCCATCGCCTCCCAATCTGCTAGCACCGCTTTCCCCAGCCCTGGATCCAGCTGACCCATGTGCAGATCCAGCACCTCGTATGGCAGAGCCACCAACACCCCCACCTTCTGAGGACAAGCCAGCTCCTCCTGCTCCACCCAGAGACCCTTGAGCTCTGCCCAGCATAGCATCCCGACCATGGTGAGATCCCATCACTGCTTCGCCTCCTGAAGGAAAATGAGCGGCTCCTGACCCAGCTGCTGCTGAGAGACCACCTTTTCCATAGGAAGAGCCAGCGTCCCTTACACCAGCTATACTACCACCAGCCCCAGCTGGGAGACCATCCTTCCCATATGGAGACCCAGCTGCCCCTGCACCACCTAAACCTGCAACACCAACACCAGCCCCAGCTCCAGCTGGGAGACCATCCTTCCCAAATGGAGACCCAACTCCACCTGCACCAGCTAAACCTGCAGCACCAACACCAGCCCCAGCCCCAGCCCCAGCTGGGAGACCATCCTTCCCATATGGAGACCCAGCTGCCCCTGCACCAGCTAAACCTGCAACACCAGCCCCAGCTCCAGCCCCAGCTGGGAGACCATCCTTCCCAAAAGGAGATCCAACTCCACCTGCACCAGCTAAACCTGCACCACCAACATCAGCCCCAGCCAGGAGACCATCCTTCCCATATGGAGACCCAGCTGCCCCTGCACCACCTAAACCTGCAACACCAGCCCCAGCTCCAGCCCCAGCTGGGAGACCATCCTTCCCAAATGGAGACCCAACTCCACCTGCACCAGCTAAACCTGCAGCACCAACACCAGCCCCAGCCCCAGCTGGGAGACCATCCTTCCCATATGGAGACCCAGCTGCCCCTGCACCAGCTAAACCTGCAACACCAGCCCCAGCTCCAGCTGGGAGACCATCCTTCCCAAAAGGAGATCCAACTCCACCTGCACCAGCTAAACCTGCAACACCAGCCCCAGCTCCAGCTGGGAAACCATCCTTCCCATATGGAAACCCAACTCCCCCTGCACCAGCTAAACCTGCAACACCAACACCAGCCCCAGCTCCAGCAGGGAGACCATCCTTCCCATATGGAGACCCAGCTGCCCCTGCACCAGCTAAACCTGCAGCACCAACACCAGCCCCAGCTGGGAGACCATCCTTCCCATATGGAGACCCAGCTGCCCCTGCACCACCTAAACCTGCAACACCAGCCCCAGCTCCAGCTGGGAGACCATCCTTCCCATATGGAGACCCAGCTGCCCCTGCTCCAGCTAAACCTGCAACACCAACACCAGCCCCAGCCAGGAGACCATCTGTTCCATATGGAGACCCAACAGCCCCTACACCAGCTAAACCTGCACCAACACCAGCCCCAGCTCCAGCTCCAGCTGGGAGACCATCCTTCCCAAATGGAATCCCAACTCCCCCTGCACCAGCTAAACCTGCAACACCAGCCCCAGCACCAGCTGGGAAACCATCCTTCCCATATGGAAACCCAA
The DNA here is from genome assembly GCF_951394365.1 of Tetrao urogallus. Lineage (NCBI taxonomy): Eukaryota > Metazoa > Chordata > Aves > Galliformes > Phasianidae > Tetrao > Tetrao urogallus. The sequence goes on along the minus strand of NC_136837.1, from coordinate 4,591,842 downwards.
CTCCCCCTGCACCAGCTAAACCTGCAACACCAACACCAGCCCCAGCTCCAGCAGGGAGACTATCCTTCCCATATGGAGACCCAGCTGCCCCTGCACCAGCTAAACCTGCAGCACCAACACCAGCCCCAGCTCCAGCTGGGAGACCATCCTTCCCAAATGGAATCCCAACTCCCCCTGCACCACCTAAACCTGCAACACCAACACCAGCCCCAGCTCCAGCTGGGAGACCATCCTTCCCATATGGAGACCCAGCTGCCCCTGCTCCAGCTAAACCTGCAACACCAACACCAGCCCCAGCCAGGAGACCATCTGTTCCATATGGAGACCCAACAGCCCCTACACCAGCTAAACCTGCACCATCAACACCAGCCCCAGCTCCAGCTGGGAAACCATCCTTCCCATACGGAAACCCAACTCCCCCTGCACCAGCTAAACCTGCAACACCAACACCAGCCCCAGCTGGGAGACCATCTTTCCCAAATGGAGACCCAGCTGCCCCTGCACCAGCTAAACCTGCAGCACCAGCCCCAGCTAAACCTGCAGCACCAACACCAGCCCCAGCCCCAGCTGGGAGACCATCCTTCCCATATGGAGACCCAGCTGCCCCTGCACCAGCTAAACCTGCTACACCAACACCAGCCCCAGCTGGGAGACCATCCTTCCCATATGGAAACCCAACTCCCCCTGCACCAGCTAAACCTGCAGCACCAACACCAGCCCCAGCTCCAGCAGGGAGACCATCCTTCCCAAATGGAGACCCAGCTGCCCCTGCACCAGCTAAACCTGCAGCACCAACACCAGCTAAACCTGCAGCACCAACACCAGCCCCAGCTCCAGCTGGGAGACCATCCTTCCCATATGGAGACCCAGCTGCCCCTGCACCAGCTAAACCTGCAGCACCAACACCAGCTAAACCTGCAGCACCAACACCAGCCCCAGCTGGGAGACCATCCTTCCCAAATGGAGACCCAACTCCCCCTGCACCAGTGCCACCAATGACAGCCCCAGCTGGGAGTCCATCTTTTCCATATAACGGCCCAAATTGTCCTGCACCAGCTGCACCAGCTGCACCAGCTGCACCAGCTGCACCAGCTGCACCAGCTGCACCAGCACCACCCTTTCCATACATAGAGCCAGCACCTTCCAAACCAGCACCACCAAGCCCTGCTTCCATTCCTGCTGGTAAACCATCCTTTCCATAAGGTTCACTTGACTGACCATGCTTACCATACAGATCCCCCCTTTTAGCTGCAGTAGCATCAACACCTGCCCCAACTGGCAGACCATCTGGACCGTATAAAACCTCCATTTCTCCTACAAAGCTGCCACCTGCACCAGGCCTGCCCCCATCTCCAGCTGGAACACCACCTGCACCATACAGCAAGCCAGACATTCCTGCCTGACCTACATGACCACCAGCATCAACTAACAGGTTGCCTTTGCTGTAGGGAGACCCTATTTCTCCTTCTCTATTTATACTGGCTGCATTCATATCAACTGCAGCAGGCAGACCATCCTTGCTATAGACAGAATGCGCACCTCCCGCTCTGGCTGAACCAAGATTGATTCCACCTGACACAGAACTTCCATCAGTGGCATCTAAACTCTTCATACCACCAAAGGCAGCTCCAGAACTAGCATCACCTAGTTTAGCAATCTTGTCATGCCACGAGTTCGCACCTTCTGCATCACCCATGTCAACATCAGCTGCACCTAACGTGCTATCATGTCTACCATCTACAGAATGAGATTTAGTTCCTCCTCCTAATCCATCATCAGTATCTCCTCTGCCTGACATAGAACCCTGACTGTGTACATGCCTCAATCCAATTTTGTCTTCTCCAAATTTTAATCCAGTGTCCTCTTCTTGAGAAAACTGCCCAGGCCCCATGATTTCATCTCCGATTTTGTGCAGCCCTTCTTTTCCTAAAAATTTAAATTCTCCATCAGCATCAGGGGAGTAGCCTTGACCGCCGCCGTGGTCACTCCTGTGCCAGCCACCTCTTTTCATGCCAGCATCCATAGGGTGATCTTCATCGCCAACATACTCTTCATGTTTAAGCCTCTTAGCTCTGTCTTTATCTGGCGTTCCCTTCTGATGGTCAGATTTTTCATGTTCCTCATCCTGTATCTTTGCCTCTCTGGCACCTGTATTGAAGACGTAGTGTTTGATTGGAGGAGAAATAATTTAGAGCAAAAGAAAGATAAAAAAGCAACAGGCAATCAGTATGTCACCGACTGCATCAACAACCACAGAAAACATGTCAGCATTAGTTACTTCATTCTAAGTCACAGAAATACAATTTATTTCATTTAAATAAACTTATATTCAGTTCAAACCCTAATTTTATTTGTCATACTAAGCCAGTTTTATATTTCTAACAACTACTTTTAGCAAAGCTTGCTTGTTACAAAAGAACAAAACAAATAAAAGCAAAAAGGAAAAACCAACTCTTAGGAATGGAAAAAAGAGGGCACATCTCCAGCAGGATGAGTCCAATTAATAGGACCATAGGCAGTATCTGGGATTCATTCCTTCATGCCTTCTTCCTCCCTCCAGCCCTGAATGAGTTACAGAACATCCTATGCACAGAGAGTCCATCTGTTCCCAACTCTGAAGCAGGATCTCACGTCAGGACAAACAACAAGGGAAAATGCTGTCACATCTCAAGAGGAAAGGAGGTCCAATCGGACTGCCGTTTCTACAAGCACTACTTAGAAACTAGAGGCTCCTCATCTCCCTTCTCAGCAACCAATAAGACATTGAGGGAACATGATTTGGAGTGTCACTTACGCTCTACAAGAAGCCAAGCCCTGGAGGAGCAGAGTCCAGTGTCGAGGGTGTACAAGCCGCTGTCAGCGGTCACAGCATTTTTGATGATAAGCTGGTGGTTCAGACCATCAGGGCTCACAGAGATCTGGTGCTTCTCACTTGCCTCGAGGGGATGGGCTTTATGCAACCACACAGCATCAAAGCAGGGACTGCGCAGGACACAATCAAACACAACATCTTCGTCCTCGTGACAATGCAGATCTCTGAGCGGCTTCTGAAATCTCACAGGGATGGCTGGAATGGAAAAAAAAGAAAGGAAATGGAGCCAGTTCTGTCTTCCCAGAAAGATGTGTTGCTGTTGAAAGAAGAAAGGAAGTTGCTATGCCTGTGAACACTGCATCAGGCAGCAAAAAAAACCTGGGATCTGCTCCTGTGCCCAGTTCTACAGGATAGAAAGGCAAGTTTTGGTCTTTTTGTTAATCTTAGCATCAACATTTATACCACCCACCACTGCGATGTGCCGTAAATTTGCTGTCATTAATCTATTTCAGCAGCATGACATCACCATTAAGGTTGGCAGTCATTATTCTGAGCTGACAAAAATGCAGCATAAACTCATGAATTTGTCCATTGCCATCCAGAGCTGAGAACCCGAACCTCGTCCTGTGGAATACAAATGCAACATCCATCCACGACGATCACCTGTTCTGTACCTGTGTCATAAGGAGCAAACCCTTATGTGGCAACACAAAAACCACTTTTCTGCTGTTATCAGCTGTGGCTGCTGAGCTCTGCATATGGCCCTATGTGAAAAATAAATTCTTGTTACAGCTGCCCATTACCCATATCCAACTCAAACCTTACATTCAGCGTCCAGCTCAGTTGAGAAAATAGGTACATCCTCCACTCTGACTTGATACAAGCCTGCATCTTCTGGATGCACATCGTTGACAATAAAATGATACCTCTTTCCAATCTGTCTAAGGTAATACTTTCTGTATTCATCCCCTGTTCCATAACGGACCTTCTCACCATCCTAGGAAGAGAAACAAAGCACTCTCAGAAGCAGCATACAATTAGCAGAGGGCATTTAAGAAAAAAATCAGGCTAATTTTTTTGCTATGAATGCTTTCTTGATACCAACGAGAAACAAGAGAAAAGTCTACACTCCATTCCAACTTGCAGTGGGCAGTGCTCACTGTTCATACAAAACACAGGCAATTAAATGTGCAATAAGACCTGCACAGAACTGTGTCTGACTCTCACATTAGGCCAAGTGTTTTGTGAGCTTATGTAAGGTTTTGAAGCTTAACTAACACACAGCTGCTGCAACTTTGAAGATTTAGTATCTCCACAAACAGAAAAACAGGCAAGTTTGCCACTCTCCCATGCGTGCCACATCTGAGCCCCTTGCCCTTGCTGTGACTGCACAGATTGCAATTTGGAAGCCCTTACTCTGACCTCTTCTTTAATTCAGCCCATTTTCCCCTGTGCTAAAGCTACTAACGACAATTCTACTGAAATGTATCTTCCAGAAAAACATCCAGAGCGCCGATCACAGCATGCAACATCACAGCAGAGTGACTACAGGACTCTGTGGGATGTCTTCCTTCCTGGATATCTCCTTTCACAAAATTGAATTAGAATGGCGTATAACACTCAAGTGAATTTAATCTGTCTTTCCAATATGAGAGCACAGAATTTGTGCATCCTGAAAGCCATAGTTAGAATTTCCTCTTACCTGAAGAGCTCTGGAAGTCAACAAGATGTCAGTAACTGGCTGAAGTCTTTCTGCTGTACTAGGATCAATAAATCCTAAGCGATATTCACCACTAAAAACTATCTGGACCGCCAACCCAACACTTTTTACCTAGTCAGGTAAGGACTCTGCAATGGACAGACTTCTTTAAGACACTTTCTTGCTCCCAGATGCTGCCCAATCAATAAAGTATTTCATGCAGACAACTACAGCGCCAGAAGAACTGGCCAACTCATTTCTCCTCTCCTACCTTAAGCAGATAAATGTTGCTGCTAGCACTTTTCAGGTCCATCTCCACAGTAAACGAAGCACTTCCATCCTTGTTGACCTTAATGTGTTCCATGTACCTGATACTGTGAATTAACTGGAAAAATAAAACAAAAACAAACCAAAATTAACAACAAGAATTTAGTAAAAAGAAAGGTTACCATGACAGAAGTCCTTAAGCTGTTGAACTAGTGTGAAATCTACCTTCCATCTGCACAGAAAAGAGCCACCTCTAACTGCATGTGTATGGAAGAAGCACCTGTAAGTTTCCTGAGTTGCCTCCTGTGGGCAAATTGTATTTAACGTGTGATGCCCTTCATACAACCTACAACCTCTTCCTGCCCAGGTTTCCACATGGTTTGTATGTGCATATAAATCCCCAGTTTGGTGTTCAAATTAGCTAAATTGTGTAATCAACTGTCTCTGAGGATATGCAATTTAATCAGTGGATCATCCTGAACTCAGGATCTCCTGAAATTTATGAAGTCAACTTCAAAAAAGTCAGTAGCATTTCGGTCCACATGTAAAAAACAGGACTTTAAAGCATCGCCGCAAATCATTCCTTGCCATACAATAAAATTTTCACCTTCAAAGCAATTTAGGAAGGTCTCAGTCCGTTTTCAGAAGCTACTCAGTAACTGTAGGACTTGGCAGTTTGTTTAGAACTCGGTGCTTTCAGTGCTTCAGAGTTTATCCTACCTTTGCTTGTTCATTCTCCGTATCCTTCCTCAAATCCTGCAGCGCTCTCAGCATGCCACGGAAGTCAGAAATTCCATACTTGATACAGATTCTCTCATAATCTTTCTTATCTGCATGCAGTAACAGTTGGAAGACCGCATCTTTGTCCAGTACTTTTTGTTTTGGTAGTGGAGCCCTTAGAACCAAGAAGAAAAAAAGATATATCAAGAAATTTGGACAGAAAACAAGGCGTCTTATTCCTCTACACTTCGTCCTCTTTTCAGCTTTCTCTGTTATTTCTGTAGTTTATTCGTCCCTGTGCACGCAGAAAAGAAAAAATGGGACCTATTGGGGCCTTTTGGCCTCACAGAGGGTGGCAGGTTGTTCTCCCACATCTCTCCATATGGTGAGCAACTTCAGAAACAAAGAGTTGTTTCTCTTTGAAGCTATCACACCAAGAAACATGTGGGAAGTTTGAAAATGGTCTTCATTACATGGAGGCTTACCGCTTCTTCAGCGTCTTCTTGAGGTCCTGAAGACTCTTTTTCAAATCTATTACAGAGGACAAAAAGGAAAAGGAATCATTAATTGCAACAGCTCAAAGCCCTATTTTAACATGTCATCTTACCCAAAGGTAAGCACCAAGCAGACAGTATGCACAGAACTCTAGAAATTTATCACCTTTCTCCTACTCCATTCTTTGCAAGTTTGGGGTAAGTTTCGAGGCCACAAAAGACAGAGAAACTCCTAAACTATATTGCTGGGTTTTTTTTCCCCATTCAGCATGGAGACAATTTCTTCACGTTCCTTTTGTTTCTGCTGTAATGTCTCAAGAATTAATCATTCTACCCCCTGTTAAAGACTGGGAGGCGGGGGAGAGCTGGCAATGCTCTCCTGTTCCTTCCTCAAAGGCCTTTGGCATTTTCTACATTCACCATGCGTCTGACTTCGTGTTGATTCTTCTCCTCACACTAACCAAGGAGAACAAGTAGTAATGTGCCAGACTGAGCAGCGTTCAGTATGCCAAAAATATTCATCTAACTCACCTTCAGCAGGACGGCCAGTAACATAGTTTGCTTTCCTCTTAAAGCCAACTGGTAGTTAGAAGAGAAAAAACAGGAAAAACAATCCATCAGATAAACAAGATAACAGACTATATATCAGTAAGACTATGAATTATAAAACCAATACATCTGTCATTAATGCAAGAGGAAAATAAATTCTAGCTTGGATTTCCTTGTCAACTTGATGCTGATTCCTTGAAATATACATCCTTAACACTGTATTTCTACTGCAATTGCTTCTGTGCTCATTAGATGTCTAGGTCTCTACCCTATAAAGCTTGCATTTTAAGTAATGTTGGGAAATACTGATATTTCTTTAGAGAGCTAGGGTGCAAGGATTACCAGGCACAATGCAGGTAATTGCTTCCTAAGCTTATTTCATAGGTAGGTAGGTGAAGCAGACACTTCCAAAGTAGTTCACACCTTCAGCTCCAGTACAGAACAGTCAGCTATATTTTAGCCATGAAGAACACATCTCTCTCCACTGACTATGAAGGGGAACAGTGGGCTAGGTCAGGTGGAGACATTTGAAATGAAATGAGATGGATCCCCCCAAAAAACTGCCTGAATTGCCCAGCATCATAAAGGATCAAGTCAATTCAGCACTAAATCCAGAGCTTCTGAGCACGGTCTAGTGCAACAATCACAATATCCAGCTTCTTCTGTCTTTTCTTAAAGCTCATGTTGTCATGGAGCACCAAAGGGGGGGGAGTTGCCAGAACTCCAGTTCTCAGTGAGAAGAAATTAGCTCTCCACACTGCAGATGCTTGGACAATGCTCTGGGCACCCACTTGCAGAGGACAGCGAAGCCCAATGTTTGGGACCACAGGATACCTGCATTACAGAAACTGTCAATCCTACCTTGTATGATCCTGAGGCCAGCAGAACATGAAGCTTCCCCATATTCATTTACAGCAAAGCAACGGTACAAATCAGAGTCACCTGCAGTGATTTTATTTACCTTAAAAAGAAGAACACAGTAAGAACTCAGTCATGCACTGTGGTTCAGTTACACAAATCCTAACAAAACTTTACTTGCTGGAATTTCAGATCTTCTGTTCCTACAATTCTGCTCAACTTTTGTGCTGTTTCAGACCTGGTGACATCTTGATCAGCTTTTCTTTGTGAAACACTTAGACCATTTTCTCCCTCGACACGTTTCAAGAGAGGAAACCCACATCATGAAATCGCCTCTAACCTTTGGAACCTGCATCTATCTCGACCTTCAGATCCTCTTCCTACTTCATCCTGATCATCGTCACGTGGATGGAGTGATGAAATTCAGTTTCATGCTTTTCTAGTACTTGGTCACCCACACACTTCTAATTGCTGATGCTCTCACCCCCGGCACCCTCTGCACATTTATACATTTCATGGCACTCTTTGTTCTGTGTGTGCTCTGCAGTATTTGATCTTTACCTGCAGAATGTGTTCGCTTGTAGCTGGACTGTAGAACATCAGATATTTAGCAGGATCATTTATTTCTCCTTTTGCACGTTTCCATTTCACCTCAGGGGCAGGGACACCCTTGACCACAGCTCTGAATATGGCATTTTTACCTGTCAAAAGAGGCAAGACATTAGTTTTTGAACGTGAAGCCTCATGACAGGCTCCCTGTGTTATCAATAGAGCATTCTTCAGAGTAAGCCACCACTGCTGTACCTTAACTGTCTGTAAAGAACAAATGGGAGGGCCCATGCAGGCCAGGGTGTTTCCTCATGTGCTCTATACATGTAATCTTTTCTGAATACCTTTCTAATCTGCTGGCCTGGCACTCCCTTCCACTCCAAACACAACAGGCCCTGTTATTTGAGGATGCGAGGAAGGGAAAAGAGGATGGTGCTCACCTGTGAGCTCCCTCCTTCACCTCTGCTCCTCTAACAACCTGAGTATCCTTCATCTGACCATTGAAATCCCCAACAGCATCACCACTATTTAGTGCAAATGCTTTTTTTTTTTCCTGAAGAGCTTCAAAGCCATAGGAATACAATACAACAATTCAGAGATGTGACTCATGAGTAGGTAAGTGGGAGTGTCCCACTGGGATGGTAATGGAGATCAGTGGATGTAACTCATGGAGGAAACGATTACTATCTTTCCTTTGTAACAACTTCGGTCTTCAGATGACCCACAATGTAAAAGCATCTTCCCAGAAAGTCTTGCAATATTTTCCACACCCTTCTAAAGAGTCACCACCAAAACCAAGCAGGTACGGTGCAGCAAGCTCTGTTGGCCATGAAGCCAGCAGATTCTTACCAAAGGGCATTTCTTTCAAACTTCTTTTGAGACTGCAGTACCAGAACTACCTATTATTCAAAGCTGGTTCCAATTGATTACACTTCTGTCAAATTCTAACAGCTAGGAGTACCTGTTAACAGATACACTGAACAAAATGAAGCAGTGATGATATAATTAAAGATATTCACAGTGCATTTGCACAAACAGTGAACTCTGTTTTAGTGCCTGACCTTAATGCCCTAGTATTCTGTATACAAGCTATGCACAGCCTGTATTAGATGAAACAACAGAAAATTCAGACTGGATGATAGAGCACTGCCTTGCTTCATACATGAAACTTGCTGGTAGAAGGAAGGATACACCACTAGAGGCCACTGCACTCCTTCATAACATTTCAGGGGACAATGAGAATCGACACAAAGGCAGGAGAAGAAATGAAGGGTGCTCGAAGCTGATCAGTCTGCTGACTCAGAGTTGAGACATGGAATCAAGGCTGCAGGTCCACAGCTTTCACTGGTGGTTTGGGTTTCTTTCATTTATTTCTTTTAAAGAATCTCACCTTCCTGCAACGTTAGACTGACAGGTTTCCGCTCAAAGTCCGGTGTGCTGCATCCTTTTGGAATCTCATCCACAAACTGGGTAATGTGAACTCCCCGGATGGAAGATTTCTGGAGACTTTTCACTAGAAAGACAAGGAAAAAACCACATTCCATTAAGATAACATGTTTATGCCTTAGAAATGGTCTCACAATCCACATAATCTCCTTGTAGAACAATAACTGCTTCTGCTCAGCCTTTACTGAGCCAAGACCTCTCCATTCTTATGCTACAGGCCGGGAACACGCCTGAAGGCCGGGGGATTTCTGCCTGTGACTTTGTGCAGATCTACTGCAAAGCTATGACCAAAGTGGGAAGATCTGCAATCAAGATGGCAATCCAGGGGCAACGTCAGCTAACATTGCCTAGCAAAGCTTTGGACAGAGAATGCTTTACATCAATACAATTTCAAAATCTGGCATAAGGAAAGCACTGCTGCAAAGGTCAGCACAACCCAACAAGCCTATTAGCAGCGTCTCTCCTCGCCATGGTGAGGTAAACACCTGATTGCAAATAACACCAGGAACGAGTTGGGCTTATTCTCAGGTACAGTGCACACAGGTTTCACAGCTGTGACTGTTCTCTCACCTCCTGGACGGGTTGTCATGGTGCTTTGCTTGGCTGCTTGTGGTCAATACAAATAGACTACAGGTCCTCCTGCAAAGAAAAAACATTTCATTACTTGCAACTCAGAAGGGAAATGAAAGACCTCAATATTGCTTGCTTTTATGATGCAGCTTCTCCTTCCTCACTTGCTACATCCCAGCTGAGAAAGGCCTGCCAGGCAACACAGCTCTGCTGCCTCTTTCCAAAGCTCATAACAACAATTTTGAACCACCAGCACAACACAAACCAGGTAGGAAAATGCCTAGAGGGCCTAAATGGTAAACAAACACATCTAACAGCATCCTTCAGACACATTCCTCGTTTCCATGTCATCTGGCTTCCCTCCAAAACCTCCTCTCATGTTTCAAGCAAATATTACACCACATGGCACTCACATGGTGAGTTCTGATGGATGGTAAGAGCAGTTGCTGAGAAGAAAGCTACAGAGATGGATGTCTGAACTGAGGCATGAAGCAGAAGCACATCCTGATCTAAATTAGCTTGTCTAAATTAGCAACAAGCCTCAGTGCAGACCATAAGCTACTATTTACTCTAGAAGGAAATGGCAAAGTGTAAATTTGGCATTAACTAGTTATTGTCTCTTGTGTGACCCTTTGCTGAAGCTGCTTCTTTCTCTGTATTTATAAAGTGGTCAACATGTAAAGCAACACATCATCATCCTGCAAGCAAACTGTGCAAGCAGATTCCTTGTCATATGAGAGAGATACGGGCAGAAACTATTGAATTACTGAAGCTCTGAAAGAGCAATTAGATTAGATTCCCATGTGGGATTAAATGCTGTCTCTATTTACCCTCTGCACTCCTTCACTCAACACAAGAGTCACACAAGAACATGCAACTCTTCACAGCTTGAAAAGGCAGATGGTTTGGTCAGCACACCTACCATGTCCTTTCTGCTCCCTGATTGCTACACTGTGCCTGATGAAAGCTCTGGGTTGGACCCCAGCACTTCCTCGTCATAGGTTTGGTCAGACTTGTTTATCTGTGTGATACTTGGTTTCACTGAGGGTAAAACACAGCCAACAAAAATCACTTGTGCCATGTTTCACAGACCAAGGGCAGTGGAACTCAGTATTCTGGGGTCAAATTCTGAACCAAAAGGATAAGCACTGTTTCCCCACTCATCAGAAGCTGCAGATAAGAACACAGACCTCTCTCCACTGGCTCTAATGTGGTCCTCAGCCTAACCCTCATTTTAGGGCTCTACACACTACACTAACTCATAGCAACAGCAGGATCAACTCCTTGGAAAATCATTGTTTGCCTCTCTAACTTCAGTGCAGATGCATGTAAAACAATAGGAATGGAAAATGATACATGAGACTGTGAATGACAGCCAGTTCCTCTCTTTCCACCTCAGCTCCAATCTGGTGTGGGTGTTACATATCCGTATTCTCGCCTGCCTGCATTGATATTTTGGCATTATCATGTATCTATTTCTGATTAAAAAAAAAAATAATAATAATAATTAAAAAAGAAAAGGCTTCTAGTGCTTTAAGAATTGCAACTGCAGGGAAGGAAGAGCTTGTGGGAAGGAAAAGTGCAAAACTGACATCTCAGAAGACGTTTCCAGGTTGCAGCACGCAGGGCACTGCGCAGCACAGCCCTTCAGGGACTCCCCATCGCTGCCTCCCGATGGTCTTCGTTTGCCCTCCGAGGCACTGACCTGTATTAATAGCAAACACCATAATCCCCTACTGCCTCTTGCAGTCTTGCACCTTCCTAAACGTGTCACCACTCCACAGGCTGAAATGCCCAACTCTAAACAAACGTGATTGCTTGTCGTTAGCTTGCAACAGCGTTCCCCCAAGCTCTCTTTGCGTTTGGTTCACATTCACCCTTCGCTTCTCAGCTCTTCTTCCCCCACGAGGCAGTTCTGACAAGCATCTATACTGAAACATCAACACTGCGCTCAGGTCCAAAGCCATTGAGAAACTTTATGTGTAAACTGGTGAGTTTACTGGACCGTAAGTATTGCAGAAATTCACGTGGATTAAAGATAAGCTGCTGTGAGTCCTCACACTCCTGTGAATTCTTGTCTTCTGGAGAGTGAGAGTGAAGCATCTTAATACCACACATTGACTGCACAGTTAAAATAACAGTGCTGGAATATGCAAGAGAACATTCCTCCAGTGTAATTAATCCAACTACATCACATTTTCTCATGCCTTCCGTGTTAAAATGCGAACTTGAAAATACCACATCAGCTGGCACAGAAACCTTCAGAACCTGCCCTGCTTATTTCTAAAGATTTGGCTCCCTCATTACATGGATAACCTTGTTTTACCTTCACTTGGGTTCAGCCCTGATATACAGAAATCATAGAATGTTTAAAAGAAATGAAAGACAGCAAAAGCCTTCCAAAAACTGCCATGTTAGAATCCGTATCTCCACTCACAGCTACCTGTGCCACAGCTCTCCAAACTGACACGGTCACCGATGTTGCTATTTACTCAAAACAGGCAGCCAAATACTTCCAAAGGGCAAACTACCCCTCCTGTACGAAACGCTGCTCACCACCAGTCCTGGCATAGCAGGGCTAATGCTGGAAGGAGCTCAACACTCAATTCTTTGACAAGTAGCTCATCATCACGCGCTAGCCTCATTTAGATAGCCAACGCCTGGCTATTTGGTGCCCTTTGCAGAAGGCCATGTGGTCTTCAGCTGCAGAGATGCCCCCTCAGGAGACAGCAACAAAGCTTCCACTGCTCCCAATAGGGCAAGAGCAAGCCCTCGACCACTGACAACTACTGACAACATCTTTAAACCAGCAAAATAAAGCAGATGGGAGGTCTGCCTTTCATCCTGCCTGTCCACCAATCTGATGAGCTAACTGAGGAGCCCATTCCCTCTGCACTCAACCAGGCACTTGTGATAGGGTCACGTATCAGCTAAGTATACCAAAACATTTGGGAGTCATTTGGGAGTCCCAGGGTTCGGCTGTACTGGTAGTATCACAAGTAGTTATTTGTGAGCTTCAGACATGGAACACACAGAAAAGAGGTGAATAATGGCTGGCAGAGACTGGTGAACAAAGTTAGGTAAAATCCAAGAGAAGTGACAGGCAGCAAGGGACTGATGCACAGGGAATGGGTCCAGGAGCATAGGATGGACTGCAGACATTGGTGCGAGCACAGTACACACATGGCACAGAGCCATCAATGCAGACCATTGTAAAAAAATAAACAGTAACAGACACAGCATCCTTTATTCAGAGAGAGGTGAGGAACTGGAACAGGTTGTGTGGAGCAGCTGTGGATGCTCCATCCTTGGAGGTGTTCAAAGCCAGCTTGGATGGGACCCTGGGCAGCCTGATCTGCTGGTTGGCAACCATTCGAAACAGATGATCTTTAAGGTCCCATTCAACATAAATCATTCTAAGATTCTATTTCTCTTTGTAATTCATATAGAAAACAAGAGATCCCCAACCAAGTGAGTGATCTAAACACCAAACCGTTGCATGTTCTGCCTCAAATTCCAGAACTTTGCACTGGCAGATCCAGATACTCATTGAGAAGAAGAATCTTGTACTTAAAACTTCTCTTTCAGTTTTGGTTGGGCTTGTATTGTCTGCCAACTTTGAGCACTATTTGCAGCTTGAATCCTCCTATTTCAGAAGATTCCTGAAGAAAAATCTCATTCTTTGTTAAAAACACAAAACTGAAGGCCAGCAACTGTAGAAGCGATGACTTCATGAAAATTTCTGAGCAGGTCACAAGTGTTGCATTGATGAATGGAGGTCTTGTGTGGAGTGGGGAGGAACGCCCATGGATCAGATTCTGTGTGACTTATTCCTCCAGTAAGTCTATATTTGACTCCACCTTCCCTCCTGCCTCAGGGATTATAACATGATGGCTCACACTGCCCACAGTTTCTATGCACAGATACAATATAGCTGTGTGCTTGTGAAAGAGCACTGGTACAAAACACCCACAGGACTCACACACCATCTGTATCACCTGCGTGAATTAGAACAGTGGCGCTCTAAGAGCTGTGAACAGGACACTGAGGTTATGGCAGTTGGGTGAAGCGGGCGTGGGATGGCAACTCAAGCTCAAGCCAGTCTGTTCCTTCCAATATTCACAATACATCCACAAATTTCATAACAGACACGCATTTTCACACAGTCAATAAACTTGCAACAAGGTCTGCAGAGCAAATACATCACTTTTACTAAGCATCCAGAAGACAAGGCAACGTATCCCCTGCTTGCCATCACAAGACGTCTCCAAGATCAGAAACCATAGCATACCAATGCTACATGGTGCTCCATGGGACAACCAGAGCAGAACTCCAACAGCCTGCCATCTTACCAGGGAAATCAGTGTGTGCTGTAGGACACTGGGAAGACCCAGAACATTTACAATTTTCAGACAGCAGCATCACAGAGCAGGGCCCACCATGGCAGCGATGGCTGCATCTCATTCTCCCAGCTCTGTATCAGCCCTGCCACGTATCCCAGGAGACATGGCCAAACTCACTACCTTAGAGGTCGAGCTTCTGAGCTGATCCTGCTTTAATTCAATTCTGCTCCTCCCAGGAGCTGTTGGTTCGTTGCCTCAGATCACAGAACTCTTCATAGCAGTTGAAGAGGTCTCCTGGTCACAGATATTAGCAATCTGTATGGAAGAAGCCACATCCCTCATTAGTCTGACCTAAACATCACTAAGAAATACCAAAAGAAATGATACGTTCTTGTTCCCTCCTCACCTCTCCACTCTACTGGAAGCCAAGCCTGCACTCAGCGGCAGCCTCACCAGGATGTCTCTATAGGGTGCTGTCTGTGGATATAGGATTATATACCCTTGGTTCCCAGTGCAGCATGGGAAGCATGCTTGAACCCGGTGCCTTTGGCAAGCCTCAAACACGGCAGCTAGCCAGCGTGGTCAGATGCGACCATCAGTCAAGGCCATGCTGGATTTCCAAGTGCCACTTGGGTCAAGACTTTGTGTCTCAAGGTGCAAATATTCGTGTGGATCCATAGTTTAAGGAAGGGACAAGGCGGACATCCAAGTTTTGTAGGACACACCAGTAGCCTGGTTCTCAGAGTCACAAGTCCTTAGGAAATCTCCTAAGTCATTAGGAGAAAAATGCTGGATTCTGGCATCTGTTAATTGGGCAACCAAGTCTGGGCTTGGACTTCGTAATAGAGCAACACAGACCAGACAACTGAGATGCCTGAGGGAAACAGTTCCTTCTGCAAGAGTTTCACTGCTAAAGGCAAAGCAGACATTTCCCTTTGCAGCCTTTGACTTCCAGTGCAAACACAGACTGACTCCTATTCCCATGAGCAGTAACAAGGCCACTTATTCCCACAGGCAGGTTTATCATGGCAACACCAGGGCAGCACATCGCACCCCAAAACCTTCTGCTTCCCATCTACCCTTGCAAAATGAGAACCTTCTTTCCTCCACCAGAAAGCTAACTAAGGAGCAAAGGCTCCTCCACAAAGCTGGCTGTGCCTGGAGATCTGGCCAGTCTGTGACTGAAATCCACCCCAGCAGCACAACACACGACCAGGGCTGCTCACTCTGGGGCTCCCCTTTCATTCACTCCTGTCTGAAAGCACATTTATTTTTTATTTTTTACAACTTTGCCCTGTGTACCATGTATTACTCTAAATTCGTAACACACGTAACATTAAAACCTCATGCTCAACTCTGAGATACAGAGTAGCTCCAGCAGTTAGTCTATGGTTTGCATACTGCAAAGCTACAAGAACCAGAATAAAGTTTTCCTTTGATGTTCTAACTGATCAGAGTTCTAAAATCTAGAGTCAATGGGGGGTGAACACACAGGAAAAACCACAGCAGACAGCACTTCCCAGCAGTGTTCCACTGGGTTTCCTGAAGCCCCTTCCTCCACCTGCCCTGACCCACAATCATCCCAGGAATCCTTCCTTTGACTCTCCTCTCACTGGCACAGAGCAGCAGTTGCATCACTCTGCGGATCACGCGCTGCAGCCTGAGCATTAAGCACCTTTAATAAAACCAGTCACTACCAAGTATTTGATGACAGCAACTCTTCACATCAAGTATGGGAACACTCCTCCAATAAGCATATATTGGTTTTACTGAAATCCAAACGCAGCTCTCACCTACTTCAGCAAGAGCCTTCTGCTTGCAGACTGAGCCCAAGGAATGCCCCAAAGCCACCCAGAGCCCCAGGGCTGCCTGCAGCTCCCTTTCCCATGAATGCTCCCTTCCTTCCCAGTGATTTGTTCCATACTGAACACTGCACTACTGATGGTATTTAGCAACAAACAGCTGTTAGCTCCTGGAGTCAGCTTGTACCACTAGCCACGTAGCAGGTTCTAGCAATGACCAAGACAGTCACAGTTCTGCCTGCTTCTCTGAACCTAACCATTTTGTTATGGAGCTTTACCTTACTTCCAGTCCTGGTTTACCTAAGTTGTATTGGGGAGAGGGAAGGGAAACCTCCCCTACAGACAGACTGATAACTTAAAACCATCTGTGACCCAGCAAACCCCTCCAAGAGGCTGACCTTCTTCCATTTCACAGCTTGTTTTCAACCCGCCCACCCAAAAGCCCTGTTAACCCCTGCATGCCAGCCGTGGATCTACTGCATCCTGCTGAAAACCTGCAACACTCAGCAGCTCCCACTGCCTGCAACGCAAACAAGATGCATTTTCCAAGGAAGCAAGCTCGTTCCCCTAACATGGGGCAGTGAAGAAGCATCAAAGAGGCATCAAAGAGGCAACAGCTGCAGGCCAGATATTCCAGGACTGAATTTAGAAAGATATCAGAAACACAATTCTTCCAATTTTCTGGTTTTCCTTTAATTCCTGTCCTCTCCAATATATCAGTATGAAACCTACCAATTCTGATGACTGAAGCAGCTCTTCCTAGAGCCACTGGTGCCCACTGCACAGCTCAGGCATAGCAAGAAGTGAAGAAAACAAGACTTGGTGGTTCCAAAAAGCTGGCTATGTTCTCCTGTACACCAACAGACAGACAGGGTCGAAAGCCAGTCTCACTCTACAGCCAAGCCACAGCATTCCTCTGCAGCACAAGTAGTTGTTTCCTCCACTGAAAGTCAGGGGGATGGCAGGGAGGCCTTGGGACAGAAATATTTAGGGATAAGCAACGAGCAAGGTATGCAAAATTCAGAAGTCAGGTTCAAATTTTACTTTGACATAAGCGAGAAAGAGTTGCACTCAAGGAAAGGCAAAGAGAATGGAATAAAGGTCTAAGTTCAGTGAAGGCAAAGGGTTACCTGCAGCCCTACGTACAACATTCAGTCAAGTGATTCTGACAGTACTGCTCTTGCTGGTCACACACACATGAAATTCAGGACATCCTTTCTGTCAGATGTGGCTACGACCCAGGTGGATCAGGAAACAGTATTTTTTTTTTTTCTTACCTCTGCATGAGGTGTATGAGTGCCTTCTTTGCTCAGAACAACTGCTCTTAAATAAATGCAGCAAACACTGAAAGTGGGAGTTGTGCACATTCAGGTGCCGCAAGGGATTCAACTTACGTGGCTTTTTCCCATTCCCCCCCACTTCAAACTAGAACAGATAACAAATACCCCTCTTCTGATTTGTTTGCCCAACCTACCAATAGCCACAGGTTAAAAAAAAGCCCTCAATCTTCACACTACAAACTATTTAATACACCACACCCTCACCTGCAAGGAAATCTGTTAGTGAAACAGATGATACTGAAATCTCTGTGGAACTCCACGAGGCTGCAGCACGTGCAGCCTTCTCTCCTTCCTCACAGGATGCACAAACATAACATTTCAACATGTATATGTAATGTTTTCACATAACATACATCTCAACATTGTTCCCGTAGTGCTCTGCCTGATCTTTGCCTGCAGAAGTCAATGCTGAGCACCCACAAAAGTGCCAGAGGTTGCCACTGCTGGGAACGCAGCCCCCTTCCTTCTGCAGATTGTCCTCTGTCAAATTCTCTCCCCATCCAGAAGGAAAAGATCAGAACAAAATAAGTCTCATCCAGAGCTAAAAAGTCATGGCAGCGTCCAACAGAGAAGTAATCCAAATAGACAGAAACAACCGCGATGCAAGGAGCGACCGTTTCTCTCCCCTTCAACCTCTGCTTGCCCCAGGAGCTGCAGTGTTACAAAGGGCTCACAGCTCCCCTTCATGCAGACCCGAGCTGATCACGATCTGCCTCTCCCTCTGATCCCCTCTCCTGAAGGCGAGGAGCTCCAACAAGCCGTTAGCTCACAGCAACCCCAGCTACTCACTGAAACAGGCACGCAGCCCTCACCTGCACACGACTTCCTAAAGGTCCCCCTCTTCTCTGCAGTGTGCTCAGTGGTGAAGCTGCAGCTCCTGCAGTCCGTGCTCAGCTGTGGGATCAGCACCGGGTCCCTGGGATCCTCAGCTGCTCACTGCCTCGCCTTCTGCCTCTCTCCCTCACACTTAATCTCTCCCCCCTCTGGTAGGTGCAGGCTGTCACAGGGCTGTTATCCTGCCAGACATCCAGATCATTTTTTTTTTTTAATGGGAACCCGAGGCACCTGCCTCCTATTCGTTGTTATTTCAGTCCATACCAGTAATGGTGCTGCACAAATCTGGCAGTAATAAACATAATTCTGCAATGGTTCACAAGTCAGCTGAAGCTCCGCTTTTTCTGCAGGTCGCGCTTCCTCCTCACAGCAATTCATTAAAACAGCTGAACAGCCCTGAATGAGACCACAGCTTGTTTTGAAACCAATCTCAAGAATAATTAAGGCTAACTAACTGATCAGATAAACTGAGATTCAGTTAAAGAGAGCAGATTTAAGGATAAGTCTCAAAAAAAAAAAAATTCCTTTTCGAAAGAATTCTTTAGAGTTGGTACTATGAATAAAAGAGAAGGACTGAGCACACTTCCAGCACCAGCTCACCTGTACTGTGAATTTAGGAGCTTCCAGGTGAAAAGCATGAGGCTGTGTCCCTGTGGGGAGGCTGAGAGCAGCTGGGGGCTGTTGCCCACATATCTGTGTGCATCCCTCCATGGCAGCAGCTATCTAGAAGCCATTCACTGAGGATTAGGAATCGTTAGGCCAGGCTGGAAACAGAGATCAGATGCACACCAGGTCCTGCTCATCAGCAAAGGATTCCTCTGGTAGGAGACATCTATTGAGAATCACCTGGATCTAGTGTACATAAATGGGTCAGAGCTTGAGTCAGCAATTAATTGTAAAGAAAGCATGGGAAGAGGCACACCAGAATAAAATGGCAGGAAGGTTTGCATTTTGTGTATTGTGCAAGAAATCAGGTAACTCAAATGGAGCTGTTATTCCTTAACTCTTTTACTTTGAAGAAATGAGTTCTCTGAGGTTGGAGCCTCAGCTCCCTGGCATCACAGCAGCCACCTGAAATGAGGATCTCCTAACCTTCCCTCAGTAGCTAAGAACTTCCTCTTGGTGCGAGCTTGTGATGGCCCACAGTCTGCTGAGAAAAGAGAGCAACACATTTAAGATGTTAAAGTGGCAAGTGACACATCCCAAATAATCACACTGATACACCTTTATGCACACTTAGACAGCAAAATGCAGGAGGTCCTGCTGCAGAGGAACAAGAGCTTCTGCTTCAAAAAGATAAATACAGGAGATGCTAAAAATCCATCTGATAAACTTGAAAATGCCTCAAACTTAACGGGCAGCCTTATGTAACAGGCTTTACTTAGCAATCCTGACACATCCCTTTCCCATAACCCGCTTCAGTGATTTGTAAGCCTGAGCATTCCCTTCCCTTTGACAGCCCTCATAAAGATTATTTCCTATCACACATGTGAGAGAAGACTCCACTGGAAATCCACCAAATGCTGTGTCAGAGCTGACTTGGGATGTCAGTTTCCAACAGTATTTCATCCTAGATTAGTAAGTGGTAATTGGCTGTCTCAAAACTGCATTTGTCAGGAATGAGAATTCTTTGCCAAAATAAGCTATTCAGGTTTATTTACGATGTAGGCAGATTTTATTGCTCACCCACAGAGTATTACCCTAAAGCACAGCCAGCTCTGGCCCTCTGCACACTGAGGTTTGTAACTCAGTCATTAAATTGCCTGTTAGGAGTTGAACTGAAAGTAATAAAGACAAGGGTAAAACGCAGATGTACAGCCTGTGCATGAAGTTTGGGAACCAGGAACCTCTGTTGTGAAAAAGAATGCCATCCATCCTGTGCTCTTCTCCAGCTTTATGCTCAAGAAGAATGGAGTCAAGGAGCAGACATGGTCACAAAAGATAGTTGTACAACTATTGCATGTCCCTTTCCCCAGCCCTCTGTCAGCTCTGCACACTGGATCAATTATTGCATCTTAGGAAGCAGCAGGAAAACGTGAGCACGTGCCAAGCACTCAGTCATATACAAGAAACTGCCAAGACCTAACCTGCAGATAACCAAACTGGGCTTCTAATCCACCTCTTCCAGACACCTTCAAATGAAGTTACTGTCTGCTTGTGGCTGAGGAGATGAGCAGAGCTCACCTGGCCCAGCACCACCACCAGACAGACATGCGCCCTTCCAAGCTCTGACTGCTCTCTGGGTAACCTGAGCTCCCATGTGCAGGCACAAAACAGGACAGATGACACGAAGCAAGACAGTAAGCATCCAGCCTACAAATGCTGTCTTGGGTCCAGGCCCAAAGCAGTTCTGATATCACCCCACAACACTGCCTTGGCTCACAGCTGGGAGTTCTCATTGGCCTTGTGAGGGACCATGCTGCATCACGAATCATAAAAGCTGAGCTTTTAGCCTCCAAACACCACATGGCAACCAGTTTCCTCATTCACTCTCCCATATGACAGTGACCTGATGTGTGACAGACTGCCACAGGCAAAGCCTCTGAATAGGAACTGTGTTACTGTACCTTGCAGCCCGATTTACAACTCGGTCCTCCGACAGCCTCCATGAGCTGCTTTTTACATGTTGCCTCTGGTGTCACATGCTCTCTGTATTTTCTGCCTCAAAGCACAACTGTGCCTGCAGTCAAACAGACAGGCAGACTCCTGCCCGACTGAAGGGTGGAGGGACATAGTGAGCAGGTCACTTCTCATGGCAGATGGATGGACGGATGCATCACTGACACAGGCTGCATAATGTCAGGGGTGCTGATATACCACAGCAAGGCTGGGAGAAGGGAGGAAAGGAGGAGTGGGTGTCAGAGACAGATCCTGTGTCAGAACTGGTGACTGATGAGGGAGGGCTGCCTTCTGGGATGGCTGGCTGGGCAGACAATACCAGTGCCAGAAGCTGAGCAGGAGGAAACAAGACCCAGACCAAGGCCCTGAGTAACCCTGCATTTAGAGGGAGCTGGTGCATTGCCCTGGGGCAAGCTGAGTGGCAAGAAAATTGCGTGCAGTTAGGGCCTTACCAAGCCAATGTGTCCTTGTCAATCTCTTGGACTGACAGATATCAGAGTCACACATGATTCAGAGCTGTCTATGTTTGTGACAGCAAATGGGCCATCCTCACAGCCATTCATGTGCTTTCTATTTCATTCAGCTCATTTTTCAGGCAAGTCCTATTTCGGGCTCACCATTTACTCACCTCTTTTTACCCAGTAGTGGTGTCTGCTCTGAAGAGGGCTTTAAACAGAACAAAGGTATTACTCCTCCCGGGGTGACCATAAAGGGGCAGAGCTGCCTATGGTGGAGGAGAGGAGAGGAGAGGGAAAAGCTCACATGCTTATAATCTGAGAGGGTTGGCCTTTATTCCTCAGTGTCATTAGAATTTTGGACTCCCCCTTGGCCTCCAGGGCCAGCCGGGTCCCCCTGACAATTTCTCATTCATCACAGGGAGAAGGAAAGAATAAGCAAGATGTTCCTCCTGGACATTTTTATCTCTCCTTTCAAGGCAGTATTCAGGAAATGGGGTCCCACCCCAAAGCAGCAGCAGACCAGGAGGCTGGGAAGGTTGCTGATGCAGGATGGACAACCCAGCACAGAGAACAAGATGCCTGTCAGCCCAGGAGGGCACAGAAAGGATTCTAAAAAGTACAGAGCAATGAAATCAGTAATGGCTGCTGCTCACCTTCACGACCCTGAAGACAATATTTCTGAGCATTCTTTATATTGAGACTACATGCTCAGTTTTAAAACAGCTTTAGTTTTTTGTCTTGCACACCTACCCTACAAGTTCAGCTTTTTCTTCCCAAAGTGCTTTCCTAGCTATTTATCACTGCCTTCCTCTGGGGTCATCTCACCATGCAGGCACGTTTGTTTTTCCAGTCTTCTTTCTTTACTCACCCTGATCTACAGCTTGTATCTCCTTTGCAGTTTATGAACTTGCATCTCATTGATAAGAACATTGAGATCTGCTGCCCATCTTCTCTGGAAGGGTTTTGGCCTCCTTCCTGACTCTCTAGGTATGTCTACAAAAATAGAAATACACATTGCTGCCTTATGACTACATCCTTGAGAAATAAACTTCCTTAAACAACAAACCACAGGCGTCTGAGGCAGAGGCCAAGATACACTGGCTTTGCTACATGCCACAAAGGTCAAAAGACCCAAATTGCTGGATCAGACAGGAGGACAGAATGACAGAAGCAAAGGACACATAAATTTAATGACTGTCAGCTTAACTATGTCAGCTGATTTCTGAGCTCAACCAGAGGGTAAAAGGAGAGGGATGATCCCAGTTTGCCTTTATAAGTCTCGAAGCATCGAGGGCTCCTTCACACATCAGTATTTCTAGCAATTTCTTAAATGATTCACAGGTCCCAGGGATCCAGCCATGCTGACCTGGTCAGAAGGTGGCAGGAGAGCTGTGAGAGTGTCCCAAGCAGCAGTGCTCTCTGCTGTAGTTAGGAGAAAGGATTTACTATTTTCTATATCACATGGTTCTAACCACTGTTCCATATAGGCAAGATTACAGCACTCATACAAGACTCAGGTACAAAGTGAAGTCCTGGTGAACCTGAAAGGCACCCAACCAGGTAGATGGTCACTGCATCACAGAGCCAGCAGTGAAAGGGGCTCTGCAGGACTCCCTTAAACCCCACATTGGAGCAGCTGTGGTTTGTTCCACTGGGTGTACTCTCCCCCAAGAACAGACATTCACCCCCTCTCATGACCTGCCCCAAACTTGTATCAGCTTCCTAGACCTAAACCCCTGAGCTAACCTGTGACCACTGCCTGCTTTACGTGGCATCTCCAAGAAGTGTTTGGCCCTACAATCTCTATAACCACCCCACATTCTGCTGGCCACACTCCTGATTTAGCCCAGGATGCAGTTAACTTCACGATGAGCACACCACAGATGGTTTAGATTCAACATGGTATCCACTGTGACTTCTGTGTCCCTTCCTACAGGGCCCCAGATCCTTTTCCCATTTGTTCACTGTAAGCAGCACGTTGTCTCTACAAACATTCAGCTACAGGATTCAAATCAGATCTGAGGAATGGCGAGGTGAGGGCTGGACAGAAGAGCGACTCACAGAGAGGACTCTGACTTAGCTCTTCCTTCTTGTAAACATGAGGATTTTGCCTTGCAGAACAGGTCAGTATTCAAGTCTGGGAAGACAAATGGCAAAGAGACACTGAACTTGGAGACCATTGGCTGCAGTAAATGCCAGCTGGGAGTGACTTGCTATGCAGTTATTAGAGCAATTTGCTATTCCTACTCCAGTGCATTCTCCTTCAGTAGCCAATCTATACTGAACTGTATGCACTGACATAATCTAACCAGCAGCAGAACAATTTAAAAAGCCTTAAGTAACACAAAGCACTCATTTGAATTAACAAGGCAGCACTACACAGAAGCTGAGCACCTCAAAGCCAAAACCCTTCAAACAGGAGGCACCAATTCTTCCACAAATACCTCTACATCTCTTCAGTAGAAATCACAGATAACTGACATTTGTGTCAATGAAACAGTACTGTATGTCTTCTTTGACAGGCAACAGTGATGATTCAAGCACCATTCAACAGCACACGTATGCACATGTTTGTGTACACGCATGTAAGAGCACTTCATTAAGGTCTGCCGAGTGCCTCAGGAGCTCAGCAGCTCTCTTCAGACTCATGACTCTACTAATTTGTGATCAACACAGAAAGCTGTGACCCAAGGGGCATCACTCCACTGCTTTGGCATCCAGCTGACAATTGGGCTGACAGCAGAGCTCATGCTCCAGCATGCTGTGTCCAGTGGATCTCCTGCTGCAGACCGTAAATTACAGATTGCTGGTTTCAACACCTCTTTATATAGGTATGCATAAAAGCTTGCAGTTCTTGTGGCTCTGTAAATGTCAGTATGTCTGTCTGCCCAAACAGGTGCCGAGAATCAGGAAATAATCACCCTGGTGAGAGGAATTTTAGAAGCTGAGAGGATGGGTTGCAGGGCACCTGCATGTTAGAACTGTTTATTTGGCAGTATGCAGGAAGAACTGGCCCTTGGGTGCTGCGATCCCACCACAGCATTTCAGGATATGCCATAAGAAGACAGCTCTGTTCCTTTGCCTTACTGTCCATGTACTGAATAGCTCCCCTGAACCATCAATTACAACACACAATCAGCTCTCCTAAGCAAGAGTGTCACAGCACAGCCCTGGCAGACTGCCTCTCCTCCCACTTCTCCCTCATTAAAGTCCTCCTCTCTTGCTAGATCTTTAATTAGCTTGTCATCAGCAGTTTGGCTTGGATTGAATGCTCTGCATTCTCCGAAATGAAACCATATAAGACAGATGGAACACCAAAAGCAGCAAGAGAGCAGGGTAAGAAGACACTTAAAGCAATCAGTACGTGCTTGTAACTTCAGGGGCTGTAATAAGATTCTTTCTGGCTTGGCCAAACTGGGGATGTTAAAAATGTACATAATCTGAGACTAAGGAACTTCATTTTAGCAAATCTACTGAAGGTCCAGCAGAAGGGAGAGGCAAATCCAGCAAAACTGGCAGCCCTGAGTAACGTAACTCTTTATTGTGCCAAAACAGAAGAGCCCAGCCATGGTCAGCCTATCCATCCCGCCTGGGGCAGCTGCATGAGAAAGCTTCATTCACAGCTTGTGTGATTTCCCTGCTTTTGCTAATTCAGAAGGCAAAACTTGGCCTCAGATCACCCCTTCCCTGAATCCTGCAGGCAGGCTGTGTTCTCATCTGCCACCCACTGAGATCAGCAGATGCTCGATGGCGCCGCTGCAAAACATTGAGTCAATACGTGGAAGGAGGAGAGGGCAGCCCATCAATTATACACCTGTTGCCAATCAGAAGCCAAGGCTCATGTCAGCCTGCTGCAGACATTCTCCCCTTCCACCTCGGTGACCTTTTCAATCACACTTCAGGAGGGAGTCTGCTCCCATTAAGTGCTACTTGATCCTCTGCTAATGCAGCAGTTATGAAAGGACCACAGCGCTTGTCAATAGGATAAACACCTTTGCAGTGGGAGGAGGCTGCAGAGAAAGGCCACATACCTGCTCTCTCCTCTGCTTCCTCAGGGCTCTTTCCCTTCCATCTGCCCAACACCACAGCATTGCATTTAGACAGGGAAAGCTGAGGCTGGCTGGAGCACTAACCGCTGTCTGCATCTGTTGTCTCTGAGCCCAGCTGCTGGCTCCTAGGATTGCACACAAAAAAAGAGAAGTAATGAGAGAGCATCAGACTAAGTGCTCCAATCCAAGGCAGCAATTCAGGATAAATACCAGGTGTACGCTGTCCCTTTCAAGGCTAGACCACATGATGTCATTTAGCATTGGTAATGATAGTTCCTACAGCAACCATGTGCTGTCCATGCACATTTGAAAGCCCAACTGAACTGCCAGCTTTATCGCACTCAGTGACAACAAGTACTGGAAGCAGTGATGGAAACACCCTCCACAGGTTTTAAATCACTTGGGAGATGTGGCTGAGTTGGCTTTCCTTCAGCTCGTCCTGTGTGTGCAGGAAAGGCAAACAATCCTGCTCTGGGAGATCAGACTGCTAACAAAACATGAAGGGAGAGATGTTATCTTAGCCCTCAGGAGAAGCTTCCTGGCGTTGACTGCTATCTAGGTGGTGATAACTGGGTATAATTTATTCAGGCAGAAATCCCTCCTTCCATTCTAACAATGTTTTGTTTGCTCTGTACTGAATGACAGGCCCCATGTCCTGGAAATGACAACCCCCAACACATGTGCAGAGTTCCTCGTGGTGTGCAATGACAACAAGGCTTCAGCTCCAATAAATACCCCCCCCTTATTGGTGAGAGTCCATCATACTTCACATGTCTCACTTTTCCCAGCTGCCATCATTTGAAATCTATAAATAGGGCCAACTGGGACAGAAACAGGGGGATCTGCATTGCCACCAAGCAGAAACCTGCTAGGCTGAGGCAGACCTTTGGAGGGAGCTAGCTGTAGGAAGACACATCAGTAGGAAGTCAAGGGCCTGGGCCTGCAAGGCTGGGGCAGTCTGGAGATCACTGATCACTCCAGAGCCCTCTCCTTAGCAGACTGACATCTCTCCATCTCTCCTATCTGATCTGAACTCCAGCAAGCTCCCACACAGATCCCACATCATACACTTCACCCTCCCCAGACCCTTCACCAACTTCACAGCTCTCCTTTGGATGCCTTCTAATAGCTTCACATCCTTGAACTGTGACACCCAAGCGTCCATGTTGTGGAAGTCCCAGCCGTGCAGCTCACTCACATGTCCACAGGTGTTCAATCACTGCTTCAAACTGTGACTTCGCATTGCCACTACACCAGGCCCTTTTGTCCTCCCCTCCAAGCAGAAGAGGCACCCCGTGGCTCCTTGACACCTATGGAACAACCTGCTCTCCAATCTGTCAGCAACATTATCCCCTCCTGCCCTGCTGAGACTGGCACAAGGAATTGTCCTGTTTGGTGGGACGTGGAAAGGTGAAACATAATATGACAAAGAATATGGCAGCAAACAAGGCAAACCCAGAGGAAGCAGCACTGCTGAGAGAGAGGAGTGCTGGGGGGAGGAGCAGCACAGAGCCCTCTTGACAAAGATCCAGGGCCATTTAAAAAATAATTTCTCGGGCCCTTTTTAAAAGTCTATTTTTAATACAACCTACACGAGGAGAGCAATGCCTGCCACGGTGGTGTCTTATTACCTCCAAAATTAGCAACAAAAATATTAATCCAAACAGGATGGACTATTTTCTAACAAAAGTGTCACTGGGCTCACGGGGAGCAAGTCTAAACTGAAGTCACATCCAAGGAAATCCCACACCACAGGCAATCCCTCACAGATGGGAGTCCCCCAGAAGAGCAGCTGGAGCTCCAGCAGTTTGGTTAACTTCAGCACAGCTGGGCTGCCTGGCAGTGACACAACGTGACTGCAGTGTGTCCCTGCAGTTGATCATACATCGAGGTGGCCCAATCCAGCTGGTAACAAACTGCTGGCTCTGCAGGTTTTGTCAGGTCTGCTGTCCAGCCCCATGGGAGTCAAAGCTTCACCCAATTTAGAATCATCTGCAAACTTATTTAGCATTAATTCAACTTCTGCACACACAACACCTGTGACAACACTGGACTGCCCCCAGAACAGAGCCCTGCAGAGTCCCACTAGTGCCTGTCTGCTAGCTGGACATAACCCCATTTACTACAACCCTGAGCCCAACTTGTCAGCCAGTTGTTCAGTGTGTATTTGCCTAGCTGCATGCTGGACATTTTGCCTGAAAGGATCATGAGAAACACCAAAGAGACAACCAAGGTTGTCACTGACTGCTCACAGGTCCCTTCACACACAAATGCTTTCCCCACCTAGGGGCAGAGGCAGCCTATGAAATGGTTAAAAGCAACCAAGGAGGAAAAGCATGAGTCCAAAGCCATACCAGAGTTGCTCCCCGCTTGCTGTGCCAAAGAAACTCTGCTGCTGATGCTACAGGTCTCCTCACTGTCACACTTCAAGGTGCAAGCAATCACTTGCTCTGCAGCTGTGAGCTACGAGACCAATACCAAATTTAAAGCTCCACATTTACCCTTTCACAGCTGTTACAGGAATGGCTGCTCACTGCCCTGTGCCCATCCCATGGGAGGCCATGGCTGACAGAGGGACCTTCACAACAGCAGCCTGTCTGTGCATGATGAAGGACGCCCTGACACCGTATCTCCTGGGCCATCAGAGTCCTGCATGCTGGGAAAGCCACATCTTCTGACAACCCCTACGCACAGACCAGCTGCTCCTGCCTGTGACTGACAATATTTGTTCATTAGCAGATGCTCCTCAGAAGCCCAAGAGGTTTCTACACATGGTTTTAAGGTCATCAGGACCTTCACACCGAGATCTTAGAGCACGTTCACAAGAAGTTCTTATGACCCTCACAAGGATTTCTTCAGTCATCCTCACAGAAACCCTGGAGCACAACTGCGTACTATTTGATTGAGAAAACTGAGGCACGTCACCAAAATCCACTTCCTTTGAGTTGCAAGGGAGTTAAAAGCAAAAAGAGAAAAATAAATTGCTACTCCTCAGTCTAACAAACCATCCAGAGACAGAAAGAGAGCTCAGTGAAGCTGGCTCAGTGCCCAAACACACCTGCATCCTCTTTTATCAGTGCATAATTATGACAGCATTTTGAGAGCAAATTCCATTTTGTGCTTAACACAAAGATGCAATCATTTGACTGAAGACAAAGTGTCTTCTCTCTGAATTACAGGATGCTTTTTGTTACAGTGGGACACACCTCCAGGATATTTACAAGCCAATCCGTGTCTTTATAATCCAATTTAAGTTGCCCTTTATTTATCAAGAACCTGATGTGATCCCATGTTTATCTCGGAAAAAGGTTTACACCTCTCTCACCTGTCTGCAGCCACAGAGCAAGAGGCAGAAATTCAGAATTCACAGCCCTACAAGATCACTGTTCATTCTAAATTCTTCTCCCAGTTACAGTGAAGCCTCTTGCCAGAGCGCTGGAGAAGTCACAGATCTCTGCAGGCTGGTTTCAGTGGCTAAAATCAACCCAAACTGCTCCGAATTCCAAGCAAGATCTCTAAGGGTCCAGGACCCACCACTGCCCTGCATTCAGCATACTGAAAAATTCAGGAGACATGGCTACACCTGGTAGAGCTGTATAGTTCTTATTCATAAGTACAGGACAAGGCTGGAACTCAGAAGATAACTGAGCCCACTGTCTGAGCTACGTGGGACAGACACTGAGGCTGCAAGGAAAAAGCCAGCAAGGAAAGGAACAGAAAACGATCTCCTGGATGGGCTCTGTGGTCCCTCCCATCACTACAAATAAAGCATCTCCCCTGCACTACAGAATACAAGCCCATGCACACGAAGGAAAACCAGCCTTCAGAAAGAGGGACTAGAAAGTTCCAAATTCACTGTGTATTTGGCAGACCTGCCTTTGAGGTACTCACCTGAAAAACTGATCCCCGCACACAGTGTCTCAGCTGCCTGGGTCATTCCTTTACTCACTCCAGGATTGCTCAGCATCTTGTCGCTAGGTGAAGCTGTGCCCAGCTTATTCCAGCCCACAAGAAGCACTGATATATATAGTTATGCTGCAGAAAAAACAAAGGAGGATAGATTACTGCGACAAGAGATGTCAGAGCAGATAAAAATACCTCCTTCCCAGTTGTGCTGGGCAAGTTGGTAACAGAAAAGCCCTGTGGTCATCTGGCCTTTAAACCTGTAAAAACTCAACAATTTCACAGCATTGGAAGCATCCCACAGCCAGGGCCGAGGCCGTGCTCAGAAGCGAGAGCAGCCAGTTAGCGCCACAGCAGCGCTTCCGCTTGGCAGCACTGGAGTAGGAGGAAGGAATTAGGAGTCAGGAATTAGGAGTCTGCCGTGCACCTAACAGCCAGGATTATTCACAGGGAACACTGCCTTGGGTCAGCCCAGCTGGAGCAGGCTGTGAGCCCGAAACGGACTCCAGCTGAGCGCGTGGGGAATAGAGCACATCAGGGCAGCACCTCACACGTGGCACTGCTGGGTGAGAAAACCCCTTGTACCAGGAATTCCCACACCTGGGTGCAATACAGAACCCGGTCTCCACAACCCGTGTTCTACAAGCCTCACGAAGGCCTCAGCTCACTCACAGAAGCAAACGTTCCCCCAGCCGTCGCACCTCATTTATGCGCACTTCAGTTGAACGTATCTCACCGTGGGCTCCCGATTTCACGCAGCAAACCCCAGAGCCCCACACAGCTCAGCGCCCCGCCCGCTGCAGAGCCGGGCCCGCAGAACGCCCCCTTCGAACACGAGGACGCGGCCCTAGGAAGCACAGCACTGAGGCTTCTAACACAGGACGCTGCCGACCCGCGCCCCCGAGCTAGAGGATGCTAAACGTGACTCATAAAGGTAAAACAGCCCGAGCTGCTGCCCTGCTGTGGCGCAGCTTTTCCCTCTCCGCTTCAACACAACACGAGGACCACGCCGCCGAGCACCGCACCTCCCTCACACTGAGGGGCAGCAGGGAGGCGCGGCCCTTCTCATCAGAGCGCGGCGGGCTGCCCTGGTTTCCGATTGGCAGAACGCTCTGCCTGTCACGTTGCAACCAATGGGCGCGCAGGGCTGGGGCGGGGCAGGGGCGCCGGCGTCTCGCGGCAGGTAGGGCCGGGGGCGGCGCCGGTCGGATCGGTCGGCGGGCCGCAGCCTGGATGTTCGGAGCGGGGCTGCGCTGTGAGAAGCGGGACGGGAGGGGGAGGATCGGGTGTGGAGGTCGGGAGGGCTGTGGGGTCGATGCGTGTGCATCCAGCGCGTTGCGTTGGATCGGTGCAAACGCAGCTGTGCGGTGATTTGATCCGCGCTGGGGAGCTGCGATGCCGGCTGTGAACGATGTTTAGTTTGATGGTTTAGCTCCGGGTGGCGGAAGCTCTTTGGGCAGGGATTTTTTGGGGTGTGTGAGCTGTGTCCTGGAGTTTCGTGTAGGAATGCATCGTGATACAGGAAGAAATTAACCTTAAGCGGAAGATTCTCTGTCCTATATGGGAATTTCTGTTTCCTCAGGCCTCCGCAATGTTTGCCCAGTGCACCTGGAAGTGTGCAACCTCTGTGCTGCTGATCGCACTGCTGAGCTGCGGCCTTTCTCCTCCTGCACAGGCTGGCAAGGTGAGTGAACAGCTTCAGCCGCTGAGTGTGGTACAGCAGGCACCAAAATGGCAGAGAAGCAAGTGTTCTCCTACAGGCAAATTGCAGACTGCAGCAGGTCTGTGTGTATCTGTAACATGAAGGGCTGTGAATGCGTGTGATGGAGGCCTCTGCCCTGACTTTGGTTGTGGTTTCCAGCTCGTGTTTTGAGATACATCTGAGAGCACCTCTGGAGAGGAGAAATAAGAGAAATGAGAGATGTGGCATGAAATCATCTCTGTCTTAGGGAATGTTCTGCTCCCACAGCCCTATGTGGTGAGGGCAGCAGAGCTGTAGCCCTGTGTTGGCTCACTAATGCTTGTCCTTCGTGTTCCTGCAGAGCTCAGAGGACATTCGCTGCAAATGCATCTGTCCCCCGTACCGGAACATCAGCGGGCACATTTACAACAAGAATGTGTCACAGAAGGACTGGTGAGTTGCACGTTGAAGCCTGAGGGGTTGATGTGTGGAAGTCAGCACTCTGGGAGCGATTTGCTGCCTGTGAATGTGTAAAGCAAGCTGTTTCTGTAGGCTCAGCCCAGGTGAGGGGTGTAGATGTAGGTCATGCCCTTCAGCCCCCTTCACCCAGATGTTATCCTTGCAGAAGGTGCTTCAGCAAATCTGTCCCAGGAACTTCAGGCTAGCTAAGCTGTGGTGGGAACTCCAGTCAGCATTATCAGCCCAGTGTGAAAGCTGGGGCAAAGTCACCACAGCATCCTTCCACAGAGCACTGGTTTCTTCTCGTCCTGTTGCTGATTTTGGTTTCTTTGCATTGCAGCAACTGCCTGCATGTTGTGGAGCCCATGCCAGTGCCCGGGAACGATGTGGAGGCGTACTGCCTGCTGTGTGAGTGCAAGTACGAGGAGCGCAGCACCACCACCATCAAGGTAATTGTGGGTCAACTCCCTGTGGCTCTGTGCCATCCCAGGCACAGCTTGACAGGCTGGGCTTCTGGAGCACAGCCCAGAAAGGGAAGACAAAGCAAGCATGGCTAGCACACAGTGGTAGTACCAGAGCGCCGTGTTGGAGTCTGGAGCGCTCCTGGCACTGAGGAGGAGGCACCACGGGAGACCTGTCTCCATGCTGAGATTGTGCCAAAGTATCTCATGTTGGGAACCCATCCTGTTGGTCTCCTGTCACGTGCAGCACAAGTTACAATTGATGCTGCAGAGAAGACCAGTCTTCCTTAAGAAATGCGAGAGACTTCCTAGTGAGCATTGAAATGAGGGACGAGATCAGACATCAGGGGTATCTGTGAAGGGAGCTTCCTGGCCTCTGTGGTACTTCTGATCTCTACTGACCCTTTCTGCCGTGCTGTGCTTAACCGCAGGTCATTATCATCATTTATTTGTCCGTGGTGGGGGCACTGCTGCTCTACATGGCTTTCCTTGTACTGGTGGACCCTCTGATCCGAAAACCAGATGCTTACACACAGCCCCTGCACAATGAGGAGGAGAACGAGGTGAGGCTGTGCAGACGGGTGGCTGCCGTTGTGGGAGGGACAGGGCAGTGAGGACACAAGAGAATGGCTGACAGGGGAGCAGTGTGACCTCACGCTCGTTCCCTCTGTGTTTGGGTTGAGCGTGCCCTGCTTTGACCTCGTCCACTGTTTCTTTACAGGACTCTCGCTCCTTGGCTGCAGCCCCAACCCCGTCAGGGGCCAGAGCCAACACGGTGCTGGAGAGGGTGGAGGGAGCCCAGCAGCGCTGGAAGCGCCAGGTGCAGGAGCAGAGGAAGACAGTTTTTGATCGGCACAAGATGCTGAGCTAGAGGAGCAGCGGTGCAGCATCAGGAGCCCGGGTAGCTCAGCAGGTAGAGACAGACAGCAAGCCATCCTTCAGGACAGCCGTGGTGTTGGCCTGGAAGCTCTAACCCTCTCCGATTTACCCTTTTGTAGAGAGGGGCAGGCCACAGTGCTTGTCCCTGGTTTTTGTCCCCTTGCCCTGTACATCAGCCCATAGGCTGAGACCTGCACTGACAGCTGGCCCCTGGCTGCATGTAAACAGCCACACACAGCTCTGCCACCCCAGTGCGTGGGTCAGTGGGGGCTGCAGCTCCAGGACGCTGTGCCACCGGCACGATGCCGCAGTCACTGCTTGCTGGGGTTGACATCAGCCCTGTGTTAGAGAGTCTTGGTGTGGAGTTTAGTGGGAGAAAAGTAACGGGATCATTTTTGTAGGCTAAATTATATGGTGCTGCTCCA
This sequence comes from Tetrao urogallus, assembly GCF_951394365.1. Taxonomy (NCBI): domain Eukaryota; kingdom Metazoa; phylum Chordata; class Aves; order Galliformes; family Phasianidae; genus Tetrao; species Tetrao urogallus. Next base: position 4,558,625 of record NC_136837.1, on the reverse strand, counting down.
GGATAAAGAAGCCACCTCCATCTCTCGTTTGCACTGATGTTAATTGGGAACTCCAAAGCGTGACACACGTGCACTGCATGTGGGATCCCTGCTGCTGGTCAGCTGCTGCTTGCACTTACTCTGGTGTAACCTGAGTGCATGTCCATGTTATTCAGTGGAATTTCTCCGGATTTACATCAGCGTAACAGAGACTGCAGTTTGTTTCTGTGCAGGAGAGCTGCACAGAGCTGATTAGTAGATTAACAAGTAAAAGAACAGGTATGCTGATTTATACTTCTATCTCTGTTTACCTCCTTTAGCAGCAGATAAAAATACACTGGGGAGAAAGCTTTTGGTTTGTAACCCTGCTTGTAACCTTGACGTTCACACAGTGCACGAAAGGCATTGTGTCCAAGAGAAGTGGGGCAGTGGCTTTGCTGGAGCACACCTTATCTCTGAAATGGAGAGGTATGGGTTTGAAAGCTGAGCTATTCAATGGATAAAGATCTTTCTTTTTTGGAGCTGGAACTAGATGATGTTTAAGGTATCTTCTAACCCAAGTCATTCTATGGTCTGGGATCGTAGCCCTAGGAAGGTCACCTTTGTGTTCCTCAAAATTCCCAAGACCTCTGACTGTGCTTTGGCTGGAACACTTAGAACGTCAGGAAGGTGCTGGAGTTTATCGTGTAGCATCTTTGTATTAAATGCAGACAAAGACCTTCTACGTGGCTGACTTTTTTCAGGGTGAAGCCATGTCCCTGCAGCACTGAGGGGCGGGTGGCTGCTGCACGGCCTGGAGCTCAGCGTTCAGCACCTCGCTGGCCTGAAATCTACCCAGAAATCTCCCTGCCGGGTCTGAACATCAGAGCTGCCCCGGGTGCCCTGCAAGGACTGAGCCGGTGCTGTGGGTCCACCTGGTGGCCGCTGCCCCTCCCAGCAGCACAGAAATCAGCGATACCAGAGGCTCCTGCAGGCAGTGCCTGCACTCCTGGCTTCCCATATGGGGTGCTGCTCAGGGGACTTGCAGAAATAGCTCGAAAACAGGGTAAGAGAATAACAGCAGTGTGATAGAAAGTCAGGAGGTAAGGGTTAGACAACTGAGGATGGGGTGGTGTTGAGAAGTTGCAAAAAATGCTGTTGCCTGGCTAATAGACTCACTGCTGTTAATTAATTAGCTGAGTCAGGGCCTAAGGAGGTATTGAGAAGGACACCAGGGAACAAAGGAAGCAGGACCCCACTGCTCAGAGCAGGGAAAGTGGCACTCCACCAGGACACAAAGAGCTTGCAGAGCTGCGTGTCCATCACTCTCCCCATACTGATGGGCTGCAGGGCTGGGCACTGCTCTCTGCAGCATTCCCCATCCATCTTCCTGCAGGAAGCAGACCCCACAGTTGCCCTGCCACCCCTCTACATTCAGCAGGTAGGACCAGCTTGGCTGAATAATTTAATTCTCCTTTAAATCAAAAAAAGGACTGAGAAAAATAACCCTCTTCTTAGAGCAAAATCCAACCACTGTGGTGACCCATCACAGCCCTGCTCAGGTGCCTGCAGTCCAGATATCGATGCTCTGGATGATGAGCCACTCACTCTGGCTCTGGGTGACCCGGATCCTCACACACTCCACAGGGTTGGGTGCTCCCTTCTCCAGCCCCCGCCGTTCTAAGTTCCCTTTCTCAAAGGTGCCCACAGTGGTGTACACAGAGCAGTCCCGGCCATCAGCCCGCCGCCTCTGACCCAGCTCCAGAACCCCTGCACGCAGGAAGTCCCCATGGCGCTCATTGGAGCCCGTCTGCACCCGGACACGGGTAACACGGGCTGGTTGGTGGAAGACGATGCAGAAGATGCTGCCCACTGCTGGGTTTTTCCCCCAGAAATATCCCTGTGCTGTGCTGTAAGCCTTGGAGGGCTCATAGTTCTCAAAGACAAGCATGTTGGTGAACACGGCTGCTGGTGGGTTGTCTGGAAGGTCCATGGCATCGGCCTCGAACTCGTCATCCTCCAGTCGGTTGACACTACCTTGGAAGGAGGAATAGAGGCCCATGTGCTGGAAGAGGGAGGGCTTGAAGCGGATCACGTCCTTCTGGGTAAGCAGGAGGCGGAAGTGGTCCAGCAGCCAGTCACAGGGCATCTCCTGGTAGAAGAGGAGGAGGAAGCGAGCCAAGCGAGGAAGGTCAGTGGAGCGGTAGAGCTTACCGATGTAGCCCAGCTTGGAGAACTCAAGGGTGGCCCAGTTGGAGCCTTCCTGGGAGGCCACAGCTTTGCGGATGGCGGTGAAGAAGGACTTGGCAGACAACACGTCATCCTCAATCATCAGGTAGTAGGAAGAGAGGTTGGCAGCAAAGGTGACGAGGTAGGCGTAATCCACGTTCTGCTTGGACCTGAACTTCACCCGCGCCTCTGGGTCGTTGTAGTTTCTCTTGAGGCCTTCCAGGGTCGGGTAAAACACATGGGGAGCGTGGATAAGCACGAGCCGGCCCAGGAGGATGTGGTGAGAGAACCTTTGGCTGATGTCAGCGGCCACGTGGGCGTTCCATCTGAGGTTTGCATCGGCCAGGTGCACCACCACCACCATCTCCTGCAGCTCCTCTTCTGATGACTGCTTGAAGAGGGACTGCAGCGTGTCTCGGAGGTAATAGCCACGTGGTCGTCGCACTGATGACAGTCCCACAGCCAAGAACTCTGCGAGGCAAAGCAAAGGCATTCACAGGCTGAGTACTGATGCACCGCAGTGACATTCTCCCATGTGGAAGGGGTCTCCAAAAAGTTCTCCCCATGGCCAACCTGCACAGTTAATGCTGATTTATGGCCCTGCATCCAAAGTCGGAAGATACAGCTCCCCATTGGGAAAGCAGGAAAAGCAGCCCCAGGCAGATGGATCTCGTCCAGAAATCTGGGAAATCCAAAATGGCTGTGGTCACCCCACACCCCAATTGGACAGAGCAGAGAAGGCTGGTTGGGGGGGAGAGCACCCAAAGTAACAGTGATGGGGGAGGACCACGATGGTCAGAGGTGCAGCCCCCAGAGCCCAGCCCAAAACAGGGCCCAGAGGCACTCACTTTTGTGGGATGATGGGGAACCAGCAAGGAGGTGGTAGGAGATGTTGTTGAGTGCAGAGAGGCTGTCCGTGTCCTGGTGGATGTGCAGGGCTCCTTGCTTCAGTGTCTTCAGGACTGTGTCTGAAGGTAGATCCCTAAAATCGACCTGGATGGCAGTCAAAGGTGGACTGGTCAGAACCTGGGGTCTTGGACACGTGTAAGCCAAGGGGCAGCATCTGCCTCCTCAGATCCTGGACTGGAGGAGCCCAAAGGGAAGGGAGAAGGCAGAGCTGGAATTTGGGGGTGATACAGGGCCAAGGAAGGCAGCAGAACCAGAGGTTGGGGTCCCAGTGGGGCAGGAAGGGAGCAGAGCTGGGGTTTGAGGCCCACGTGGGGCAGAGAGGAGGGGACTCCCCCAGCACAGGACTCACCTGGAAATCCTGCTGCTGCCAGCTGGCCCTGTGCAGGAGGAGGAGGAGGAGGAGGAGGAAGAAGGAGGCTGCAAACACAGCCGTGAGGGAGCGCTTCGGGGAGATCCGCATAGCACTGGGCTGGCCTGCTGAGAGCCCTGCAGGAGAGAGATGCCTCAGAGCACAGCACAGCCCAGGATAAAGCTCCTTCCCTATGCTGGGACAGCAGGATGACAGCAAGATGGCACTGGGATGCACACAGCAGTGCTCACCCAGGGGCGCCACACAGCCCAGCTAGGAGAAACCCACCAGGCACAAGAAGCCACGCTGCTCTTCCAACACTGCAGCTTCCTGTTGCACGCTGCACATCCCCTCCTGCCCACACCCCACAGGCAGCACCGGCTGTACTGCTGACACAGGCAGCTGCCAACAGCCCAGCACAGCCACGTCCTTCACTCAGGAGGACAAGAAAGCCTTGAAGTCACCTTCACAGAGACTTTAGTGCCCTTGAGATAGTTCTCCTTGCAGCAGAGGCGTGGCACGAGACTAAAAGGCTCCTGAGTTTACCTGGGGTTTTTCCATTATTAATGCAACTGGGTCTGCCCTAGAAGAGGGAAGGCAGAGTGCAGGTGAGCACCCAGCCCTGCAGGGCAGCTGCAGCACATGCATCCCAACTCACAGCACCTGTGTTCAGCTGAAAGCATCTGGGAGCCACAAGTGGAGACCCAGCACAGTGAGAACTGAGAGCTGCCCTGAACTCCTAAATACAATCAACTGCTGGGGAAAACCGCCTCATTCAGCACTGATGGGGAAATACAAGCATAAAACAGACTGTTTTAAGGAGAAAATCCATTTTCTGGTCCAGAAATCCTTTGCTGGGAGGTGTTAACACCTTAATGGGGTGACACACAGCACGTCCCCTCGGTGCAGCACCTGTTGCTACTGTAGCTGAGCTGACCTCACGTTCATTATAGATAAGCAATAACATCAGATGGAGCTGCCCTGAGCTCGCCTGTCCTGGGTGTGATGGATCATGTCTGCTCCAGCCGGGCTGCAGGAGCTCTGCAGAGTGGTCTCTGATGTCCATAAAGGGTTGTTCTTACACCCCATTCTCTTGAGTTGGGTCCTTGGGAGCTCGGATATCTTAGCTGATCACAGCTGCATCACATTATTTGGGACGACTTCATTTTCTCCCCATTTGGGAGCAGTTGCTCTGCACTGGCCAGCTCATGGTGGTAATGTGGATGGCCAAAGGGATCCCTGGCTGCCAGTGTGGGGAACACAGCACTGCTGAGCTCCTCCTGAGCACGGGGTTGTGTTGGGCAGAGCACCCTGCCAGGGGCGTCCCCAAGAGCTGCCCCCTGGGGACTGCCCAGTCCCAACACGTTGCTCCCACCTGTTTGGAGCCCCCTGGCCAAGTGGGCTCTGTCCCACAGCAAAGAGGAAGGAGAACGAGGAAACGCCACGGCCTTGCTGCTGCAGGGGCTGCCTGCGGTGCTGGGAGCGGAGCGGCTGGGGCTCAGCCTGCAGAGCAGAGACAAACGTGGTTTCACACAGCTGGAGCAGAGGAAATGAAAAACCAGGGCAGCACTGTGCCCTGGGGTGAGCAATCCCAACCGCTCAGGGCTGCCTGGCAGCCAGCCCTGCCCTGCACACCATGCATCTCCCGGCACACAGTTCATCCCATAAAGAGGAAGGAAGGAAAAAATCACATTTCTCCACCCAGGACCCCAAACCAAAGCTTTAAGTCAGTGCAGCACAGAGAGCTCTTCATGGGCAGCGCGACAGGAACGTGACTGTGATCCAAGCCCCAACCCTCTGCTCTCCTCCCCAGGCTCCTCACACACCCTTCCCCATGCAGCCAAGGGCCAGAGCTCACACACGGCGCCCATCCCACCCAGGCAGCACAGACTTACAGGTGCGTCAGGCGGCTGTGTGCTCGTGGGGTGCTGGGCCCTGGCAGCGTCCCCACTGGGCTCCGATATCTGGCTCTCAAAGCTCCACCCCGGCCTCTCCTGCCTCCTGCAGAGGAGGAGCGTCCGCTGGCCAGGTAAGCCGGCAGCTGGGAATGGGCGCCGCTGGCCTTCCCTGGGATGGGGACCCCACTGGAGGACCCCGAGGGCTCCCACACCCCAAACCGCTTTGCAGATCTGCTCACAAGTAGCACCGATGGGGTTCCCAGTGAGTGCAGGTCAGGAGCACGGGACACAGAGCTGGGCTGCTTTTCTGCTCCCGTTCGTGGCCGGGAGCCACACGGCTGCTGAGCTGCAGCTGCATCTCGGCCAGGCAGAGCAGGTAGCACCGCGATCCCCCATCCCCCCATTTTCCTGCACGCCCAAAGCGTGGGGCAGCACAGGGCACAGCAGATGTGCCCCACTGCCGAACTGCAGGGAAGGCTTTGCCCTCCCCCCCCGCTCTGTTCCCACTTCCCTTACGCTGCCTCGGTGCTCCCTACCTTCGGCCAGGCCCTGCTTCTCAGCTCAGGGGGCCCTGGGCCGCTCAGCCACGAGCTGCAAGACGCGGCTCAGCCCTTCCCACTGCAGCCCCGTCCCGACACAGGAAGGAACCGGGGCTCAGTGCTTCCTGCCCCGGTGGGAGGAAGTGGGGAACGGGGCTTGGGCTGCACCGGGGAGTGCAGTAGGGCAGCAGAAAGGGGCGGCTGTCCGACAGCCCTTCCCAGTCCAACCCCATCCCTGCGCTTGGTGATGTTGGAGCCTAGGAACCATTTCTAACACAGAGCGGTGATGCGGTGGCAGAGCTGCTCAGGGAGGTGGGAATCACCATCCCCAGAGGTGTTCAGAGATGCTGAGATACGGCACTGTGGGATGTGGTCAGTGGGCACAGAGGGGTTGGACCTGGGGTTCTCCGAGGTTTTTTTTCCAACCAGAATGATTCCATGAATCTTAAAGGCTGCTTGGGCTCAATGTGCAGCATCCAAGCACCCCGAGGGCCTGCAGCCCGGCCTTATCCTCATTGCATTTTGCACCGTGGGACACCCAGACTGCATGCATTGAGGAGCCAGGCCAGGCCTGAGCGGACCCAGCAGAGCAGCAGCCCCACAGTGCTGCAGCTGCAGGTTCAGCCTCTCTGAGCTCTGCGGGGAAACCCGAGAGGCGTCCAGGATCAGCTTACAGCCCTGCATTATTCAGGTCCAGAGTGGAACAAAGCAGAGGTGAAAGAGGGCCCCACACAGCGGGTTTGGATGTGGTGTTACCGACCTGGCCATGGGAGCACTAACAGCCACTCCTGCAGGATGGGATGTCAGCCCCGTGCTGTGCAGGGATGCTTGCAAACAAAATAATAATAATTTATTAAAAAAAAAATCAAAGCTGTTCTTCTCTGTTTCTATATTGAAAAAGGCTGGAGTGGAAGAGGCAGCTCTGGGGGTGAGGGATCTGTCAGCATTTCGGTCTCCAAGCTCACAGCTCACAACACAAGCTGCAGGAAGCTCCCCCACCCACCTGCTTCCTGCGCTGCCCTGCAGAGTCTCGCACAGCCACGTGCTGCTGGAAGCTTCTGCTGGACAAAGTCCACCACCAGGGGACTGTCACCAAGGCCACCATGAGGTCTGGTACTCACGCTGCCCTGGCGCTGCTCCCTCCTACGCTGCTGCACAAAGATCAGACGATCCCCTTCCCCCAGCAGCCCTTAAGAGCCCAGCACGCGACCTGAAGTCATACAGCACCTCCTATCACACGCTGCAGGCTCCCCTATCGCAGAGCCCAGCTCTGCTATCACTCAAAGTGCTTCTCTTGCACTCTCTAATCTCACTTCACAACTTAATGTCAGTTTCACTCAGCAGCAACGGAACCTGGAGTTTTCTCAAACGTGTTTGAAGTCAACATCACAGAGTCTAACACAGATCCACGTTTGGGTTTAGATGCCCTTGGTGGTGATTTACATGGCAGTGGAGATGCATACAAGAAACTCTTGCCAGGCAGCTGTGTGGAGACTGTGGGGCATTTGCTTATTAAATTGAACTCTCCCTCCTCCCAGTCACTCTGTTTTCCAAAACCTTTGCCAAACAGGACAGCTGGCCAGCAGGAAGGAAGTGCTCAGTTACTCCTGCTTGAGATGAGACCTGATGTTAAAACTCAGAGCAGGGTTAGTTACTACCTCCAGTTGCTCACCTGCACTCCAGCACGTCCTCTGCCCGCTGCATCTGTCAGCAGTGAGGTGAAACCTGCTGGATTTCCTTCTCAGTTCACTCTGGACACAGCAGACTGCACTGCCATCAGACCCACACTCAGCACCACTTCCTTCTCACACATCTTTTCGCTCTGGGGACGGCACAGAGCTGTGCCAGGGGAGGGTCAGGTGGGGGCTAAGGAAAGGTTCCCCACCAGAGGGGGGTGGGCATGGAACAAGGCAGCCCAGGGCAGGGAGCACAGCCCTAAGCTGCTGCAGTTGAAGCAGCCTGGGCCATTCCACTTAATGTCTGAACGGTTTGGACTCTGGCTGGTCCTGGTGAAGCCTGGAGTTGGACTGGATAAGGTTTGTGGGTCCCTTCCAAGTAGGGGTGCTCTGTGACACTGACAAATAATCCAGAGCCACTGCAGCTGCAGAGTTCTGGGGCTGCTTCTCCCTCATGACAATTATTTTGTCTGTTAAGAATCACATCTCTGTCTGCTCCAGGGCTTTCCGGTGCCCACAGGCCAATGCTGCTCCATGGTCTGAACAAAAAGCCCAGACCTGAGTCCTTCACAACTGCTCCAGCAGCTTTAGTTCACAACCTGCATCACCTCTCCCTGTTTGTCTTCTCTGAAAAACCTGCTTTTAGAAATCTTGATCTTCTTTTCAAAGGAGATCACTGTGAGAATTTGGAATATCTTTACATTCAAGGACCTTTGCCTTACAAATCCTCTTTGAAATAACTCCTTTGATTGTTTATGCCTTAAAAAAAAACCAACATCCGCAACCACGGACTGTGAATCAGCATTCTTGTAACACTGCTGCTTTGCTTACTGCTCCTCAGACACTGAAATATCACACTGCATTTGAATGCAATTGTGCCAGTAAAAAAAACAAAACAAAACAAAAGCAGGGACTTCATTTGTGAATTGTTTCTGGTCACGTCCACGCTGGAAAGCAAAACTTCCCACTTCTTCCTGAAGAACAGAAAACACGACCACTTCCATTAGCACCAAAAGGATTTTAAATGAACAGTTCCAGGGAGCTCCTTTCAAATCATAAAACGTGAATTTTACATAAAAGTGTTTTACAAATAGTTTCTGCTTTACACTCAGCTCTGCTCAACACCGACCAGGAGTTATATACATACACACCAGCTCAGTAGCTTCAACCACTCTCTCAAGGAGGCTGCAGAATTTATTTAAGAAAAATAATAGGATTTCCTGGTTCCTGGGAATTTCCTTCAGCCTGCCAGACGGGTCACTGCTGCGGTGCAGGGAGCACTAAGCTTTTGGGGAGAAGGGGTACTGAGGGTGCCACCAATCCAGCAGCCGGACGCTGTGCACGGGGTCCAGCACCACCTGCACGCCTTGGTCGAGTCGTGGCTTCTTGCCATTGTGAACAGGGGCGTCCTGGAAGAGCAGCCGCACGCGATGATGCCTCATGTCTGTGCTCACGTTGATGGTGAACTGCAAGAGAGAGACACGGAGGTGCTGGAGGAGGCAGACGTGCAGAAACATGCATTTGTTTCCAGGTATGAGCGACTGCAGACTGATCGCTGACTCTGGGGATCAAAATTACTTCTTTGTGTTACAGCAGGCGCTGCAATGGTTACACTCCAAACCAGTTCCCTGTGGCTGGAAGCCCCAGATAACAGAACTGGTGACACCCGAAAGAACCTCTCAGACTTCAAGCACAGACACACGTGCTGTCCTGTGCGTTAGCACAGCTGCTCTGCTGCTCTCTAACACCACAGCTCTGTATGGAGCTGAGCTTCTAGGGGTTAATTCAAAAGCTGCTGTTTTTCCAAGCAGTCAAGGATTGAAGACACACTGCACAGCTTTGGTCAAACACATTTTGCTCTCAGAATTTGCTGCCTTCAGGCAAGAAGGGATTCCATTTTCCTGCATCCCACCTCCTGTTCCCCCATTGGTAGTGACTACTCTGCTCCCAGCTGCTGCACACACACAGCTCAGCTTCTCACAGAAGCTCTGCACAAACCACATCTCCTGCATCCAATAGAGAAGAGCCGAGAGATCTGCAGAAGCTTAACTGAGGAGACTGTAGGCAACTCCTGTGATAACTCTGAGATTTCCACAGCTGGTTGAGTGATGGAGCAGTGCTATTTACACAGCACAGAAGAGCTCTCCCTCCCCTTTCGCGTGCAAAGATTGGGTGGTAGATATCTCCAGCACTTACCAAGGTAAACGTCATACCCATGACTATTGGCACGAATATGAAGTTAAAGGTGGTGATCTGCAGCAGACAGCAATCCTGGTCAGGGTTTGTATGGACTTCTTCATACTGAATAGGTGGCTGAAGACCTTTGGAACATTTGCTCTTAAATCTGGGAGACTTGAAAGAAAGAGAGACAGTCAGCTAAGCAGGAATCTGTGATGAGTTTGGTTTCTTCAGACCAGCGCAGCCCAGGAGGTTCGCAGAGCATCCCCACACACTGCGCAGTGCTGCGTGAACAACAGAAAGCCAGCCCTCAGGACAAAGAATCTGAAGGACTATTTCCTTACATAGGAATGCTGCAGAATTCCTAAGGGGGCCTTAAGCAGCCTGAGAACCACTCATGGAGGCTCTCCATTAGCAGGCACTCCTTCACTTCTCGTGGAAATCTTTCCAGTGTAAAGCAGCTTCAGATGTGGACTGTTTGATTAGTTATTCAGTCTGTTTTCTGGTGATGGTCAGGAGCCACGATGCAAAGATTACATTATTTGGGGTGAAAAACAATCCACGTCTTACAGTGGAGCAACGAGCAAAGAAACACCGAAAATAAATACACAAGATTCTAAACATCTCGGTGATACAGACTGAAACCTGAGAGCAGTTTCAGGCCATGTTTCAGTTCTACCAAAGGATTCAGAGTTTTCCTTTGATGTCTGACCCCATAAAACTGTTTCCTCACTCCTTTCCACCACACAGGAAAATCATTACTTCTCCAAAAAACTCACAGCCATTGCGGTTCTTCTTTCACAACAGCTGAGTTTCCATACCTGCTTTTTGAACTTGAAGTTGAATTCCCACATTGCTTCTTGTCTGTTCCCTTCAATCTTTTTGCACCAGAAAAGCAGACACTGAGGTGGAAAAAAAGAAACAAAAACCATGAAACCTGCGGAGGAATCACTTCCAATAAGTTACAGCAAAGTGCTGAGACTCCCCATTACAACTCCATTACAAACACAATTACAGAGCAGTCAGAGCCATTTACTCAAATTAATTATTACCAAAGAACACACCCAGCACTTCGGTCTCCAACTGCTGACCAACTTATCACACAAAAGGATGATGCAACTTACAGCCACTGATGCACTGAACAGAAAGCTCTCTGAACAATCCATCCCTTCCATAAGGCAGAGGTGAGCGGTACAGATTCGCCCGTTTCCCTCACCCACCAAGAAGTCCCAATAAATCAGACTCCAAACAAGACTGAGCAAAAAGGAACAACTTCGAATAAGGATCAGGAAGGAGAGAATCCAAAGGGAAATGCCAAGAATGATGTGTGACCCTCGGGGTGACAGATGTGAAAGGTCCGAAGCCGCTTTAGAGTCAAAAGAAGGTCCTGACATCACTAGGCACTGACTGTTGTACTGCAGAGCATAAAAACACTGCCAAGTTAGCACAGTTTGAGCAACCTACTGCTCGTGTTTTAGAAGGAAATGAGAAAAGGGCCTCCTGCAGCAGAGGTAAGCAGCACCGTGCTCCAGTTTAACCCAGTTATCACAGCGTGGTCCCAGGATCTATCCCAGCACACAGCACCAGTTCCAGCAGGAGTCTCAGCAGAACTCCTGAACTAAAAAGAGGAGGGGGAAATTTCACTGCCTACCAACAGGCAGAAGCAACTATCCTTCAACAGCCACCAAGAGAACCTGGCAAATCAACACACCACGGTTTCCACAGCACAGATGCCAGCCCACCACTGCTGGTCTTACCTGGTCCTTCTAACAGTGTCAGCACGTAAAGAAAGAACAGCATTGGTAAAGACAACTCCTCACGATCCATACACCATTTCTTGCACACCAAGAAGGCCTGACTGGGTCACGCTGGGAAGCTCACACCTAATGTAAATCCAGCACAGTGGAACCCTGAATGAATCAAAGCCAGAGCCATCATCCACCACAGGACCTCTGCAATTAGAGACTAGAGGTGATGCGGGACCCCTACCTCAACTTTGAGTCACATCCATAAGCAAGACTCATTAGGGACCCTTACCTCCACAGTCCTCATGAGGTGACCAAAGCAGTCAATTTCAGAAACACACATCAAGTAACCAACCTCCACGTGGGAGGAGAGGAGGCAGCCCTCACGTTTTGCCAATAAAAACATTCTCCAGATCTTTCTTATCTCAGTTTAACTCCGCCATCAGTGCTATTTGTAGTTCACCTGCACAGACGGCCTGGTCTAGCAACTTGCAAGTAGTGAAGCACAAAATGGTCAGTACCTCCTAAGGGGCAGAGGATGTTGTCCACGGGTCAGCCGTCCTGCCCTTCAGACGCGCCGTACGGCCTGCTGCTCCACCAAAAATAATGGGGGATGTCTTTAAAGGGCAAACACTTCTGCTGACACCATAACAGCTCCAGTGTCCCACACAAGCTAGGCTAGGGAAAGAAAAAAGGAAATTAAAGAGGAAAAGCTGGATTTGATAACGCGGAGGACTGGAGTCTCCTCTTGCCACATGCAGCTTACGTAAGAATCTGCCATTATTTTCAGTGACCCATAGAGGTATAACCAAAGCCCATGAAAGCAAGAACATGGGAAGGCAGTGTCAGACCCTCCTCCATACCCACTGTGCTTTGACATTTCAGTGCACAGTAACACACGTGTGGAGCTCACTGTCTTGCAGCACAGTAGCACAGCAAGACCAGGCTTGTGATGGCTCCTTAGTGCTCCAGGGGGGTCAGGTCAGATCTCTGCTGTCCTAAGCAAAGCCTTATCATCCTTTAATTTCCTTTTTTAAGACCTGAACAACGAAAGACTGCACTTCAAGAACTATCTTCAAACTGAAGTGCAGTAGAAGCATCAGCAGTGGGCACCAAAGCCGTTATGATGTCAACACGAACGCTCCCAAAATCCTGCCAGCACCACCTCACCCCTCACAGCCACACCACGTATCTGAGCAGCAGGGGAGACACTAAGAAGTGAGACTGAAGGACTATGGCTAAGTGGGCATTTCCTAGAACTATTCTGCTGTTTAGTTTAAGAAAGATGACATGTAAGCTGGGAAATTGAGAATAAACAGCTCTGGATGCAGACTACTGACACAGAACTCTGACACAGAATTAAATGCTTTTCTCCTGCTCTGCAGCACCATCTGCTTGTGTTACTGCACAATGCTCCCTCAGCAGTACAACGGTTTTGTCCAGGGAGAGGAAGGAAGAAAGAAGCAATACTGCACACAGATAGATGGGTAGCTCTATTCTGCATGGAAAATAAACTGTTGAAACAAAGCCACTGCAGTTCATCTTCAAAAAGCTCATTCAGTAAGTTTGTTCATTTGGAGGATGGAGAATTCACACTGCTGCTTAAGCTGTTCACAAAGTACGGCCAGCTGTGAGGTAAAACCAAACAAGAAACACGGGCATTTCTAAATTAATGATCAGCAGTGATTAAAGAGGGATGGATATACAAGGGCCCCAAGCTGCAAGATGAAGGGAGGCTGCCTGTCCCCGCCAGTGACGAACCTCTCACAGCCCAACACAGCTGCAGCCCAGTCCTACAGCAGTCGTTCACTGCACATCTGCCATGCTCACAACTTCACTGCCTTCCCCTCCTCAGAAACCAAAGACGAAGCACGAGCTACAGGAATGGAGTCTAAAATGATTCCCTTTCAGTGGCTGTTAGCATTGCTTCTGATCTCTTCAGATGCCTACTATGGAGAGAAGATGCATTCTGGCAGCATCTGAATAAAGCTGAGAATATAAAAACTGTCCCTCCTGCAGCCTCCTTTCAGCAACACATTTGCAACAGAGGAGGGAAGAGCTTCAAATATCCCTAACAGTTTTCATGTTCAGTGAAACGAGTGCCTTTCTGCTGATTCTAAAGCTGTTGCAGTAGGACCGAAGCAACCAGAAGAGTAACTAAAATGCTCTGCAGGAAGAACTGCACAGAGACAGATAACCACCACGCTATTAAACGTTACCAGTCCGAGCTAATTCTCACCCCAACCCTCACACAGAAGCTTGGACTCGGCTATCTTTCAACATTCCTTCCAACCTCAGCTCTCCTCCGATTTCAAACACCACCTATTTTTCTTCCAGAAGGAGAAAACAGCCAAGGAGCACCTCAGACATCCCACTTTTCCTCAGGATCCCACTTACTCTGGAATTCTTTAAAGTGCTGGGAGTACTGTCTGGAATAGCTGGGTTCCTGGAGACTCGAGATGCAAAAGGCTCATACATGTGGTACAGCGACCGGATGACGCACGCACGGAGGCAGTGCAGCTTCTCCATGGACTCGGGCCGCAAGCGGAGGGGCAGGTATGCATCCAGACTGTAGTGCCTGAAAACCAACGACAAACCCAACTCAAACTAAGGAGTCTGAACGGCAGAGACATGCAGGAGAGAGAGAGAGGTGATCAGCACTGAGAGAAAAGCAAACACCTGATTGATCCCACTGGCAACTCGGAGTGCGTGAGGGTTTCTGTACCGCCTCCAACACAACGCGGGCACACGATGCTGCAGCTCCCCACTAGCTCCCTTGCAGGCTGTTTGCCCAGACAGAGCAAATGATATTTTAGTTGTGGGTTATGTAAAGGCCTGCAGGTGCATTCAAGTTCCCCAGGACCCACTTCAGCTGAGCTGCATGCTTACAAATGCCTGAACGGCCTGGATGCCTGGGCTCGAGAGCTACTCTGATCAGACAGAACACGCCAAGGAAGCACCTGCTAGGGAACTTCACACTGAAAAAACAGACAGGGATGCCCATAGCTGTGGTTTGCTCTATACTTATATACACCTTATCACTTATAAGGACACCAGAGATCATCTATTTCCAACCCCCTTGCTGTGGTGAGGACTGCCAGCCCCTAGATCAGACTGCCCAGGACCCCATTAGCCTGGCCTCCAGGGGTGGGACATCCACAGCTTCTCTGGGCAGCACTCCAGCATCTCCACCCTCCAAGCAAAGAATTTCTTCCTAACATACAACTTAAACCTCCCTTCTTTCAGTTTGAATCATTCCCCCTTGTCCTATCGCTATCTAAGTGAGTAAAAAATTGGATTTATTTCCCTCCTGCTTGTAAGCTCCTCATAAGTACTGAAGATCACAAAGATCTCCCCAGAGCCTTCTCTTCTCCAATAGAGAAAACATTCTGTCCTGAAGGAAAGTTCAAGTGAGATGTGCAAGGACAGGAGGATTTGTTCTGGATGCTGATACTCTTTCTCTTCTTTTACTTCATTTAAAGCTTACTTCTGCTCCTGAGACAGCTCCTAAATGCATTAGCTTCTTTCATGCCATCCTAAGTACACAAAGGTGACTATGATGAAAGCTTGAGGCAGGGCCAGGTTTCTGTCAGTGGTGATTGCCTGTCTCTAAGGTAAAGCAGTGACGTTACTGTAAGTGCTTCCACTTGTGAACAGGAGTGTGTAGGCTCCAGCAAGCAGAAAAGTGCACAAAGCTTTGAGATCTTATAGAAAGCACATGGGAACACGCCACAGACAGATCCTTTCCCACAGTCAAAGCAGGTGCAATACACCACAACTCCTCCCCAAATGAGGCCCACACCATCTAAATATTAAGCTCCCCAGACCATAGGGAAGTGTTCTCTTACTTACAGCTCTACAGAAAGCCAGCCATGGCTGCAGTCTCTCAGAATAGTTAAGACATTCTCTAGAGTCTCACCTTCTGTAGAGTCTGGTCCAAAAGGCAGCAGTGCAAGTAACAGTCCAGGCTTTCTTGCAAATCAAAGAGAACCGGACAATGTCCTCAGGGCGAATGTAGGAAGCCAACAGCAGCCAGATATCAATGGGGTATTCCTCTCCACCATCACCATCAGGATTTTCTAGATGCAATCAAGATACATTAGCGTAATAAAGAACTTCTTCACCAAATCGCAGCTGGAGGCCTATGCTGTAGTGCTGTTAGCATGGGTGAGTAACTGCAACACCGACATAAATGCAGTAACTTAAACAAGTCTGAGACAATTTCACTTCACACTGCTGGACAGGTGCCACCATTTATCACTGCTGCACAGGTTGCACACGTGTGCAGAGCGGCAGATAGAAAGAATAAGATGGGCTGAAAGGAGGAAGCTCACTACTGCCAAGGGAGGTTCTGGATGTGCTCACTCACCTACAGATTGACTTACCCGCAATGACCCCAGAGCAGAGCTGTGCACACAGCCCTGGATATCAAACTGCTATCAGTACTAACAGTTAAACTTAAGTACCAGGAACCAACAGAGCCTGGATTCCACCAACAGACACAACATGGGCATCAATGTCTGTTTGTTTTTGTTGGTTTGTTTTTTTCCTAAAGCAAACTCTGCTTTCACCTGCATGCTTTCAAGCAAGAACTGTAACACACATCCCATGGCAAAGTTTCACAACTCTTCTCACAGCAGCATTAATTTTCCAAGGCTGAGAGAAGACTGCTGAAAGCAGCAAGCTCTTTGGCTCTGATTTCATGCCCAAAGCTCAGCTTTAGTGAAAAGACAACACGTGTGACTGAGTCACAGCAGGTTCCTGGGAGAAATGGGGCAAAGTGATTCAATCCTTTGCATTATTATGATTTATATTTCAAAATACAAATTACAGGATGCCCTGAAGCTGCAGGTTTAACCTGCAAACAGCAGTCGTTAATTGAAGAAACCCACACACAGCACCCAGGAGAGGCTGGTGAACATACCTTTGTGTCTTTTGCTCTTCTTTTTTCTGGATGCAGTTCGCCCACTGATACTTTCCTTTGTATCCATTTCATCACTGCTGTCACAAGACTCTCCTGACATGGAGAGAACTTCCTCAGAAGGAACACAAGAAGCTTCCAAACCACAGAGGGATTTTACTAGAATGACAAGCAATGACACGATAAGTATACCAGGAGATAGACAGAAACAGATGATTCAAGCTCAGGAGATACTTCAGGGGAACCAGAGCCACTGCTAAGAAGCAACATAACTGCATTAAAGTGTCCTGGTGACGCATGGAAACCCTAAGCCCTGCGATTACCTTCTCAGAGCAAGATTAGCACAGGTGAGTGACTTAGAAACAACAGCATACTGTTTCAAGGAAGGAACAATGAGGATGATCCACTGGTTTCCCTGAAGCTGTTTATGACTTTGAATAAAACACCACCGCTTCTTGTGCGGCACCAACTGGCTGCCCTGCATACCACAGCATCCCTGTCTGACCACTGCTCAGCCTGCATAAAGCCAGCACCCATGCTCTAATTGTCCTCAGAACACTGGAAGTGTACTTCCTTCTCAGCAGGACAAAGAGATCCTGCGGCTGAAGGCAAGCAATCCATCAGCAACGGAACTCAGAGCCAAGTACACAAGCTCCACTTCAGATTTTATTGAAGGGCCTAATGAGCAACAGCAAGCGAAGACAGAATTTCTTTTGCTGCCTCTGGGGAGATGTTCAAACACTTCACTGTTAGGAAATATTTTACTGTAAACTGAAGACTCACTGGGGCAGAAAAAGTCACGTGTGAGGCAATAACAGGAGTCTTAAAAAAGAAAGGTGCAGTCCTGTGTTACGGCCGAGCAAGGCACAGACACAGAGGAACCAGCATAACAGCATTACAAGCACTCTGCAAACAGTCTAAAATCTGGGGCCACGTGCATTCAAGAAAGTTGAATTTCAACAGAATTTGCTTGGATGAAGAAAAGCACCTCTACAAGAGGCATCTGGCTCCCTCAAAGGAGATCTGTGCTGCTCACACTTTTCTAGCCTAGCAAAGGAAACCCCTGGAAGGTTTTACATATTGCAGATACAGCCAGCAGAGCCAGCAGAGAGCAAGAAGTGGCAGAAAAAAAATAAAGCATTAAGTACTGATTATAAATAAACCTAGGCTAGAGATTTTCCTCATTTCTTAACCACAGAGCAAGGTTGTGAAATGATAACAGAGCAGATGGAAACGAAGTCTTAAGACAGAGCTTGAGCAGTTTAGGAAGAGGGACTGCATCACTTGGTTTCTGGCCACATCACAGAACTGCAGTGCTCTGCCAAATGAGTTCCACCATATTTTGCACAATTTACTTTGTAAACTGTATGCATTTGTGGCAGTGATATCCCTCGCTCTGTAACAGCACTCACCTCTACATACAACCTTAGCAGGCAAAACCAAATAGAAGCAGATGGCAACACATGACAGTTGTGACATCAAATACAGCCAAGCAAGAGATGACAACTGATCAAGACTCAGGGAAGGGTTCAGAAAAAGGCAGTCACACTCTAGGAAGGAAAGCTCAGCAAGGCTGTTCACACTGAGTCACGCTGCATCGTAATCTTGCCAGAGAGATTCCATCCCATTCATCTCACAGCAGCCACCCCCACTTTGTCCCTGCGGGTTAGGAAGGAACAGATAAATGCTCAGGAAAATTCCACCCGGCCTTTGCTCCCCTCCCTGCCTCCTGGCAGCCATGGGCAGGGCAATGTTTGAGAACCAGCAAGGTAAGAGGTGAGCAAGGCCAAAGTTCCCCAGGCAGAGGCCATCTCCTTCCTGCTGCTGGTTGTCAGGGTGCCCCACGGTCACGACCACGACAGATAAGGCTGTAGAACAGCCTGGGGCTGATAAGGACAGAGCCTGAGGATCAGTTCATCAGAAGGGTGAAGCCCCAGCAGTTCTGCAGGGAATCGCTGTGATCTGCAGTCATCTGAGCAGCAAGAAGGTGAACCAGCAACGGGATGCTGGATTTTAGGAGAGGGGTTAAACTGCACAGGGCAAGCAATGCAAGGACTCAGAGTGGGGGCAAGAGGGGAAAGATATTACAGTTTGCTATGAAGCTGAAGTGCAGCAGTGGGAGGCATTGCCTCAAACGGAGAGTCTGTGTAAGACTGAACAGGAAACAAAACAGGGAGAGGGAAGCCTCCAGCTTTGTACAAAGAATGGAAGGTGCCCTGATCTGAAAAGCTTGAGCAGTGACTAGAAAGGAAAACTGAGTGGCATCGCTATCCTGTACAACTTCACAATGCAAAGAGCACCTCTTTACAGCAGTCACTGTCCACATAATAACATCCACCTCCAACCAATTCCACATGTCAGACCAGTTCCACTTAGGAGTCAAATCCTAAATACTAACAGCTCTTGAGCAAGCAGGGTGAGTTAGCCCAGAATGTTCCCATTACTCTCAGCAGCTGAAAACCAAGGAAGTAGAGAACAAAGCACTGCAATAGCTGTTCAGGAAACTGCTTGCTTATACAGCTTACAACTAAACAACAGCAATACTCTCAAAAGATCTCACTGCAGCCTGCAGCACAATTTATCAGAGCTAACATCATTCCATTATTCTAATTTCAAATAGTTTTATCTGGTAGTAAAATTATCTATAGTTCTGTATGAGGTAACGTAGCCATAAAGACTCTTGTTCTGTGGGTTGTAGTTGGTGAGGTTTTTTTTTTTTTTGCCTCAAGCAGGAGGTAACACTCCACATTAAAAAAGAAAAAAACTCTTCGATTTAAGGCAGCAGGAAAGACTCTGCAATTCTTGGTGGACTTGCAGCTGAAATTCTGCAAAAATCCTCTCTAAGATCTGAATAATCCCACAGAAAAATGCAGACTCATCTTCAGGCATCAAACCAAACTGTTTTCTCAGACCATGGGGATGAAGAGGAGCCCCACAGCACAGAGGCTGGTGGGATGGGGGGCAGCCTTCCCGCATGCCGGCTGGCAGGGCAGGCTTCCTACACACAATGCTCACCTTCCTGCTGCACTGCGTTGGCCACAGCTTTCTTCACCCGTCCAGATTTCACGACAGCCGGGTCTGAGTTCGCATAATCTGCCACCGTCACTGCAGGAGAGTCAAGAGACAGGGCGACAGGGGATTACAGCTTACAAGGAGGGGAGAGAGGAGGTCTAACAGGTGCGATCCCTTCTCAAGGAGGACGCTGCACGGGGACAGCGCCGAGGAGAAAGCACGCAGCAAAAGCAGCCCCGGCAGCCCCACAGGCTTCCACCACAGGCACGGACAGCCATCGCCGTCCAGCACGGAGCAGCTCTCCCTGTGCCCAGCCCACACAAACCCCTCGCTGCTCCTCGCAGCAGCCCAACCCGCCGCTCCCCGCCCGCCGGCCGCGCAGCACCAGCTGAGGAGCCTCGCCTCCCCTCACGCACAGCCTTAACGCTCCCACCTCCGAGCCCCTCCGCTCCCGGGCCAGGCCGCAGGGCCCGCTAGGCCCGTCCCCTCGCACGGCCTCGCTCCCCTCCATCCCCGCCCCGCATCCTCACCGCGTTCGGAGCAGACGTCGTCGGCACGGAACTTGAGGCGTTTGCGGGCGCCCCGTTTGGGCATGGCGGCGGCTTCGGGGCGGCCGCGCGGGGCCATGTCCGGCCCGTCCCGCCCGGGGCCGCCGCGGCGCCGCGGGGAAAGCGCCACCTCTCGCAGAGCCTCGCGAGAGCGTGACGTCATCTCTGTGCGCCGCGCCCTTGCGTCGTGGTGTCAGTAACGGGGATATGTAAATGGGTAGCGGGTGCTCCCGGTAAGCTCTGGAGAAACTGGCGCTCGGTAACCGGTCCTTTCTGCCCACAGCCCTGTGGGATGCCCCAAAGCCACGGCCCTATGAGCCCCCTGCCCCTCCACCCCCCACACTGGGGTCCCCCACCGTCCAGGGGGTTGCAGCTGAGCCACCCCATGTCTGGTCACAGCCCCTGTGCGTTGCCAGGCACCTCAGCCCGCACTGACCCCACCCAGCTCCTGTGGGTCTGGCAATGGGTACGAGCTGGCACTCGGCTGCTTTTCCTATTTCTTTTAGGACCGTGCTGAATTGTCAGTCCTTGGTGATGCCACCTCCTGGTTAAGGAGTTATAAAGGTGCCGTGAAGAGTTGAGATTCCTACTGGAGGATCCTGTTGGACATCACTGGTTGTCCAAGCAGTTGGACTGCGAGTCCACACGCTCTCCCTGACCTGCATTTACACGGCTGTCCTGCAGCATGGGCTTGGAAGGAAAGCACAAGTTCAGTCCCAGCTCCAGCATCCTCAGCACCATCCCAGTGGACACTGCACAGCCCAGTGCATTTCTTCCTCTCAGAGTTTCTTAAAATATAATGAGAGAATTTCATCAGCAAAAAACCTGGCAATAGAAAAGTCTTGTCTATTCCGGACAAGAAAGTTCAATCCTTGACAAAAATGCTGTTTCTAATTGTATTCATCTAGGTTTGGATCAACTGATATGAATTAAAGAGAACAGCAATTAATGCAGCTAGATCCTGACATTAATAGCTTTACCCGCCTCTTTGGTTGCATAGATACTTAAAAATGTTTTGGAATATGGGAGTCATCATTGATATTTGAGAACTGTATCACAGTATTTTTTAAAAATAGAGTTCTTATTGGGTAACTCTGGCATATGGGAAATAGAGGAAGTTTTACCAGCATGGGACAATAGCCATGCAAAGATGGCTGTTTCCAGGTGTGCCCAGCACAGCTGCTCATCCAGCAGGTTGATAACATCGGTGGCATTTATTTTCTGAGATTTCCCAGCAAAAATATCACAGAATGAGCTCCGTGTCCCTGCACAAATCCGGTGAGGCACAGGAAGCAGTGCTTCACTGCAGTGCTGCCAGTGATACCAAAGTGCTGCATCGCTGAGGGCTCTGTGATGGAACAGGCGAGGGATGCCCCAGAGGATGCTGAAGGCCGTGCAAGAGTTGAAGGAGCAGCCTGTGGTTTAAGAAGCCCCAGATTAATTGCTTATCTTCTAATGAAGCCTACATGTGCTGGGCTTGTTGGGCACAGTGCTGGGGTGTGTTACACTTTCTTTATTCCTGGTAAGGGTGGGGAAAGGTGCACCCAGGGCACAGCTGCCCTTCACCCCACAGCCTGAGTCTGCTCCTGCCTCGCTCCCCATAGGAATGGATGAGGCCTCTGGACTTCATCCTGCTATAGGATCCTTCCTGCTGTAGGGGCTGCTACCCCCAAGGAAGTTCCTGCTCCCCGAGGAAGTTTGCTGCCCCACAGGGGGCTCCTGCCCCCGGGAAAGTTCCTGCCCCTTCAAGAAGATCCTTGCCCATGGAAGTTCCTGCCCCACAAATGAGCTTTTTGCCCTCTCAGGGGTAACACTGGCCCCCAGGACCCCACCTCGACCCCCCACCACATGAGGGAGGGGCGTGGCCAGGACAGGGCGTGGCGGGAGGGGGGCGTGGCCAGGCGGGGACGGCGACGCAGGGGCGGGGCGGGCGGCGGGAGGCAGCGGCGGCGGCGGCGGCGGCGGCGGCTTCCAGCGACTTCGGCGCTCGGTGAGTGCGGGCGGGGCCGGGCCCACGCCGCCCCGGGGGATGCTCAGCTATCCGCGGGGCCGGGCAGGGGATGCTCAGCCTCCATTCTGCATCCTCCATCCTGTGGAGCTGCCCGGAGGAGCTCTCCTCGTTTTGCCATCCCGAAGGATGCTCTGCATCCTTCCTGGGGCTGGGCCGACCGGGATTCGCTCCCCGCTGTTACACCCGGTGGGGTTGGACTGGGGGTGCTCTGCCTCGCCGTGGCAGGTGGGGATGCGCTGCCTCCAGGGGCTGTGCGGGAGAGAGTGCTGCGTCTGGGGGAGCTTTGTTCCACTCCGTTGCCGCTTGGAGGGGGTCTGTGAGTCAGGGATGTGCTGAGCATCCCTGTTTCTCTTGGATGGAATCGGAGTCTGGGGGTGTCATCCTCACCTTCGGGATCTTCTGTCCATAGGCATCACCCATAGGCCAGGAATCTGAGCCCAGGGATTGCTGTGCCCCCCACAGATGGGGGCTCCCTGATCCCCACTGGATGTGTGGGCAGGAGGGGTAAAGAGGTGGCCAGACCTCCTCCAAGCTGCAAGGTTTTGGGGGGGGCAGCGATTCCTATAACCCTGGAGTGGTGGGGGGGGGGGGGGGGGAAGGGGGGAGTTCTTGCCTTTCCCAGTTGCCTTCTGCCCCAAGCAGCCCTCCACTGTGGTCCCAAGCTTTGCACCCCTGGCTCCCATTTTCCATTATGGGTGGACATCCTGATGAGACCAGTCCTTACCTGTGGCCTTCTGCTCCGATTTCTGTGTGCCACATCCTCCTGCCTCCCTCAGTGTTGTCTCCAGTCTGCAAGCATCCACTCCAGTCTGAATCAGCCCTCAAGCATCCACCCAGCACTGAGCCTGGAGCTGGACCAGCTCATGGGGAAGCTCACAGGGATGGTCCTGAGCTCTGCACCGGGTGGATGTTCTCCAAACCTGGGGTTGGATCAACCCAGTGAGCATCCAGCCAGCCAGCCTGCCTCCAGCTGTTCTCACACTGGTTCCTATTCTCCTGTCAGCCAATGCTGTCTCAGTACAGCCATGGCAAGCTGCCTCCAGACACTGTGATTTCCTCCTGAATAACACCAGCCCTTCAGGGCCTCATTTATCCCCCAAATTGCATCATTATAACCGCAATTGGCTTAGGAAGATAGGTTTTGTTAAAGCTGTACAAAACCTTCTGGGGACGCCCCAGTTTTGGCCAAGTAGGTGCTGGCAAAACATTCACTTAAGCTCATTTTCCACCATCTGCTTATATGCTAGAATGAGGTTCTCCTGGTGGGTTTGACACCATAGCACTGCACTGCGAGCTGATACAGAGGCAAGGTGTCAACTGGAGTTTGGTACCTGGATGGTTGTGCCTGTGTGGTCCAGGAGCTTCTAGCTTGTGGTGCTGCCTGTAGAGATGGAAAGCTGGTGTCTGTGTGGCTCCAGTGCTCTGGGAGTCATGGGTATCACTGCTCCTGATGGTGCTCCAACACACACATCCCTGTGGGCATCTCAGGAGGGTGATGGTTGGGAGGTGGGACTGATGTCCAGGATCTTCCTGGAGATTTGTCAGGGGTCTGCAAGAGCAGGTGGCTGGTGCTGGTGCCTGGTGATGCTCAGATGCAAGGATGACTTTCCGGCATCAGTGCAGGCTGTGAAGTAGTGAAATGATTCAGAGCCCTTTGCCATTAGGAGAGTTGTGCTGATATAATTGGATTTTAATTTGGTTTGTTCTGTGGTCGAGCAGGTTGAAATGCTTGTGGGGACACTGTAAAGCCATCAGTTTAGGTTGCACGGTGAGGACACACAAAGGGATGAAGTGGGTTTTCATCTCTCTCTGTCATTTCTGTGCAGAGCTGTGCTGGGAACAGCCCTGCCTGCCCCTGTGCTGCACCACAGTGCAGTGGTTTCTGTCCTACAGGTGGAGGCATCCTGGAACTGGGTGCCAAAGCTTCTCCAAAGGCATGAAGGGCCTGACTGTATCTCTTCAAAATTGCCTTTCCTTTCCCAAATCTCCATTCTGGTGTTTTAAATCAGCTCACAGGTTGCTGCCTCCAGTGCAGTAATCCTGCAGGACTGACAAGGCTGGAATTTGTCTGAAATGCAGATTTTTTTTCCAGTTCCCATTTTTCAATTTCTTCCACGCTTCTGTTAGCAGGCGTAAGGATGCACCGGCTGGGTGGCTGCCTTTAATTGCATTTAAAAAAAAAAAAAAAGGAAGAAAATAAGTGACAAATGAGAGCTCTTTTTCCTCATCCTGCCCATTGCAAATGATTTCCAGGAGAGGGCAGTTCCCAGGGCGTTTTGCTGCCTGATGCGGTGCCTCCCTGCACTGCAACCTCCTCAGCTGTGTGCAGCAAGGAGGGCATTCAGCATCCAGGAGAGAGAAGCAGTGGCTGGGTACTATGGGCCAGCGGGGGGAGAAGGGATCTGTCCCACCTTGCTGTTCATCTGCTGGTTCAAAGCTTTGGTTTTCACCCCTTCTCGGTAGGAATGAATCGTCTTCACAATTACAGTTGGGTTTTACCTTTCCTGCTATCATCGTTTGAGATGTGGATAATGTGCTGGGGCAGAATAAATGCACTGTGATGCCCAGAAGGTTCAGTAGCCAAGAGGCAAGGGCTGGGCTGGGCAATGGGATTGTAGGAAAGGAGCGATGCTCAGCCGTAATGCTCCCCCATTTCTTACCTCTTCAGAAGCCTTGTGAGTGTGCTGCATCCTGGGATGGAGGCTCTCCTGCTAAGCCTGGCCTTTCAGGTTTCCAAAATGAGGAAGGGTGTTTATAGCCTTGCCAAGGCATTAACATATGTGTCGTAAACCTGATCCCAAGCCCTTAATCTTCCTGGTGGTGCCTGGTGCTATTCCCTATCCAAGAACTTTTGGTGCCAGGGGTTGCAGACAGTGAGGAGAAAGATGGGCTCGTACAAAGTTTACACCCTCAAACATCCAGTTAATCTCCCCTGTAATCCAGTGCCTGGCAGCTGTACTCACTGACCAGATCTCAGCCTCTTTCTGGCTTCCCCCCCCTCAAGCATATTGCAGGAAGGAGTGATAAAAGGTCCAGAGGTTATTTTTGTCTGAGGCAGATTTATTCACACGTTGATCAGCCAGGAGGGGAAGCTATTCTGGTCCCAAGTTGTCCCACATACACATGAGTACCTCGTGAGAGTGTGATTTCTCCAGGTGAGGTTGTGAGATGACATTCTCATCTTGGGAGAGAGCTCATAAAGCACCTGGGTGCTGTGAGCTGCCATGGAGTTCAAAGCAACCAAAGCCAAGCATACAGGTTGTGCTTTCCTGTCCTTTGGGTATGGGTCCAAACCCAACATCCCTGAGGTGAGATGGAGCATCATGCCTTGAAATCTTAGCACCATCCATGGGAGAACCTGGCCAGGTTGCTGGTTTGCCCCATACCTGGGTTTGGGTAGCACTCTGTGCAAACCTGAAGCCCCTCAAGGACCCATGGCAAACAAAATGCTGGGTACTACTTTCCCACTTGGAAGAGCTGGTTCTGCTGAAGAGCTGAGGAGCGGAAGTCCTGGAGATTCCCATCTGCCTGGGAACAGTTGCTGTCCTTGCTCCTCATTGGCAGTGCAGTGCTGGATGCCTGCATCTTCAGGATGCTGAAGGCAAAGCAAGGGCTCTACGGTGTCCTATCATTGAGCACAACAACGTGGCTTATCTTAGCTCTGTCAGTGTTTAATGGTGAGCTCTCCTGGCCAGCAAACTCATCTTTCCTGATAAAAGTTGTCTTTTCTTCCAGCCCAGGTTCAGAAAGGGTTTGCTCAGTCCATGCTGTCTGTCTGAGATCCATGTGTGCTCTGTCCTGAGGCAGAAACAGCACTGGCTGAGTGCTGCCAGCATGCTTGGGACAGTCAGCAGAGACAACTGGCATTCCCTCTGGCAATGGGTTGAGTTTTGGGTTATGTTTTGGTTGATGCAGAGTTGAGACATCAGGGATGAGTTTCCCTTCCTGGTCTCTGCTTCCCCAAACACCCCCTAAGTGAGACACCTCACAGCACACAGAGCAAAAGGAATCAGTGTTCATTTTACCCTGAGAGCTGTTAATTATTTAAGCACCGGATCTCAAGAGCAGAATTTCACCCTTTGTAGCATAACAGATGTCCTGTACCGAGCCATGCAGCAATACACATATATTAAAAAAAAAGGAAAAAGGAAAAAAAAGGTGGCTGTACAACAGCCAAGTCATTTGAGAATGAAAGCACTGGTATTTTTAGGCAGAGGAGTACGTGTGGGAGAGATCTCCAAGTGCAGGCTGATGCCATTTGCTGCAGGGCAGTTAGAATTAGATTTATTGACGACGTGTGATTTGAAAGCAACACCGGCGCTCGTGAAGAGCCGTGCAACGATCAGCAATGCTGGGGCTTATTTTGGCTTCACGTTAGGAGACAAAATGTCTTTATACACACGTAAACACAAAGGAGATGGGCAGCGATAGCCATTTCTGCTTGCAGAGATGCTCCGATTGCCATCTCCAAAAATGATCACTGCAAAACTCTTGTAACTAAATTAACTACAAGCAGATGATCAAATGAAAACCTTTTTTTGTTGTTTTTTTTTTTTTTTTTTAAATATGGCAGCCCCAAAGCAATGGCAGCAAGCCAGTGATTATCATCCAAGTTTTGATGCTGGGGAGGAGGAAAGAGAAATGTCTCCATCAAGCAGCAGCTAGGCACACGTGGGGGTTTGCCTGAGCCCCTCCTCTCCAAAGCATGAGGCGCTGCAGGTCGTGCTCAGGTGATCTGTGGTCTCCCTCTACCTCACTCACCATCAGCTTGGGCTGAGGCTGATCCTCTGGAAGAAGGAGCTTCCAGACACATGTGGTGACACACGTGGTGCATCTGGGAGGACTCCTGAGCACAGGATGAGTGCTGGTAACGCTGGTACCCAGTCAGGCTGCAGCTGGTGCAGACTGGCAGCGCTGGGAGGATGCTGAGATGACAGCGGCCACTGTGACAGCTTTGTTGTTTCCGTATCGTGCTCTGAAGATGAAGCCTGAGCTCAGAAGAGTCGATCCCATGTGCAGCCACAGCTCCCAGCACCCTGCCTGCCCCAACCTTGCTCTGACAGGGAGATGCGTGCTGTTTGCTGGCTGCTGCTTGTTCTCTTCTGAAAAGTGAATCCTGTCAGATTCAGAGCAGCTCTGGCCATATTGCATGCATATTAAAGCAGAGTCGAGGCAAGGCTCTGCAGGCGTGTGCCTGCTTCCAGCACTCGCTGGGTGGGAGCTGCCTTTGTCAGGGTCTCCCCTTGGGGGTGTTACCCACAAACACAGCTGGCAGGGAAGCAGCAGAGAGCGATGCCAAGCACGGAGGCTGCAGTGGGGAGTCTGAGCCACTCCTGCCTGCAGATCTCCTCGCTTCGTTGCCTGCAAGATGCCAAAGAGGCTGGGGGGGGCTGGCTCATCTCAGCAGCGTGAGCAGGAGAGGGACTTTGTGTCTGTGCTGGAAGAACCAGAGCAGCTCTGGCTGAGCTTCCTGGGCTGGACCGGAGCTGCCTTCACTGCTGTGGGAGCCCGCAATGCTGCGTGACACCGATCCAGTCCCACGCTCCTCTCCTTGGCCATCAGCCTGAAAAGCTGGAGCCACACGAGGCCACGCTCACCTGGTGTGGGCACCAGCTGGGGCTCTGCCTGGCTGCGTGTGCTACAGCTCAGCTCCTGGGGTGGTAGGACAGAACCTGCAGCTCGGTGCCACTGCTCGTGGGGAAGC
The DNA here is from genome assembly GCF_951394365.1 of Tetrao urogallus. Taxonomy (NCBI): domain Eukaryota; kingdom Metazoa; phylum Chordata; class Aves; order Galliformes; family Phasianidae; genus Tetrao; species Tetrao urogallus. The sequence continues at coordinate 4,530,948 of NC_136837.1, read as the reverse complement.
TGGAGGGGCTGCTCCATTTGCTTCTCAGCTCATGATTCTGGTAGGTGTGGGTTCCTGGCTGTGCTGATGGTGCCCTGAGAAAGCATGGTAGCATCCACTTGCAGGGCAGGGACGTCACATCACATTATGGCAGTAGTGTGGCCCAGGGGTGGCAGGGAGCAGGGCTGATAATGCTGCACAGGGCAATCACAGCAGCTCTGTGGGGCTCATTGATCTGCGTGGGTCGAGGCTGTGATGGGGCTCCCCATGGCTGCTGCCCTTCCCTCCTCACTGCACAGCCCCATGTGTGCCTCCAGAAGTTGGCCCTCTGCCGTAGGCACTGTGTGGCTGTCAGGGGCCAGCAGAGCCTTGCTTGGATGCTTCCTCCCCATCCCACTCATTCTCCAGCTGTTCAGCTTCCCATCGTATCCCCGTTCTCATCACACATCGTTTCTCCCCTAGATAAAGGCTTTTTAATAACATGTGACATTTCAGACATCATTTCCTTTCTTCCACTCCAATTTTCTTCCTGTTCTTCATAACTAGAAAGCCTTTCTTTGTCCTCAGCCAGAGGGGAGGTGTCTGTTATTGCTGCTGTTATCATATTCCAGGAGGTTTTATCGGGTTAATGAATATCCTCTCTCTCTTTTGTGTCACTTCCACTCCCATCTTCTTTAGCCCAGTTTCTCAAGGAAATGAAATGGCTCATGTTGGCACAACCTTTTCCCTCATCCACTCCCTCCCAAGCACGATAGTCTCATAGCAAATCCAAGGGAGAGAGCTCAGAACTCTGCCAAGTGAACCACAGGAGAGGTGGACAGACACAGGCAATGCCTGGCCTTTGTGTCCCCATCCCTATCAGCTGGGAAAGAGGCTGCATCACCCAGCTGTTTTACTGCCCAGCTGCTTTGTGTGCTCAGGCAAGGAACCAGAGGAGGAGGGCAGCAGTAGCCTCACAAAAATAGGGCGATAAGCTCATTTTGAGAGACCCAGGCTGTGTTTCCAGACGCAGACTCACGGATGGCTGTGCTCGAGGGCTCTTCTTGCAGCAGCAAGAGCTGCAGCCGGTTTAAGCTGCTGTGAGCTGCAGTGACAGAGAAGCCAGCACAGATTTCCCACTGCAGACCCAGCTCCCATTGCAGCAGGGAGAGGCAGCAGTGCTTCTCCTGCAACTGCTGCAAAATCCTCTTCCCTGGCATGGGAGTCACGGCGCTCCCAGCGAGTGAAATCCTGCAGCTCCTGCAGTCAAAAGCTCACATGCTTTGGTAGAAGAGGACCAAAGAGATTCTCACTGTGTGGCTGGAGCTTTGTGGCAAGGGATGGGGGGGCTACACATGCACATCCTTCCTTGGCCTGCCATGGCGAGAGGGGTCGTGTCAGGCCCTAAGGAGCTTGCTGCAGCCCCACAGCATGAAGGTGCTCAGCTCGGGTCTTGCAGCAGGGAAGCAGCTCATCTCTTGGCGATTTAGTCAGAACGTGGCTGTTCTGTGGATCAGTCACTGCTCACTGGCACTAAGGCATGTTGTCAAGCCACACTCTGAAGGTTTCACCATCACTGCGCTGTGTCTTTCACTCTGCCTGTGTCTGGTATTTCTTTTTTGCAACCAGCACTGCTGTTCTCCTCCAGCCTTCATCCCTGAGGCCTGGAGCCTTGCTGGAGCTGGCACACTTCACTGCCCAAGGAGTAGGTCTGCCTTGCTGTCAGGACTTGTACCTTATCTTCTGCTTGCTCCAACCATCACCTGCCTTCCTCTTGCCCCTGTAGTAATTCCCAACAGGGAGCAGACTGGGAGGCTCCAACATGGCAATAAATGGGGTCCTCACCATGTCTCCCTAGCTCCTTTCTGCTTGGGGATCACCAGACATCCCGTCCTACTAGAAAGAAGTACTTTGGAGTCCTACCTTGCAGTCTATTGCTCTCTCCTTCTCACCCTTAGACTCCCCACCTGCTTGTGGTCTGCTGAGTACCAAGGCTCAGTGACAGGAGGCACAAGCAGCCATGATGCCATCCATGGTCTTGCACCATGCAAGCACTCAGCATGTGTTTTAGAGCTAGGCTTCTTATTCCACTGTGAGATAAAGGGAGGAGAAGGGCTTGACAGTGACCTGCTCAGCCTGTGTGGTTTCCCTTTCCAGGAAGTTTCGGTTTTCTTCTGTGTTTTCCTGCCTCTTCTTTTAATGGCAGTGAGATGGGCACTGTAATTGAGGAGATCCCAGCTGAATAATCCACTGAGGAAGCTGCTAATTTGAAGGCATGTCTCTAATAATTAAATCATTATCTGAAGGGAAGTAGAGAACAGATACCCAAAACGGGCCTAATTAAAATCCAAACCCACGATGACTTGGGCCCCGGGCCAGAGCACATCCTAGTCTGCTGGGGACGGCTTCATGTGTAATTGCTTTTCAGGACGTCAGTCCCACCAGAAAACCCATCTGTTCCCCTCCACAAGACCAAGGTTGACCCAGAAGCCCTTCTTGTCTTATCCCACGTTCCCCAGAGCATACTGAGTAGAGGATGACCATGTGCTCATAGGATAGGGCATAGGGAATGGGGAGAGCCACTCTGTCATACATCCAGTTCTTGGGACTCAGGAACTGGATTCCTCCACATCTCCAGAAGATTTGATCCTTATCTTATTTCATCTCTCAGGCTCGGCAAAGGCCCTGATGTGGATATTAGCAAGGTGAAACACAGCAGCAAGTTTCACTTCTAACAAGATGGCCTTGATCCACTGTGCGACAGCAGGGAAGAGCTTACAGCTGTCCAACCCAAACTCCTTCCAAAATTAGATAAATCGCTCTATTTCCTTGTGCAGACAATTCAGGGAGCTCTGTCTGTTGAGTGTGCATATCCTGGGCACCCATCCAACGTCCTCACATCACACAGTAGGTAAAGGTCATCTCAGGTGGGCTGATGGCCACAGGGAACATCTGAGCCTGGGAAGGTCAGAGCAGAGCATGCTACTGGAGCCACTTCTGCTTGGATGAGCATCCCACCAACCTCTGGCACACTATGTTTTCCCCTGCCTTGCCTGGAGGGACTGCAGCAGTCACATAGGTCCCTAGGCCATTGCTGATGGAGCTGGGCAGGAGTAGCTGGCTCCACTTGCACTAACACCAGCAGGAGCTGGGCACTGTAGGGTGTCTGGGATCCAAATCCATACTATAAAGAAGACAGAAGCTTAAAACTGCCTGCAAACGTGGTAATTAAACTCACTAAAAAGCACCTTCGCTGCTGTGCTTGGTTTGCCTGCAGAAAGAGACTGAAGGAAATAACATTTCTGATCCTTACGGGGCTCCTGGGGTGCTGCTCCCTTCCTCACAGCGTTGGCCAGATGCCTGCACACTGTTCCCCTCATTCCTGACACTCCCTTGGCGCTATGACTGTAGAATCAATGGATATCAAGATGTTACAACTGCAATATAATCAAGAGAGTTAGGCAAAGTGGGCAATGATAACAAAAGAGAATGAAATAGAAGGCTTACCATTCAGTTGGGCTAACCACAAAACACCAATAGAGACAATCTCCAGAAGAGATCCTTCCCCACTGGCAGCCAGCTCTTAAATAGGTCTAGGAGGGGTGCAGCCTGGTTCCACCCCTTCTGGCAGCACAGCTGAATTGCCTTCACCTGTGCTCCTCTGGCTGGCTCATGGCTCACCTCAGGTGATCAAATCACGGTTCAGGCCGTGACTCAGTAGTTCCCATACATATGATGCTTTCTGGAGCAATTTCATGTTAGTTCCCTTAATTTGGAGCTTCTGCTGCTTTTCACTTTCCCACTCTCTGCTCATAAAGCTCTGTGCTGAACTCCACCACACCAGGTGCTGGTGCAGAGGATGAGGACAAAGGCACCACTGGGGCTATGCCAAGCAGGATAGGTGATGGGTTCACTGGGAAAACTTTCCCAGTTCTGCTTGACTGGCATGGAGTTGACATGAATTGGAGCACATTTACTTCTCCTTTGCTGCCCCAAAGTGCCAGCATCATCTCTGCCTCTCTGGGGACATCTCAAGGGACCGGTTGCCCTATGGCACTTCTATCCCTGATGGGGTATTTGGGGATTGTTAGCAGGGACAGGAGGTGCTGCTTAATAGAGAGAGCAAGAAGGGAGTGGGAAGAGCTGGGCAAAGCCCTTGGGGCTCTGCTGAAAGCTGGTGATGATCACAAAGCCCGATTTATTCTTCCCCATCTTCTGCAGACCCTGGGATCTTTGGAGGAAGCCCTGCTGTTGTCATTAACTCCTGGACTCCGTCCGTGAGGAGTGAGCTCCAAGTGGAGCTTTTCCCATGCTTGGGTATTTTTGAGGTGCCTGCCTGGGGTCGATACGTGGCCCCTGTGCTGTGCCTGCAAGCTGTGTGCCAGCAAGCTCTGTCTGTGGGCTAATCGTGTTTAATGAAGAGGGTGGGTTGGAGACTTGCTCAATGTGGGTTAGACCGAGGCAGACAGAGCTCCAGTGTCTGTGCCTTGCCCCTGGCTGCCTTTTAAATGTCACTGTCCTCAGATGTCCCCGTGCGGCTGCTTCTGCCTGTGTCATTTGCCATAAACCACAGGGATGCGGTGCCAGGAGCTGACGCCCGGCTGCCTGCACCTTCTCTGCCTTGCAGGGCAACCTCGAGGTCATTTCCACAGGGCTGTCCTTGTGCGGATCTGGCCCCATTATCTTGGTGCCCAATTGCACTGAGCTGAGCACGATGCTGGGTTCTGCTCCTCACCAAGCAGCGTCTGTAGCTGGGCGAAAAGCAGTTAATGTTTGCTCTGCCATCAGCAAACTGATTAAACAACTTGCTGAAACAAAAGCCAGGAGGAGAGTGGTGTCAGCCTGCACTTTGCATAAGGAAGGGAAAGCACAGGGGATGAATGCAGTGGGAGCCCCCACATCCCTGAGTTACCAAAACTGTCCGAGATGATTTTGGTTGGGGCCATCCAGAGCCTAAGCCACGATGCTGGTGTTCTTCTTGGGTAGGAAGAACTAAAATCTCCCACGTCTGGGAGGAGTGGGATGAAGTGGTGCCTCACGCACCTGGGGAAGCCCCTAGATGTGGAATGGGGGGCACGTGGAAGGCTTGGGGTCTCACTGCCTCTATCTCTGCTTGTGTGCTAAAGTGGTGGTGAAGTGCTGAGCTCTGGAGGCTTCCCAGTGGTGTGGCTCGTGCTCTTGGAGCATTGCTTTCCTATTCAGGTTGCACTGGCTGTGAAAGCTCCTAGAGTGAGATTGAGGGATGTGTTCCCAAGTCTGCCGCAGTCCAAACCAGAGCCAGCAGCACTGGGCACTTCCCCAGTCTGCCTGCTGCTAGCTCTGATTATGAGCCAATAGTTCCCAAATTTCACATTTAAAGCCCAAGTTGCCACTCTGGCTCACTAATGACCTCCCTGGGCTTTTCCTTGACACCACTCCAAGTGTGCAGCCCATGCTCAAAGGTGAGGACGATGTTCCTGGGTGTGGAGATGTGTTGAGCTGTGTTTGCAGCCGGGTTTCCTTCCAGTCTGCAGCCTCCCATGTGCCCAGGGCCGTGCCATGAGCCCCAGCTGCTGGCTGTGAGATGGGTGCCAATGCCTGGCTGGGTGATGAGGCTCTTCCATGGCTTTTCTCAGGGCTTTGCACCACCGGTGCAGATTTCAGCAGCTCCCTTTGTGCTGGCAGCTCTTCCTCAGTTGCTGAATAAATTAGCACACGTGGGTGCTGGTTTGGCAGCGAGGAGGACAGCCCCAGCTCTGGGGTGTCAAGCTCCTGGGTGAAATAACTCCTCATTGCAAACGTCACAGTGGCAGGAGGGATGTGCCCATGGCAAAACCCCCATGTGAAGGCACAGCCACCGCTCTGAGTCCCACCTGCAGTCAGTGTTACTCCCTTGGCTCCATCCTTCAGTCCCTGTTGGTGTCTTTACCCCAGCAGTCCCTTGCCATGCCAGAGTGCTCCTAGCAATCCTAACCTAGAGAACCTAGAGAAAGGTTTTGCCTTTCTCTGGGGTCAGGTGGGGACAGACAGCCCAATTTGCATCCAGAAGCAGGGAAACTAAGTCAGGGAGCGTAACGTGACTGACGTGATGCCCTCCAAGCAGTAACATCCTGCATATTGGCACAGGTGGCTGAGCTCAGATGTGGTTCCAGCCCCTGCTGGGGTGCTCAGCATCCCCTACCCCACACATCCCATGTCAGCCCCAGAGGACGTGGCAGAGATTTCAGCTCATCGTCTGACGAACTTTTTTGTTGCAGAACAATGGTGTTTGTGCACAACGGTGGTGAGCAGGTGGCTTTCTGAAAATACCCGCTGGAAGTTGTGTGTAATGCCTCTCCTCCCACAGGGAACTATAAATATCGGTGGAATACTAACACTTACTGCAAAGAAGCAGCTAGATCTGGACATGTTTCCTCCTTGTTTCTCCTCTGAGTTAGCAGCTTAGAGCAAGCAAAGGCTGAGGATGGGAACAGCTTTGTGGGTTTGGAGCAAGCCTTCAGAACAGGGGTGAGCATTAAGGTCAGATGCTGGGAGTCGCTGTCTTAGTGCTTGCAGGATCCTTTAATTATGCTTTAGAGCCACTCACTGCATCCCTGCCACCTCCAAGACAGGGTCCAAACCTGCTGCATCTCCTGCTGGGACGTGGCACTGGGACCAGATAGAAAGGAGAGCAAGCACCGCTGCACCTTGTCTCAATTACACGCAGCACAGATCTCAGCAGTGGCGACTCTCCATGTGCAAAACCATCTCACCCTTCAGTATGTGAATCAATCTTTTACTGCTAAAAAAATTGGCACCTTATTTCTAGCCAGAATGCCCCATTTCCCTCGTTGTCCCTGGGTGTCCTGGCCACAGGCTGTCCCTGGCAACGGCTGAGTGCCATCTGTGCAGTATCTGCCATCAGCAGGGCTGCAGTGTGCAATGTGGAGATGCCACCAGCATGTGGGCCTCACTGTATATTGGGTCTTCCTTGTCCTTCTTCAGTTACTGGAGGTCCCAGAGGCCACAATGTACCCCAGTGGTTTCTCAGAGGTGAGGGTGTAAATGTAAGGAACTGTGAGAGCTGCTGGGATGAGGCTGAATCTGCTGGTTTTCTCATTGAAATGAAGATTTTTTTCCTACACGTCCTCCAGAATGGAGAAGCCAGGGGCTTGAGTTTGTGTACTGTGCTGCTAAGGTTTGTGGAGCTGTAAGAAACCTGTGGAGCATAGAGGTGGGGGTCTGTGCCTGAGCACGGCAAGGAAAGGAAGGATGGAGGGGGACCCTTGGAGCCCAAGAGGCTGGAGAGGGATGCGGGGAGCTCCTTGCAGGGCTCAGCCAGCTGTCTCCAATGCAGACAAGCCCCATCTGGACAGCATGCCACGAGCAGCAGCTCTGCTGTGGGAGAAATGCCTCCGGAGGTGACATCCCAGCCCACTGCCTGCATGAGCGCATGGCAAAGGCATCTCAGACACCCAGCATGAGTAGAGATTTCCATCTCCAGGCTGTGTGCTGACAGTGACGGTTTGCTCTGTTGAGCCAGGGTGTTTCAAGCATCCCGTTTGTCTCATGTGCAGGAGTGATCTCCATTTTCTCATCCCGTAATTAACACATCTCCCAATGAAGGTGGGCCCTGTGGCAGAGCTGTGGAGATGTCTGTGATCCCTGTGGATGCTCTGCTGTCTGTGAGCGGTCCCATGGGTCAGGGATGGCTGCTCTGAAGCAACATTCAGCTCCAGCGAGGCTGGGAAGGACTTGAGCCATCAGCAGGATGCTCGCAGGATATGACCCTGCATCTCTTTAACGCAGCATCACAAGGAAAAGGTGAAAAAAAGAAGCGCTTCAAGGAAAAGCCTGCAGCAAAAGAGCATCACCCTCCTCCTTCCTCCCAAAGGAGTGGGCATGGGGTGGTGGGCAGCGTGGAGGGGCAGCCGCCCTCACGCCGGGCTCTGTGAGCAGCAGGTCGGTGTGGGCTGTGCTGTGCTGCTCCTGCGAGGGCAGGCTGGGCAGCTGACGAGGATTTTCTAGGAGTGGAAAAGATCAAACTGACGTTTTTATGGGATGATCAATCTCCACGAGCTTGTTGCCTCCGAGGTGCGCGTGAAACCCGCTTTGCCAGCTGCCTGCTGGGGTGATGATCTTGCTGACAGCACCATGGAGGGTTTTTTTTTCTTCTCTTTCCTTTGTCAGGGCTGAGATGAGAGCGAAGCCGTTCAGAGGAAAACCACAAGGCTGCCTCTGCCTGCATGGGTAGACGCTGGGAGTGCTTCTTTCCCTGATATAAGAGAAGGCAGTGTACTCCCTGGGCTGTCAGTGAGGGCACTGGGTGGGTGCCGAGCATCTCACTGCCAGCTTGGCTTGCCACGGTGCCACACTGAGCAAATAAGCAGCCCAGGGGTGAAAAAAACAAGTCCTTGTTCTCCATCAGCTGCTCCACATCTGGGCTCTGTCATTGCAAACCATCCTCCCCAGGCAGGCAGTGCATGGCTGTGCTGATTTGCCGTAGCAAAATGTGAGGAATGCACAGTTTTGAGGGGAGAGGTAGTAAAGAAAGTACGTTTTCACCGGCAACAAACCTGCTTCCAGCAAGGCTGTGCCTGGCAGCCCTGCGGGGCTAAAAATACCCAGCAAAATGCTAGAGCTGCTCAGTGTCTGTTTTCTCAGCTCACCAGCTGTCTTCTCGCATCCCCACTCCTCCACCCAATGATTATCCCATCAGATAAGGCCCTCTAAACCCAGGCAGTGGCATTTACGTGGTTTTAGCAGATGCAGTTGAAAAGTTGAGATTCGCAGGAAATATTTTGCAAGCAGGCTTGGAGCCCTCTGACATCCAGCAGTAAAGGGCTGCCTCTGGTCTGCTCTGCTGCTGCTGGAGTCACGAGCAGGTGAGCAGCACTGTGGGTGGTAATGCACAGCAGTGACCCCAGGGAACTTAAAAGTGGCTCTCTGGGCATTCAGATCTGCTTGAGAAATGCTGAGCTTCACATGGAGGAGAAGGTGAATGGAAATAAGAGGTTTTCTATTCCTGTTGAAGAATGGAGAAAGTCCAGTGGTTTGAGGAGGTCTGTCCTGAACAAAGCCATCTCTGGAGGGTGTGAGCTGACACTTGGGATGAGCTCCCTGCAGATGTGCATCTCCCTATGTCTGTGCACATCCCTGCACGCTCAGCTTTTTGTTGTTCACCAAGCAGACTTCAGCCCCAATAGCAGATATGAAACCCAGATTGGATCTGGCTTCATCACTCAGCATCACAGCTAAAACCTTTGCCACAGAAGGACCCTGGATGACAGTCCTTCTCTTTAGCTGAGCTGCTCTGAGGACTGCGGTTTTGCTGTTGCTCTGATTTGAGCCGTGATGACTGAATCCAGAAATAATCCAAGAATAATCACTCCCAAGTCTGTGGAGTGGGAGAATGGATGGATTCAAAGGAGGCGACTTCTCCTTTCTTCAGCTGCCATCCTGGCTGCTCCAGCAGGATTTATGTGACTGGATCCCATGCTAAATCATGCTGGGCTGAAGAAGTGTCAGTGTGTGTCTGCAGTGGTTGTGGATATGACCGATGCCTGCACAGTGCAGGGGCTGTTTCCCAGTCCTGAGGTGTGCTTAGCTTTCAGCCAGGAGGTGGTCACACATGGCTCAAATGTTTCCAGAGCAGTGCTTGGAGGTGACAAAGCATCGTCATGGATTTAGCTGCTAGAAACCCCCTGGCAGAGGGATGCTGCTGGTGCACCGGTGTGGTGGGGCAGCTGTAGAGCCCTAACAGACGTGTGCTAGGTGCCCACCTGTGCTCTGCAGAGGGGTTTTGTGCTTTGTGGTGCCAGGAAGGCTCATCCCTGCCTCTCCAGCTGTCGAGGTTTGTAGCAGAACTTATGTCTTAGTGCACATCCTGTACCTGCTGGACTGGGAAAATGTACCCTTGGGTGGTGCGTGGGGTAAATCTGGACCTACCTCCTCCTGCACCCTTGAGTCCGGCCCCTTGGATTCCCTGTGTGGGGTTCAAGGAGCCACCAAGGCTGTCTCAGTCTCCTCGTGCCATGTGAATCTCTCTTGCAGCTGGGATACATTTCCACCCCATCATCGCTGCCATCAGATTTATGTCCCGGTCATTCCCTGCAGCATTTCTCCTCTCTGAGCTCCCTCAAAGCTTCACCCACGAGGCTCATTCCTCTGTGCTGATTGATGTCTCTTAATTCACGCCTTAATTCCTTCACTTCCTATCCAGCAGCCGGGGGGGGAAGATGAGCCATGGGGCTGCTTTTGCCATTCACATTACATTGCGCTTGGGAACATCTGGCTTTCCATGGCACAGACACACTTTCTCCATTCTCAACCCACAGGCAGAGGCACAGCAGTGAGACAGGATATGAAAACCACTCCGTGTGGGTTTTGCACTCAACCTGATAGGGTTTAGCCCTAAGATAAGACTCTTTTTTGCCAAGATGCTTACATCCATAAGGCAGAGGCTGTGGGACAGCCACCTGTGGGACCCCCACCCCGTATCCCTGCACAGGAGCTGGCCTGCAGCGTTACCCGCGCTGGATGCACATTGAGGGGCTGGTGCTTTTTGCCAGAGCTTCTCTATTTTTAGAGGGTTTTTGTGTCAAACTTCCCATCAGCTGATGAGCCAGTGTCAGCTCAAGAACGGAGCCACAGCTCCCTCAGTCTCGGGTGCCTGCATGGCCTCGTGTGCACAAAAGCATCTCCTTGCACACGCTGCCTTTGCTGTGCTCAGGCTCTTTGATGCTGGGCTTTTATTCCAGTTCAGAAGTCCAGAACAGGCTGCTCTTGCCCATAACAGCATGAAGATCTTTTTGTCAATGTGCACCTTTTGGTTCGAAAGGAGGTGAGATAGGGATTTTCAGACATTCTCTCAACCATTTAATCTATTGTAAAGCATTAAAAACTCGTGTTGAGAGTAACAATCCCATAACCAGCACTAGAGAAGTGGCTCTCATCGATCTCACCACATTGTTTTGCTGCTTGGCCCTAGGATCGTCCCCTTGAAGGCAAAAGAAAAGGCCTGATTGGTGCCACTCTGGCTGCTATATAGCAGCTACATGGGAGCAGGGTACCACACAACACGTTCCTGTGGGTGCTGAGCCCATCTTTTTTATCCACCAGTGTGTGGATGAGTACAAAGTGTTCTGGGCGGGTGCCCTGTGGGGTTTGGGGGCAGCAGGAGGGATCTGAACTCTTATCATCTCTACTGCAGGTCACCACCTTGTGTTTAAACTCCAAATAAAGACACGTTTCTGCACCAGCTGGGACCGTCTCAACTCACCTTAAGGGGAGCAACTCTTCTTCATCTGACTTCTCAACATGCCCAGGCAGCCCACGTATCCTCCAGAGCCGCCCTGTGCTGCTGCCAGCTCAAGCTCACCGCTGGGCCGTGTCCCCAAGGGTCACTTCATTCCCCTCTGAGCATCCCTGTGGCTCACAAATGCTCCGACCCCTTCAAAAGGCATCAGAGCAGCAGCATAAAAAGCTTCAAGTGCACTGACGGCACCACGCAGCAGATCAGGGGGATTTAAGACTGTGAGGACCTTGTGGGTACCAAGGCCGTCCCTCCGTCCCTGCTCAAGCAATGCTGGCTTCTGCTTAGCCCTCGGTGGGCACCCAAGAAGGGATGGGGCACCCCCTCACTTTCAGCATCGCGTTACCCTCTTCAGTGCCGGCTTCCCTGGCATGTGAGAGCCCATAGCAATGTGATCGGGGCCCCACGGCTCGACAGCCCCCACCAGCACCCCAGCGGGCACCTCCAGCACCCTCAGCTGCCTGTCACTTCCCACCATGATGTGTGAGGTGATGCCCACCATCAGCGAGGGGGACCCTCTGGGCCCCCCGCAGGGCTCCGAGGCTGATGCTGACTTCGAGCAGCTGATGGTGAACATGCTGGACGAGAGGGACAAGCTGCTGGACACCCTGCGGGAGACCCGCGAGACGCTCTCTGTCACTCAGAGCCGCTTGCAGGAGGCTCTGCGGGAGCGTGACCAGCTCCAGAGGCAGCTCAATTCGGCCCTCCCTCAGGTAAGGGCATGGGGGAGTTGGGGCTTGCCGTGGCTCTGCTGGGATTGCTGGCTGTACTGAGAGTTGGGTGTTGCAGTGCTCCCAGCTCCTCCAGGTGCTCCAGAGACCTGGATTCAAACTCAGCTTCTGCTAGGAGAGATGAGGTCAAGAGAAGAGTAGGAGAACAGCGCTGCAGTTGACTGCCTTCCTGTGGGGTCTTGCAGCATCCCACACCTGGGAGAAGCAGGATTTGGAGGCTTTGTTTTGAGTGGAATATGGGGGGATCCCAGCAGCCAAGGGAAGCAGGAGGCTTCAAACACATCCGTGCTTCCTGCTGGTGCTGATATCTCAGACCCTCGTGCCGCACCTGGGCATCAGGGGCACCCCAGGGAGACAGGAGGGGAATATGAATGGCACCAGCCAGGGCAGAGCTTGGGCCGGTGGCCAGCCAGCTTTCTGCATCCCTTCTCTGCTCCAGACGGGGGAAGGCAGCTCAGCAGGGAGGTGACCTGTGTCCCTATGCATGGAACTGGGCTCTCTCAGCTCTCCACGGCTGCCCAAAGCAAAACACCCAACAGTGCTTCCCCAGGAGCTCCTGGGGTCCCCATGGCCCAGAGTTGCTCTGAGTCGTGCCCAAATGCCAGGCAGTGGTGCTGCCACTTCCCACACGTCCAGGGCTCGCATCCCCTCTGCTCCCTCCAGCACTCCCTGCAGAGAGCACACCAGGTCACCCTGAGCGCACGGCCCGCCCTGCCGCCTCGGATTAAGGGACAGCACGGATTTACTCCCTGCTCCCGCTCCAATAAAGGGTCCCCCATGCTACGCACGGGCAGCGTGCAGACGGAACAAACTGGGTCAGCACAAAGGCACTCGGTGGCAGCTCTGTGCCTGCAAAGAGACCGGCTGGGTGCCCCGCTGCGGCTCCCTGCCCTGCGGTGAGAGATGCCATGAGGGTGGGTGACAGATGGGGAATTGCCCTGGGCTGCTGCTGCTGCTGCCCGGCTTTTCCCCATGTGGGCACAGGGGGCTCCGGGCACAGCCACCCTCTCAGGAGATGAGGGCTCAATATGAACACGGGGAGCAAACCCAAAGGCTCTCACCTGCCCAATGGGATTAATCCCAGCATGTGCATGTACCAGGTAAGTGGGACGCGGCGGTTCTCTACCCTGGGGTGCTGTGCAGGGTAGAGGGGAACTTCCCATGTGCCTGTCCCATCCTATTCCTCCTTTTTGGTATTTCCTTCCTGATGTCTGCTTTGCCCGGGAGCTTACTGCAGTTTGTCAGACCCTATTGAGTAGGGAGAGGTCGGACTGATCTCTTGAAGAAACCTTTTTTTGGAGCAGGGTTGAGCACACACACCTCAGTGGCCGCCTTAGGCTGACATCCCTTTCCTCATGCCTCCAAAGAGCCAGGCCCTGGCTGTGTGGATGATGTGCAGCTTGGGGATACTTTGATTTGGGAGGTGGCACTCTGCATCCTTTCAGCTGGATGCCACGGGTCCAGCATCCTGGCTGGGTGTGGTGCAGACCCGTGGATGGGGCAGGCAGCAGTGCTCCAAGAATGCTCCTGCTTGGAGCTGCTGTCCCCCTACCCTGTGCCCATTTGGGGTTTGGCTGCCGCGTGGCTGAGACCCCCCTTCCTAATCCTCAGGGGCACCCCTCAGCCCCCAAAAAGGCAGAACTCCAGGGCGATTTCCTGGGGAGACTAAGCTGCCTTAATGCTTCTTTACATGATTTATTTATTCATGTGGGAGCGCTGAACGCGACTTAATCGGGCTGAAAGCTCTCAGCTCCAATCCCTTTCCCCTCCTGGCTGCATGGGGGCATGCAGCTGAGTGCTGGCAATGGGAATCAAGCCCTGACCAGGGCACGAGTGCTCTCTGCAGTACCGTAGGACCCTGGCACATCTGTCAACTCCCTCCTGCTTGGCTGCTGTGTACAGGTGTGACCCAGGGATGCCACGTGCAGCACTCAAGATGTGTTCAGATGTGCTCGTGCGTCAGGCCACAGTTATCTATGCCCTGCCCAGGGCTTGGGGGTTTGGCAAGAATCCCTGTCCCTGTCTGTGATGGGGAAGAACACAGGCTCTCAGACTTCACCAAGGCAGCTGTGCAGAGGGCCACCGATGTCCTGGGAAACCTCTTGCGATTCTTAATTCCAGACCCCATGCTTCACACCCTCACTGCTCCTTGGGGCTGCCCAGGGGGCTGAGAGCTGGGCTTTTTGGGAGGGCAGACCTACTGGGACTTTCAGGCCTGCTAGAACCCCCAGGAGCTGGGCAGGGTGCTGGCATCAACCATCACCCCTTTGGGAAAGGACAAAGGAAGATGGCAGTTTCCACAAGTGCCACCCTGGTGCCTCTCCTTGAGGTCTCCATGCACCTGTTTCCCAGCCAGGAGGCCCTGAACCCTGAATTTGCCCATTGCTGACCAAAGAGCCCAGCCGTGAGCCACAGCACCCCATTTCCGTGCATCTTGTGGTGCTCCACGTCCCCAGCCCTGCATGCATTGTGAAAAGCATCCATGCCCCTGCATCCCTCCTGCATGGGGCTTGTTGCTGAGCCCAGCCAGTTGCACTCATCCGGCTTTGGGTGGTTTGGTTTTAATCCAAATTAGCCATTTCCCAGGCTGCTGGGCTTCCCACAGGGCTCCTGGGTGCTCTCAGTGTTGTGTCTGATTATCCTTTGTTTGATTGAAGATCAGGCACCTCTGCTCCACTTTCTAATCCATTTAGAGGTGTCCCTGCTTAGTCTGACTGTTTGCTGGAACCAATGCGTGCAGCACAACTCTGCATCTGACCATGGCCAGGGGACAGGCAAATCTCTGCCTCCTCTTTGCTGCTGAGGCTTAAGGCAAAAGCACCTGCGGATCAGGGGAGAAGCTGGGCTCTGTGGTGTGCCTGTCCTCCTCCGGGGCCTAGGGACATTTGTCCTTATTGTGCCCACATCCTCTTGGATGCCTGCTGGTGGTGTGGCTGTCGTTGTGTTGGGGCACTGATGGAAGTGCCTTATATATGGGTTATGGAGTGAATTATTCCTACTTTTATTCCCAAAGCATCAAAATGAGGTTTGCAGGTGGCCCCCAGCCCTGCAAGCTCAGCTAACCCTTATTGCATGCTGCTGTCCTGTCTCACCTCAGGGGTGCTGCTATTTTTGGTGGTTTGTTTTTTTTTTACTATTTTTTTTGCTATTTTTTTGGCAGCTTTCCCCCAAGGAAGGACAAGCATTGCTGTCTCTCTGGATGCTCTGGGCTTGGTAGCCGTGCTGCTGGTACATGGGATCCAGCAAGAGGGGCATTCAGTGGGGCCAGGGCTGGAGCTCCATGCTGAGCCCCGAGCAGCCCAGGATACAGCTGTCACTGATAGAGCTGTCACTGCTTCAGCACGCTGGCCCTGACAACAGGGGACTCCCTCCTGCTGATTTTTTCTCTCTTTTAATCTCTTTGAATTTTGGAACGAAGGCCCGATTGTGGGTGCAATATTCACAGCTCTGCCAGCCCAGGAGGCACAGCAGGGTGCAGAGGGCTGGGCTCTGGTGATCTCCATCCTCATGGTGACATATCCATCCTGCTTTCCTGGCTTCCCTGATGCCTTGCCCCACCTGCCCCATGCTGCAGGGAGCACCGTTTGCTGCCTCGCAATTTGCTGAGCATCTCTGTTGCTCTGAGCTTCCTACCCCATGTCTGTGGGTTTCCAAAGAGCTGCAGCAAAGAGAGCGTTCCTCTCCACCGCCCCCACTTCTGTGGGGCAGAGTGAGAGGCCTCCAAGCTCTGCAGATTATAGGCTTTGGATGTGCTGAGTCCCTGCATCACGACCTACAAAAGCTCCCCAACCCAGAGCAGCCATCAATATGGGGACACCCCATCTCAGTACCTCTCACTGCTGCCCTTTCCACTCCCAGCCCCAGTGTAATCCATGGGGATGCTCACATGCTGCTCACTCTTGTGTGCCAGCACTTGCATAACACAGCAGTGCACACATCTGCCTGTGGCACGGTGCTGTGCTGAGCCCTAATCCATGGGCTGGGGGAGCAGGGTGCTGGGAGAGCCTTGTCCCTGTAGTTTAGGGGGCTGTGGGGTGATCCAAGAGCAAACACGGGATGGTGCCTGGGTGCTGTAGGAGCTGGTGAGGGAGGTTTTGGTGCGAGGTGACCATTTTGGGGGATGGGGACGGTGCCAATCTGGAGCAGTCCCTGGGGAAGTGATGGGGGTGGGTTTGGGTGCTGCAGCAGTGCTGAGGCAGGAGCAGCCCTGAGGTGTGGTGATGGGCAGGGATGTGCTGGTTCATAGGGACAGTGACTGGCTTGGCTGCTGGGATTGCTCTTTCCCTTCTTCCCCACTGCCCCACACTTTGGTCCTGCCCCACTATGGGATCGTGGTGCCACCAGTGACACCACTGCCCCCAGTTCTGCAGGCTGAAAACCACATCACTGCAGGCAGCTCAGGGCATGGTGTGAGAAGGGAGAGGGGAAATGTAGCTGGGACAAACAGGGATTAAAGCACTCTTAATTTTGTGGTGGGACATCAGCAAGAGGTTCCCCTTTGAGCCGAGCAGAGCATTTAATTCAAACTGAGCCTCGACGTCTTGCTTCAGCTTGAAGGGTTTCTTATTTGTCTAACTTGAAAATGAGAGTGAAAGAGATTTGCATGCTGTGAAACCACTCTCAGCCTCCAGTCAAAATTTGGTTTGTTAATGCTCGAGCAAATCTTTCTCAGCCTCTTCTGCAACCCTTCTCCTTTTCAGTCCTTCTCATGCTGTGAAAGGGGTGTAAATTCGTGAAGCGTTTTCTGATTTGCATTTTTCACCCTAAAAAGTCCCAGCTGCAAAATGCTGCGTAGCCCCTGTGCAAACTGGTCCCTAAAATGGCAACTGGGAGCAGTGGGTGAATGCATCCGGGCTAACCCAGGTGCATGGTGCTTGTTTTTAAAGAGAAAATGAACCCTTCTGCACCATGGGAATCCTTTCTGCTCCAGCATAGCCAGAGATGCAGTCACTGTGTTACTGAGGCGTCCACGTATCCCCAGGGATGCGCTGGGTTTGCAGCTTGGCTGTGGCATCACCCTGTGCACAGCTCTTTCTTGCTGGATATCACCTCTCATAAGAGGTCGGTGATGGAAGCAAGGACTGGAGGCTCAGGACAAACTGTTGGCAACTGGGAGACGTGCTTTAATGCCATCAAAGACCTTTGGAGCCAGAGAGCTGTTTCTTGGCCATCAAACCAAGTGGTTAAACACCGGGATGTTGGATTCCCTGCTTGTCTAAAGCACAGAGAGAGGCCAGGAATAAATCACTGCCCAGCTTGCCCGTGTTGCTGTCTCCTTCACTCACTGCCTGGGTTGGGGTGGGAAATGCTCCGTGCTGGTGGTCCCAGCAGCAGGGTTGGGATGCTGGCTCCAACTCTCGGTCTCCCAGCTAATGGCCATGCCCTGATTTCTGCAGGAGTTTGCGACGCTGACGCGGGAGCTCAGTGCATGTCGGGAGCAGCTCCTGGAGAGGGAAGAGGAGATCTCAGAGCTGAAAGCTGAGCGCAATAACACCCGGGTGAGTGTGAGAATGCTGTCTAGCTTTCAGCCCCCAGAAACCTAGGATGCCGTGGGCTGCTGAGCTGATATCGGCATTGCCAGCCCCAAGGTGGTAAAAAACTCACATCTGCTCTCTTGCAGCTCTTGCTGGAGCACCTGGAGTGCTTGGTGTCGAGGCATGAGCGGTCCCTGAGGATGACCGTGGTGAAGCGTCAGGCTCAGTCACCATCTGGGGTTTCCAGTGAGGTCGAGGTGCTCAAGGCACTCAAGTCACTCTTTGAGCATCACAAGGCACTGGATGAAAAGGTGAGATGGGCTGCTGGGATCTGATGAGGACTGCTGGCCTTTGGCACCCTGTTTGTTCTTTTCATTGCGTATAGTTCTTCCTGATTCATTTGCTTTGAACATTTTGCTCTGATGAAAGACATCTCCGAGCTCCCTTGGCCGTGGCTCTCCTCCTAGAGCCAGGTTAACCCCAGCTATTCCTCTATAGCATGCTTTTGTTCTCCCAAGCAAGAGCCTGGAGCATTCCTGAGCCCTGGTCTTGGATCCATCTGAGCCTGGCCCTCAGCCAGATCAAAGGGACTCGGGCTTTCCCTGGCTCCTGGGCATTCTCATCATAATAAATAACCACATTTCCCACTCTATTACCCAACTGCAGGTCAGAGAGCGCTTGCGAGCATCCTTAGAGCGAGTGGCAACCTTAGAGGAGCAGCTCGTGGATGCCCATCGGCAGGTAAGAGGTGTTTGGAAGCCTATGCCAGGCCCTTGCTGGGGAACTGCTGGGCTACAACTGCTTGGAGCTATGCCACGTTTGTGGATTCTTATTGAATTTGGTGAACTATGGCCCATGCAGATCAGAAAAGTGTCATTTGGGAATTTTAATGCAAGGCTGTTCTGAAGTTCCTATTTACACGAAGGCTTGATGTTTAAGAGGAAACCTTGTAAATTCTGCAGCCTCATTCATAGCCAGAGCACCCAATCTCATTTCTCTGTTATTAATTAATCCCTGTTGGTGTGCAGGTGGCAGCTCTGCAGCAAGGTGCCACTCGGGAGGCCCCAGCAACTGAGAGGGATGAGAGAGAGCCCAAGGAGCCAGCGCAGAAGCTTCCCTGGAAGGTGAGAACCCCCGAAAGCATAAAAACCCCATGCCACCCTCTCAGGCACATTGCTGGGTCCCTGCAGGGCTGTGTTCACGCAGCGCACAGCCACAGGCTGTGTCAGCCCATGCTCTGGGGCAGCCAGGCATCCTCATTCCTCTCTGCTGCTTTGCAGAGGCTCTCCAATGGCTCTGTCCACCCGGATGACGAGGCAGGGAGAGTGGTGGAGCTACAGGAGCTCCTGGAGAAGCAGAATTTCGAAGTGGTCCAGGCCAAGGAGCACATCTCTGCATTGGCTGCCAGTGTTGCTGAGCTGGAGGAGGATCTGGGCACTGCCAGGAAGGATCTGATCAAATCCGAAGAGATGAGCAGCAAATACCAGAGGGATCTCCGAGAGGTGAGACCCTGCCCCCTTGCACTGCAATGCCCATTGCAGTTGCAGAGACGTTCACAGCTGTTTTAGACTGGGAAGGGATTGTACACATAGAGAGGAGGGTGAAGGTCCTTCCCCAGAGCAGGACTTTGCTTTTGGGGTTTGTTCCTGAGACCATCAGGAGCGCCCTGATGTTATAGCAGGCACTGCGATATGCAGGTGTGCTGCAGACCCAGGGCAGTGAGCTGTGTCCACATCAGAACATTTCCCTGTGACTCTCCCTTCATCCCTCTCCTACTCATCTTTGTGTGCAGCAGGGGTTTTATTGCATCCTCGGACTTGGGGTGTCCCAGGCTCGGAGGAGCTGTGTGGCCCAGTTGTTCCCAGATTGGTGGCCAGGGATCAGGACGTGACAGTCCCATCACTTCCTCAGGCTCTGGCTCAGAAGGAGGACATGGAGGAGAGGATCACCACACTGGAGAAACGCTACCTGGCAGCCCAGCGAGAAGCCACCTCCATCCATGACCTCAACGACAAGCTGGAAAGCGAGCTGGCCAACAAGGAGTCCCTGCACCGACAGGTATTGAACCAGGACCCAGAGGCCCCCTCTACCCCAGGGACGTGGGAGGGAGAAATGAGGCTGGGGTCACGATGCAGGGCCTCGTGGTACATCGTGATGTGTCACACAGTGCGAGGAGAAAGCCCGGCACCTGCAGGAGCTGCTGGAGCTGGCGGAGCAGAAACTGCAGCAGACAATGAGGAAAGCAGAGACGCTGCCTGAGGTGGAAGCAGAGCTGGCCCAGCGCATCGCTGCACTCACCAAGGCAAGTGTGTGGGGTGCTGGGGGGTGCTGGGAGACAGAGGGGCCAGGGGACAGTGCAGGAACTGGGGGTGAGGCAGGTCTGATGGCCCACCTTTAGCAACAGCCCTTGGTAGGCTCAGGGCGCCCTGCTATCAGTCCCAGCCTTTGTGCTTTGCTGCCCTCTGCCTTCCCTATGGTTGCAGGGACGGTACTCAGCTTTTAAGACTCCTGATGAGTCCTGCACATGCAGGGTTTGCTCCTTTCCTTCAGCTGCTCTCCCCAAGGTGATGATGCTGCTTGGTCAGGGTGATCTTCATTTGTTTCTGGGGCCACTTTGAAACAAAGAGGAGGAAGAGGGAACCAGGCTAGATCTGGGAGTGTACAGGCATAGAGGAAGTCGTGGATATGGCCAACTCTGACATTTCAGAGTGCTGGGATGAGTACCAATTTGCTTTTGGAGCATCCCCATCTCCAGTCCCCTTGCTAGCAGTCATTTCAAAGCTCAGCACAGCAAGCCATGTTGGAGATACAGGCAGCAGAAGGGAGTGCCGCATCTAAGGAAAGGATGCAAATGCAGGGATGGAAGGAGGGATGCAGGAGGGCTTCTTTGGTTTTGGGAAACGCCATCTGAGAGGGCTGCTCTGCTTTTCCCAGGCAGAAGAGAGGCATGGGAGCATCGAGGAGCACCTGCGGCAGCTGGAGAGCCAGCTGGAGGAGAAGAACCAGGAGCTGGCCAGGGTAAGTGCTGCTCAGCCTGGATGGAGGAGCCATTGCAGGTCCTGATCTTGCCTCAGTTCTCCCTTGCCTTGGCAGCTGGGTTCCTGGAGACAGTGTAAAGGGCTGGCTCACCGCTGTCTCCAAAACAGAGTGAGGTGAAGGACCTGGTTAATATTTTCCTGCCCAGAATGTCTCCTCACCTAGGAGCTTACACCAGTCCGCTGTGATTTCCCTCTCTCCTAGGTATTCATTTCTTGCTGTTAGTGTTCCACATTCCTGTCCTGGCATCATACCTTCCATCCTGTGGAGTGCCTGCTACTCCATATGCTGCCCAAACAAAACATCAAGCCAAGACCCCAAACATGGGACAGCCCTAAACATGTAGCCAGCGTGTCACGGGATGCACAGTCTTGCTGTGTTCCTCAGCAGGCAGCTGAGGGAGGCTGCCATGCATGTTTCTTGGGTCACTCAGCTGCCATTGCAGCATGTGCCCCAGGTCTTGGTCATGCTGGGGAAGTCTCTGGTTGCTTTCTCCAAGAGTAGAGATTTGGAGAAACTTCTGCAAATCCAGAGGATCCACTGGAGTCTGGAAAGTGTCACCATGTTGTGACTGGCTCTGGGGGGTGCACAGGTTGAGCTTGTGGGAAGTCAAACCCTGTCCTCTCATCCGTGGCCCTGAAATAGCAGAGACCAGCAGAGAACCAACAGGGGATTCCATCTGTGCTGTAAATGGTAGATTCGTCTCCTGGGTCATCTGTGACACCAACAGCAGGAACAGATGGGAGGTCACTGAGCTCCTCATAGCAGGAGGAGCAAATCCAATGGATCTGGGGTGACTGGTTGCTGTTTGCTGCTGCAGGCTCGTCAAAGGGAGAAGATGAACGAGGAGCACAACAAGCGGCTCTCAGACACTGTGGATCGGCTGCTGAGCGAATCCAACGAGCGGCTGCAGCTGCACCTCAAGGAGAGGATGGCAGCCTTGGAGGAAAAGGTAGTGGCTAAGAGTAAGGGGTCCTTGGAGGGCTGCAAGGTCTGCAGCCCCTACAGCACGGAGCCTCTGCCAGCTGCAGCACAGGAGTTTGGAAGCACCCGTGCAGGGATGGGGAATCGATCCCATGCAGGTTGCCAGCCAGGTGCCAGGGCTGGTGGGATTGCAGGGAAGCGTGCTCAGCATCGTGCCCTCATCTCCAGCCAGCCCTCGCCTACCAGAATCCACTCCCCATCACCTCCACTTCTGACAGCAGCAGGATTCATCCTGCTCCATTCCCTTGCTTCTCTGTGTCTGCATTGGCGCAGCCTCAACTGCAGCCTGTACCCAGCTGTCAGAATGAAACCCTACTGCATTTTGCAGGAAAAAATGCAGCATTCATCCCCTAGCCTTCCACGTGCTGCTTTGAAACCTCCCTTTTCACCAGGCCCTGCTGCCAGACCAATCTGCCTTCCCCAGGTGTCTGTGAGCAGCATCCCAGCTCCCATCCTGCTCACTCAGGAAGCCAGGCTTTCCTTTCAACTGCATGAATGCAATTAGCTGGGAAAGTGGGTGACCCAGAGCAGGGATAAACTTTGAAACATCAACGAGAGATTAGCACATGGTAATTCATCTCTGTTTGGGTTCCTGCAGGGACCAGACTCTCTGGTCCCCCAAATCAGACCAAAGAGGAGATGCACCTCCTTGCTAATGCCTCCAGGCACAGATCTATCTCTCTGCTGCTCTGCCACCTCCTGTCCCCAACCAGACCTGCCTGTGCCAGCATGTCCAGCCATTCAGCAGATGTCTCTGGATAAAGAACAGGAACACACAGGACCAAATTCAAATTCTTCTCTCAGCAAACAACAAGGGCCAGGGTGGTGGCACCTTATGGAGGGGCACTGTGGGTTCCCCAGCCTGCTGCCATCGCTGACACACACAGAATGTTTCTCAAGGTCATCCCTGGGCAAAAATGCTGCTATTTGGCCTCCCAAAAAGGTCAGGCAGTTGCAAGCTCTGCTTCCTCCTTGCCACTTCTCTACTGCAGATGCTGGAGCCATTTTTTAGTTCAGCTGCAGGAGGCGTTGATCTCCTCTGAGACAAACTTCCTAATCTGCAAGCCCTAGCTATCAAATGTCTTAATTACTGCTTAATTGTCCAGTGTGAGACAAAGCTGGGCCTGGCAGCCCTGCTTGAGGAGCAGGAGGTTTGCAGAGAGGACTGGTTCATGGGCAAGTAGATGAGGAACAGTTTGGGAACCGTCATTGTCCCTCCTGCTAGATGCCCAGCCCACCCTCCATGTAATGATTCCACGCTGGCCATCCCCACACAGCCATTTCCTAAATGATGTCTTTTCTTCTTTCCTGTTTTTATTCCCTTTTCTTTTGTTTCATTTTTCAAAGAACACATTGTTACAAGAGCTGGAAAATACCCAAAAGCAGATAGAGGAACACCAGCACGACAAGGTAAATGCTGCTGCAGGGAGCCTGCCCTAGTGACTGCGCTTTCTCACTCCTAACCCCTGACTAGTGGCAGTCGTGCCACCTAAAACACTCTAGTTTCGGAGGAGCTGGGATCCCAAAGCACCCAGCAGCAGGAGGCCATAAGCTCACCCACGCAGTGGATGGAAGCTGCCACCCACCTCCCTGGAGACCCCCGGTTCAGTTCCCTAACAGGCATGTTCAGTCCCATCTCTGTATTTCTATCACACTCATCCATCCCCCCACCGAGGACAGCAGTGAGGTCGTGGTGGCTTCGTCCTCATTTCTAGAGGAGGGTTTGCCCCTGTGCTTTTGCTGCAGCCTGGCTGCAAGTGACAGTGCTGCTGGGGCAGCCACATTCCCTTCACCCTCAAGGCAGCCCCAGCCCCCTCTTTCTGTTGGTGGGGAGATCCATGCCCAGCTCCATGCCCAGCTTGCAGAAATCCCCGCAGGTCTTCACACCTTCCCCGCTCTCAAATAAAGCATCTCTGTAGGGTCTGCGAGATGAGTCTGAAGCTGGAAGGTTGCATCTTTTGCAGCAGCAGGAGCTTTTGGGATGTGCCCCGTGTCTCATGCATGGCTGGCAAGGCTGGGGAGCTGCTTTCCCCCTCACTGGCAGCTTTTGCTCTCCCAGATGCTCCCTGCCTGCAAGAAGAAGAGTTAGAGGGCTCTGCTTGTGCTCCCCAATCACTCCTGCTCTCAGAGGCAGAGCCCAGAGACCCGCATGATGCAGCCTGCATGTTGCCCCCCCCAGTTCAGCCCATTTGCCCATGGGACTGGATCCTGCTGTGCCTGGAGGATTCCATCCCTTTGCCTTTCTGCCCACCTGCAGCTTCCCCAGCATCTCCCACAGGACAGCCTGGTCACATAGTGCAGGCACAGTTTCCCCTCCCTGGTGCTGGCAGCAGGAGGGATGAGCCCAGCACCAATTTGGCTGGTAAATCCCTTGCTGCTGACTGTTTCCCACGGTGAATCTGCACATGCAGCCTGGAGCAAAGCCAGAGCATCTTAGTGGGACCAGTTCTTCATCTTGCAAGCCAGCATCGCTTCGAGCACGCATGTGTCTGTGATCACTCCTTCCCTTCACAGCATTGCCCCAGCATCACCATTCACTGTCGCCTGCATGAGCTGTTTCTTTACTGGTGTACCAAAGGTACTTTGAAGAAGGGATGGGGATTTTTAGAGGGAAAACCTGGAAATAACTGCGGATGTGGTTTGCCCCAAACTTGGCTGCTCTTCAGTGCGAAACCAACCCCTGTGCCCATCTGTTTTGCCCCAAACAGAGGAGGTTGTCAGATGAGATCGACAAACTGCGGCTGGAGGTTGATCAGCTCAAGACCAGAAGTGGGACATTTGTGGAGAGCGTGCATACAAGGTGAGAGGCTTCTGCTGAAACCCTGCTTTCTGACACACACCCCACTGCGATGGTTTTGGGGAACTTTTCTTTTAGGGCCCCCAAATGCTGTTGGCATGGGTTATTTCAGTGCCAGCAAGCCTTGATGCAGAGCTGCGCGGTGGTGCATCGCAGCAGATCTGTCCTGGGCTGAGAAACAGACTGTGGAGAACAACCCAGCCTAACTGAATGACCTCAGATTTGCTCTTCTGATGGCAAAAAAAAACAACACTGGACATACATTTCTTTTTCTGCACAAAGGACTCGGAGTTTGTGTTACCTTGCTCTCAGCTGTGTCACCCCAGGGTGGCTTTATCGAGGTCCTGTTCTCACTGCCCAGCTCAAACTGCCATGGATCATGCAACATTTTCTTCACTGGGATTCATTTTCAGTCCTGCAGAAGTCTCCCATGACAGCAGGGTCTTCACCAAACGCCTTTCTCCCCCAGTGTGTGGGGGATGAACTGAGAAGGAGGAAGCTGTCTTGCCATGGTGACCATCAGTGCAGACCCCCATTTAGCCCTCTGCTCTGCCACGCTTTCATTTAAAGTCAGCAGGGAGGTAGGGGGGCCCCAGCCCTGTGCTGCAGGATATGAGGTGAGTTCATCAGATCTCAGCCTCTGATACTCAAATAATGAGAGCTGGTGCAGCAAACCTCAAATCTGCTGGCAGCAGAGGCAAAAGTGTGTGGAGGACGCATTTCAGCACTGGAAAGAAGAAGCAGGGAGAGTGAGGAAGAACGTGTGAGGATGAAGGACAGCAGAGTGCTGGAGGAGTGCCTGGAGCATACATGGGAGCTCCTTGTATGGGTCTGTAAGAGCAGCGAGGGCATTGCTCACTTATTAGTTTTTTATTTCTTGAAGGGCAGTTTAGCAGAAAGCTTGAGTTACAGAGGCTAAAATAATCCCCCAGTTGAAATGTCAGCTTTTGTCTAAGGCGCCTTTATCTGTTTTTAGCTTGGGAGCAGCTTGTCAGCAGCTCCACAGCTTAAATCCTCTTGAAACTTGGGCTGTGCCTTCGTCTGCAAACACTGAGCTGACGCCGAGCTGAGCTGCTCATGTTGGTGATTTTGCTGGGGGTGGGGAGCCTACATATGGCCCTCTGATGGAAACCAAACCCACCCAAGTGGAAAATCTGCTGATTGCTCTGGGCAAATGCTTTTGTCCTCCTAAAGCAAGCCCAAACCTTGTGCCTCCTATTGCAGTGCGTATAGGGAGGAACAACCCTGTGCTCTGGGATGCTTTGCTCAGCCACGTGGATGGTCTTTAGGGTGAGGAGGGGTGAGCAGGTGATGTGGAGGTGTGCACAGGGTCCCACAAGTGGCAGTAATTGGCCTCATGTCCCACTGCAGCTGATGCATTGCTCTGTACCCGAGCACCAGCACGAGCTTGGAGGAGGAGGATAAAGAAGTCCCAAATGGTTTCTGGTGGGAAGTCCCAAGTGATGCTCATGTCCTTGCACCTGGAAGATCTGTTTCAAATGGGATTTTATTCATCAGGGTTTTTCTTGTGGAAATATTGAAGAAAACATACAAAGAAGCACTGCTTGTCTAACTGCCATTGTGGAGATGAGGTCACACACAAGGGGACTCCAGACATGCTGGGAGGTGCTGGACAGTGCAGGCCAAAATGGATATTCAGTGGGTACCACAGCAAAAGGGGGGGTAGCAGTGGGGCAGGGCCTGGGGCTGTGCTTCCTACAGGGTTGGGACTGGGAAAATGGAACACTTTTCTCTTCTGGAGCCTGATTTTGCAGCAGAGCAGAGAGGTATTGCTGGGCTGGTCATTCCAGAGTGGCCCTGTCCCCCTCCTCTATCCTGAGGGCTATGTTGAAAGCGGCCAAGGGACAGAAGCATCCTTGCATGGGCAATGTCCATAATGGAACTCTCTTCACAGGTCCCACATGGGCAGTGCCACAGACCTGCGCTTCCCTCTGGGTGCTGTGGTCCATGCCCCTGCTGAGCCCTTTGGAGCAGCCCCAGCCCTGCCTCGGACCCAGAAGGGCCGATTCGCCACCCGGAGAGAGGAGCCAGCAAAGGTAACCCACCCTCCTGCCAGCACAGGACCAGGATTGGGGTCAGAACTGAGGTCTCCCTGCACGTTGGTCTCCCATCTCCCTGACCTGGAGACATGGGGGAATTTCCTTCACCTGGCAAGTGAACGGAAGTAACATGACAAGATTGCTTTCCCCCTGTACTGTGGTTGAGTGTTGCTTGGAGGCCTCCAGTTTGGCATTCGGGGTCGTGGAGGTGCCATGTATGACCAGAGGATCTTGTTCCCCCAGGACTGGGAGCAGACCCAGGCAGGCAGCGTTTTGGCCACGGGGCCTCACGCCTTTGACAGCGATCCTGAGATCTCTGATGTGGATGAAGATGACCGCGAGACGCTCTTCAGCTCCATGGATGTGCTCTCCCCTGGTGGGCACTCGGATGCCCAGACCTTGGCCATGATGCTCCAGGAGCAGCTGGATGCCATCAACGAGGAGATCAGGTAGAGGTCACAGCCCAAACCAACAGCTGTTTTGACATAAAATGGCTTTAGAGTGGGGAGGAGGATTTGGTGCCCTAAAATCGATGTCTTGCTCCAACTTTAGCCAGGGAAATGGCTCCGGGGTATCTATCCACAGGGCTTGGTTCTTTCTGTCCTTTGGTGACATCAGAGCTGGTTCACACAAAAGATCACTGTTTAAAAAAAAGAAAGAAATGGGACATCCCTCAGCCTTGATTCATGTGGATTTCGATGGCTCTTACTGCCATTCCTAGAGATCAGGGGCTCTAGTCACAGCACCCAGACTGCCTTTCCCTAGTGTCAGTAAGTCCCATGGCTGGAAGGTGCCAGAGGCTGGGGACCACCCCACAATGGTGTGGAACCAGGAGCCCTGAGCCCACTGCTCCTGCAGGATGATCCAAGAGGAGAAGGAATCCACCGAGCTCCGTGCAGAGGAGCTGGAGACCCGTGTGACCAGCGGCAGCATGGAAGGCCTCAACCTCACCCAGCTCTGCAAAAGAGCCTCCATCCCCACCTCGCTGACAGCCCTGTCCTTGGCCAGCTCATCCCCACCTCTCAGCGGCCGCTCCACCCCGAAGCTGACATCCCGCAGTGCTGCTCAGGACCTGGACCGCATGGGGATCATGACGCTGGTGAGGAGGCTGGTGGGGCAGGGGGGAGCGTGGGCACGGGGTGTGCATGTGGCTGCTCAGGGTGGAAGCAGCATCCCAGTGTCCATACAGCTGAGCGGTGTGGAACAGGATGCCTGCGTTTGCTGAGGGGTTTCTCCATTAACTGCCACCCTTTCTGTGTCTCTCTTGCTTTCTCCCTTGCGATCAGCCCAGCGACTTGAGGAAGCACCGGAGGAAACTGCTAGTGAGTGGCTCCCACTCTGCTGGTTTTTGTCCAAGCCCCTTTTCCAGCCTGCTCCTGGCTTTGCCCACACCAGGTCAGGGTGCACCAGGTGTGGGGTGGAGCTGGGGACCCCAGGGATTCAGCAGGAGGATCCCATAAGGTGCTTGGAGATGGTCCAGCTGGCAGCCTGAAGTTCTGCAGGACACGGGGAGGGTCAGACAGCCACTGGGTCCTCAAACACTGAGCATCCCTTCTGGGGACAGGGTGTATTTGGGACATTCCCATCTGTCTTCCTCAGAGCTTTCTGCTGTGGCAGCAGCGTCTGTCCCTACACCTTGATCTGGGCCATGGAGCTGCATCCTCTCTCCTCCTCATTCCCCATATTCCCAGGATTTTGGCCCTGTGGCTGAATCCTCCCCATCTGCCTGTGCAACTCGAGCCACCACTGGAGCACTGCTTCAGGCTTATCCTGGAGCGTGGCAAAGCCTCAGGACACTGCAGGCTCTTTTGGCCATGCCTCCATGGAACAAGAGTGAGGGGCTCCGGGGCAGGCAGCAGGACAAGGACAATGCTGGGCTT
Source organism: Tetrao urogallus (assembly GCF_951394365.1). NCBI lineage: Eukaryota > Metazoa > Chordata > Aves > Galliformes > Phasianidae > Tetrao > Tetrao urogallus. Next base: position 4,502,756 of record NC_136837.1, on the reverse strand, counting down.
TGGCCATCCAACCTCATGGCTCCTGTGCTTGTTTAGTCACCTGCAGCTCGGGATGAAAGCCGAGAGGATAAAACCACCATCAAATGCGAGACTTCTCCCCCATCCTCCCCCAGGACGTTGCGGCTGGAAAAGCTGGGCCACCCTGCACTGAGTCAGGAGGATGGGAAGAGGTACGTGGAGCACCTGCTGCATCTCAGTCCACGGCGTGGAGATGGGCTGGGGTTTGCCACGACTCTTGTGCTGCTCGGCAATAACCTAAGGCTTTGCTGTTCCTCTCCCCCCATCCCCAGCTCGCTGGAGGAACAGGCCAGTAACCCCAGCAGCAACAGCAGCCAGGACTCCTTGCACAAGGGCTCCAAGAGGAAGGGGATCAAATCCTCCATCGGGCGTTTGTTCGGGAAAAAAGAGAAGGGCCGCTTGATTCAGCTGAGCAGAGAAGGAGCCACAGGGCAGGGTCTGTGAGCAGCCCCATTCCTGTGCATGCCGGGCGGGCGTTCTCTTGGGTCAGGCTCTACTCACACCTTCCGGCCCTCTCTGGCTTTGGAGTAGTGTTGGGGTTACAGGCGGAGGAGCAGGGACAGTCGGTTGGCCTGGGGACATCGAGGCCACCAGCTCTGGGCATCCTGGGGCAGGCCCTGGTCCTTTCTGCCCCGTGGACCTTTCTGACCTGAGCATTGTACCAGTGCTAATGCTCTCCAAGAGATAGCAATCCCCCATCACTCTATCTTATCCCTAATGTTCTCAGATCTGTTTCCCTCCCATGGCACCTCCCTGATGTTGCTCAGCCCTGTGGTGGGAGCTGCTTTTCCACTCAGGAATCCTTTACTGCATCAATGTTGAGCATTTTGAAATGGGAAAGCTGGCAGGCAGGGATCCCTGTGGGCTCCAGTGTGACAAGGGATGCTCTGGGGATGGGTTGGAAATGGAGACCATCACCTCCTGTACTGTAATTGTGCATGCCCAAAACCTCAGTGCAAGGATCCATGCAGTGCCATGGGGGACATCATGGTGACCTGGGAGTATCTTGCTTGCCCAACAGTGCTGCTGACCGACACAGAAGTGGGCATTCAGGACCCTCTGGGACTCGGCAAGCTGGGTGCTCAGGCTGAAAAAGATCGGCGCCTGCGGAAGAAGTGAGTGAACCTCCTCTGCCACAGAAAGAAAATGGCCCTGGCTGCTAAGCTGTGACACAGGGCTGAGAAGACTTCTTGTCTTCGCCCCCTCTTGAGCCATGTTAGCTCCTTAATTGCTTTGTTTCCAGCTGGTTTTTGCTTCTGATAGCCTCTTCCCATTTGCGAGTTACTTTCTTCCCCTCAGGCTCCCAATAAATCACTCTTCTGCTTCTCTTTGCTCCAGGCATGAACTTCTGGAAGAAGCTCGGAGGAAGGGATTGCCTTTTGCTCACTGGGATGGCCCCACTGTTGTGTCCTGGCTGGAGGTAAGACAGAGCATGCCCACACATTGTCCCCACACACAGTGTGCAGTGTGCTCCCCTGGCAGGGGTACAGCACCCCACAGTTCCATTTTGTTCCATGCTTGTGGGTGGTAGCTGCAAAACAGCCCATGTTCAGCAACTCAGAACCTCTTCCCAAAGCATGGAGATGTTTTCTATGCTCCCCAGCTGAGAAGGGAGGTGGCAATGGAGCGTCTGTAGATCCAAGTGAGTGGAGCTGGGGGAGCAGAGCAGATCCCCAAGTCCCTCTCATGTCTGCGGGGTTGTGCTTTGGGGTTTCCTCAGGCTCTTGAGTTGAAAGACTCAGTGGGTGTACTTTCCCTATGCTCTACGAGATAGATGTAGGGAAGCTGCTCTGCCCACAGGCAATCTGTGCAAGGTGCAAACAGAAAAGGAGCCCAACATGTGTATGCAGCTTTGATGTGGAGCTGCAGACAGGGTGTCCTCTACCCTGCCAGGGTGGGTCCCCAACTTTGCCCTGTCTCAACAGCTCTGGGTCGGGATGCCAGCCTGGTACGTTGCTGCTTGCCGAGCCAACGTGAAGAGTGGAGCCATCATGTCAGCATTGTCTGACACTGAGATCCAGAGGGAGATCGGCATCAGCAATGCGCTGCATCGCCTGAAGCTGCGCCTGGCCATCCAGGAGATGGTTTCACTCACGAGCCCATCGGCACCACCCACCTCACGGACGGTAAGCACTCCACCCCACAACTGTTTTCCCCATCCCCTGGCTTTGTAGGACCACAGTGGCTCATTGGTTTCTTGTCTGCCAATACTGCAGGCAAGTGCAACAAGAAAGAGCTTGCCAGTGTTCAGTGCAGGCTGTGGGTGGGTGACAAGCCTTAAGGACCAGTAAGCCCACCAGACACGTGTCCTCTGGCACAAAGATCATTTACTGCCACCAAGAGTGAAGCACTTTCCTGCCTTGAGACCCCATCGGATGTTCTTATCCTCACACGCAGAGGTTGTCAGCAGGAGGCTGACCCTGCAGAGCAGCCAGTGAAGAGCAAAGCTTGGGCACTGTCAGATCTTGGGGGAATAAGATCCCACCTAAACAGCACATGTTTGGTTTGCAGGGCCAGCTCAGTTATGCAGAACCATTATTTCAGTTATTTCAATTGAAATCTTTCCTTGGGGCTGTCTGAAATTCCTGGGGCAAGTCAGAGTAAGTGCAGATCCCCCACTTGGCCTGGATAAGATATGGAGCTGATAGCAGGATTATATCTTGTGCTGGTCCCTAAAGCCCCCAAGGGGTTAATGGTGCCCCAGTAAGCCAAGACACGCCTGTAGAAATACAGTCAGCAAAAGGAACAGCCCCAGGCATGCCCTCACATGGCCCTGTCTGGGGTCACAGCTGTCAGAGGCAAGCCTGCAGGCTCTGTGAACATAAAACCGAAGTATAAAGGCAGACGAAATGCCAGTAGACCTTGCTGCACTCTCTATGGCTCTATGGACAGCTCAGATGTCGCCATCTCAAACTGCACGGATGCTGCATGGATGCTGCAGTGATGCTGCGAGATGCCTCCTGGCTCTGCTCCACGTGTGAGGATGCTCTGATCCTCCTTCACCCTGAGCCAGCATTGTGTCCACCGTACCTTTGAACCCTGGTTCTACAGCAGCTCACTTTGACCACTCTGCCCTTTTCTCTTCCAGTCCTCTGGAAATGTCTGGGTGACCCACGAGGAGATGGAGAACATGGCGACGTCTACCAAGACGGTGAGGCTGGCCGCCCTGCTGCTGCAGCGGATCAGTTACCGAGCTGGGCTCCAGACATGCACTGAGGCACTAAAAACCCCGGCAGGGAAGGGGATCTTTGCTGTGTCTCATGTGTCAGCTCTTGGCCAGCACCGTGCACCTGTCTAGAAACCGTCTTTCAGCCTTCAATATCCCAACAATTTCTAAAGCTGGCTTAAAAACCATCAGATGCCTTTTCCTTTGTCAAGCCCCTGTGGGTTTCGCTGGGTTTCTAGTGTCAGTTATGAGTTAAACAGGAAAGAAAGACAAAATACAAGAGTGATCTCAGTTGATGCATGAGACTGAGCCCCACACTGGTCAGCCAACACCCAGAAAAGTCACCATCCATTGACAATAGCACACCCAAATATTGCCCCTGCTGTCAATATCACTGGTTGATAGCTTATGGTTCCTCAGAGAGATGTGCCCACGCTCCCAAGAGCTGTGGGTCCTTTGGAGAGGTGTAGCCATGCTCCCATCTCAGCAACTTAATGACCTTCTGTCTGAATCTCAGAGCTGGGGCAGCATTTTGGGTTGGCAGTGTGAATTGATTTGGCATTTTACTGAATGCCTGCTGTCTGGGTGGCACAGAGCTTTGTTATTGGCAGGACAGAGAGTTCAGAGTTACAGCTGTTACAATGCCACACTTTCCCTTGTAGGTTTTGTGAGGTTGAGAGCAACCAGCCCATGGTAACAAGCTGCAAAATTGGCAGATTGTCATGGTTTGTGACCCATGAGCTGAAGCTTAAGTGTCTCTCTCCAGCTGCTGAGGTGACCCAAGAGCTGCCCATACTTCCCATGATGGATGTCTAAGCCCCAGTGTCTGTGCCAGCTAATGCCCAAGACCTGTTAAAAAAGCCCCATCCAACATCCTTGCTTGACAGAGATGTCATGAATCCTGGGCCCTGCAGGACTGGGATGTCCCCAGCACCTGCTAGCAAGGCTGAGCCCCCCAAGCCCACCAGAATCACATCAAACTGAGGGGGTCCCACGCTTGGCACACGTGGCGTAAGCCATCACAGTGCAATGCTGCCATGTACTGACTTTACCTGTCCTTTCTATTGACATGCTGCATGTGTCACGCTTAGGACACAGAGGAAGGCAGCTGGGCACAGGTGAGGTCCCTGCGGTGTCGCATTCATCGGGCGGTACGTGGGGTGGATGTGGGAGGGAGAGCTGGACACCATGGGGCACCCAGGGAATGAGCGTGGGGCATCAGCATGTGGCAAGTCCTGCTTGGAGCTGAGCCTGCGCCCGGTGCTTGATCTGTGAGCAGAACGTGGGCCATGGCCAACAGAACCATTCCCTCCAGCTCCTCCAGCCCAAACTAGGGTTGAACTCCCCAGTCCCCATGTAGTCGTCAGGACAGCAGACCCCCGTGCTGCAGCACTGAGCTGTCACTGATCTGGGGCTGTCTGCAGGTCTCCTAAGCCCTGTTTTTTTTCCCTAGCTTCTCCATTTGCTTTTACAGACACTGGCCTATGGGGACATGAACCACGAGTGGATTGGGAATGAGTGGCTGCCCAGCCTGGGCCTCCCACAGTATCGCAGCTACTTCATGGAGTGTCTTGTTGATGCACGGATGCTGGACCACCTCACCAAGAAAGACCTCAGAGTGCATTTGAAGATGGTGGACAGTTTCCACCGGTGAGTCCCCTCCTCTGGGAGGTCCTTGAGCTGCAGTACCCGCGTGTGGACCAGGGGATGAGGACTTTTGAGGGATTTTCCTCTTGTCCAGCCTCAGTGCTGGAGGGTGGCTCGTCTAGGCCAAACCTGGGACAGCCTGCTCGTAGAATGGGATAAAACGGAAGGACTGGGGGATTACCACAAAAGGGAGGGATGTTCCCCAGCTTCCAGCTAAGATCATCCCTTTGAATTTCATCTGTGATGACTCAATCCTACACTAAAACATCCTTTGGGCACATGGAGAGTTAGTAGGGAAGTGGGTCCCTCTGCGGGGTCCCTGCAAGGCGTCTGCCCTCCTGAAGGTTGGGTGATGTCTCGTGTCCTTGCAGCACCAGCCTACAGTATGGCATTATGTGCCTGAAGAGGCTCAACTACGACCGCAAAGAGCTTGAGAGGAGGCGAGAAGAGACTCAGCACGAAATCAAAGGTCAGCAGCCACATCCACCATCCTGCTCTGGAAAGGCTGACGAGAACCTGCAAAGAGATGCCCAGTAATGGTCTCTCTCCTGTCTCGTATTCTTAACACAGCACTTGCTAAATGAAAACCAGTATTTGTGAGCAGCACTCACTCCTGTAGGGCTGTTGTCCCTGCAGTATTTCCCCAGCAGATTGCTCCAAGTACCCTTAAGCTCACCCCAGTCAGGCATGAGTAGGGGGGTAGGGTGTCAAGACAGGAAGGGCTTTGTCCCAGCATCAGGTGAGCTTCTCCTGCCCCTTTCAGGTACTCAGGACACCCCCAGCTTATCAAGCTCCCCTTCCTTGTTGGCTATCCTGAGATCTCCTGTGCTTACATTACAACTCATTATTGATAATGCCCCTAATTACATCATCAATACAGGCCTCTTAGCATTAATTTTCACAGTTGTTTTCTGCCTGTCATTTCTGCATTTAGTTTGGTAACTCGAAGTGAGCTACACGGCACTGCTGCTGGCCCAGGAAGGAGAGCGCCAGGCTCAGCCTGGGGCTGTGTGCCAGGACTCCAGCGCATCCCAACCTATTGCACAACCAAGAGTACTGTCTGGGCTGCCTTGAAACGTGCTCCTGCTCTTTTGCAGATGTGTTGGTGTGGACCAATGACCAGGTCATTCACTGGATCCAGTCCATCGGGCTCCGCGAGTACGCAAACAACCTTGTTGAGAGCGGGGTGCATGGAGCACTCCTGGCCCTTGACGAAAACTTTGACCACAACAGTCTGGCTCTCGTGTTGCAAATCCCCACGCAGAACACACAGGTAAGGAGGGCCTCCGTGGGAGATTTTGGAGGAGGATGGCTGGCATGGGACACAGCTGCAGTGTGACTCCACCAGTCCCACCAACTCAATTCTGCCTTTCAAAGCAGAGCACCCTGATGGTGCATGGGCTTTTTCTCCATCGTTCTCTGGTCTGGGTTGGGGAGTTGTGCTTAGAGCTGCTCCCATAGATGGAGAGTGTTTCATTTGATGTTATTTTCAGGCGCGACAAGTGTTGGAAAGGGAGTTCAACAATCTGCTTGCATTGGGCACAGATCGGAGGCTGGACGATGTGAGTACCAAACCTCTCCCATGCCCAAATTGTGCTGGGTTCCTGTTCTTGTTTAAGAAATAGGAGAAACAGAACTGCTTCCCTCTCCCAGCTTATCCTGGGAAGACAACTAGCAGTTGCATAAACAATGGAATAAATTAAAACTAAATCATTTAAAATTCAAAACTGTCTATGGAAGCAAGTGAGGTAGGGTCTTGTGCGTCTCTTCTAGTACTTAGTGGGTTGAATTTGGGGAGGAATCACCCAGCTTTCCTTGCCAGCTACTTTTTTTTGTAGCCTTTTAGAAGCACAGATGTTCTGGACATGACACATAGCAGCTGGTAAAGCGTGGGTTGGAGATACCCTGTTATGCAGCCAGAAAGCTGTTCACATTGAGTCACTGAAGGTGGGAATTTATCTAGATCTGTCCTACATACAGCTTTCTTGCATGAGATATGATAGCAGAGCTGGTCAGAGCTCTCTTTAGAGCATGAAGACAAGTAGGTGCTTCCAGATGAGTACACAGCTATGTGCTTCCCTTTGGGCTTTTACTGGGGCTTTTGTGTTGACATCTTTGCAGGCGGGGTGGAGAGGAGATGGGCGTGCTGGGAAGAATGAAGCCCAGCTCATGGGATGCCAGAGATCTCTCCTACATCCTTGGCCCAACCTATCACACACTTCTGCACAGCCTGTGTTCTCTTGGCATGCTGGCACCCACGCAGTTAGATGAACGCAGTGAGGATATCTCACAAGGGTGGGAGGTCCTTGCTGCTGGGTTCACAGCCTGCTCTTCCATCCCAGGGCGATGACAAAACCTTCCGTCGGACCCCGTCCTGGAGAAAGCGCTTCCGCCCGCGGGACGTTCACAGCATCAACATGCTCAGTGGCTCAGCTGAGACACTGCCCGCCGGCTTCCGCGTCACCAGCCTGGTGCCACTGCCTCCTCCATCCGCCCCTGCCAAGAAAATGCCCCCAGAAGGTATGCCACCCCTTCCCAGCAGGCTCCCTGCTGGATCAGATAGCTCTATGCCACTTGTCCTAAACCTTCTGACCCATCCCCGAAGGTACAAAGCCTCTCACTTTGATTCACGTGGCTTTAGTACACAACTGCCGAATAAACGCGTTGGTGGGAAGCTGAGGACTAATTGGGGCAGCCGCTAATTCCATGCTCTGCTTTTTGTTTCTCTTCCAGTTGGTGCCTCTGGGTCACCACGGCTGGAGACCTCCACGGTCCGGACGTACTCGTGCTGAGGATCAGTGTGATGGGAGCCAGCCCAGCCCTGGGTACGTGTGAGGAGGACCGGAGCTGGGTGGGAACCAAGAGGGGAGCAGGAGGACCAGCATGCTCTGCTGGTGTGACCCAGGCAGGGTGCCTGCTGTCATCAAGATCTGCCTCACTACTGGGGTGCAGTTGGGGAACAGCCTGCTGCTTGCTGAAGCTCGCAGGATGCTGGGATGATGCAGAAGAGATGCTCAGCATCCCAAGCACTGGTCTGGGTGATACATATGAGTTGTCTAGTCCCTGGTGTCCCCAAGATGCCATCCTAAATGAGGGGTCTCATTGGAGTGAGGGTGGCAGGTTCTCCTGGGACACTGCTGTCCCTCAGTGCATGCCTTCCAGTGCCAGGAGCTGTGGGTTTGTTGGCACGTTGGTCCCCAGATGGAGATGAACCATTGTCCTCACGGAGCCGTTCCCACCTTGTTTCTCAGCACATCCCCACTATCCATCCGGCCAAGTGCCAGCTGCCTTTCAGGACAAGGCCAGAGCTCAGCCTGTGCCTGTTTCTCAGCCCAAACCAACAGATGTCGCAGTGCTACTGCCATGGACTGAAAAGGCTGCTCTCCCTTCTGCTTGTGCGCCCCACTGCTGTCCCTGGCTCCCTGTGCCTCCCGCCTGTGGCTGTTCTGCCCACCCCACCTCGCACCAGCCAGGCTCTGGATGTGCTCACCAGGTGCCTGTTTCATCCCTGGTGGAAGTGCAGCTCATCAGAGAAGCGGAGATGCCCCAGAAGTGGGCTGCAATATTTGGAAACCTTTCTCCTGCCTGGTTCATGTTGCCAATATGCCATAGACTGTCACACCAGCTCACCGGCGCCCCGGGCATCACGAGGAGGGTTCAGGCTCAGCTCTGCGTGAAAATCCTGACGTTGGGGGAGATGGCCAAGGATCTGCCCTGGGTGGGACAGAGGGGCTGAAGCCAGTGCCAGGATGGACGCTGCACAGGGCAGAGTGGGAAGGGGCTGCTGTGGGTGCAAGGAGCATTCTGGGGTGGTGGTCGGGGCATTTTGGGCTGTGCTGTGCCCCAAAGTGGGGAAGGGTTGGACTGCCTCAGTCTGGCTTACTGCTGGCCTGGATGCTGTCAGGCCTGACCTTGGGGAGCAGGGAAACACAGCAAGGGCACCCAGCACCCTGGGACGACCCGTTCCTTCCCTCCAGGTGCAGAGGAGATGCTCTCCCCTCCTGCCTCCAGGCTGCAGGCAGGGGTGATCCAGGAGGCTCTCAGCCCTTCCCATTTCTCCCCCGTAGGGTAGGATCTCTTCATCTCCTCATGCCACGTTTGCCTTGTGTGGCCCCTATTTCTGATGTGATATTTATTGATGGCTGGAATGACCTATACTTATCATGTGCTGTCTGGAAGTGCAATATCTGAGAGGCTATACAGTCACAATGTCTTTTTGGTGTATTATTTGCCTAATACAGTATTAAATATTTTTTTAATTTGAAGAGTCGGTGAACCCTTTCTACCAATGCCCTACTTCTTTCGTCATATTATTGGTACTGCATGGACTCCAAACCCTGGATCGGGTCAGGAAAGGATGTATGTGTGTTCCAATAAACAGGATTTTAAAGCAGTGCTGGCTTGAGCCTTCTTTCTAGAGCCCAAATTGGAAATAGAATCAAACTTTGGAAAACAGAGTCAACATCACCTGATGCCCTGAATGCTTTTGGGGCACAGGGCTGAGCCCCAGAAGCAAACCAGTGAGCTCGGTGGTCTCTGCAGGGCTGATTTAAGCATGAGGCATCCACTGATGTCCATCCAAAGACCTTGGATTTTCTGATACGAGGAAAAGAAAACCACAGCCTAAGAGTTGGGGGAGGTTAGCACGACATGAAACAGCGGTAAAGGAAAATGTGAGCAATTCAAACAAGAATGCCTTTATTTAAAAAAAAAAAAAAAAAAATCAAAATAAGTTAGCAAAAATAATAATTAAAAAAGAAAACACAAACAAATGGCAACTGCACACAGCGGTCAGCAGGAAAGCCGGCGAAGGCAGCCCGCCGGAGAGAGACCTTGGTCGAAGAGCAACTTGGAAACAGCCACATTGGCTGTGGCACAAATGTTGGCCCCCAAGGAAGAAAAGCCCCCAGCCTGGGGGACCCGGGGCCGCCGCCAGCCACCGCCATCACACTTCTCCCCTTTTCTTTTTTCCACTGGTGGGAGCTTTTGGAGAGGAGTGGGAAAGGATTCGGGCGGTTTCAGCGCTGCTGTCCACAGTGTTGGAGGGGTAATTATGACTTCCAGCAGCTGGATCCTTCCAGTATCTCAATCCCACCCCGTTTCGAGCTCAGAGAGCTGCGGGGCTTTGTGACAGCTCAGTTTTGGACCCGCTCCTCCGGGAACGTCACGGCCACGTCCTCCACGGCGATGCTCTCCACGATGGAGGAGAGTGAGTGGAGGTTGCGGTCCTCCGCTGCATCGTCACTCAGGAGGTGATCTGAGAGAAGAGGGGGAGGGCAATGGGATGGTGACCCCATGACCCTGCCCTGTGTGACCACACTGACACGGGGATCTGCTCCCAGAACCCGTTCCTGAGGGCTGAGACCTTTCCTCAAAGATGGCAACGGGCAGCGAAACTTGGGGAAGCTTTTAGGGGGTGGGAGAGGCAGCTCTGCACAGGTGCTCTGTGCTGCAGTGGGCAGAGCTGGGTTATGGGGCAGACACAGATGAACCCTTGATGGGACAGGGACGTGGAGCTGCTGAGGGCTGCTTCCAGTACATCAGGCAATGGGAGAAACCTGAGTTGCACTCAGGCAGTGCTGGAGGGTTCGCCCAACATGAGGGTGGGGGGAGGACGAGGCTCCTCCTGTCCACTGGCTGTGGGTTTTGGCTCAGGGATGCTCAGCCCCAGTGCTGTGATGTCCCTGGGATGGAGGGTTGGGAGCTCCTTACCTGCAGGGTTGGTGCTGAACTCCAGCTGTGTGCTCCACTCGGGGCTGCAGGACGAGCTGCCGGAGCCGCACTCACTGGGTGCCTGCAAGGACCAACGTGCCACCCATGGACCCACCTCCACCAGCCAAACCCCACTGCCTGCCCCCCAAACACCCCCATCCCCACAGCATGGCACCAATGCGTGGTCACAGACACAGAGCAGATGGTGAAATCTGGGGTCCTGGGGATCCATCAGTGCCAGGCTCATCATTAATCTCCATGAATGCCGGAAAAACCCAATTTGGGCTCGGGGTGCGTGGCCACCTGCTTGCTATGCAGTATTTCTGTAGGCAGCAATTATGAGGAAAAAAACAGACAAGTATCCTTGGGCAAAACAGCCACTTACTGAAAATCACTTCATTGATTCATTAAATAAAAGATGGCACCAAGGAGCTGCTGGGGAACCCCTAAACCTCAGCTCACTGCTCGCTCAAGGCCCCCAGTACACGAATGCTTGGAATTGTTTCCAACTGACACTGGAAAGGCTTATGGATTGGAGTTTTGGTTTTGCCCCAGATCATTGATTTTGTACTCAGGACGTGAAGCTGTGCTGGAGGAGCAGCCTGGCGGTACCAAAGAATTGGTCCTTCAGTGCAAAGGTCTGAAAGAGGATGAATCTCTGCAAGTCTTTCCCTCTTACAAAGCCCACTGATATCAGTATTAACATGTAGGTATCTGGCATCTGCATCTCTATATAATTTACATCTGTCTCAATGCTATCTATACGTACATATCTATACCTGTATCATTTATACCTGTCATCTACATAATCTCTATTCATACCGACACATCTGCAATCTATGTATCACCTGTAGCTATACATCATTTACATCTCTCATCTGTATCTGTATCACCCATACCTTTATCCACAGCTCCACATTCCCACATACAAAGCCTCAGCAGCCAGGAGGCGCATGCCACCATCCCCCAGCAGACAAAAATATCCCCCCAAAACGTGCTTCAGCCACCACAATCTCATGGTGGGGAGGATGGAGTCCGGCCGCACCCTGCGTGCTTAGGGCAGGATGCCACTGTCTCAAGGATTCTTGCCTGGATCCCAGTTTGATGCCATTGGACTGAGAAACCAGTGGTGCTCCCCACTGGGACAAGTCCCCAAGCACCAGGTGGCCAGGCCTGGTGTGTTGTATTACCTCCCATTACTTTATGTTACGTTATATAGCTGTTGTTACAGCATTTTGTTACTGCACTGCACTGTATTGTATGGTACCATATTGCGTTGCACTGTATTGTAATGCATTGTATTGTGCTATATAGAACCCCACGGTTCCATGGTTCCATCATTCCATGATTCCATGGTGCTATGATTTTATGACTGTATGATTCCTTGACTCTATGTCTCTGTGACCCCATGATTCCATGACTCTGTGTTTCCATGGTTCTATGATTCCATGGTTCCATGGTTCTATGACCCCATGATTCCATGACTCTGTGACCCTATGATTCCATGTCTCTGTGTTTCCATGACTCTGACTCTATGATTCCATGACTCTGTGACCCCATGATTCCAGCGCTCTGTGTTTCCATGGCTCTATGGTTCCACGATTCCCTGGTCCTATGACCCCATGATTCCATGTCTCCATGCTTCCATGGTCCTATGACCCCATTCTGCGGGTTCTGCGACCCCACGATTCCACAACTCTATGATCCCATGGTTCTACAATGGTTTCTGTGACTTAAACCTTCCCACTCCCCACCAATCACCATCGACCCACTGCGCTCGACGCAATAGCCATCAGCCCCCCAACAACCCGCCCATAGGGACGGCAACCTGAGCTCCACCACCCCATTCCTCCACCACCACCCACCCCGGCTCCTGCCCCCCATCCCCACCCGTCCCCTCACTCACAGCAGGTTGTGGTGCAGCAGGGCGGTAGCGCAGCTCCCTCTGCTCGCGCTCCTGCTGGTTGAGGCTGCTGAGCAGGCTCTGCAGGCGCTCGATGTACTGGATGGCGCTGCGCAGGATCTCCACCTTGGGCAGCCTCTGGTTGGGGTTAAGCAGAGTGCTGCGCTTCAGCGCCTCGAAGGCTTCGTTCACCTTCTTCAGCCTCCGCTTCTCCCGCAGCGTGGCCGCCCGACGCCGGTCGATGGACACTGTTTTACGCTTGCAGATTTTGCAAGCCCACGGTAAGCATTGCCCAGGGCAGTGCTCGGGTAGCATTGAGTCCTTCTCCTCCAAAGTCCCTCTGCTTTCGGGGCACAGAGCCACTTCGGGCCGCTCGGGAAATGCGGCTGCCTCATAGCTCTGCAAGCGGGAGCCCAGGAAGTTTTCCCCATCGTAAAACCTCTGCTCCGGGAAAAAGTAAGGGTTGGTCTCAAAGAGCTCCATGGGAGGACGTGTGCACGGCTCGGGGACGGCTGCTCCGTTTCCCTGCGCCAACTGCTCGGTGCCATTTAAACCCCGGCGCTGGCATTAAATCACAGAGATAAATATAGAAAACCTAAAGGAAACCTGAGCCCACCCTAAGCTGCTGCCTCGCATCAAAACTTGTCCGGCTGCGGCCACGAGGACTGCATGGCCCAAAGGGGGGTGAGGGGGGGGGGGGATTGGCATGGTGGGAGCTGCCCTGGCTGCCCCAACGGGGGCTTTGTTTGAGCCCACGGGTGGCACAGGGGCTGCCAGCCCCAGCCTGCATTCCTGCGTCATCTGGTCCCTTCAGTTATGGGATGAGGTGGTCAGGGTGGGGGCAGCTGCACCATGGGGCGCAGAACCCAGTGCTGCTCAATATGTGCTGTGCCCCCCGTGCTCCCCCCAGAGCTGTGGGACAGCAGAGGAACGCAGCCCTGAGAGGGACGGTTCCCACCTTCCCAATGGGGAAACTGAGGCATGGCGATGGGCTTTTGGTTAGCACAATGGGATGGGTTTTCACCCTTCCCCAGGACTCCAACCACATCTCCCTGGCTTTGTCACTAATCCTGAGGGCTTTTTTCCACGGGGAACGTCAGAAACCATCTCCCACCTCCTCCTATTCCTGCTCTGGGCCGGATTCCAGTGGAGGGATTGGTCAGTGGAAAGAATGTCAGACAAGAGCAGAGCTGACCCTGCTGGGATTTTATTCCCCAAATCACCCTCTCTGAGGAAGCACATTCCCAACACCCACCCACCGGCGCCCTGCCTGACTTTGGGATCATTTTGAGCCCCATTCTGGGGCTCATCATGGTGATCTCCCCTTGGGGGCCAGCCCTCTGCCAGCACAGACAGGGATTTCTTAGGGGCCACGAGGAAAATCATGAAAACGGTGACACAAAGCAGTTAGGATGGGAGAACCCAAGCCAGTAGTTTCCATCTGTGTCCCACTGGTGGGACTTGCTGGTGTCCACAGACCTGGTGAGGGAAACCAGTGGCACTGCTCCAGCTCTGGATGGGTTTTTTAATTTTGAGATTGTGTTTGGAGGGTGAAGGGTGAAACAGCAGCTCCTCGGGCACGTGGCAGGGCCATATAGCAGAGTGGCCAAGCATTTAGCACTTCATAAAACATGGGCAGTGTTCTGCAGCAGCGCCGGGGCTTTTCTGATCAGAAAGGGAACATGGGGAGAAGGGGATGAATTGGTCCCCAGGGCCCTGTGGGCTTTGTGCATCCAGCAGGTTCACACACCCCACAGCTGAGTGAGCAGCCATCAGCCCCACAACAGCCCCATAAGCGGTCCCAGCAGCTCCCATCACCTCGAGCACCACGAACACCCCAGGGACTCCCAGCACCCTGAGCATCCCAAACACCACCCAGAGGGCCCCCATCATCCTGAGCACCCCAGGGGCCCCCATCCCTCCCATCACTCTCAGGTTCCCATCACCTCGATGGGGCCGCCACCACTCCCAGCACTCCCATGGGCCCCCAGCACCCCAAACACTCAGAGGCTCCCCTCACCCTGAGCATCCCCAAGGGTACCCATCACAGCACAAAGCCACGGGATGGGTGAGCAGGGCACCTTCCCCCGGGTGCCATAGGTGCCCACAGCAGCTGCCGGCTGCGCCCCAGGTAGCTCAGAGCCAGCAGGGGCTTAGGGCTGTGCTGCCGGCTGTCAGGTTATCCTGTGATGGATGGCGGCGGCTGGGCTGCACACAAAGCAGGGCTGTGTGCGCCGGGCAGAACGTGCTGCGATCCGTCACGGGGTGACCTTCCCCCGCGGGCAGAGGAGGGGGCCCCGGCCTCGTGGGGACGGCTCACCCCGACAGCACCACGAGCTGAAAACACTGATCTCCATTGAGAAAAATCACGGCGGGTTCGGCCCCGGGAGAGGTGGTGGCTGAAGGTTGGTGGCTCTCACACCACGACTCCCCGTGGTGGCTTTGTTGGGGTTTTGGTGAGGTCTGTGAGCTCGCCGCGTGGAGCACTGGTAGCGGGGTCCTTTCTGTTGAAAAGAATTGGAGAATGGGGTGGTTGTATGGGATGATGAAGTGAGCCAGGTGATGCAGGCACATCCTACCTCGGCCCCATCCCAGTGATGGGCGCTGATGCACCCAGCAGGGCCCATCCTGCACCGCTCCCTCCAAAAGGCCACATCCAACAGCACCGACCCCCGGCCCCCGCTGCCCCACATCCCCTCTTGCTTTCCAGGCTCGCCGACATCCCTTCCTGCCGCAGTGACAAGTCATAACATATTTGGGAGCAGCTGCAGGCGGCGGGGAGATGCTTGGCTTGCTCCCCACTCCTGGATGAGGAATGCAGAGCAGACCTCTCCTCCGACACCCGGGATTTCCGACGTGCCTTCTCGGCAGAGATTTGGGATGGTGACAGCTGCTCGGCCACGGTGGGGCTGCAGCACTGCCTTGCCCCTTCGGCCCCAGCACTGCGAGCCGGCGGCTTTGCAGGGCCAAGTCTCAGCCTGACGGGGATTTGGGACTGCTCACATGTCCGGTCCATAGGGAGCAATGGGGGATGGTGTCCTAGTGGCTGTCCCCAGCTGGGGGGGAGCAGCATCCCCTCACCCACTTTGGGCTCACCCATGGGCTGGGAGGTGATGGGGCCGCCACACTCAGCACACTCAGCTCCCTCTCATCGTTGCAGGTTCTGTGCCTGTCTCTCCATGAGGAAATCAGGGATAACAACGCTCCTCGGAGTACAAAGCCCAGCTGAACGGCCATGTTGTGGTCATCAGTTATGGCCCCAGGTTCAAGAACCTTCAGTCTGAGGATCATGGAGCATGTTGGCCCTCAGCCACACCAGGTACCCCCACCCCCAGTTCCTTGGATCATACCTGGGGACCAACCCAGGTGCTCATTCACTGGTTCCCATTTCAGGGACCACACTGGGTGCTCTTACCCTCTGCACTCACCAAACAACGCTTGCCCCACCACCAACACAACGCCTCCCCATCCCCCCATTCCCCTGCTTCATGGCCCAAAGCCTGAACAGAACCCTTTCCATCCCCACCCATAAACTGCAGATGAAGGGGTGCTCACCCCCAAGATGCCCACAACACCCATCGGACCCCAGCATCTCCAGCACGAGTGGGGGCAGCTCCTCCATCCCCAGCATTGTGCCATGTCCCGGCCGTCACACAAGGACCGGGGCACTCATGTTGTCAACAAAGGGCTGTTCTCCTGGGGTGGCAGAGTCTGGCTCAGTGAGCGGGAGGACAGGTGGGTGCTTGGAGGAAAACCCATGAATGCGAGGGATTCAGCAGTGACATATGGTGCCTATTTGACCCCCCCCCCCCCCCCAAGAGGGACAGCTGTCTGGGCCAGGGGGATGGCGCAGGGCCCGAGGACGAGTGCTGGGGACAGCAGCAGGGCAGCAGGGAGGGGTCTCTTGGGTAGGAGACAATTGGGTTGTCCCACTGTCCCCATCCTGGGCACATTCCCAGTGTGGTTCAGGTGGCCCCAATGGACAGACCTGGCCCTATGGGATGGGAGTCTGGGAAAGAGGGAGGTAAATGAGTAGATGCTGCATTGCCCCACCTGTGTGGGACACCAAATATCGGCACTGAAATGGCTGAAATCCCCACAGGGGCAGCTCGAAGAGCAGCATGAAGAAGGCGCTGGGGATTTCCTCACTTTGGGATGCAATAGAACAGGAGAAGGAAAGACAGCTCCCCCCCCCACCCACCCACCCAATGCCATGCCAGTGGTGACACCCAGCCCTTCTGGAGTGCCCTCACCCAACGAATTCCCGTTGTGAGGACGCAGCTCTCCCACGTGCCCCCCGGCTGGGCACCCCCACCCAAGGCTGGTTTTCCCCTCCCCAGGGTGGGCTTCGCATGCCCAGCTGTCAGTGTCAGCTCCGGCTAAGGGATTCACGGATCTTTCCAACCTCGTGGACGGGCAGACAGCGCTAAGACGCGGAAGGGCTTCTCCAAAGGTCCCCCCCAGGGAAATCCCGTTCCCACCCCCGCGTCTCCCGGTGGATGCCTCCAGCCCCGCTCCATGCTCATGGTAACGGGGCGGCTGTAGGTTTTGCCCCTCGGCAGAGGGCTGAGCTCCTCCCAGCGCGTCCCGAACGCGGAGCAGAGCGAACTCCGCGCTGTGCGAGTGCGGAACTCGCGGGGCGTTCGGTGCGGCTGTCGGGAGAGGGCAGCAGACCCCGCGTTATCAGGGCAGCAGACCCCGCGTTATCCGCGCAGCGCCAAAACCCGACGTCGAAACCCCTCCGCCTCCGCAGCCCCGGGCCCGGACCCCGCGCTGTGCCGGGGATGGGGACCCGAGCCCCTCCGGTGATGATGAGCTCAGCTATTCCCATCCCACCCCCCGGGGACAACATCCCAACGTTTGTTTTTTCCCGCGGCGTAATGACCCCAGCAGGTGCTTTTCCTGTCCGAGAGCCGAAAATAGCGCTCAGGATTTGGCTTCCTTCGGTTCCCGTCGCCCTTCCAGGCTCCTGCGTCTCTCTGGGGTCAAAACATCCCAATTCAGGGAGGGGACGCGGGGGGGACATCCCGGAAACCCTTTCCATTGCAATTTTGGTGTGTTTGGATGGAGGAAAATCCATCCTAGACGTGGACTTTTGATCTGGGCTCTACCATCCCAGTTTGTCCTCCCCATCGGGAGCCCCAGGGCTGTGCCTTGCAGTGGTTTTGTCCCTTCTATCTCTCTCGCAGGAGGTGCTCTTGCCGGGCACCTGTGTCACTTCTGGTCTTTTGGCCCCGTCGACTTTATTGCTTTTGAGGAGGGAAGCTGTAATACTGTAATATTTTGGGAAGGCAGAGCAGACGTGAGATCAGGTTTCACCTCTTTCATCCCCACAGGAAAACACAAGGGATGGGGACTGGGGGGAGCTTCCTTCCCCTGCCCTGTCCCCGTGCTCCACCCATGGAGATGGACTCCAGCAAACGCAGCTTTGGCTGGAGCTCCTGGTGGGGAATGGCTGCTGCCTTCCTGCATTCAGCCCGCTGGGATCTGACTGCTGCCCATACGGGGAGGAGGGGACTGTTGGGGATAACCCCACTTGTGGTCCTGATTTGCACCCCCAGACATGGAGGAAATACAGGATTGTTCTCACAGATGCCTTCAGAATGCATCTGAGGTCTTTGCTCTGCAATCTGGTGCTCCCCCATCCCATCCCATAACATCCCATCCCCAAACTCCATCCCATCTTACCCCCAAATCCCATCCCACAGTAGTGCTGGGTTCTGGGTAATGCATTCACCACCTCCCAGGGCACAAATTCAGCCCCAGACCCTCCCAGCCCATAGCGGGGAAAGGCAGGAGAAACCCCAGGGACTTCTTATGGGAATGTCACCGCCAAACAGCGCGGTGTTGTTGTGTGCAATGCAAAAATCACATGTCCCACTGCAGCAGCACCGAGCTGCCCCTGGGGACGAGGGCTTGGAAGCTGCTTTCTCTGCTGCTCAGACACTTTGGGTAATGTTTGTGCTGCTCTGGGGCCAAAGGATCCCGGCTGGAAGAGCAGGGAAGGAGGTGCATCCCCTGTGCTGATGAGGAATTTTCCGATAGGGATCTGCAGGAGGGTTTGAGCAGCCTTTCCTACAACACGGGGGAGCTGGCCAATGAGCTGCTGTCCCGATTTCATTTCTGGAAATAGCACAGCGCCAAGAAACCTCTCAGCTTGGGGAGGCTCAGAGGAAAGAAGGCAGAGGCAGCAGCTCTGGCTCAGGGCTCACGGGTGTCAGCATCACCTCTGAGCCCCGGGCAGAGGAGCTCCTGTGCTGGGGGTGATGATCTGAGCAGGAGAAAAGCCGTGCTGCCAAAACCCAGAGCTGTCCAGCTGGGAAAGACATAAGGGACAGCTGGAAGCGGAATCAGGGGAATATTAAAATAGAAATACATATTTCTAAAGTGAGAAACGCAAACTCCAGGAACAGCAGCCATGAGGACGTGGTCTTCCTGTCCTACTGGGGATGGGACACCCATTCCAGGATGCCCCGGTGCGAAGGGACACCTCCACGTGGCACTAAATAGTTCCACTTCTCTCCACTGCCATCATTCCTTCACCTCCTCTTTCCTCCTTCACTCCTTTTTTTTCTCTCCCTGTCTCCAGGAATTTGAGGATTCACCCCAGTCTTTGCCCCAGAAGGATGTGCCATTGCTGCTGCACGCCTATGAGCGCTCACACCCCCTGCTCCTCCCCTGGCAAGCACCATCCTGCCCCGACATGGGCGGCTTCTCATCAAAAGAGGAGCTCATCCCATAGCACCGGGTGTGTCGAAGGGGTGGCCACAGAAGACAAAGGGGTTTTTGCCAGTCCTCTGATGGATGGCAGTGGAAATGTTGAACCCACTCCCAAGCTGTCCGTGCTGCTGAGGCTGCTGGAAGGGGTGGGCAGGAATAGCTCTTGGCCAGCAGCCGGGCTCGATAACACTCACTGGGTCCCTGAGGGATTAAAATAGGTCCTAAAAGTGGAAGGGAGATAACGGTGTGAGGAGGGGGAGGGCCCAGATTGGGGGGGGGAGGAAGGGCAGAGACAGCGAGCAACCGGCCGTCTGCTCTACCCAATGCTGTGCCAAGGGCGGCGCTGGTGAGGAGTGCAATGGGAACTTTGGGATTTGTTTTCCCTTTGCCCCGGTGATCTCTCATCACTTTTTCCTGCCAGCTTCAGGAAGAGCAAAAAAAAAAAAGCAAACAACCCAACACCCCATGAACATCTTCTCAGCACCAAGCGATGGGGACCTGAGCACCTCAGCAGCGCTGTGGAGCGTGAAGGGGGATTTGGATGCCAGCTTGGGGGGTGCAGATGGGGTTGGGATGGTCCCAGCTGCCTGTGGACAACAGCTGGCAGGGTCGGGCATCTCACATCCATCCCATGAACGTGGCACACTGTTGGAGAAGGGGAGTGGGGATGCATCCCTTGTGGATCACACCCACAGCTCGGGCTCTGCAGCGCAGCCAACAGCTGCAGACAGGGCTGTTGGTGGGCAGGTCAGTGCACAGCCAGCCCTCCGTCCTGTGCTTGATGGCAAAATCTGGCAGTCCCACCAGTTGATGGCAAACGTGGCTCCTTTAGGAAAAAAAAAAAACACCAAAGCAAAACAAGCCTTTGCAGTGTCAAGAAAAATATTTAAAAAAGCTTTAGAATGCAGCCAGCACATGGCCTATATGGCCTATCCACACAAGATCCCAAACAAAAATGAAAAGACTTCGCGTTTGGGATCGTCTCCCAGGAATTCTCTCTAAGCTGTGTCACAGCTGCTGAGCATCTGCTGCACATCCCCAAATGCACCCGGCGCAGTGCCCAGGGGCCGTGCACCCTATAAAGGGCAGAACAGCAGGGGATGAGGCATGGAGCACCCACAGCAACATCTGGGCCGGGCTCTGTGTCACCCAGCATTGCACAGCAGCATCGTGGTGCTGCATCCTTAGAGGAGCTCCAGGTCTCCCCTTTGTTTTGCTGCCCGTTTCTGCTCAGGCCATGTTGTCTCAGACCACCGGACTGCGCTGCTCGGGGCGTCGCTCATCCTAATTAATGCCTGCAGAGATGGCAGCCCACCCAGCGCTGGCATCACCCACGCTTCTAATTAACTTTCCTAATGAAGAGGCCTCTTTCTGCGAGCAGAAGTATTCCAGAACGGCCCCTGTGACTGAACAGGGAGAGAAACTCTCTCCATCTCAGCCGTGGCACCTTGGAGCTGCTCTTCTTGTAGGGAAGCTGAGGCAGGAAGCATTCCCGCATGGAAGCTGTGGGGGAGGAGCACCCCACACCCTGATTCACTTTCTTGGATGTGCATTTCTTGGCAGGAGCTGAGCTCTGGGTGCAGCCCCAGTCCCCAGGGCCAGCTCCAACATGCTGCTGCATCACACGAACCCTCCCTGCCAGCCCAGCTTTGCTCCTATCCTGTAAGTCCCACCGTTCCTCCCAGCCCTCCATCTCCCCTTCTGGTTGCTGACAGTGAGTGTCCTCCCCTGGCCATTCTGCAGCTCAGCCCATTTTCTCCTTCCAAACCCCACAGCAAGAGCCTGGAAGACCTTGAGCAGCCTGCTGGGAGCCTGATGTTCACCACAAAATCCCATTTTGTGCTTTTTAAAGGAACCTCCAATACGAGGCCCAGCCTGGTTTGCTCAGGGCAGGCAGCTCACGCCATGTCCAGCAGCAGCAATGCCTGCACGCCCTGCAGCAGCCAGCAGCCACATTTACTCGGTCAATATTCGCAGCCTTTGCCAAAGCCTTGAGAAATTCTACTCAGGCTGATGGTGGAGCTCATCCCCATTGGCAGACTCCCAGACTCGCAGCTCAGTTTTGGCACAATTTGGGTGTGCTGTTTTTGTTGGTTTTTTTTTAAATAAGGAGTGCTGCTAAGATTAGGTAAGCTGGGGCGTGAGTCTGGGAAAGGAGAGCAAATTGAGAATTCACTTTAGGAAAAGGAGTGGCTTCAGTCGCTGTGTTGGAGGGATTTGCCTGCAGTTCAGCTGGGACCTGCCTGCCTTCACTTCCGCGTTTCACTCCCGTGATGAACGCAATGGTTTTCCTGCTCTGCTCCCAGCCAGAAGCTGCCTGCAGGGACCCTTCCCACGGGACATCACTTGGTGAGGGGTTGGGATGCTTTTCCCACTCCTGCATTGTGCAGAGCCGGATACGAGCGGGATAACTGGAGGATTACCAGCAGGATAACTGGAGGAGCCCAGGCTGCAGTTTGGCACCCATATCCACGTGCACAGGGACCCAAATGGAGCTCGGTGTTTCTGGCAGCTCTGCCCTGCTTTGCCTCTGGCTTCAGGCTGAGCCCAAAGTTGGATAATGGCTTCCTGCAGAGGATGTGTGAGAAGGGATGCGCAGTGAGACACAGCCTGAACACCTCCCATAAATAGCACAGTGTTTACGTGGATGCACCATCCCTGATTTGTTTTTCTCCCTGCAGAGAGAACGGATCTTTTAAACCTGCATAAGCTCTCCTTGCCCTGCTGTTGGCACAAAGTGACCACAGCTGACATCGCAACGCAGCCCCTGGGTGGCCCCTGGATGCTTGACCCCAACCCTGTGCCCTCTGCTCAGCTGTGGAGGTGAGAGAGAAGCCCACGGGCCACCACTGATGGTGGCACTTGGGAATGGGATGTCACCACTGATTTCCCCAACCCTGCCTTAGGGTCCACAGGTTTGGATGGAGAAGGTGCCAAGGGACAGATTCAAACAGTAGGACAGCTCTCACTGCATAGAGCAGAGCAGAGGAGGGGACAAATCCAGCCCCACTCCCACCAGAGGAAAGGATGCGGAGAGGTTTGGACAGGGCTGGGGAGTGTCCCCTTCTCCCAGCCCTGAGGTTACAGCTGCTCCCAGACCTGTAGAACTCAGATAAACCCAGAGATTTGGAGATGTGCAGGGTGAGCCCTGGAGGTGCCTGGCTCCCACTTAGGGGTGTGGAAACCACCCATGGGTGCTGCATGCCCACAGTGGCTGGGCTGAGGGCTGGGCTGCGGTGCTTTGGGCTTGGCTGGCTCAGCTCCACCAGAGCGAGCACCACTTCCCAGCCCAGGGCTGAAATGTGGGGTTTGACCATTTTACCCCAAACTTCTCCCACACTCTTAACCAACACCTGAAGCAGCCCCAGGATGGGGAAACCATTCTTCCACGTGCTTTGTTGGGGATAGGAATGAGCCCCCTCTCTTCCCCAGCCCTCCCCACTGCTCGGCACGGGGTGCAGCCCCGGCACCCACAGTGCTGCTCCGAGGGCTCAGCCCCGCCCCGGCACTGATTTTTGGGGGCGATTTTCATCGCCGGTTCCACCCCTCCGGCGGGTCCCGGCCCGGGGCTGAGCACCGAGCGGCGGCTGCTCCGTGCCCGGTACCGGTTGCTCCGCGCTCGCTCCGTCGTCTCCTTCCTCTCCACTCCTGCCCCTGCAACGGGGCTCTGAAGCCGGTTTTGGAGCTGAAAGCGAAACGTGAGGCTTTTGGAGCCCGGGTTTGGCTGCGGAGCGAGCAACCCCAACCGGCACCGCCCGCCTCGCCCCCGCTCGGCTGCGCAGCCCCAAATCGGGTCGGTCGCTCTTTAAAGGGCCGCGGGAGCGCCGCACCATGTGATGCTCCGTCCTCAGCTGCGAGCTGCCTGCGGGAGCAGCGCGGTGCTGGGCACCGGGGCCGAGCGCAGCCCCCCGTCCCGCAGCCCCCCGTCCCGCAGCCCCCCGTCCCGCAGCCCCCCGTCCCGCAGCATGCCCCCCTCCCTGCCCGCCGGCTGAACGCCTCAGACTCGGGGACACCGCCGGCACAACCTCCTGGAGCCGGACAAGGTGAGGCGTCCTTCGGAGCTACGGACAGCAGAACGGCTGCTCGCGGACCCCCCCCGCCGCTCCCCCCACCCCGGCGCGGCGGGTCACGGAGCTCCGCTCCGCGCGGTGCGTTGCGATGGACGGACGCGCTGCGGGGGGACGGGGCAGGACGAGGTCTGGGGGGGCCGGCACAGGCAGTGGGATATTTTTTTTCCCACCCCACCCCCGCCCGGGTTCCGTCCCGGCTCCATCTCGGCTCGCAGCGCAGTTTGTGACCGCCTCCCTCTGCGTTTGCAGGTAACAGAGGGAGCGCAGAGGGGAGCGCAGCATCATGGCACAGCCCGTGTCGGCTTTCCAGGCTGCTTACATCTCCATCGAAGTGCTGATCGCTTTGGTGTCGGTGCCGGGGAACATCCTGGTCATCTGGGCTGTGAAGATGAACCAGGCGCTGCGGGATGCCACTTTCTGCTTCATAGTCTCGCTGGCGGTGGCCGATGTGGCCGTGGGTGCTCTGGTCATCCCTTTAGCCATCATCATCAATATCGGACCGCAAACGGAGTTCTACAGCTGCCTCATGATGGCGTGTCCCGTCCTCATCCTCACCGAAAGCTCCATCCTGGCGCTCCTGGCCATCGCCGTGGATCGGTACCTGCGGGTAAAGATCCCGGTCAGGTAGGACAGTGTGAGGAGTGGGTCTGAGGTGGGCACTGGGGGGGTTCAGAGGGAACAGTGATGTCTCAAACCCTTTGAGAAGCAGCAGCACCAGCAGGAAGGTTTGGCTGCAGCAGGAATCGGGGCAGGCTGGGTAAAGGGGATCCCACAGCTTCTGGTTGTTTTGCTCGGGGGGGTCACTGTGCTCCACTCTGTATCTAGAAGGGGACGACGGCTCTGTCCTCAGCCCAGGTTTCCCGTGCTGAAGGTGGAGGGCACTGACAGCCTCAGGGACCTGTGGGTAGGGGTTGTGCAGAGTAGAAACAGTCCCTGTGCACTCCCTCCCTACCACACATGGCTTCTCAGGCAGTTTCCCGTTGCACAATTTGTGTACATGTATTTTTTTTCAAGCCTGAAAAATCCCCATTTTCCACCCCAACAGCACTCCAGAGCCCTCTGTGCCCTCTCACTGCTTTTGGTGCTTTTTTGGTTCTTCTGCATCCTCTGTGTGCTGGGGACAGGTTCAGCTGTGGGAGGACTGCAGGTCTATACTTAGCAGCGCCGCTGAGCTCGTGTCTCTGCTTCTCCCAGCAAATGCAGCCTCTCCTCCCTTGCTCCCTCTGAGCATCAGTTGGGCTTTTGGGGGCAATTTCTGCCCTGGCCCAGGACCCTGAGAGCATTAAGGTGGAGCCTTCTGTGCTGCATGTAGTTTGGGTGGGTTTTTCTCCTGCTATATTAACTTTGCATTTGGTCCATCCTGGTCTGAGCACGGTGAGATTTTGCTCTGCCTGTTCAGATCTTTTTCAGTATTGAATAACTTTGCACTCAGTGGTGCCAACCTTCCCACTCTGTCATCCACCCTTATCCCAAATTCCCAGCAGCTGGCACTGTCTGTGGGTGATTTTTTGCCCTAAGCACATCAGGGATCACAAATGGTAGAAAATACCACTCAAGCATAATTCCTGAATCTAAAATGCTCCAGATTTCCCCCAGCCTGTTGCTGGATGCCAACAATAACAATAAAATGATACTGAAACATCTTTCTGGTGCTGACGTGCCCTCTCAGCCCATCACCTTTGCATCTGGGGCTCTGTGGCTCCCACGGATGGAACTGATGGGGGAAGCTGGACCAAGGGGACTCTGTGGGGATGGATGTCCCATGCCTGCATGCACTTTGCAGAGGTGGTGCTGTGCAGCCCCAGGATTCCCTGCAGGTCCTGTGTTTGGGATTTCTGAAGGGATGCATGAGAGTTTCCATGCCATGTGCTGGCTACCTGGGGGCTGAAGGCAAGGGGGCTTTTGGCTGGGAGCAGTTGACTGAAGGAGATAAAGCCAAAAGCATCATTCAGGTGGAGCAGAAGGTACCACACCCCCCCCAAGCTTCCCAAAGGGAGCTGCTCCAAACAGCTGGAAGCCACCTAAAATAGGCTCAGTGCCTTTGTGCTGGAGGAAAACTCCCATCTCCCCCTCGTATCCTTCCTCCCCGCCCGGCAGCACCCCTGCATTCCATCTCCCCTCGCTGAGCGCAGCGGGGTCCCCCCAGCCCAGACCCCGCTTCCCCCTCCCTGATGTGCTTAGGGAAGATGAAACGAGTTCAAAGGGAGGGGAAGGAGCCAGGCAGGAACCGGCCCCCGGCATCCCTGTGGCAGGATGCAGGATGCAGGAGGGACGGTGCCGGAGGGATGTTTTCATGGGGATGCAGTTCCTTTAGTATAGGAACCACGGCCCCCTCGACTAGGGATGCTGGATGCCAGAACACAGCCTGATCCCATCCTTGGGCTTCCTTAGGATTTCTCTCCCTTCATCTGCTTTGAAATACACGCTAGGAGAAGAAAACCAGGGGAAATTTGCTGGAAATCTTGTACATGAAGGATCCCCCTCTTCTTACCCAGACCCTAACACTTAAGGTTGGTGGGTGCCCCCAGCCCATCACACCCCATGGCACCCTGAGGAGCAGCTCGCCTGGCCAAGCTGCATTTCCCACTTCTGAAGGTTCTGAGCAAATATACGATGCTGCAGAGATGTAGAAGTTAGATCAAACTGGGCTGGAAATTGCTCAGTAATGGGAGGCAGGAGCAGAGAGGGGAGGCTGAGGCACAGCATGGGTGAAACAGGGTCTGTGGGTGGCCCTGGGAACAGCACTGGCACTCTGTGCTGCTCCAGCAAAGCCCTGAGCCTTAGGAGATCTGAGAGCACAGGAGCATCCCTCAGCCCTGGACCACAGATTCCACCAGTGAGGAGGATTGCAGGTAACCTCCTGGATGGAGGCAGCAGTGCAATGCTTCCTCAGCTTGGCTCTACACTTTCTGGGCTCCTGCTGGGATTGCAGCGCTCTTTCCCCTTCTCTCTGGGCCTGCCAAGAGCCACAGGCCTGGGGCCAGCTGGGGTTGGGTCACAGGAAGGCTCATCACCCTCGGCCAGCTGGGGCACAGGGCTGAGGTTTTCCTCCACTGAGGTTTCAAGGGAGGACTTGGTGGGATGGTGGGGGGCACTTCACTGTGGTGGGGGTGAGGCATCACTGGGACAGGACACTGCATGGGCCTAAATTCCCATGAATTGGAGAAGAGAAGCACCTAAGGGGTATGGAAAGTATTTCCAGTGCTCCCAGCAGTGAGTGTTGGGAAATCTGTAGGGATATTTAGGCTCTGAGAGGCAGCAGCAAGGCCAGCACGGAGAAGGAGAGGTATGGGATGCGATAGGGATGTGTGGTGGCCCCAATCCCCGTGGCTCTTGGTCCCCTGGAGATGATCCCTGTGGAAAGGGGGAGGCACTGAACCTCAGAAGCAAGATTTTGGGCTGTCTGAAGGATTTTGATCCAGAACAAAAGGTTGAAATGAAGAAAATGAAGTGCATGCTGCATACGAGGTGATGTGACCCACAGGGAATGTCCCCAGGGAGGCAAGGGTGACCGGAGATGGCTCCCAGCAGCCTGGACAATGCAGCAAATGATGTGTGAGGGCAATGGTGAGTGACTCTGTCCATCCAACCAAGTGAATGAACAAAGCCACGGCTTGTCTGAGGCTTATTTTTGAATTTGGAGGACAGGTTTCAAAGCATTCAGGCGACTCATTGGGAGCTGAGGGAGTTCTGGGGAGCTCACGTTCACAGAAGCTCACCGAGGCATCTTTCAGCTCCGTTAGCTGACAAAAAGATGCAGTCCAGCCTTACAAAGCAGGCTGCATTTCTAAGGAATCCTGTTTTCCTAAACCAGAGGAGTTCTGGGAACCGGCAGCTCTTTGCAGCCTCCTCTTGCTCAGAGCCCTTTTGTTCTGCCCTTGCTGCCTTTATTTTTAGCAGATGAGGGTGACCCGCAGGGAGCAGGTAGATGGGAACTGAGAGCAAAGAGGAACCAGAGATCACAGCCCGGAAGGGTTTGCTGGAGAGCTGTTTCCAAGTTGTATTTGTCAGCACTCCCTGATCAGCTCGGCACATGGCTGCTAAATCTCAGCGTTTCACATCATGCTCTGCTCAGAACCAGGAAGCACAGACAAGTTGTGGTGCTGGACCAGGAGCCTGAACCCAGTGCCACCAAAATGATCAGAGCCCTGGAAACAGGCAGGCATTTACCAGCAGGTTTTATCAGTCTCAGATCCTGCAAACACCTGATGGAGCCACTTTTCATCATGACTGTGATCCACGGAGTAGCATTCAGCCAAGTGAATGCTAAGTCACAGGCTGGGGCTCTTCCCTCTGCGATGGGATGTCAGGATTAGACTCTCTGGGAGTGCACAGCTGCTGCAGCAGCACTGTGAGACGTCTGCTGGCAGCCCGAAAATCAGGTCACAGAAGAAGCCACAGCCGCTGCGATGCTGGCTGGAGGGGGGCGAGCTGGGCTGGGAGCACTGTTCCCATATCCTTGGCTTTTGGGTTTGTGGATGTCCCCTCCCTGGGAGGTGGCAGAGATCGAAGCGTGGGATGCTCCGTACTTGGCAGGGCAGAGGAGAGGGGGGGAATGCCTGGATTTTTCTGAATGTAGGGGTTATTCCCAAAATTTTTGGACTAAGAAGGCAAGGGGAGACGTGTGGCTGTTGGGGATGCTGCTCCCCATGCCCACACGCAGGGTCTCCAGCTCATCCCAGCCTCCCAGATGCAATCCGTGTGCTGGGTCAGCTGCTGGGGATTGTTCTGCCCTGACCCCGTTTGCTGGAGCCAACATCTGTCCCCTGGGCAGAGCTTCCATCTGCCTGCTGGGAGATGAATGGTAACCAGCTCCTAGCTGGTGTTTTCCTCTTACGCTCCAAAATCACACTCTGGGAAGATTTTCATTGGGATTTTTTTATAAATGCTACCAATTGTGAGGTAAAGGCATTGACAGTGCCTTACCAACAAATGCGAGGGCAGGTTCCCTGGAAGGGTAATAGTACACTTGCAGCTAGGGAAACTGAGGCACAGTGCAGTGCCAGGACTTGCTCAGTGCAGGAGTAGTGTGGTGAAAGAGGGGTTACCCATTGTCCTACTGGTCTGAAGAGTTTAGAGTCGGGTACCAAAGGTTCATTCAGGTGTTTCCAAAGGTGCTGGGTTGGTGGAGGTGATGCCAATGCACACTGGGGTCTGATACTTTCCAAGGACCCCATAGAGGCAGCGAAAATAGTTCAACACGATACAGGAGGTTCTGCCAAAGCTGCTGATTCAGTCTGCCTGATCCCTGCCAGCCCAGCCTGGCCCTGCAGGCAGTGTGTCAGGAGTGAGTCAGGAGCAGCTCACCCTGGTGTGTGCCTTCACTGCAGCCAGTTGGAGCTGGAGCCGAAGAGACCTTTGCTGGGTTGTCCTGGGTCATCCTTCATCCCTGAGCTGGAAGAAGTTGACTGCAGCAGTGAGAGATGTCACTGTCACCCCGCCTTTATAGAAAGGCCAGCTTGACTCTGATGACCGGAGAGGGATTTTGGCCATAAGTTTGGTGGAGACAACTGGAACAAAGCCCACCAGACTGTGCTTTCAAGATCTGGTTGGCAGGGACCCACAGACCAACAGCCACGGTTTGCAATCAGTGAGGCCAGAGCCAACCACCCCTTCTGTCCAGAACACACCAAAGCAGACTGCACCCAAACACAGGGGGCTTTTGGGCATGGGGAAGTGTAATGAGGGGATGCAGAAGCCAATTGTGTCCTATATCCATGCTGAAATCAGCCTGGCAGTGGGAGAATGACTCATCCTGAGAGGTCACAGCCTGGGCATGGGATGGTACTTGAGGAGAGTGATTGGAGATGGAGGAAGTAGAGAAAGTCAGGAAGTTGGAATTGTGATGGGTTCTGACATCCTGGTGTGGAAGAGGGGGTGGAAAGGTCTTCAGAGCACAGGAAAGAATGGGGAAAAAAGGAGGAGGATGTGTGGAGGAGGCAACCTGGTGAAATGACCTGGGAGATGAGTTTCTTTGTGACACACACGGGAGTCATTTCAGACTGGAACAAAACCGATGGGCTGGAAAAAAAACCTCTGATTGGAGGAAGGTCAAGGGAAAACCTGCAGGATCCTGTCCAAAGGGTGCAAGGGAGGTTCAGTCAGGGAGCAGGGAGTCATGGTGCCTGCAGAAAGTGGGATATGGGGCAGGGAGGAGATCATGCGAGGGAGAGACATCGGCCTGGTGGGATGGAGATGACTTGAGCGGTGTGACTCCTTGGGGGCAACACCATCCTCAGTGCCTGAATGAAGAATTTCCTGCCCACAAAATCAGAAACCAGCCTTCCCTGGGGCTGGCTGAGCTCCTGGCAGGGAGATGCCATTGCTGGCAGCATGGATGCCCAGCTGCTGGGGCAGGCGTGCTGCTCTCACGTGGCATGCCCAGCCACAAGAAAGAGCAATTGATGATCTCCAAGATGTGGACAAAACAGCCCCAGAGCCAGCAGGGAACCCTGCAGAATAGCAATAAGCTAATCAGCTCCTGCTGCACCAGCACCCAGCCCTGCTCAGCCTGCCCAGGCACGTAGCTAGCTGCCTTCCTGACAGGCAGGTCTGGGGGTTAAAAAGACGTCACTGGTGATGCCATCAGCAGGTGTGAAATAATCCCACAGAGATGGTCTCCTCCTCAGTTGCTTGTGGGCTAAGAAACATATTATTGATGGGGTGAGAACTGAGGAGGAAGGGACGTTTTTGGAGATGCAGGGCAGAGTAGGATCGGGTGCTGGGAGGTTTGTTGGTGTCTGGGTTTGTCCTTTGCTGCACAGAGCAGACAGTTCCTCTGTGCCCTGTCCTGTCCCTCCCCACCCCATCCCATCCCTGCCTTGTTCCTGTCTGGGCTCTGCCCCCAGCGCCAAGCTGAGCGTTGCTTCCAGAACTTCTGGTTGGTTTGGTTGGAATTTTGTTCTTAATTAAAAATCACTCTCAAAAAGGAAAGGGATTTGCCCCCCAAGCCTCATCCTCTTGTCTTCTTCAGCTGCTTCAGTCTTTGCTGCCCCTGCACAAGGTGCCCATGGGCACAGCACCCAGGTACCAGTGATGACTGGGCAGGGACACAGCAGCAGGGAGGTGACGTCCCCTGGTCCACCACCCTTGTGCCACTCATGGAAGGAGGGCTGCACTGAGCAGCATGGGGCACTGCCTTCCCCGGGCCATTGCTATCAGAGCTGAGAAGTTTTCTCTTGGCTACTTTCAAAGGAGAGAAGTGCCAGCTCCTGGCACTGGGGATGCGCTCTCATTCAGCTCAGTTCATCTTGCTTCGCTTGGCACAGCAGAGCCCCCCTCTGCAACTCGGTTTCCCCATCTGCTCGCAGAGGGAACGGTGCTACAAACTCTCCGAAAGCACCGAGGAACGCTGCCTCAGACACAGCCATAATTAGCACAGGCTCTCAGACTGTGTAATTCCTCTTTCTTTTTTGCACTGGTATCAACACTCTGTGAGTTAAACCCTGCAACGTGCAGCTACGACGCATTTATTTCAGCTCGAGTGGCTCTGTTTGCCCGTGACCCTGCGCGGCCGAGAGCTGATGGCACAGCCTGCATCCAGATGGATGAGCACCACTGTGCAGAACCAGGGTTTACTGAATGGAGATCAGCACCCACTCCCATCGTGCTCACAGCCTGGGCAGTGCAGATGTTCCGTGCTCGCAGGGCCATTCCCAGCCCTGATTGCAGCCACAGCAAAACGTCTCCATCTCCAGAAGCGTGGGGACCCTCTTTGTACGTCCCTTGTGCCCCAGGAAAAGGGATGGCGGGGCCTCGGAGGCTCCATGGGGGCTGATGTGGTCCTCACACATGGGGAGGACTGGCTGCTGCCTGACCAATCAGTCCTCCTTGTCCATGCCCTGCTGCAACCGGGCTGCATCTTCCCACTGCTCCCTGCCTGGACTTAATTGCCAGGGTAATTAGGAAGATGCACAGGGTGTGATTTATCACTGCAGTTTCTGCTCTCAGGTCTCAGCTCTTTCTCTGCCATCCTGGTGCAAACACCAAGCGGGTTCCTTCCAGGCTGCAAGGTCAATCGGTTTCCTTCCAAGGGAATAAATCATCATTTAAACCTGAAGGAGGAAACGGGAATTAAATAATGAACTTCAGGTTTGCTTTGCACTTGCATTTATTTGTTTTCCTGGTGAAAGATCAATTCTCTGCGGTGAGGGAACATTTGATTGCGGTGCTAACTGGAGCCTTCACTTCCAATTTGGCGCTGCATTTGGCTGATCAAGATGTATAGATCTGCCCTGGACAGATTCATGTGTACATAAATAACTTGATGACTAAACACATGCGTGTTCTGTTCCTCACTTCTGTTCCCCTGATGTTGCCAAGTTGAGTAACACGGGTTTTACCCATGATTTGTGGCAAGTTGTGTTTGGGCTGAAGGTGGAAGTGCAAAATGGCATCTTTGAGACAGGTTTCATTAATTGAAAGTACGTATAGACAGCTCATTAGCCAAAAAAGAAATTTATCTGCCTGCTTTCTGCATTTGAAATTGAGCTTTAAAGCAGGGAAAAGCTGCCCTGTGCAGAAGATGCTGGATGGGTTGTTTTGGGTTATCGTGTCCTCTGCGGCTGAGGAGCAGCAGATCTCATCAGCTCTCCTAATTCTCATTTAGAGGTTGGGTGGGGAAAACAACCTCCCCTGTCTGCTGAGCCTCCAGCCAATGTTTCAGCCTTGGAGGTATCAGTCCTGGAGCTGAATGAAGTGCGTGAAGGGAAATGTTCCCTCTGCAGTGACAGAATGTGCCGCGAAGATCCCGAGCTGCAATAACAAACCGTACCTAAGAAAACAGAGTTGGGGTTGTTGACTACAAAGCAGGAGTCAGGTCAGCA
This sequence comes from Tetrao urogallus, assembly GCF_951394365.1. Taxonomy (NCBI): domain Eukaryota; kingdom Metazoa; phylum Chordata; class Aves; order Galliformes; family Phasianidae; genus Tetrao; species Tetrao urogallus. The sequence continues at coordinate 4,470,695 of NC_136837.1, read as the reverse complement.
AGCAGAAGTGCAGAACCAAGAAATTAAAGGAGAGCCGATACCAATCTCCTGTTCCATCTGTAGTTTAGGATATCTCATCTTCTGAAGTGTCCTCCTGCAGCTGAGAGATAAAGACCCACCTCAGCTGTGCCTCACAGCTGGACTAATGCCTCCCCCCAGGAGATGCTATCGCAGCTTTCCTGCCTCCTGCTCACCCAGCCAACAGAACAACTCGAGACCCTTCTTGTATCCTCTTCTGTAAGTTCCCCATCCTTTCTTTTAATAGCTCTTGGTGCTTTTCAGCCTCACCCACTTGGATGCCACTGGGATTTTGGTACTGGGACAATCTCCTGGGAGATGCTGGCTATCCATCTCCTGCCTTTGAAGTATTTGCAGGAACTGTCATGGAGAGCTCATTCTAGCCACCAGCTTTGGCTAATGATGGTTGACATCGATCCCTCCCAAGGCCACGATCCACCCACCAGCTGTCACCAACCCTCACTTCTTCCCAAGTGGAAAACCAGAAGTGATGCCATCAGGAGACCAATAGGCTGAAATGACCCCTCTGCCCGCGAGGTGCCTTCTCACATCACCTCTGTGGCTCATTGCCACCTGTCACCTCCATCCCAGCTGTGAGAATTGCAGGGATGACTCAGGAGGGTGTGAAATGCCCTTGTGGTGGAAAGGAGAGCCATCACCCAGCAGCTCCGGCCACGTCTGCAGGCAATGCAGGCTCTGCTATTGGCTCGCTGCAGTCTTTGAATGGCTGTTGGGAGCATGAAGGGCTGAGAGATGGGTGTGTGACTCCAAAGAGCCACACAACTCCCAACCATCACAAAGGAGGGATGTGAACAGATGGAGCACTCAATGTCCCTTATGCAGCACTTCCCACCTTGCAGCTACACGTTCAGCCCTGAGCTGAGGTAGCTCCTTGCAGGACTTGCATGCTGCTTTGCATTTCTCAGCTTCATGTTTCTTGAGCCTCACATCTCTGATGTTTTTCAAACACCAAAACTGCCCACCCAGAGACCTCCAGGACACTGAGATCAGAAGCAGAGATATAGCAGGGAAAAAGGAGCAGAAACCAAACTCCCCTGAGATCAAGGAGGTTTTGTCTAGAGATTTTCAATTAGATAAGGACATGCTCTGGCTGCTCTTCTGTGCTGTGCTCGGAGTGCAGATGATCTTCATGTCAGCTTGGTCTCCTTTCCTTCTACCTCATTGGCTCCAGCTTCATTTTGTTAGCGATGGTCTGCCTTCATTAGTGAATTAATTCCCCAGGAGCTGCTTTGCAGTAAGCCCTACCAGAGCGTGGACCAGCAAAGCTGCATCTCAGGGCAGGCTGGGCAACTGTACACATTTTATGGACAAAAGAATATTGAGAAATGCTGAGAAAAAAAACAAAAACAAAAACGTATGATACAAACCAGATGTGGAATCACTGAAGATTTGTCAACCAAGTCAAGAGAATATGTTCCCTGAGTGCCATATGTGGATCAAGCTGTGAGTTGCAGATACCTGGACATGTCAAGATGTGCTAGAAGGTAAATCAAGTCTGGACATGACAAATAAATGGAAGAGAAGGCAGATAACACCTTCAGGATGAGGGCCAGGGGGGCACCCCACAGTTTCCTGAGGAGGGGGCACCCCAGCATCTCTCCCAGTACATCGTACCTGGCTCAAGGAGCCCCACTCCTTTCTCCAGGCCTTGGCTGGGTGTCCAGGAGGGTTTGGGGCGATAGCCATCTCCATGGGGAAGGGACAACGCAGAGCCCTTCAGGAAGGGACGAGAAGTGGAAAACTGGCAATTATGGTCAGGCTCAAAAGCCCACAGATGAAGGAAACAAGCCCAAATGATGTGATGACGGAGGTGACTATTATCTTGGATGGTTTCGTGGCAGCTGTTAATAAAAATAATAGTAGCAATAAATTTGTAATGATGGTAGCAATCATTACAATGACAACAATCATAATATAATTATTTATTAATTGTGAGCCATTATCAGCACTTCCTAGTGCTTCTGCCTCCCAGACCCATCCCAAATTCTAGCTCTATCTCATTAATACAAAATGAGACAGATGAGAAAGATGTTTTCTTGTTGGTGTGATCAAAGCAGAGACATGGGAGCAGCAAAGACTCTTTCTTCCCTCCCTCCTTCCCCAACCACCAAACACTTTGGGCCATGGGGTCAAGCAATAGGCAGAATCTTGCATTTCCCTGCCTTTCAGTAGGGTTTGCAGCCTTCAGAGCAGCAGAGCCCCATGTCCAGACCCCGTGGGGTGTACAAAGCTGGAACTTGGAGTCATTTTGTGGTTTTATCATTCCTTGTGTGGGGCTGATGGGGGGCATGGGCACCTCGAGCCCCAGGGATGGATGTCACTGCCCTGGGCTTGTGGCTTGAAGGAACAAAGTCAACAGAAGCCCCAGTTCCAAATGTTGCTGGTTTCTGTGAGTTTGGGTTTTAGTCCCATCTCTTGTGACCACGATGACACCGGCACATGTGGAGGGGGATAAACCAGGGAGGTTTTGCTTTCGGTGGCCTGGGTTGTGCGGTGAGGAGCAGCGGATGTGCAGCAGGGCACAGAGGTGAATGTGCAGCGATGAGCAGGAAGGGATGTGCATTAAGGAGGGCTGAGTGTACAGCAAGGATGAGTGTGCAGTGAGAAGGATGGAAGGGTGTGCATAGAGGAGGGATGGATGTGCATTAAGGACAGATGGATGTGCACTAAGAAGGACGGACGGATTTGTGCACTGAGCAGGGATGGATGTGCGCTCGTGGGGGGTGGATGTACAGTGTGTTGGATGGATGTGCAGTGAGAAGGAAGGAGGGCTGTGTGCTGATGTGGGGCTGTTGCTCTATTGCGTGTGTGTTACACCCTCTGCACCAAACAGACTTGTGCACGACCTCTGCAGCTGTCCTGATAGCCATCTGCAGCAGCACGCCCTGTTCTGGAGCAATGTGGAGCCAGGACTGTTGGTGCTGGCCCCCAGCAGCCGTTCTCCATCCCCTACACTGTGGCTGCAGGCATGAAACCTGTGTCCTCTGCTCCAGCTCACGGCTAAAAATGGGGTCTCAGTGTTCCCTCTGTCCCCTGTGCTTCCCAAACCCAGGCAGTGGAAGGGAAGGAGGGCTGAGTGCTCTATGCCCAAGTGCCTGGGGCTATGGGACAGCACTGCTGCAGGGTGGGGAGCACCTCAAACTGCAGAAAAAATAGCAGAAAACCCCCAAAATCCTTGAGATGTGAGGCTTGCATGGGGGCCTGTCACCCATAACACCCATCCCACAGTGCTGACTTTCTCCCACCACCCTTTGGCTCCCCAGAGCTCCAGATCTCCCTGCCCCATGGCTTTCTCAGGGTCTCCTGCCCTCTCTCCTCCCAACAAGGAATAAATCACCCTCTGGCTCTCAGAGGAAACAGCAGCCTGCCTTGCCACCTCCTTCCCACGGGATCTGCCTGGAAATGATTTCCCAGAACAGAGGGGGGCTCCTTCAGGAAAGCCATCAGGGATGGGCGGCTGTGGACCCTCTGAGCTCCTGAGGATGGATGTCCCCTCTCTATCCTGCCCCCCTCTGTGCTCCCATCCTGCCCTTGAGATGGGTCTGGAGAGTGGACCTTTGAGGGGGAAGGAGTGGGTTTGAGTTCTTGGCAGATTTGTTAAGACAAGCAGCAGGGAGCTCAGAGCATCAAGATGGGACTCTGTGTTTCCCAGCCACCTCCATGACCAAGTTAACACTGGCACCACAGCAAAACCCAGCAGACAGCCAGAAAAATATCCCTCATTCAATCCTCTCCAGTGGAAGGCAAAAACACTTGGGTTGTGAATCTGTCTGGCCTCCAAGGAGGTGCTTTCATCTGAGGACCAGGGGGAAAAATCAACCTAGCAGGCTTTGTTCCCGCTTGGAGAGCTCTGGGGAGCCAGGACCATGTTGGTGAGGAGGACACAGAACCCAGCCAGCCTCCTCCTTCCATCCCTTGGCACGAGCCCATTAGGAAAAAGGGTTTTGTCAATGGGGAGAGCACTTATGAAATGTAACAAGCTGTGCCCAGAGGACCATTAGCACCACTGGATGCTTCCTCCACCCAGCAGTCTCTGGGGAAGTTTTTGTCAGCGATTTCCTCCCCAGCACAGGGGGAATTGGCTGAGGCAGGGTCCCAGCGGGGCTGGAGCAGGGAGACAGCGTGTGGTTACTAATGCACCTCCTGGCTTCTCACCAATGCCAAAAGCTCTGGGATCACCTCCAGGAGGTCTCTGCCCATCCCCTGGGATGGAGGCGATGGGAGTCAATGGGAGTCACCGTCCCTGGAGGTGTTGAGAACAGTGGAGATGTGGCTCCAAGGGACATGGTCAGTGGGCACAGTGTGGAAGGGTTGAGGTTGAACTGGGTGATCTTGGAGGTCTTTTTCAACCTTAATGATTCTATGGAGTGAGCAGCATCATGGGCATCTCAGAATGGGCACAACCACCCCATGTGCAGAAGTCTGAACCCCCAGGCAAAACCTCCAACTCACGTTTCATTTTCCCTGTGGTTGTTGTCTCTTGCACAGGTACAAGAGCGTGGTGACGCCCCGGCGAGCAGCAGTGGCCATCGCTTGCTGTTGGATCGTCTCCTTTCTGGTGGGACTCACCCCAATGTTCGGTTGGAATAACCTGAACAAGATGCTGGGGACTCAGGATCTGAACGCCAGCCATTCAGATTTTGTCATCAAGTGCCAATTCGAGACGGTCATTAGCATGGAGTACATGGTGTACTTCAACTTCTTCGTCTGGGTCCTGCCGCCCCTGCTGCTGATGCTGCTCATCTACCTGGAAGTCTTCAATCTCATCCGCAAGCAGCTCAACAAGAAGGTCTCCTCCAGCTCCAACGACCCCCAGAAGTATTATGGGAAGGAGCTGAAGATCGCCAAGTCCCTCGCGCTGGTTCTCTTTCTCTTTGTGCTCAGCTGGCTCCCTCTGCACATCCTCAACTGCATCACCTTGTTCTGCCCATCCTGCAAGACGCCTCACATCCTCACCTACATCGCCATCTTCCTCACCCACGGCAACTCGGCCATGAACCCCGTTGTCTATGCCTTCAGGATCAAGAAGTTCCGGACAGCCTTCCAGCAGATCTGGAACCAATACTTCTGCTGCAAAACCAACAAAAACAGCAGCAGCACCACGACTGAGACGGTCAACTAAGAGCTGAGAGATCACTGCTGCCAGGGAAGGGGGGATGAGGACCCAGGAGGGCTGAGTTTGCCATTCCCCGTGCAATCTGAACAGCCCAGCCCCTGAGCTGCCCCCAGGGGTTATTTATTCACAAGCATCGTACTGTTTTGATATTGTAGCCTGCACTGTTCCTTTCTTTTTATTATTTTTATTTGTTATTGTTCTCGTTTTATTATTTTTATTTTTAAGTGTTGCCAAGTATTTAAGGAGATGTTGTACAGATAAAGATGCGGTTTATCTTAACGCAAATAAAATAAAATGGTAATGAACACCCAGGAGGTCCTCCACCACTGATGGGTTCCAATGGCTCCTTGGAGCTGTTTGCAATGTTGGGCACCCCACGCTCTGCCCACCACATTCTGCCCTTTGTGCAAGGCAGGGTCGCATCTCCTCCATAGAGTCATGAAGGTTGGAAAAGACCACTGCAATCACTCCAGCCTCTGTTTGCCTCATTTCTCTCCCACTTGTTCCCTATTCCCTCCCCACACGGTCAGACAATGTGTACGGAATGCAGACACCTCCATTGCCCAGGGGAGCAGAGGAGCCTGCACCCCCCTGAGGTGGTTTGGGGCGCTGTGTCAGGGCTGACGCTGCCATGTGTGCCTCTCAGGTTTGATCATGGGCAGAGGGTATTGCTGGTCCTGCTGGTGGTGGGGTTGAGCTGTCCTCCCCACCCGGCTCTGCAGTCTCTACAGCAGCACTGCCAGACTCAGCTCTGTGGCAGGATTTCTTCCAGCGGTGGGAAGAGTTAATTAGAGTTAATTGGAATTCCTTTCTTATCAGCGTCCCCTATTCATTGGACTCCCTTTGGAAGCACATTTCCTATGGCCTTTTCCCAGCCCTGGCAGGGCTGTGCCCCTCAGACGTCACCGATGGCAAAATGACTGCAGTGAGTTCCCGTAGGGGCTGGGAGGAAAAGGGCATTGAGATTTATGGGTGGCTCTTTCACTGGCTATGGAGCACAACCCCATGCACGTGGGTTCACTATTGGCCCACCCCTGCAGACAGCCATACATTGCTCTGAGAGGAAGAGGAGGATAGCAAGGAAGCGTGGTAGAAAGGATGAGAAGGGATGAGGGGCTCTATCCCACACATTTTGCAGGGGTCTCAATACGTTCAAGGTGGCTGTGAGCCCTGCAGGCTCAGACCACGGTAGGTAAATTGAGTGAGGAACAAAAGAGAAAACAAGACGGATCCTTGTCTTGGGTCTCAGCTCTGTAGAGGGGCCCCAACTGCCCCCCATCCTACTCCAAATCCCTTATCAGTAGTGCCCAGGGGTGCTGCAGCCCCAGGGCAACCCAGAGAGGACCCCCAGCCCCTGCCCACAGCCCCTTTACGCAGCAGCAGCTTGGCTGCAGATTAGGGCTGTTGTTTACTGAGTACAGGTCAGATTCCCACTTGTGTCATATTTCTGCAAGAGGTTGCTTTCCTGGAAATGATGCCTTTGCCTGCTCCCTGCTAAGGTGCCCAGAAACCTAACAACTGGGATGTTCATAAATTAAAAGGCACTTGGATGATTGCTTTCAGTAAAATATACGTCTAGCAGATTTTTCCACTTGTGTGCCCTCTGGACCTTTCCCAGGAGGGCTCACTATGAGTGGATGCTGTTACCCTCCTTGGTTCCCTGGGGGGTTACAAACACACTCCTTGCCCAGCAGGGCTGAATTAACAGTCAGAAAAGGGGCACAGTGTGCAGCACTGCTCCAGGTCGGTGACGCCTCTTCTCTTCAACAGGGCTGCACACCGCCCTGCTAACAGCCCGCTCCCAGCACCTGTCTTTCACCTGTCAGTGCCACATGCTGAGATGATGACAATGTGAGAGGGCAGAACATCAGCATCAGTGCCCAATGCCCAGTGGGTCTGCTTGGCCCACTGCCCAGCCAGCTGGACCACAACCTGCACCCCGGTGGCATCACTAGCCCCAGCCACCTCCATGAGCCAGCCTGACCCTGGGCTGGGATAAAAATTAATCCCACGATGCCCTCTGATGGTGGAAAGTGTGGTCTGGTGTGAGCAATACTATGATGAACCCTCAGGCTTCAGTCTGGGCACTGGGGGACCTGAGGCAGATGGGCTGCAGGGCTGATGGAGCAAGGGTGGCAGCTTTATCCATAGGTTTGCAGTGCCATGGCTCACCAGGATGTCAGTCTGTGGGTCTGACCCCATGCCGCCTCCTTGCCCCATGTGCCTGTTCCATCAACCCCAGCAGGCTGTGCTGATGGCAGAGTGCTCTGTGCTGCTGACCCCTGCTTAGCAGCTCATTCGCTCACCCTGATGGATCTGTCTGGGTTCTCTGTTAATTACCAACATCTGACCTGAGCTGTCTCACAGATGGAAGTAATGAGGCTGCCTTCCTGCACATGAAGGACGTGTAGCTAATGGGCTGATTCCTCCTCTATATAATGCATGGGCACAGCCTGTCTGTGTTTGGGTGAGAGGGTAATGGTGTGCTGCTGAATTATGGCAGCCCTGGTGAGGATGAAGAACTTGCACTTGGATGAAGGTATGCCAACATGACTGTGTTGTGATGTTGCTGTTTCTCTTCTTCATTCTCCAGCTGCAGTAGGTAACCCTTCCTCCTCCTCCTCGATGGTTTGGTTCTGCTTTAGCCATCTTCATGTTTTACAAAGCTGACACTCTCTCAAAAGCTGTCTCCTCCACCCATGGGTGTGTGGAATGCTGTGACACCCCATAGTATCCCTACAGCTCCCTCTCCTCCACCCCAGTGCCCCCCCCCCCCCCCCACTGCAGGACACAGTGACTGTTGAGGACCAAAGCTCAGATAGGCTTGTTTTATTGTCGCGGATAAAAACACACCTAGAGAGGGCCATGCCATGGCCAGGACAACACGCAGGACCCAGGGGCACTGCTGGGGAGGGGACAGGCCTGCGGGCTGTGATGGGGAGCATCACCATGTGCTGTGCTGCTGCAGCATCCACCTGGGTGAAAGAACAGGATCTGAGTCCTGCCAGCTGCTGGAAGGTGAGATGGGAAACCAAATCCCAGCTGTGGCTCCAAGGGATGACAAACCCACACAAGTTCCTCCACCCTCATCTGCCCCACAAGGTTCATCTGCAGCCGTTCTGCTCCTCTGTCTCACACACCCTTATACCTGCCCCCAGCCCCCTATATGTGTATTCACCCCCATATCTCCAAGCCCTGACTGTTGTTCATGTGTTTCCCCATTCACGTCCTCTTTTCTCTTGGCCCATTTACAGCCTTCCCTCCTCCCAGCAAAGGGGCAGGTTTCTCCCATCTCTCCCCACCAGCACATCTCCAGCCCTGGGAGGAGGCAGTCCCCAAGCAGGGCTTCATCAGCAGCTGGCAAGGGCCAGTCCAGGATACTCAAGTTGCTCCATCCCCAAAGGATCCACCCTCAGCCCCAGTCCCAACATACCTCACTCTTCATCTCAGCCTCCAACCCGTCCTCACTTGGGCACTGTAGGAAAGTATGGGAGATGTAAAGGCCCTGAAATCCCCTCACCTCACTTCCCTATGACATCTAAATGTGCACTGGGCATGACAAATCCTCTCAGTGTGCTCACACCTATGCACAGCATCCCTGTGCACTCATGCTCTGAGAGCTGACACATGCACTGCTTTCTCCCAGACAGTTTGTCCCCATGACACCATGTTCCAGCCTAGGCAATGGTCAGGTGCTTTGTGTCCCCAGCACAAGGACAAGCTTGTCATCAAGGTTTGGGCTCTCTGCTGAGGCAGGGAAATGGGAGCTGGAAAGCCTGGGCAGGATCCTGAGACATAAATCATGGCAACCCAGGTGCAAGTGAAGCAGTTTTGGCACGCGTGGCTTGGGGGTGACTTAGGACACAAGTGATGGTGGACGCAGTGAGGAGCAAGTGGCCATTATAGCCTCTGCCAACATCTCTGCTCCTTTGCATCTACAGACTCTGGTTTCCTGCCCACTTTTTGGCCATGAATGAAAAGCAAGGGATGCTGCAAGACTAAGCCCAAGAAGCCAGAGAGCAAACCAATGCCTTTCAGCTCCTCCTCCACCAAAACCCAACAGAAAAGAGGCACAAGCTGCACCACTTGCAGTGGAAAGCAGGCAGGGAGACCTGCTCCTGTCTCTCCTCAGTCAAACTTACTTTTCACATCAAGTTTGCAGTCTACTGAGGCTTCCCCCAAAGGGTTCACAGCTTTGCAGGTGTAGACGCCCGCATCGAAGGGGCTGGGCTTGCGGATTTCCAGGGAGCAGACGCCCTGCTCAATCATTGCTATGTATTTTGGATCTTCCCGTATCTCCATCTTATTTTTCATCCAGATGATTTTGGGCTAGGAGGCAGAAGGGTTTCATTTATTGATTTATTTTTAAAGCAGGGAGAAACATGAGAAATCTAACTGTCCCCAAAATATAGCCTTCTCCTTCTGCTTTGCCTTGGTCCTTCCCAGTGCCACTGGCCATGATGGGATCCATTGTCAGAAGCCATTTGTAGAGTTAAAACACCCATTCTGGAGCTCTAACCACCATCCACAGCTCCTCTCTCAGTGTGGAAGGAAACAGGACATGGCTTGAATTGAGACCAACCTCCCCTCCCTGTGCAGAAACGCCCCAACCTGCCCTGCTTTGACTCAGAGGGCAGCTGCAGACCCTATCTCCATTCAGCCCTCATTCGACGTGGCCAGCCATCTCCCAATACTTCCAGCCACTTTGCAGAGCCCAGCTGGTGGCTGCCTGCACACAGAGGCGATGCTGCCCTTGGAGGAGCACTGACCTGGGGGAAGCCCCGGACGGAGCAGAAGAGGTGTGTGCTGTAGCCCCGGGTGGTGGCTCGGTCTGTCAGGGGTTGGGTGAATTTGGGGGGCTCCATCATGTCCCGTTCGGGGATCTTCTGTGGCTGGTAAACAGTTTCTAGGAAATTAATGAAATCAAGGTGAGGCAGAGTTTGGGATCCTTGGTTGACCATCACAGGGCCATGTGAGCCCAGCCCCAAGCCTCCCAAAATACTTCTGCTCTCTCAGATGAGCTAGACGGCATCTAGAGCGACCCGAGGGCTCGGCCTTCAGCTCAACCAGCCCTGTCTATAAATCTCAGCTTATCCAACCATGCCCAGTCCTGGGCTGATGCAGCCTCCTGCCTGTGAGCCAACAAGGTGATGCTTGTCTCGCTCTGTGCAGACGGTCAGACCAAGGCCAGGCCCCTCAGAACCTTCTACTTCATCCATCCCAAGGACTGAGAGCCTTGCCCCGCAGGGCTCATCCTGGTGACCAGCCTGGAGGCATCACCACTGACCCAACCCCAAGGAAGCCCTGTTGGGGACAGGATCCTTCCCTCCCACCCCATCACCCCAAACCAATTCCCCGTCCCCACTTGTCTTCTTGATGTGAGCCACCCCAGAAGCAACAGCTGCTGTCTCGCTCATCCCGCAGGCGTTCTCTGAGAACACACGGAAGGAGTACGTGTTGCCTATGATGAGGTCGGAGATGGTGCAGCTGGTGCGGGTGCAGCGCTCCAGCACTGTGAACCATTTCTGATGGGGGGAAAAACAAAAACAAGCAGTTGGTGGCTGCCTAAAGGAAAGGGAACCCAGGGGTGCAGCCCCAGCACTGGGGTACGTGAGGCACAGGAGTGGCCGGACTCACCCCGCTCTTCTTGTCTGACTTCTGCACCGTGTAGCCCTTTATCTCAGAGTTTCCATTGTCTGCTGGGGGACTCCACTCCAGGGCCACGTTAAAGCCCCACACATCCACCAGCTTCAGGTTCTGGGGGGGACCGGGCCGCTCTGCAATTACAAACACTCACATGGCTGTGTCCTCATTTGCTCCCCACAAATACTAAGCTCTGTCCATCCTCTTCATTTTTAATGTATTTTTACCCTGTTGCAGCACACGAGAGGTGAGGATCTGCTATGGGCATGGGCTGGTAGACATCCTGCAACCCCCACAGTGGTTTCCTCATGCAATGGAAGAAGGACCCCAGGGCCTTGCCCTTGCTTTGCTGCTGTCCCTGTCCCATACCACCCTGACCAGGAGCTAGCCCCAACCAAAGGGCAGAAATGAGCCCAGGATCCACCTCTCACAGCACAACTCCACGGGTCCCCATCGGTAGCCATACCAATCACTTGGATATCCAGGATGGCTTTGTCCTCTGCTCCATTTATCCTCACTGCAAGCTGGTATTTCCCCGAGTCGCTGCGCTGCGCCGTGCGGATGAAGAAGATGGTGTCCTTCTCTGTGTTGCGGATGTTGACCCGGCTGGTGTCCAGGGGTTGGTTGTCCTTGGTCCAGGTCACCTGGGGCTGCGGCTTTCCCTGGAGGAACCCATGTAGGTAGGTTAGAGCAACTGAAGGACGTGGTCCCAACAGGGTGAGCAGAGCCACTCCACTTCATCCAGGCACAGCCATGGCCTGGATACGCACCATAGAATCATTTGAGTTGGAAGGGACCCTAAGGGTCATCTAGTCCAACTCCCCTGCAGTGAGCAGGCACTCTCCCATCCAGCAGGGCCCAGGGAAGAAACTATAGCGAATCCCCATCACCACCCATCATCCGTCCCTAAAGTCCCCACCCAGCAAATTCATTTGCCTATCAAGAGATTTGCAGACAGAGCCGTGCTCATGTTGCTGAGCTAAGGGTTTGCGTTTGGTATCCATGGCTGATTCACCCCTGGAGCACAGCCAGCACAGCCTCCCAGCTGCCTACAAGACAGGGGTGGACAAGTCCCTCACTGCAGGGACAGCTTTCCGTCTCTTGTTTCCCCCTGCTTAGAGGTGTTTCAGGGGTGGGTTTAATCCACAGCAGATGCTGTAGTGGAGATGCTTTGAGGATGCCACAGACAGCAGGTAATGTTAGCCCAGGAGATGGACTATGGACTCCAGCTCGTCCCACCAGCATCGTTTTCAGTACCTTCTTCACACAGCCCTGGGGCTACCCTGCTCCAAAATAGCCGCCTTCCCTGGGAGGACACCCAGCACTGAGTTTCTGGGTCCACAGCACTGTAAGCCAAGTTCCTGAACAGGAACCACAAGCTGAGACAGCAGCAATACCTAGTTCATGCCCTCATCTGTTTGGAGTTGTCCCCTTACCAATGGGAGCTAGGCAGGAATTGGAGAGGAATTCCCACCCTTCTCAGCCCGTAAGACACGGGGACCAGGACAAGCTAGCACATAGCAGAATGGGGCATGCTACGTTGGCTAGGAAGGTCACTGGGGAAACCAACCCCGGGTGAGCAAATCCAAGGGATTAAACCCCAAATCACCCACATACCTGGAAAGGGATCAGCAGGTTCACAGCCTCCCCAACATGCCTGACATACACCTGCCGCAGCTGGCGAGGTAAGCGGATCCTTGGGAGATCTGGAAACCAGAAAGTCAAACAGTGGGTCCAGGAAATCACAGCTCACAGCCTCATCGCATCTCATAGATGTGGTCAAACATAGGCAAACCCATCCCAGGCATTCTGCTCTTGGCCATCAGGATGTCCTCCCCAGAAGCAGCTCTTCCCTTTCATCACCAGGTTTTAGTGGGCATGGTGATGATGGGTTAATGGTTGGGCCAGATGATCTTAGTGGTCTTTTCTTAATGATTCTACTATTCTGTGATCTCCTGGATCGTGCTTCCCATTGCCAACACTCCAAAATTACTTTCTTGTCCATTGCAATGCAATGGCACCACTACGACAAACCATTCATCTTTATAGCCTGCCCATGGCAACCGGTGTGGGTTAACCAGCAGAGCCCACGTGACAGCAAGCTGTGGGCAGCATCTCCTGGTTGGGAACCATTTATGTCCCAACTCACACAGCAGAATTTCTAGGAACACACAACCCAACTTTCAGCAAGGGCAAGGCTTGGTGGACCTCTTCCTCAGAGGCTCAGGGCTGTCAAGAGGACAAGATGGTGCACAGTTTCTTACAGCAGAGCTACAAAAGCCCAGGCTAGAAAATGGAGGCTGATGTCCCCAAGGGAACATAACAAAGACAAGCAAGAAAACCACTGCAGAATGCCGATGGAGTGCATGCCTCCTTCCCAGGGTGAAAATAGCAGCCGTGTAACTCAACCAGCACGGAGCCAGCAATCCTTCTGGGGAGGCATTGGGTTGACGTGAGCCCCTCATAAAAGAGCTGTGTGTCTCTGCCTGGATTAAACGTGCTGGAGCTCAGCTCTGGGGAGGGGGCTCGTGCAGGGCGACAGCCAGAATTAAACCAGGAGCAGGCGAAGCCTCAACAGCTGTGAGCAGTGAGGGCTGGGAGATGCCCGACGGTCCCAGATGGCCCCGCTGACAGCTGGGGAGGTCTCTGCTTTGTGCACACAGCTGTTGGCTGCAGGAATCCACGTGTTGGTGCTCTGCGTGGGCTCATTCATCCCAGCAGGGCAGAGAAACTGGATTTCCTTGGAGGAACATTAATTCATGGGTGTCTTCTTCAGCTCAGCCAACAGGGCTGGCTGGGACAGTGGCCCAGATGGAGTGTGCATGTGGCTGGGAAGGCATTGCCTTGCCCTAATTCCCTGCAAGATGCTGAATCCTTGGCTGGTTTCTCCCCATCTCTCTCTCTGCCTCCCAAACCCACTCATCCCACCTGTTCTTAAAATCCCTGCTGCATGTACTGCTGCTATTTAAAGCCCTATCTGACGCTGTATATGTACCAAAGAGGGCTGCAAGATGCAATCCTGAATAAAATAGGGAGGCCAGAATGTGACAGACAGGATGGGGATGAACGGACTCAGGCACCCAATGTGCACCAGTACCACTGGGGGGACTCGGGAGGGGTCATTTGTTTCTCAGCACAGCCAAAGCATGTGGCAGGCTGTGGTTCAGATGAAATGCAAAAGCTGGCAAGTGCCAATATGCCAATAAAGAGTTTCAGACAGCAAAAGAAAGGGAAAAAAAAGGAAAAGATGTAGAACAGAGCAAGTTGCGCATGGATCTTCCAGCCCTTTGGGTTTTACTCTCAGCTGGCACACGTGGTTGGGAAAAAGCTGGCAGTGATGACAGCAGAACAGGCAGCGTGGTGCAGCATGGAACTGCCAACGGGAAACCTGAGCTGTGCGCCTGGCATCTCAACCCAGTCCCTGTGCCTTGGTTTCCCCAGTTCTGCAAGGAAAATGGGATCTGGAGGTGAACATGGCACCGCTGGCAGACACCTCTGTGATATCTCTGCTTCAGTCCCCAGAGGATTCAGGCAGAGCTCTGGACACAGCACCCAACAAGCTACACGCACAGCCCTACAGGACCCTTTCCAGATGCTGGAAGCCTTCTCCAAGTCCTTTCCTACAAAAAGCCGGCAGTTCCTGCAATAGCTCATGCTGCCATTAATACTGCTTTTAAGCTGATGAAAAAATCTCTGTTCTTTGAGTCACGGGAAAACTTGTGCACTAATAATTCCCCAGAAAGGATAAATAACTATATTTCCTGTCAGCTAAATGAAAACCAGCCTTGCAATCATCCATCAACCTCAGCACATTTGCTGCACCCCAGTAGGAATGCGAGTCTTGCTAAGCATGGGAGCAAGCCATTCATTAGCGCGTCCAGCGTGATTAGAGTTCCCAATGTCCACACAGCCAGCTCTCGACTTTCCTCAGCTATATAAACAAAGCTGCCTCCGACCCTGCTGCCTAACAGGGATGTGCTGGCACAGCAGAGATGCAAGGAGAGGAGATGCAAGGCCATTTCCCAGCCATTGCAATGAAATGGGAGAACGGGGCTCTGTGTTCTGGGTGCGGTTCGCTCCCACCTACAAGATCAGTGCACTGAGGTCAGGAAGCTGCGCCATTCCCATCCCAATCCGGGGGAATTGGGCCCTGTTTTGGAGGATAACATCTCAGTCAAAGGCTGGATTGCAACAGTGAGAGGACAGAGGATGATTGGGCTGCAGGGATGAGCTGCAATTTCTTTGCCTGTCGACAAGGCACACGAGGATACTGCATGGCATGAATTCTTACCAGTGATCTCCCTGATGAGGATTGGCTGCTCCAAGGTAGCTGGGACGCTGGTGCCACTGGCACTGATGGCCTTCACCCGCACGTGGACCTTCTCACCAGAGCCAAGGTCCTGGATCTTGTAGCGGGTGGAGAGAAAAGGCTCCTTGTTCACAGCTGTCCAATCCGTACCTGGAACAAACCCAGCAAGGCCCTACAGATGCGGCATGGCCAGATGGATGCACGCCCCCCAGACAGCAAGATCAAACCCCAGGAGGTGAAACAGAGAAGCAACCCTTAGAAGGTTGGAAAGGGTTGGAAAGTTGTGCCTTGGAAAGGCACAAGCAGAAAGATTCGTGTCATCAGATTTGGGGCACCTGGCCTCCCCACCCTGCCAAGGAGTGTGGGTTACCAACTGGCAGGTGGTCAACTGTTGTGCAGGAGGCAATTTGCAAGGCGTTAGACCAACAAACATGGGCTCTGCTGACATTCCAGGTGCATTTCTGGAAGTAGTTAAGATCCTCTGACCACCCTGCCAGCCTATCTTTCAAATCCTGAGGATCCTTTGCTGTGGCTTACTGTGCTCCCCTGTACATCCTCCACATTGGGTAAGGCCTGTCCATCACCTGCCACTGGCATTACTCTACCTTCACTCCAATCTGACCACGTTTTCGCCACCCAGGTTCTTGTACCAGCCCAAATGCAGCAGTCTCAGAGCCCACGTAGCCATCACTGAGTGACTACTCCTCTTCTGCCACTCAGCCAAGGCCAAAGCAAGCTAGGAGAGCATCCAAAACCGTGACCTTTGGCGGCTGTTAGCCAGCTTCCTCCAGGAACGCCTGCATCTTTGGACCTCTTCACAGGTCCTGTCAAGCCAGTTACTTCCCCAGCCTCCAGCCCGACAGAAAGCCTTCCCTGGCCAAGCTTGTAGTTTTGCTTGTGTTGATCATGCCTGCCACAAGCTGAACGGCCAAAGGCCACAGGTCATTTCCATGGACCCCCTGGATCTCCCAAACTGCTCCAGCCTCACCCAGCACCCAGCACCCAGCTCAGCAGCCCCAGCCTCCCCTTGCTGTCCCCACACACACCTCATTCGCTCTCACCCCAAGGCCAAGCAGGGCTTCACAAGAGCGCCCAAAACACATCTCACCCACCTCCTTCATTCCACCAACAAGCCATGCAACCGGAGAACCGCAGCTAATTGCTGCCGCCCACCAACCCATCTCCATCCTCTGCATCCATCCTCCTTCCAGGCTCTTTGAGCCCCATGTTCCTGGGGGTGGGCTTGCCTGCTGATACATGCCAGCCTCTCACGCCACCCAGCAGAACACTTTCCCCTCTCGTCCCCCCATCTTATCCCCATTCCTTTAAGCAGACATGGAAGATTTGTGTCTTTATCCTCCCATGGTCTTGTATGCCTGTCCCAGTTCCATAGGTTCATCATCACCAGACCATCCCCCATGGGCCTGCTGCTCCCTCCTCCAGCCTTGAGCTGGATACAGAAGTGACATTAAACCCCTGCAGTCCAGCCCATTGCTAAAGAGACCACCAACAGCTGAAGCCAGCGAGATGACCCTCTCCTTTATAGGAAAAAAATATATATAGCACTTAAATGAAAGTATCTGGGGCAAAGAAAGGAAAATGGGCTGCACAGAAAGGTGCTGCCAAGTTCCACCCAGCTCCGTCCCACACCTCTGCAGCACCTTGCCCACTCTCATGCTTACGAGGCAGGAAAGCCCAAGCCTACTTCCATCTTTGCAGATCTCCACCACGTATCCATCCAGGCTCGATTTGCCCGTCTGCTCCGGTGCTTTCCAGGTCAGTGTAACAGAGTTTTCAGTCACTTCTTCCACAGCCAAGGACAAGGGGATGCTGGGCGGCTCTGCAACAAAGCCACAGAGTGAGGGCAGGCTGTGGGCTCTTGGGGAGCAATCAGCCCACCCACCCTACTCCCCCAGCCCTACCCCCCTCCCAAAATATCACCGTTGATCTCACGCTCCAACTTTTCACCCATATGTGTCCCCTTCTCATCCTCACACCTTCCCCTCCCCACTTCACCATCCAGTCCCCTCCTCACCTTCTTTGGGTTTCTCAGGCTCAGGCTCTGGGGCTGGGGCTTCAGCCGGGGCAGCCGGGGGGGATCCTTCCTCATGGGCTGGAGTCGCTTCAGCCTCATGGGCCGGAGCGTGCTCAGCTGCAGGGGCCGCAGGCTGCTCCGCATCGGGGTGATGCTCGGGGGCTGGGGGTGTTTCAGCAGCGGGGGCTGGGGCATGCTCTTCCTTTGGGGTGTGTGCTGGCTCCTCCTTTGGGGTGTGTGCTGGCTCCTCCTTTGGGGTGTGTGCTGGCTCTTCCTTTGGGGTGTGCGCTGGCTCTTCCTTTGGGGTATGTGCTGGCTCTTTCTTTGGGGCTGGTGCTTTCTTCGAGGCTGGTGCTTTCTTTGCAGCAGCTGGAGCCGTTTTGCCAGTCATAGCTGCAAAGCCGAGGGGCTGTTTTGGGGTCTCCGCTCCTGGATCTCTGCTTTCAGTGGGGGTCCCCGCTCCAAACCAAAGGTCTGTCCTCCAGACTTGGGATCTTAGCTCTGAAGCTGGGGTCCCTGATCTGGATCGGGAGCCTCCACTCTGGATCCAATATCTCCACTCTGAAGGGACGGGCTGTGCTGCAGGACGGCTGTGCTGGGAGGGGGGAATCGGGTCACTGAGCCAGGACAGGGGGCTGGAGATTTTTATAGGCTTGAGCTGGCACTTGTCACCTCCCTGCAAACCAATCTGCCTGCGCAGGCGGGGGCCTCCAGGAATAGCCACCCTGGACCTGCACATTCAGCAGCACGCCCCTACCCCCTCCTATGGGACTGCAACACATGGTCTTGCCCCCCCACTCCCCCCATGCCTGCACGGGACTGCGCAGGCCAGGGCCAGGTCACCTTTCTTTGGGGACACAACTCCTGTTCCCACACCACCACCACTGCGAGCTTCCCACCCCACCACTGCCACCTCAGTTGTTACCTGCCAGCCCCAAAGTTTGTGCTCACCCCACACACCTCATGCCTTGTCCCAGACAAGACCCTCCATCTCCTGATCTCCGCATTGCTCCCTTGACCCGCTTGCCCCCCAGGTCCTTCCTTATTCCCTGCCATCAACTAAGGCCACTCTGCTCCCCAGCTCAGTCCCAGAAACCCAGAAGAGCTGAGGCTGGAAGGCACCTCTTGAGATCATCCAGACCAACCCTTCACCAAAGCAGGGTCACCAAGGCAAGATGCTCATGAGCTTCCCCACTTCTTTGTACCCAGGTCCTCTCCTAGCTCCTACCTGAGCACCCAACCCTTCCCAGTCCCACAGTCAGCACCAGATCCCCTCTCTCCATGTCCTCCCCATCGCTCCTTGGCCTTGATACAGCTGCTTTCCCTATCACAATCCTCAGCACAGCCCCATGGACACCTGCTCTGTGCTTTCCCCAGCCCTGCTGACCCACATTCCTGGAGAACATTGAGCACAGGCCAGCCTTGCAGTGTCTTGCAGCCTTGGCTCTGCACATACAAAGCAGAACTGTGTCCATGGGGTCTGGTCACCCCAGGACTCACATGCAGCCACTTTTCTGCCAACCTCACATTCCAATTCATCCCAAAGGACCACAGTAACCCAAAGCCATGTTATTCTATAGGATATAAACCCACTCACCCCCCTGCCTGTCCTTGTTTCGTTTGCTGCCATATCACGCATGGTATGCTACTAAAAATGCCTCTGTAACCTATGGTCTAATTCCTTAGCCTTCCTCAAATTCGGGTCAACAGAGTGTTTTCTCCTCTCCCCAGCTATTTCCCTCCATGGATGCTGTATGGAGGAGATTCTGGGCATTTCTCCAAAGGCTCACAGCTACGTGGTCCCCAGGAAACACCTCCAGACACAAACATCAGGGTCAAGAGAGCACTCAGGGACAGCTGGAACACAGAGCTCTGTGCTCTGACAGATGATGATCTGATGGGAGAGGTTTTCTGGGTGGAGCTGGGGGCACCCTGGAAGGGCATGGAGCAAAGGAAAACCCCAGGGGCCAGGCTGGTGTTTAATGAGAGGCTAACATCCGAGAAAAGATCTACAGAGCTTTGAAGGATGCGTCCCATGGGGAGGAGAACCCTGGGTGGGTAAAGGAGCTGGTGGGAAGAAAAGTGGCCAGGACAACAGTGCTGGTTGTTGGGCCCATTGGGTGCTACTTGGGTGCTGGGTTTGGCCAAGCACGGGGATCCGCTTCTGGGCATGGAAACAGGGACAGCGAGCACTGGTGGCTGCACAAAGGCATTGCCTGATGCCCTCTACACAGCAGAGGGTGGCTGCCAGCCCCCAGGAAGAGTGTGAAGGAGACCTCCCATTTTCTGCCTGCTGTGCTCCTGTAAGGCGAGAAGAAAACTCATCATCGGCCCTGCAAGTCAAAGGGGGATCCAGCAATGTGAGCACAACCCCCAACACCCCACTCCTCTCATTGGCTGCAGAGTCTGCAATCTGCAGCACAACATTCCTGCCCCACGGTCTGTCCGTCCTTCTCCACCATCCTTCATTCCCTGGGCAGTAGGACTGGGGAAAACTCCATTTCTTCAATGCCTTGAGCCACCAAGACTTTGTCCAATCTTTGACCTCCTCAATCTAAATGAAGGTGGAATGAGACCTTCCAGCACCTCTGCCCAGAGCTGGCCCTCTGAGTGCTATCTCCATGGGGGACTTCAGCCAACACACGGCCTCGTCATGGCTGGCACACACCTGCTGGCCTTTCCCATCAGCTCACAGGTGGCCATTTTATGCACCAACTCTGCTTGAAGCCTTCATTTTTTTCCCCCCAAAATGACTGGGATGTCTAATCTAAACCACAACACTTTGCAAAGAGGAATTTTCTTTCAATTGTGTGTCGAGAAAAGCAATTTTAGAAGCTCAGAGAAAAGAATTAAAAAGAAGATCAATACCAAAATTCTGTCTGTAAGGAAATGAGCACTCTGATTTCTATTTCTATTTGTGTGAGTGCAGTTGCAAATTAAACATTTTCCCCTGGAAAGGAACATCAATGCAATTATTCCACTCGCAGTTCTTGATACGAACAAAATCTGAGTTTTTAGGACCTGCTGGGTGACGTTTCCACGTTGTTTGCTCTGTTGACTCACAGGATGACTCATAGGTTAAGAGCAAGTGAATCAACACGGCTTATCATCCAGCCTTATCTGGGCCACGTTACCGTAGTATATTGGCATCTTGTTAATTCTCACATCACCAGCGAAGCCACCATACATTAAATGCACTCAAGCACAGAAACACTGTGTTCCCTGACGGGGGTCACCAAAGCATCATGGCTGGTTGCCCAAACCCAAAGTCAAAGGGTTCCCAAAGGGACCAGCCTCGAGGTTTGGTCACTCACCTCAACATCTTCAATTGTGGATGAATGATGGGGAGGGGGAAACGGGGCCAAGGAGACAGGAGGCAGAGTGTCCCCAAAGGACCCGTGCTTTGTGGGGAGCTAAAGTTAGTGTGCTGGTGGGAGAGTAGGAGAAACCCACTGGTGTGGGAGATGGGGACAAAAGGAGATGTCCAATGGGAACAGTGCTCCACCTCAGCGTATGGCCACCTCCAGTCCTGTCCATGCTGTGTGCACTGGGATTCCATGGAAAACACCCCAACCAACCCAGACAAATGCCCACAGGAGGCGTCCAAAGCCCTTTGGTGCCCAACCCCTCCTTGCAGGGGTTAAGCCAGACCTCCTCAAAACCGTGGCGCTCACACAGAGACCACGCAGCCACCAACCACAGCCACCAGCTCAGGGTCGTGTCATGCCTGCTGTCACTTCCAGGCTCCAGCAGCATTTCCAGGCTGTCCGTCACCACGATATTCACAGCACGCTGAGTCAAGCACCGGGGCAGGCAGCAGGTGGGCTGAGATGCAGACAAGCTTTCCGTCTGGTGCACCGCACGCAAGCAGATGCTTACTTCACCCCACAGCAATGAGCGCAGGCAGGGACTCAGCAGGGACATGGGAGCAACCCCTTCTCTGAAGCCCCCAGGCCAGGTGATGGACGACTTTAAAATGTCCTTATTGTGTGTGCAGAACAGCCAGGCAATCGAGAGACGCATCCAGCACGATTCAGGGTGTCTCTGAGCTCCTACTGGGGTATCAGCTGGGAACGCAAATATGGGTTGTGCTGCCCAGCCCAGTGGATGTAGCCCTGTAGGATTGTCCCCACGGTGTGATCACGCATCATCTCACACCACCAGCACTGAGTGTCCCTGTGGCTCAATTTGGCACCTGGGGATCACCCACCCCCAGCACCGGCTCACCAAACCATACTGTCGGAGGCTGGAGCCGAAGTCGTTCCACTGGAGCAGCCAGATACAGGCAGGAGGATACCAACACTTAGCCCTGCTAGCATCAGGGTGTTATTTTTGGGCAGAACTGGGATAACCATCCTCCAAGCTGGCAGGGGAACAGCAACAGAGAAACCCAAGTGGGGATGCCCAGACTCTGCCCAGTGCCTCACTGGGAGCAGAGCCCAGCTCAGCTTTCCTGGAGGTGGCAGCCTGATGGGGAACGCTGTGTCACAGTGGTGTCAGCAGTGCCACCACTGAGGCAGCCCCATTGCACATCGCAGCCGCACAGGGCAGGAGCAGCAACCTCCCAGGTCAGCATAGGGAGGCAGAAGCACCTGTGGGCCTTGGCACCCCATAAGTCACCCACGTCTGGCACTCGGAAGCCATGACAAAACCAATGCATTGCTTTGCCTCCCATGGCTTTTTTTCCAACCCTGCCCCACCTCCATGGCTGCCAGCAGGAGCTTACCTATGCCAGGCTGAGCCCATGCCAGCCTTGCTGTCCTCAGCCTGCTGGGGGTCACCTCCACCAAGGGCCAGAGAAGCAGCTGGGGATGCCAATAAGGCTCTGTCACCACCTGCCCTGCCTGGTTTCCCTCTGGGACAGGGTGCAGACAGCATAACCCAGAATCCTGCTTTGCTGAGCTGGGTGCCTGCAGCCCCAGGTAGCATCCAGTGCATCCCAGTTAGCCCAGCCCTGGTGTAAAACACATCCCACCACCAGCTACAGCCTAAGGCACGCACTCACTTGGTCTTCAGCATCCCCCTGCCTCCACCACCTGCCAAACACAACTCTGACATCTCCTGGGCTTCTCCCCCATCCCTCCTGCAGGATCAGCACTGCAGATTTCCCTCCCCTGCCCTTGCCCAGGATGCTGTGATGCTGAGAGGAGCAAACCTTGGACAAGGGGCGGCGTATCCTGGATCCCCCCCACCCCAAAGTCTCCCTCTAATCCAGGTACCATCATTCAGGACCTCCCTGCCATGCCCCCTCCCTGCAGGGTTCACAGGATGGGATGGGGGCTATGAGAGGTCAGACCATGCCCACATTGCCATGACTTGCTCCACATCCCAGGAAGTGGGAAAACAAACCCATTTCAGGATTGTCCAACAGTGGCCCAGCTGCACCCTTCCCTGCTGCCAGCAGAGAGCATCATGGGGACATTTAACCAAGCAGTTCTCGTGCTGGGTCCCTGCTAAAACCTCCAGATACTGCTCCAGAATTTGGGAAGATGCCTTTTTTGTCCCCACAGATATGGCCCAAGTCTGTTCTGGATGCTTCACGTGTGCCTGCTGTGAGGAATGGGGAGTGTGGGCACTGCTCCCCATCCTGACCCACCTCTGCTGCCCCTTCCACACCAGGACAGCCCCCTATGACATCCCTGTGCCTTTCCTGGAGGAATCACCACCCCAAAGCACCTCCAGAACAGCTGGGCCAGGACCTGGGGATCCAGTGTGTGAATGGGGTTTGATCCCTCAACCCAAAACATCGAGAAAGCAGCCATGGCAGAGGGTGCTCCTCCTCCTAGCACATGCTCATGCCAACACAAAGGGACATGTGCGTATTTTTGCAGGGAAATGCCACCACATGCAGCCCCTGTGACCCAGCGAGGGCTGAGCCCGGCAGTGGCTTTTGCTGTGATGGTTTGCTTCCATCTCCCAGGATTTGGAGGTGGCAGAAATCCCAGGGGGGGTCTGTGGACGACATGAGGGTCTCGTGCCCCCCCCCCCCCCCCCCCCCCCCTCCAAAGCACGGTCCTTCCAAAGGAGGAGGACATCCTAAGTGTTGAATGAACGACGGTCCCCACTGCAATGGAATCAATGCAAAGAGAGCCCACTCCACCATGGGCTGGAAACACCCCGGGATCCCACAGCACCCTTCCTCCCCAGCTCCTGCAAAGCCCTCGGGATCCCATGGATGAAGGAATGCTGCAGTAATGTGCAGGGATGTGCAGCACTCCTGCTCAGCTGCCACCAAAGCTGAGAAGCTGATTTAATTTCACAACCTGCAAAGCCCTCGGGGAGGTAAACGTGGCCAGGCTCTGGGCACCAGGGCTGCCTATTTCCTACCCCTGGCTGCATGACTTCAAAACCAACGTGCCCTGCAAAACCTGCAAGCCAGACGTGCACCCACCCCGCCACCTGCATGGGCCAATGCACCCCCGCTGTTCCCTTTCCTGGTACCCACATCACCTGCTTGCAGGGTGCAGGGAACCCATGTCCTTTGCACCCCAGCACAGGGGGATGGAGGGGGACAGAAGGAGCAGCCAGCAACTGACATCTGATCCCAGCTGCTCCGGTGTAAACTTAGCATGGCCTTTTGGAAAGTACTTGCTGTGGCAAAACATGCAGTAAATTACTGTCCTGGATGCCAACAATATTTTGAGATTAGCAAATCTAACAGAGCTCCTTGGGTACAAGCTGGGTTCGGGGTTGAGGTTTTCAGCCCTGCCAGCAGAACCGGGGGCTCTCACCACCCGCTGCCCCCCAGGCAGATGGCACTGAGCTGCAAATGTACTTCAGAGGGATATGGGGAGAGGTCTGGGCCAGCACCAGGTGTGGGGCTGCAGGTCTCATGTGGGTACCCCCCCCCATTGGCTGCCCCAGCACTGCCCCACGTCCTCCAGGGGCTGAGCCATCTTCATCCCCACCTCCATCACCCCACAGCACCCAGCAGCGGGCAGGTGACACAACCATGGTGCTTTGAGGCAGCAAAGCCCAGAGCTTTGAAAAAGCCACTCAGAACCTGCTGCCACCACCTGCCCCCACTCCAGCCATGGGTTCCTCCAGCTCAGCTGAAGGCTAATTCCCCCCCACAGCCGTGGGGTAATGAGGAGGGAGAAGTGCAGAAAAAGAGGCAGTGAGCACCTGGGGGTTAAACCAGGTGCATCCAGGTGGAAAGCCATTGCATGCTGCAATTAACCCCTGAAACACCCCCAGTGCCAAACAGCCCAAAGGTGGTGTTTTAACCCATGATCAGCTCCTGGCTCAGCACAGGGCAGCTGGGGAATCTCTCCTGCTACACCTGAGGCTGTGCAGCTCAGCCCTTTCCATCTATGGGTGCCTGCATGCAGCCCGGCCATGGAGCTGTAAGCTGAGACGACTCTGCACCTCCTGACCATCAAACTGCCCCTGAAAGGAGCGGATTCCCTGCACTATATTTGCAGGAGGCTGCAGCTCAGCACGAGTCCTGCCCCAGCTCCTCTGCTGATCAACCCCTCCAAGGAGTCCCAGGGGCAGATTGAAATGCTTGGGGTTAAATCTGTCTCACTGCACGGAAAAGCAGCAGGGCTGACTTGGGTCTGTACCCTCCTCTAAAAAAAACCAAACAATTCTTAAAACTAAAGGATGAGGTTTTCTTTCACGTTCTGGGGGGCTGTGAGTTGGACGCAGGGCTCTCTGCACTCTGGGTATGGGGACAGGAGGACTTGGGGCTGGAGATGTGGCCCTGGGGCTCCCAGCCCCAGTAGGGGAACCCAACACAGATTGGGGGGGGGAAGGGAGGGAGGTCTTATGAGGGCCCTGAGCCCCCACTCTGTGCCCAGCCCCAGGTCGGCCACGGGCAGGATGAGATGAGCTCCTACACTGTGGGGATCTGAGCCTGGGTGCTCTGAAATGCAGCACCCAGTGAGGGGGGGGGAAAAAGGGCAGGAGGGGGAAAAGGGGCAGCCGCGGGCCTTCCTCACCAGGAAGAGGAGGAGGAGCTGCAGTGCAAGCACAGGATCCTGGTGCAACGCTCGGGGTTTCGCAGGGCAATGTTTGCAGCACAGCTTTGCACCCTGAATGCACCATGCTTGCAGAATTCCAGCACGCAGCCATCAGCACCGGGGCCACAAAGGAAGAACAAAGCAAAACAAAAGAACAGACAAAAGCTCTCCGGGCTCGGTGCAGTGAAGCAGAACAGTTTTGGCTGTGCACCCACAGCAGAGCCCACAATGTGTCTGTTTGTTGGCACGGTGGGAATCTGGCAGAAAGGAGCCCTCAGTGGGAAGAGTCCAAATTCAGCAGGGCACGGATCGTGGCCAGGGCACAAAGGGACAGTGTTCCTCCAGAGCACAGAGGTTTGGGGCTGGGAACGCAGCACAGAAGCTGTCAGAGCAGAGCGAGGTGATGGCGAAACGCATTCGTGCTTGGCTTAAAGGGAGCAAGCAGAAAAGCTTTGTGCGTGTGGAGAGAAAAGAAAAAGCAACTACCAAACAAGGAATTCGGGGATTTCTTCTGGCTGAAATCAATGATTGCCCTCCTAGGGTGGCTCCATTTTCCAGGAAAGGAGGGATTTTCCTCTGAAGTCGAAAGGGAAAACCCCTAAATTTTTTATTCTCCTGCTGTTCCAACAGGAAATGTCTCCTGGGAGCAGCACACAATCCTGCTGCCGTCTGCTCCGTGAAGCACGAGTGCTCAGCCACCCCCTGGAACGGCAGAAATCCCCCCGGACCCACGGCTCCCAATGGCCCTGGTGGGGAAAAAGACATCGCCGGGGGCAAAAGGGGGGTTTTAGGTACGGGAAAGCTGCGTCTGCAAACTGCTCTGACAGCGGGGCTGAGGACTGTGCACAACTCATCGCACCTCACAGCTGTGCCCACAGGGCCGATCCGGGCGTTTTTGAGGGAGGGTGCAGAGCTCTGCCCACGGAGAAGCGCCAGCACAGGTGGGAGCGCAGCTTTCCCACACCAGGACAAAATCGCAGCTCGGCGTTGCCAGCTGGAGCTGCTTCCCCATCCCGGCAAACGGCCCCGGACCTGCGCCCTGCACAGGGGCGGCTCAGCCTCGCCCCCTTCCTCTGCCCAAAACAGCCCCAGGGAGGCGGAGCGGCCGCTGCCGTAGGACATCCCTGCCGTGCCCGGCTCCTTCGTGCCCAGGGATGCTGCCGGCCCTCCCCATACTCAGGTAATCCCAGAACCACGTGCCCGGTGCTCCTGGTTCCCAGTGCTCCCCGTTCTTTCCGCACCCCACGTTCCCGGTGCCGTCTCCCCAACCTCCATCCGACGCCAGGTGCGGCCCGGCTCCCCCCCCTCCCCGCTCCTCCTCTCCTCTCTTCTCCTCTCCGCCCCGTCCCGTCCCTCCTCCCCCGAGAAAGCGAAAGCTCGACGGGCGGAAGCACAGCTCCCCGCAGCGCCGCACCGGGGCCGCTCCACGTCGGGGCCACCATGGCCTCCTCCATCAGCAGCTTCTTCCGACGGAGCCTACGGCGCCCGCGCCGCAGAGGTGAGCGCTGGGAGGATCCGACGGGACGGGACGGTGCCGGGACAGCGGGAGCCGGGCGGAGCGGGGATGCACACGGGCAGCGCAGGGCGGTCGCGTCGGCACCGGCACCGGTTCGGTCCGCTTCAGCGTTCCCCGAGCCTCTGCCGCGGGGCTCACCCCAAATCCCGAGGCTTATCCCAAATCCCAGGGCTCGTCCCAAACGCCCTAAATCCCCGGGGTTTATCCGTTATCCGGGGGCTCACCCTAAACCCGAGGCTTTATCCCAGGTTCCGATGTTCACAACACCCTCTGGGGGCTCAGCCCGACCCCTCCTGCTCTGCCCTATTCCTACCAACCTCAACCAAAACCCATCCTGAACGAGTCTGCCCCACACCAAAGGGTATTTACACCTTTAGCTCAGCGAGGGCATCCCCCACGTGGAAGGATCGTCCCCAAAGGCAGCACCGCAGGGTGAACCGGAACCCGGCATCGTGGCTGCGCCCCACAGCCCTGGTACCCACAGGGCACGGTACCACCGGAGGATGGTGCAGAAATTGGTTTCTGACGATCTGTGAGCATTTCTGAGACATAAATGGAGGTTTTCTCAGCAGCATCAAGCTAAAGCCACCCTCGGGGCTTTACGATTTTATTCTCAGCATTGAGTAGAAAGTGAAGCGAAAGCCATTTCCTTTCTGTCGGGGCAGGTGGGTGGCAGCACGGGGTGAACTCAGCCGGCAGCAAGGGCACAATGGGGTGGGTTGTGCAGCTCCCAGCTCTGCCTTTGGCTGATAAGGAGCTCGCTGTCAGCGTGGGAAGCTGCGTGTGCAGCATGAAGTCTTTCTTGCAATGCCCTCGTTGCGGGCAGGGTGCAATGCTGCAGCCTTTGTCCTCTCTGTGCCCATGGGAGGGAGGGGTGAAAATCCACAGCTGGGAATGTCTGCAGACTGAAGGCTGTAGGTGCCCACCAGGCCGGCCTTAAAGGTGCACGACAGTGGCCGAGCTGCCACAGGAACCCACAGCCAATCCCTGGGATACAGGGACAGACTGCAGGAGTTGGGTTTAATCCAGCTGCGTGCCCGTTTTCCTGCCTGCTATGTACCTAAGCACAGGTACTGAGCTCATCTCCCAGCCCTCCATGCTGCTGTCCCACCACGAGCACCCCAGCACCCTTGGGCATGTCGCTGTGGGCTCTCCTCGTTCTTGTTTCTCATTTTGGGGCTGTGAAGCTGACGCTCCCCAGCTGCTCTCCCAACCAGCTCAACGAGAAAAAGGGTGCAGTTCCAAGGAACTGCTTTGCTGTGGGAGCTGTGGTTTAAGGAAAACCCTCTGGTATCTCATTTGCAATCAGCAGTTCCCAGGACTGAGTGCATCTGGCAGGGAGACTCTGGGATTCATCTCACAGAGCCCTTGGAGGTGCTCAAACCAGACCTGTGCTGGCTGTTTGCTGTTTCTTTGTCCCCCTGAGGAAACAAATCAAAGTGCTCTAAAAGCACTCCCATGTGGTTCTGCTCTCCATCCCCCCTCCGTGCCCAGGCATTGCTCTGGGCATCCCCAGCCTCTCTGGAATGGGGTGAAGGAGGGCTGTGGGGGTCTGATGGTGCCTTGATTTCCTCCAGAAGACTCACTGAAGTTGTCTCTTTCCATTCCATGTCCTGCACCCATGGGTCCCCTGGTCACCCATGTTGCCCTCAGAGGGACCAGAACCTGCTATGTGTCTTTCTATGGTCCAGTTCACAAGTAGCCCTGTATCTCCCTCCCTGCACACCTCCCAGCCTTACCTTTCACTGTTCTCTGCTGTTTTTGGCTTTGTTTTTTGGCTGCAGAAGGCAAACAGGAGGTCCCTGCAGCCGACAGCATCGCATCTCGTGTGCCTCCGGGAAAGGCAGGAGAGCGCAGCTCCGTCTTCTACTCTGCTGGGCAGTTCTTCTTTGAGTACCTGGTGGTGGTTTCACTGAAGAAGATGTCTGATGGACGTTATGAACCCAAGATAGCGTATCAGTTCCCAAAGGTATTTGGTCCTGCACCCTTCTGGGGAAAGATGAGTTTTCTGAGGGTAAGAGGAAAAAGGGGACGTTTCCCTTCCCCATCACCAGAGCCAGAGGAGTGCAGGGAGGTACCCCGTGCAGGCACCCCAAAGCCATCCTGTGCCACCCCAGCCCTGTGGGTGCCATCCTTCCCCCTAATGGCATCATTTTGTTCCAGCGTGAGAACCTCCTGAAGGGTCAGAAGGAGGAGGAGGAGCGGCTCCTGCAGGCCATCCCCCTCTTCTGCTTCCCCGACGGCAACAACTGGGAGCCCGTTACCACCTTCCCCAGGTACCTGCCCTGCTGCGGTCCCACCTGGAGGGCTGTGGGCTGCCAGCTGCCCTGTGCCCATGCTCTGTATCTCCTCGCAGTGAAACTTTTTCCTTCGTCCTGACGAATGTGGATGGCAGCAGGAAGATCGGTTACTGCAGGCGGCTGCTGGTGAGCGCTGGTTGAGGCTGCGCCAATGGGGAGGCAGTGTGATGAGCAGTGGGGGTTGCCCGATGGGCTTGGGGTGTTTTTTTATGTTGGGATGTCAGTTGGCTGCTGGGTGGAGGAAAGCAGCCCAGAACAGAGCTGGGAGGTGGGATGTGGGAGGTGCCAGCCCCTTACAGCACTGGGTACAGGGATGTGCGTGGTGCCCATGTTGGGTACGGAGGACCTGGGTGCTCTCAGCCCCATCCCGTGTTCTGAGCTGTGGCTGCCTCTCAGCTCACGGATTCTGGCCAGCATGGGGGCACGATGGAGTTCTTCTTTGGGCCTCAGTTCACCTGCAGGATACTTAAATAGGGACAGAAAGCCATAAGGCTGCAGCCCACGCTCAGTGACTTGCTGATCCCACCCCCCCATCCTTCTCTCCCCACATCTGCACCAGAGATTTTGGTACTGGGTGTCTGAAAGGCTGAAAGCACAAGGAGGAAACGAGTGTGGGATCATCCAGGTGGAAAGGAAAGAGAAACCTGGGCACTCGCTGGTGCTGTTTTATCAGGAGGTGGGATTAGCTGCAGGAATGGGGCAGGAGGTGGCAGATGGGGAGGAAAGTTTGGGAATGTGCCACAGGGCTTTGTACCAAAATGATGAACAACCCTGGCATCCAAACTCCGGGCCCTGGTGCCCTGTGCTCTTACAGCACAGCACATCCATGGCTGAGGTCCCAGCTCTGAAAGTCCCCCAGCGAGCAACTGGGATTTTTCCCATTCCAATTCCAGAGAAGGTTCTCCTTGGGGTGAATGGGTCTGCAGATCACTGGGAGGAGGAGGGATCCGACGTGATGGGGCTGGGCGACGCTCAACCCCTTCTCCCATCCTCCTGCAGCCCTCTGGCCGTGGTGTCCGCCTCCCTGAGGTCTTCTGCATCATCAGCTGCCTGGGCTGCTTCGGGCTCTTCTCCAAGGTGGGGCTCTATGCGGGTACCGCTGTGCCAGGCGGCCGTCCTGCTGCCTGCTGGCATTTCGTGGCTTCCTTTTGCCTCCCTCAGATCCTGGACGAGGTGGAGAAGAGGCGTCAGATCTCCATGGCTGTGATTTACCCCTTCATGCAGGGCCTGCGGGAATCGCCCTTTCCAGCTCCGGGGAAAACAGTCACCATTAAAAGCTTCATCCCCGAGTCGGGCACAGAGGTTGGTTTTGGGGACTCGGCACTTTCTGTGCTGCTCCAGCGTGGGGCTGCCTCCATGGGTGTGGGTCGGGCAGTGAGGAGTTTGTGCCCTGGGGGACAGAGGTGCCACCTCCCATGGGTGAGAGCAGTGGTGAGGATGGAGCCCACTTGTGGGCGATGCCACTTTGCAGCTCCATCAGCCCGGAGCCCTCGGTGCAAAACCTCACCTGACACCATTCCTGAGCATCGCTGCTCAAACAGCCTCAGCGTCAGCACTGCTGTGCTGGGGCTGTGCTGGTTCACACCCCTGCCTCGGGGCTGCAAACCAGCAGTGCAGGCTGCAGCTCGCCCTCTGCACTGCCTCAGCCAAGCACCAAAGGCATGCTGGAGGCATGCAGCAAGCCCAGCTCCTACCTGCAGTGCTGCTCAGAAAGATCTGAGCAGGGCACGGTGCCCACCTCGCCCATGCAAAGCACAGGGCCAGGTTAGCACAAGCAGAGCTTGTTCTGTTTTTCCCTTTCTCTTATGGTGAAACTGCAGTGAAAAGTTGGAAGGATCTGCCCTGGATCCTGCAACAGTGTTGAGCATCCCCAGGATGCGTCCTGCTGGGGTGGGTCCGAGAGCAGGATCCTCCCTCTCCAGTGCCATTTGGCAGCTGCCTGTCAAATTACAAGGGATTTCTTCATCCAGGAAAACTTGTGCAAGGGCTTTGCACGTTGCTCAATGCTCTGGCTGAGGGCCAGGCTGCAGGAGCGTGGCTGGGGGTGACGGGGAAGCAGGGCGAACGGGGACGTTCTTTGGAAGAGATGGAATGTGAGGCTCCTGGCAGGGGCTGGAATGAGGCAGGGAGATGCCAGGGAAAGGGCTGGAAACACATCCTGGGTGCTGCAGGGCTGAGAGCTGGACATCGTACAGGATTTGTGCTGGAAGAGGCTGTGGAGGCCCTGCGCTGCCTGCTGGGAATGCAGCACTTTGATGGCAGTGTCGCAGCACAGGGTGACCCCACAGGGCAGGCAAGGTGCAGAGAGGTGACAGGGCTGTCCCACCTCATGCAGCGCTGTGTCACAGCTCACTGCTGGGGGCTGTGCACCCAGGGCAAAGCCAACTGAAGGGACACACCACCACCGAACACCAGCCTGATGTTTCACTTTTCCATCCTTGCAAGCATGAAGCGTGCCTGCCCTCCTGGGATGGCTTTTGAGGAAGTCTGTGTGGTTTTCGTAGCAGAAGTTGTGCCTTCCTCCCTTTTCTGGGCGACTTTCTCCAGCGCTGCCCGCAGGTTGTGTGCTGAGGTCTCCTACTGGGGCCTTGTGAAAACTGGAGAACTTTGGGTTACAACTCCACTGCCCTAATCAGTAAATGCTACAGTAGGCACTGCCCGTGGCATCCCCTGCATTTTGTTTCTGCGTGTCCCAAATCCCCATGCAGGACAAGGGGAAGGCTGTGCTTTGCAGGAGGTCTCGATGCAGATGCTGCAAACTCCAGGATATTTGGGCAGCGCCGTGGTCATGAATTGCTCCCAAATCATCTTCTGGGAGGCTCAGGTGGGCACAGAAGGGACGTTTGCCCCTTACTCCAACCTCGGTGGCTCTCACCCCGCAGCTCATTGTGCTCACACGTCCTGTGGACGCCCACCTGGAGCACGTGGAGTTCCCAGCGCTGCTCCAGCGGCTCAGCCCCATCCTCATCCTGCACATCTTCGCCTCTGCCGTGCTGGAGCGGCGGCTCATCTTCCTGGCTGAGGAGCTGAGGTCAGTCCTGGGCCGTTTTTTTTTACCCAAAATACCCCCCAGGCCCTGGGAGAAGCACAGGTTGAGCTCCTCGTGCTCTCGCAGTGTCCTCTCGCAGTGCATCCATGCTGTGGCTGCTCTCCTCTACCCCTTCACGTGGGCTCACACCTACATCCCCGTGGTCCCTGAATGCCTCCTTGACACCGTCTGCTGCCCCACGCCCTTCATGGTTGGCATCCAGATGCGGCACCTGGAGCGAGTGCTGGAGCAGCCCATGGAGGAGGTATTTATTGCAGCCAGGAGGGGTGAAGGGGTCTGGCTGAGCGCTGGGTTCAGCTGTGACCCTGAGTTTGTGCTGGGTGGGAAGCAGCAATGGGGAGGAGCGCAGCGGATGTCTCGGTGGCTGTGGTTGCTCAGCCCGTTGTTCTGTGCTCTCTTCCAGGCTCTGATAGTTGATCTGTGCAAAGGGAAGATCCTCAGGGCGGTAGGTTTCCCCACTCAGGATGTTGGGCTGAGGGACAGCACCAGGAAGGGCCCCTTCCCCACTTTGTCCCAGCTGCCTCTCGGTGGCAGGGCTGTGGCCTCGGTACTGGGAGTGGTGGGGGTCACCATCCCTGGAGGGGCTCAGAATGGTGGACGTGTGGCCCTGAGGGACATAGGTGGGCACGCAGGGTGGGGTTGGACTCGGGATCTCAGGGGTCTTTTCTGACTTTGATGATCTGATGATTCTGCGTCTTTGTGTCCCACGAAGGGATTCCTCCACCCGCTGTGCTGCCCCACGAGCAGCAGCCTCCGTGTGTGGGGCACCCCATCCCCAGCATCACTGCACACCATAACCACAGGGCCCCGCAGAGCCCCTGAGCACCTCCACAGCCACGCGGATCCTTCATGGCCCCATTTGCCTTCCAGGTGGGTGATGAGAAGGAGATCTTGCCTATCAAGCTGCAGAATGAGATGCTGGCATCTCTGAACAGGCACAACAGCAACAACAATATACACAGTAAGGGCATCTCTTTACATGGGGTTAAGGCGACAGAGGGCAGACGGTTCTCCTAATGAGACCTGGGCTCCATTTGGAATAACAGAGTCCCATCTCCACCTCTAATGCTGTGTCCTCCCCCAGCATCCGAGCAGCTGAATGCACTCATCTCTGAGGCCTTTGTGCAGTTCTTTGTCCGTCTGGTTGGGCATTACTCCTCCCACATCAAGTGGAGTAAAAACGGCCTGGGCACCTTCCAGGAGAGAGCATTCTGTAAGGCCATCGCCTCCAAGACCAACCGCAGGTTTGTGAAGAAGTTTGTGAAGACCAACATGTTCTCCTTATTTATTGAGGATGCAGAGAAGAACAGGATCCCACAGGAAGGTAAAGGAGGCTGCAGAGTGCTGCTGGGGGGTGGAGAAGGGGAAAAAATGCCCCATACTCGGACAGGGCTGCAGCTCTGTGCTGGGGATGCTCAGGGCAGTAAGTGGGACCCAAGCACCCATTTACCTTCAGTGCATTTCTCTGCTCCTATTAGCAGTCAGAAACCAGCTGGGCTCATTTTGACACTTAGGCAGACAGCCAACAGAAGCACAAATATTTGGTTTGGATGCGGATCTCCCCAGCCTGCTGCGCCCTGCCCAGGGTACACAGGGACAGACCTGCAGCAGACAGGGCAGAATCTGAGCTGTTGTGGTCCTGCTGTGTCACCTTTTTTAGCTGCTTGCACTCTCATGGTCTCCCGCTTTCTTCCTTGTTGGTTGGGTACAAAGCACAAAAATGGAACAGGAACAAATATGTGGGTGAAAACCGATCTGAGTGTAACCTGAGTTCACTCTGGGGGGGAAGTGGTGGTGGGTGGAGGATCCCCACAACCCCGTTTCACCCGGACCCCCCTGGACGTGGCCCTCTGTAACCCAGTGCGTGCCATCCAGCCCCATGCACCACCTTCCAGTTCCGTGCACGAGCTGCAAGCACAGCTGTGACAGCTCTGGCCCTGTTTGCTGACCCCAAACCACCTTTCTGTGCCTCCAGCCTACTTCCAGCAGAAGATAACAGAATACCACCAGCAGAAGAAGCATCGAAGGGACTCCTGAGAGCAGCCTGAAGGGCCGGCACCCAGCAGGGCTGTGTGTTCCACCTGTGCCCAGCCAAGGGCAGAGCACTCCGGATTCTGCTGGGTCTGTCCTGCCCGAGACTCATGGAAAGCACCCAGCACCGGTTTCTGCCCTTTCCCTTTTCCCTCAGGGCACCGTTGCACTGGAAAATAGTTTTGCACAGAGCTCACAAGCGGGCTGGGGTGTCTCCTCCCACCTGGCTGGGCCAGGAACATGGCTCAGTGCTCAGCCCCACGCTGAGCTGCTCTGGGGAACCCCAGCGCTGTGTGCTGATGGATGGAAGTGGGGGGCAGCTGCAGGACCGGTCATTGCTAAAGGACAAAATGGACCAGTGATGAGTAGGGAGCACTGTTAATTTCTAAGTAAGCCAAACATAGGTTTGGCAAATAGGTAGCATCCTATGGAATAGTTTCTGAGGATTCTGGTATCTGTTGTCTTTGTTGGTAATGCATGGAACCACTTCAGCTGCTTGGGGAAATGAACTGACAGGCTACTTATTCACAGCATAAGCAAACCTGAAAGTCACAGGACTCTGATCTGCAGCAGAGAGAGGAGAGCTGGGGAGGAGGAAGTGCTGGTTAACTCACAGTAAAACGTGGCAACGTCCTCCTCACTGCTGGGTTTGATGCCAACCCCTGCTGTATCACTGTGGTTATCTCAGTGCTGCCACTGAAGCGTGATGCCTGCAGCAGACTTAAAGTACTCTTAAAATACCCTTTTTCTAATGCATCTGCACAGGAAGCAAGGGCTGCTGCACAGACTCTGAGCTGCAGGTCTGCCTGGTTCCTCCCTGGCAGTGGACCTTCCCAGGGGAGAGAAGGGATGAGCAGGGAGAGATGCTGGCTTTTCCCAGCAGGAGGTGTGGAGAAAGGTAGAGCTCTGTCCACTCCAAGGCTGCGTGGCCGAACTGCCCCATCTCAGTCATCACAGTATCTCTTAATATAACTTCCTTCCTCCTCCACTCCCCCATGGTGGCACTGAGCTGCTGGAGACATTTAATAACACGATCCGTGATCCACCTGCAGATGTTGGGTCAGAGCTGCTGGGACGCTGACAGAACTGAGGCAGAAGCAGAGGGCATTTGTTGGAGGAGCAGCTGTGGGTGCAGCCCTGCACAAATAGAAGCAGCAGAAGCGCTGCTGAAGAGCAGTGATGTGCCCAGCCATGCTGGAATAGGGATGGTGACTTTTTGCTCCGCTTCTGTTTGGGTTGGGGGAGGACGAGAGCTGTTTGTCAAGGGCACAAAGGGGCTGAGCACTGCAGGTGTCATCTTTGCCTCCAAATCATGGGCAGTGAGGCAGTTACCATCATCCTATGGGAAATTAAAGAGCAGTGAACTTTGGCTGTGCTTTTTTTTTTCTTTTTTCCCTAAGATTTTTCATCTCCCACCACAGAAGGGGAAGCGGAAATGCAGGGCGTTAATAAGCAGCTGTTATCCTTTCTGCACAAACCACTCTCCCCCTTTTCCTTCTCACTCGTTGGCGTTTGGAGAAGTCATTGACCTTCTGAGCTGCATAACATCTCATTGAGGAGAAAGGGAAGTGGTCCCTGCTTTGGCAGCAGCTCTTAAGTAATGAAGCATCGCCACTTGCCTGAAGGTCTGGAAGCTGCTGCTGCTTTGCTTCTGCCTGAGAAGCACCCAATGGAAAGTGACTGCTGCTGAAAAGAGAATGGAGGTGTGCAAAAACGGCTCCTTTCCTCGAGCAAGGTGTAACTCCAATGCATTTTATGACATACTGCGTGTGCTATGATTCAATGAGAGAGGAAGGAAAAAAGCCCAGGGCCACAGTCTGCCCCCAGGCCCCTAAATCCTGACCCCCACCTCTTCTCCTGTCTTTTTCCCCTTGGGTTATGCTCTAACTTCCTCACAGCTCAGCCTTCATTTCCTACACCTTTATGACTGGTGATGTTTCTGAGCTGTGAGCACTAAGAGCTTCTCAATTTGGGTTGGCCCAACATTGAAAATCAGCTTGACTGATAGAACTACTCACTCACCTGGGCAGCACAATCCAGCAACAGCTTTAACAACACCCTGCCCTGTAACACCCAGAGCCTGGACCTCAGGGATGTGCAGCAAGAGCAGCAAAGAAAGCAGATCCAGTGCTGAAAAGCAGGGCAGGTGCTGAAGAAAATCCCCTCCTTTCTTTGGGCTGCCTC
Organism: Tetrao urogallus; assembly: GCF_951394365.1. Taxonomy (NCBI): domain Eukaryota; kingdom Metazoa; phylum Chordata; class Aves; order Galliformes; family Phasianidae; genus Tetrao; species Tetrao urogallus. Next base: position 4,434,509 of record NC_136837.1, on the reverse strand, counting down.
CCAGAGCAGCTGCTTGCAGCCGTGCTCAGCTCACATTGCAGCCAACCAGCAAAACTCAGTGCATTTTTAAACCCTTCTTCCTGCTCAAGGTCTGCCTCACACTTTGCTCTAAGTCTGCAACAGTAAATAAAGCAATGCCAGGAAATGTTGCCCTGAACTGGAAAGTGCTCATTTCTGATAAGCTGTGAGCGCAGCTCCCAGCAGCACAAACAACCAGCAGCCAGGGGCTCCGTGCTTTTGGTTCTGCTGCACAGCTGCCCCGTGTGGAAGATAAGGTTTGTGTTACGGTGTGTCACACCAGCAGCAAACAGCCCTGTGCCTGTTTAACCTACCAGTCAGCACAGTCACCATTGCTGAGTGCTTTCAGGTAAGTGCAGGATAATAACACACAGCTCCTATCAGCACGCTGCTCTCCTGCCTCTGACCTCAGAACACTGCTGTGACCTTCATCCCCTGAGGATTAAACCTCTCCATAACTCCATTCCCAAACGAAATCAGGCACAGAGAGGCACTGGGTGAATGCAGGGTAGGAAGAAAACACAAACATGAAACACAACTGCTGCTCAGATGAGCCAGAACCAGAGCCCAAGCTATCTCAACATCCTCTTCCCACTCTAAGCCCTTGCTGAAGGCAGGGAACCCCTCCATCAGTCCTTACAGCATGCAGCAGTCCAGCACCAACTCACATTCTCAGCTTCCCTCGATGGTTTCACAGGAAACCTCATTATGAGCTCTGAAGGATGTCAGGTCCATGCAGTGCTGCAGGAAGCACAGAGGCTGCTGTTGCAAAAGCTTTTCCCTCTACAGCATCTTCTGCATGCAACAGAGTGGAAAAGGAGTGTCACAAGATTGGCGTGAGTGTGTAAATGCTGCTCCTTCTCCACCTCCTACAACTTTAGGCCTACAAGCATATCTGAGATAACCTATGATCACAAACAGCAGGGCTGCAGTGCACAGTGCCAAAGTTCATGCGTTCCATCGTTTGTTACAGGCATTTATACAATCCCTACGCCCACAGCAGTGCCCTGCACGGCTGGGGTTACAAGCAGTAATGTTCTTTTATGAACAGGATGCTGCCCTCTGCTAACACTGAAACCTGATCTGCACAGACATGGGAAGGGATCCCTGAGGTCGCTCCAGCTTTTGGTTGACAAAAAGCTCAAGGTATCACAGTGCGTTTCCCCATTGCAACAGGCATTGGACTCCCTCCTAACAGCTTGTTTGGACCTGGACAGCCCCTTAAAGACTTCAGTTCTTCACCATATCAGTCACACCATCAGTGATAAGTTACTCAAAGCAGCTTAACCTCAAAACCCTAAAAACCAAGAGAACAACTCCCTGTTTGCCCCACTGCTTCAGCAGGGACTTCCCAAGGTCCTGAGTTCTGCACCCACCCCCATCTGATGGAAGGAATCCCATAGTGGGAAGACTCAGCAGCTTCCAGCACTGCCAGTCCTGCAGGCTCTTCTCCACCACCTGAAGAGCAGCAGTGAGAGGCTGGGCTTCCCCTGACAGAACCTTCATCCAGATGAATGCAGTTTAGATAGACTAAGCGTGAATGCTATCTACATCTCAGTTACCTGGAACTGGGGCAGCTGCTGCCCTGAAGGCTGTGTGACCAAACTCCACCACACTTGCTGGGCGAGCAGCACCACGCAAGGAAGGATGCAAGCCTCTTCCAACCCAGGCAAAGCCAAGACTGCACTTTCTGCACCTGGACGTGCTGCCATGGAGAAGTCAGCATCTCACTCCAATGCCTGCAATGCCCCAAGCAGGAGCCAGCCCCACTTCTTCCCTCCTTAAGGGAAACATCTGACTGAACCAGAGCTCTTCTCCCTCTGCATTCTCTCTCAAGCATCCCGTGTTTCCAAGTTGCCATTGGGGAGACTTCACCTCTGTCCACGATAAACTGATGCCGGGTCTCTCCCAGGAGATGGAAGAAGGGTTTTTGGGTGAGGAGAAACTGAATTTTCTCCCCCTTTCCTGCGAGAGTTTTCCACTCACTGGGCTGCCACAGGAAATACACATTTCCACTTCCCACAGCCCAGTGGGGCTTTGGTTTAGCATTCTATTGTCACTGACTTTTAATGAGCCACATCCACTCCTTTCAGAAAAGAAACAGTTCTCAAGCACTGCTGCGCTCTGGGTTCCCAGCAGACAATTCTCCATCACCATCAGCCAGACACCTCACAGGCAGGTCTGGGCTTTCAGCCTGCAGGCTCCCAGCACATCCCACCAACGGTCCCAGGCAACCAGAGCAGATCCTGCTGTGCACAGCAAACCTGGGCCCTTTGTTCAGGGTCCAAAATTCACCTTCGTGCCACACGAAGTGCGAGGCACGCACTGCAGCACTTCACTTCTGCCCGTTTCAACCCTTCATTAAATCCAGCAGCCTCCGCACTTGAACTGGTATTAAAAACAGAATAAAGAGCAACTTACCACATTACACAGCACAGAGAAGTCTTGGAGATCCCAGAACGACATCACTGTGCAGTTACAGCACTAGAAAACTGCTTTTGAAATGGCAGGGTGGCTGCTTCTTAACATTAAGTACTTCAATCCAACAGGACAGAGCAACTCACACATCTGAAGACAACTGCTGCTCTCAGAATCCTTATTTATTAAGAGCAGAAAGGAAATTTTGCTTAAGTTCCATACATAAAAAAAGTAAACAGTAAAATCTTTTTAAAGTTTTTCCCACTGAAGAAAATTGAGAAGTAAGTTGTCTTTTAGATCACGTTTATTTAAAAAAATAAAATTAATTGACAAAGATACCACACTATTTTGCATGCTGGTCATCCCTTCCTCCTGCAGATCCCTGCTCTGTATTCTCCAGCCAAGAAACCACTTCTATCAGCAATGCTGCAGCAAATGAACCGCATCAGCCTGGACTCAAGCCTCAACAGCTGCTTCAGCCACACAAGTTAGTGAGATATCTGTTACCAGCTCAGGTCTTTAGTAAATGAATTTCAAGTGGACACTAAACAAGTATTTCACTAAGAGATGACGAAATATTAAAATTAAAAGCAAGTCGTATTGCAGCTGTAATTATACTACATTAGAAACTTCAGTTGTTGGGGATCCATTCACCATACATAGATTATTCTGTAATCAAAGTAATTACAAAGAGAGCAATGCTCTCTGCATGCTTTCCTGGGCTCGGAACCAACAGAGTTGACTACATGTAGAGCTGACTAAGGGTGTGCTTGGAATTCACTCTCTCAGGCAGGAGACTAGTTAAGGAGTGTTACTGATAACAAAGAGTAAGAGTTATACAACATTGATGACGACAGATTTTGTTCTTTTCTGCTTTTTGCCTTAGTCTCCGACACATCTTGCCCTCCTCATGTAGAAAACCAACTCCTTTCCCGTTTTCCTCCATGGTGGCTCCCCGTTTATTAATGGTGATTAGAATGAGTGGAAGAGGACTTGATTCGGAACACGTGGATGTGCAGATGGGCAGCAATCTGGTTGCATACACTCACACAGTATCGGAGCAAATCAAAGAGGGAAAAGATCTGCCGAAGGAAGAGTTACACATCAGCTCCACGCCGCCACGCCATCGGTGAGACACGACCCGCGTGTTTCAGAAAGAAAACAGCCCTTGGGCTCTTCTCAAAAGGAAGATCTCCAACTCTGCAGGAGCAAACGCTGTCTGCAGGCAGTTCCTAAAAGTGCTGAACTGCCTTCAGCTTTGTGAAATAGAAAATGCAAACTACAGAGTCCAAGGAAGGAAGACTCCATTCACTACACAAATGCTGTGAAATTTCCCTCTCAGCTCCAAACAGCAATAACTGTAAGCCATCAACTGTATTAGGTTAACACTGACAGGTAATGGCTGACTGCTTGAAAAATGTAGATGAGTTTAATGCTAAGACTTTTCCTGATGCGTTCTACCAGTAACTGTGGGCACACTCATCATCACAAGATGAAAGCAGAGCCATGCTGCTCCTGCACCACAAATGACACATTCCCTTCCTGATAAGGCATCATCACACACCTTCAAAACACTCAAAGCTCTGAAGATCTGCTGCATTGCTTTACAACCACATGAACCATGCACCAAGCAAACCCTCTTCACCTTGGTTTGCATAAAGGGCTGCTTAAAAATCAACTCAGTCAAGCAGGTCCCCAGTGCCACCATCCTCAAGGGGAGTCAGCTAGGTTCAACCAATGCCAACAGCATGGAGGAAAAGAGCACTAAATGTTAGTTATCACTGCAGACAAGATGAGCCCATACTTACCAGGGCAATCCAGAGTACAATATACTCATCAATAAAGCTGTTAAAATACTGGTCCAGAAACAACAGAGCCGGGCCTATGAAAGCTGTATCGTGCAGGTGCATTTCACTTTTGGTCATGTGTGCAACCTGCAGTTAAAACCAAAGGAAGTTGAGACATTAACATACTGACAGTGATTCACCCAAAGCCAAAAAAGCTGCAGTTAAAGCCACGTTGCAGTATAATGCATCAGGTGCCTGGTGACAGCAGCAATGCTGGTTTGCCACAGAACTGAGACAGTGTGGGGCAGCACTTGGTTGATCAGCTCCCTGCTACAACCCAGTAAATGATTCTCACTACTATTTCTCTCCAATTGCTTAACTTCAATTCAAGCACTTGTCCCAGACTCCCACAGCTCTGTCAGTTTATCTCCTCCCCCAGCAAACACTCCTCTCTCACACACACACACACACACACCAGGAGAGGGATTCAGCCAGCTCTTCTCCAGTCCTTCTCATGGCAGAGATGTGAATGAACAGCTGCAAAGGGGGGAGAGACGGATGGATGGATGGAGAGACAGAACCCAGGGCTGAAAGCTGTACTCTCTGTGTAACCATGGCATCAGCATGATGTTCACTGCTGCCGTTCCAAGCGGAAGAAAACTCGTGTTCCATCCCCTGCACCTCCAAGCTACTGAAGTGTGTTTATCACTTTGCTACACAGAACAGATGCAAGTCAGCTGATGGAATAACCAGAGAACTTGAAGAGTTACAAGAAGTCTTACTGCAATAACCTGAAACTCTGGTGTACTTACCACGAGTTTGTTTGTTATCTTAGCAGATACAAAACCGAAAGTAAGTATATACAGGCAGGGGTGCTTTTCAAACAGCTGCACAGCAGATTTCTTGTAGATCATTGCAGCGAGTGCAATCACTGACCCAATATGAAGAAAAGGTGAAAGGACGCTGGTTCCCTGCAGTGAGATAAAGTTAAAGCACAAAGTTGACAATGTGCACGTTGTAAAATAATCTCAGCCAGCCAAATGCTCGCGTGGCGTGCAGACGTGTGGTTTTTAAACTAAGAACACATGAAAAGCAAGTGCTGTGCACTAGCAATAACAGGAACAAGATGGGGTGAAACTCCAGCCAGCGCCAGCTGAGCGCGTGGCCAAACCTCTCCTGTGCTGAACAACAAGAGCAAGAACTGCACCGTGCTGGCACTCATCACCCAGGCAGGGGCTGATGCTGACTTGAAGCTGGGAGAGATTTCCCTCAGTGAAGCTTAAAAAGCAATAGAACAGCCTTCTAAGCAGCAAGTCATTGTTCATCTGGCCTTCTGAAAAGCTCCCTGGGCTTCACAGTCAATATTGCCCACTGTAGCAGAAGACACCTGTACAGAAATCTATACTTTTTAACTGGTAATGTAAATATTACTCAGAATGAGCAAAGCCATGCTGGTCTGCTTGACCAGTTTCTTTCTGAATGGATTTCTGCACTGGATGCCTGTGAACTTTTTGGAAATACATATTTCTGTTACCTGTTTGCTTGTGAATTAATCACACAAAACATCAAAGCACCACAGCCTTCTTATACACAGAAATGTAAAACCTTTGACTTGTAAAGCTATTCTTACACAGCCTATCTTAACTTTCCTCCCCAAGTCAAAGAACTGAACGGAAAGCATCACCATCATGCTTCCTTCACGTGAAATGAAAACCAAGGTCATGGCTGGAAAGCCACAGCATGCTGGAAAGGAACTAAAATGAGCAAACCCAGTACTCACTGCTATGGTGGATCCATTTTTGCCAACTCCACCTGTGAAGATGACGCCAAAGTAGTTTGTACAGGAAAATATGGTTCCTGCGACGGTACAGAGAGCTGGGAATATTTTCACCTGAATATTCAGTATTGGGATCTTCAGTGGAAAAGAGAAAAGAAGTTAAAGATGCACAAGCACACTGAAGCCAGGTTTAATACTTCTGGTGCACTCAAACAGTCCACTTTCCAATGCTCCATTTGTTGCATCCTTCCCCCCCCTCCCCACTACTCAGACTTCATTTTTATTGTTATTTGTTTGGTTTTGTTTTTACAAAGCACATCAGAGAAGTGTGCATTCGCCCAGTCCTGCTTCCATCAGGCTTCCCCTGAAGTGGGACTCACCTTCAGTTACCTGGAAAGAACTGCCCAAAGCCAACAAGCAGGTAGAAACTGAAACCTCCTGGTTACACCCCCCAGTTTGCAAGTGGGAAGATGGAGGCATCTGTCATCTCTTCTGAAATGGGTTGCAAGATGCACAGCTGCAGCCCACCATTGGGCAAAGCAAGAGGCACCAGGGTGATTAAATAAAGGCCTGTAAGAAGCTGGGTGCTGCCTTACAGGCAGGGCAAGGGAAGCGAACAGATCAGACAAGTCATCTCAGAGTCAAGCAAGCCTGGGAGCACAAGCAGGTGGGCTGCTAAGTGGAAAAGCTGAGCGCTGAAAAGCAGTTATTTTCCTCACTTAATGACAGTGTTTTGAGCAGAACAGGAGAAACTAGAAATGAAGACAGTTCAAATAAACCACAGCAAAGACATCATGGAAGCAGGTTCTGAGACAGAGCTGCACAACAACGCCTTCCAACCCGATCTGTACCACTGAAACCTTCCCAGGCTCTTCGCTGAGCAGCTGCAGCACTCAACCAAAGCAACGCTTGGCCCCAGCAGCAAGGAGCCCAACCACTCACAGAAGCCCAAAACAGGTCAGGTTGTTTCTATTTTTCAGCTGCACACGGTGCAGCTTTTAGCAGATAGGGATCACTAATTTTTCTGCTGTGTTTAACATGTTATTCTGCTTAACAGCTTAATCTCTTGATCTTCTCAGGGCTGTACGTGGCAGTGTTAACTCCTTGCTGGTACACATTCTCTGAAAGACAGCAGAGAAAGAAGGATGGCTAGCAAACAAAAGGCAGGTTGCCACAGAGCAGAGTGCTAATTGCAATCCCTTCCAGGAGGCACAGAACCTGGGAAGGTCTCACCTCTGGTTAAGGAAGGTGGATTTCCTGCCAACAGGAGGAAAGCAACGGCGCGCCTCATATGGGAATCAAGGGATTAAAGCTGAAGTGCCCCAAAGAAAAGGGGATTTTGCTGGGGAAAAAAGCATCTCTAGAGTGACTGATTCAAAGAGAAAGGCCACGCAGCGCAGAGAGCTGCTCTGAAGCAGGGCACGTCCTGACTAAGCAAGCAAACCAAGGTCTGGCTGGGAAAAGCAAACACATGGATAAAAACAAGTGGCAACAGGCAAAGAGTGGCTTAAAGAACGCTTGCTGGGGAATGAATTCCAGCAAATGGTTCCACAGAAGACAAACCTCAGGCCTGCAGACTCACTGTGGATCCTTCCAGATGCCATCACAGGTCTGTGAGTGGTAAAAACAGATCTGGGAAGCAGACAGGTGTGGGCAGCAGCCAATGGGACCCACACCATGAAAGAGCCCCGCGCTGACACAGCACCCACAGCTGGCAGAGCAAAGCCCCTGGAAGCAGCAACTGACCAAATGCACAACTCTGCATTCAGCAAATCGGGGCTGTTTTGCTTGTCACGTCTTAGCATCAGAAAGTGGAATGTTTGAGCACACGACCATTTTATTCCATTTATTTTCCCCTCCCCAAGAAATAAATCCCAAGACCAAGCCACCAATTTTGCTGTCGTAGGCAACATTAAACAGGGGTGGTTTCCTTATGTGATATATTTTGCTCTGCAAATAGCAGACAGTGTTTATCTCTGTAAATAGCAGCAATTCCACAAGGAGAAAAAGGAAAACTCCTCATTGCCAGGGGAAGCCTGAAGGCATTTACTCTCTGGGGAGATTCCTCCATAATTCCAGTGCTGGACTTCAAAACAGCACTGGGAATTTGTTCCACCCAATGCTGCAACACAGCACTTCTCACAAACTCCATGATTTTGCTTGAAAAAAAAAAAACCTCAATAACCCAAACTACACCCTACCCCAAACCATGCCACAGGTTCTGTGGCAGAACACGTTATTTTTCTGCTTTCTTTTCAAACAAATAGAGAAAAGGAAACAGAATAAATTGGGAAAACCTAACTGGGAAGCTAAGCAATAGCTGCGTGGATGTTGGTGGCAGTCATTGCTTTGGAGAAGTCTGGCACCAGAAGCGTGACCTGCAGCCTCATGGCTTTAGTAGAGCAGAGCTCTATCCCTGCTGATGCTCTTCATTCACTTTGCAGCATCATTTGTGATTTCTGGGGGTGTTTAGGCTCAAACCAAAAGCACACGCAGCAAGATGGAGGCAACCAAGGTTAGCTCCTCATGCCAGACATTCTCTCCAACATTAGAGGGTTCCTTTCTTGGGTTTTAGGAAGCAGATTAGGGAGAAATCAATCAATCAATCAGTGATTTGGGGTGATGCGATTCAGTATTTTTGACCATCTCTTGGTTTTATGGCTGATCAAGATCCCCTTATCCACCTTCAGAAGGATGTTATGAGCGCACAGACACAATCAGTGCCCAGGGAGGAAAACACTCCAGGAAAAGAATCCTTTGGAAGTCACTTCCAGGCATCTGTTTCTGTTTAATCCATACATGTGCAGATTTACATGCACTCAAATGCCCAGTGTGGCTTCACACACAGCATGGGAGCGACGCTGCCTTCAGCAGCAGCTCAGCTGCCCCCTGAGCCAGGCAGCCCCATGAAGCCCCCAGGAGCCACCTGCACCCAGGTTCAATCTGAATGATCTTTTGTTTTTTAAAGATGGCCAATCTGTTTTGTGTTTTGTGCTCTGTCACCATCACCTAAGCAGGAGCTGAGCACACTCAGGCCCAATTATGTACTGATGGCCCCCAGCTGATCTCCAAAGCTCTCCTCCATACCATCAGTCCAATTCAGAACTCTCCTGCTCCTGATCTAGCTTGTGGCACAAAATGCATTCAAGTTTTGGCCAGCTCACTCAAAGGAAGCTGGGCTTCACCGAAGGTGCATGTAAGTATGGGAAATATTTGGTAGCTTCCTACCTGCAAAATATGACAAAATAAAGGAAAATAAAGCTTTTTTTTTTTTTAATTAACTCTGGTAAAAACCAGTGTGCAATTATTGCCATTTCAATGCTAATAGTGAGGAAACAGGAAGAAGCAAAAACCTTTCCCTCACAAAGGAAGGCTGCAGGCAGGTGGTTCTTCCAGGTGTCTGAGATTATTAATAAAGGATAAAGATAAGAACATGAACAAAATTACCAGAGATTGCCAAAAAGGTGGTCCTCCAATCACTGCCAGTAAATGCATGATTATTATGAAGATTTGCACTTCAGTCACATCAATTCTGATTAAGCACAAAAAGCCAAAAAGAAAAGCAGAATTACTCAAAGCAATTTCAAGTCAATTATCTGCAAGCTCGGCAGCTGCCCTCTATCATGCACAGTGTAAAGAACTTCAAGATCCTGAGGAACACAGAAGAGGCGTCAGCACCTTAAAAAGCAAAATACATTTTAGTTTTACTGTTAAAAGTAAAAGCCGTGCTGCTTTACACTTGTTTAATTTCACAATAAAATCCATTTTGCAATAAAAATCCATTTTTAGCCCTTCATTTTGTTCTGGCTGACCGCTGCCAGTTGCAGAAGTGTTCAGTTTTAACCCTGCCCATAAAAACAAACAGGTGGTAATATTTGAAAGATGCTTTTAGCCACTGTTACATCTTCTACTGTATTATTTCCCCAATGGATGTTAACTCTGAAAAGCATCACGCTTGAAAACAAAACAAATCCCTGAAGAGGATGCAAACCTCAGGTTGCTCACACAGTGCAGCATCCAGCAGTGAGAGCTGCAGCAGGGCAGGAAGGACAGGCCTGCAGAAAAGCCCGAGTTTAAGCCTTTGTTCTAAAAACCATAAAACAAGAAGTCTGAGCAAGAAGGGAAAGCAAAGCCGTATGAAGCAGCTCCAGAAATAGGAGTCAAAGATGGAAGCAAAAAGCAAAGAGGACTCTGGTGTGCGATACGGAGCCACGCAACGCCACTCGTACTCAGATACTGGATCACAAATAATCCTTTGGGCCAACTTCAAACACTTAAGGCACACATTTCTCTCACCAGACAGCTCTACCTCACTCCACAGCCCCCAAATGACCACTAAGAACAGCACTGGGCAGCTGGGAAGGGCTCAGCAATCACCTCGAAGCCTCCTGGGTTAAGAACTCCTCTCCGGCTTGCAGTTTAATTGCAGAACAAATGAGTTTTCAGTGCTGCAGAAAGGCACTAAGCGGCTCCTTAGGACAGAAGACAAGACTTCAGATCCACTGATGACAAATGAAAAGCTTAAGCCACCAATAAGAATAAAGTGCATCTTAGTGTCAAGGGTGAAAACGTCAGGGAACACTGAACCTAAAGGGATCCTCTTGGCACCATCACTGCAGCCACTGTCAGATGACATTTTAATGCATCGATGCAGCATATGCCTGATGCTGGAATTGCCCAGTGGTGTTTTGGGTTTGTTTTCCATGCTCCCATTGCCAGATGGCTGCTGCTCAGGAGTCAAGGAATGTAGGAATCTAAACTGGCAACTCCTCGAAGCCAGATCACAACAGGGAACAACCCTGGGAAGCAGAAGCTGGGTAAAATGGAAAGGAGCCACGCTGTTCCTCTACTCATTTAACTAGAGCTGATGCTGTGTTTGCAGTTGTTTTAAATGCAGGCTGCTTCTATGAGCCACATTCATCCCAGCATCTCCAAAGAGCAGCTCCTTGCTGCCCAAACACAGCAGCTCAGCCTGCTTCCTCCACAGTGCCACAGCACCAACCAGATCAGGAAACTGGCTCCAAGTGACCCAAACAAGAGAAGGAAAGGGAAAGAAAGGCTCCTATCCCAGCTTAGAGCATATCAGCTTTCCTTCTGCATACTTTGCAACCTCGTGAGTGATGCAAGCACAGCACAGAGGGCAGCAGAAGGTCTGTGCTGCCTCTCTTAGCAGCAGAGCAACACTGTGCTGAGTTGAACAAGGAGGGAGTGAAAGCATGGCAACAGGCTCTGGCTTCTGAATGCAGGGTAAGCAGACTGCCACCAGCAGACAGAAAAGCTGTCAACAGCCCTTAAAACACATCACAGTAATAAAGAAAATTGGAAGGAGAATGCCTTGTAAGTCAAAAAACTAAAGTAATAATGGCTTTGTCAATAAAGCTACTGAAAAAAGGTAACAGCCTGCTTTGGTGGAAGTTATTTAGGAGCAGGTGGATACACAGTTCCTGCCTAAATATTCCAGAAATAGAGCTTTTCCTTTGAGACAATTCTTTTGCACACTGAGGTGCCTCTTCCTATAAGGACAGGAACATAAAACACTGCATAAGAGAGGAATATTTTTGCTTGAATGGCAAAGGGGAGGTGGCACCTCCTCAAGGAGACAGAAAGTGGCATTTGGCCATCAGAGCAGAAGCCCTGGGATGTGCAGCCCCCGGTGGATCACAGCAGCACAGCCTGGTGCTGTACAGACCTGCAGGAAACCATTTCAAAGCAAGAAGGGAATGAGCCAGTTCAAAGCCTGATACTATTTTCTCCTCGTGTTTGTATGTTTAAATGCCATGGTGGACATCCTAAGAAAAACACAGGGAGAATTAGCAGCAGAAGTCCTGCAGCTCGAGAGCAGGGGTTCCTTACAGCTTCTTTGCTGAGATATTTTCAGCAATCACTTGGGGCCACACTTCCCCTAACCTGACAGTTTTCTGTCTGCTGCTTCCTGATAAATTGAGTCATGTCAGCATTGCCCAAACAGTCTGTGTCGCTCAGCTGATGCGGAGATGTATGGCACAACACGTAGCTGCTCCCCAGAACCTATGGAGCAAAGATGAAACAGTTCCCTGAGACATGCCCACACTACAATAGAGGGATGTAGAGTTACTGCAAAGTTCCTCAGCAGACACAAAGCAGTTCAGCTCCAAAGATTACCTTGTCAAATAAACCAAGGACTGTTTCATCTTCAAAACAAACAAAGGACCCCAAATTAAGTTTCTTAAAATCACCAGGGACAGCCAGAGAACAAAGAGCAGACTGAAGGCAAAGCTACAAAGAACCCAGACCTGGTTTAACCACCTCAGAATGCCTCAACAGAGCCTTTAATTGCAAGGCTGGGAAAAAGCACTGCAAGTCACTGATAGCTCACTGTGCTACGAAAGAACAAATAGGAGCTCTGCAAAATAGAGGACGGCAAGCAGGGACTGGGTCGAATGACACCAACAACTGCATGCTCCAGTGAGAGCTGAATGAACATTAACTGAGAATACCTGAGGGCTTTAGAGCACAAAGAGAAGCGTGGAAGCTGAGAGTTTAAAAGGTGCTTTTCATGCCGTGCTGTTGGTGTTCCTGACCCGGGAGCAGCATTCCTGCAGATGCTGGAGGCGCTCACCAAGGCGCCACACGCTGCAACACACTGCGCCTGCCCTGCCACACCAACCTCAGCTTTACCACCTCTCTTCTCTGCCAGAACAGCAGATTATCAGGAACAAAACTATTTTATCGCTTTCTACAGAAGCACTGAGTATTTTTCCAGATCTGTTTACCTTCAGCTCCCTCCTGGCAGCTCCTGTAAATGCAGTGCATGCAGCACGAAGCAGCGCTGCTAGCACCTGGTTACAGCTCCTGCTTCTGGGCTGTGAGAAGCAGCAAAGAGAGAGTGAAACATTGCAACAAGTCCCCTGCCACCATCAGTCACTGCAGGATGACAGTGCAGAGCTGTGGGAGGAGGTGTGCAGAGCTGCAGCTCCTCAGTCCTGCGCATTTACACTTCACAACACAGCCTGGTAAACTCTATTACTTAACTTGAATCTTAAAGTCTTTGAGGGTTTTTTTTTTACTGATTAAAAACCTGCTGATCTTCTAAATAACCTCTCCGTAAGCTAGAAGTGTAAGCAAACCCCATCAGCAATTTTTAGCATTTTTTTCCCCTCTCTTTAATGCATTAAAAACCTTTCTGCCAGCACATGCAACTGCAAGGCACAGCTATGGTGCAGGAACCCACACAGCCCATCTGTGCCCCTTTGGCAGCAGCTCCAGGACAGGGCCATAATTATACCTTCTCATCAAAACTGCCTGCCACCTGAAACAGCTACCAGATGTGAAACAGCACAAATAGCAATTTCCTGTAGCTTATCCATTTCAGAGACAGAGCAGCATTGGAATGAAATCTATACCATCGATCTCCAACTGCAAAATAAGCGTGATGCTGTCTGCGTGCCAGGCAAATCACCTGGAAGCAGCAGCAGCATCTTCACTTATTAGTTAAGACTAAAAATACAGATGCCAGAAGGCATCCAAACGCAAGAATTTAAGATGATTAAGGCTGTTCTGGAATTTGGCCTAAAATAAATGCACGTGGGGGGGATTGTCACAGGTAAACACTGCATTCTGCTGCTGGAGGATGAGAAGCAGAACTCACACCCACTGCACACAGCAGTGCCACCAAGCAGCATTTATTTGTGAAGCATGGCAAAGCATCCTTCCCAAGGGGGGTCACTGGTAGAGCCTAGACAAATCGCCATTAGTCCCTGCCCAGCTGTGCAAAGGGACAGAACTCTTCCCTCTCCCCTGCACCCATCCTAATCCATTCACTTTCCTTGCAGAGCTGAAGCTGATTCCTCTCACACAGCCCCCACATCAACCGGCTGCTTCTGAAGTTTGAGCCTTCCAGTACTGCAGCAGGGTACAAAAAAACAATAATAATAGTTCTTCCTTCCAGTCATTACCTGCTACACTGCCATTCCCTGAAACTATTTCTGAAAGCATTTCCAGCCTCCCACAGACTGACAACCAAGTGTTTAAGAAGGAGACCAGCTGAGCCTTCACAGCACTGCTGACCCTGCTGCACACACCTGGCTGCTGACACCACTGGACTGAAAGCAGAGCCCGTGCCCAGCAGTATGCTGAAAGCAGAGACTGAGCTGAAACACTGCATAGAAAATTTAAAACCAAAAAAGAACAGTGTAATACTCATCAGCACAGCTTGAAGTAAGGACCTGCAAGTCTGCGAAATAAAGAAGATTTTCATTTTAAGGTCTACAGCAGTTCTGAGAAGGCCAAAGGACCATCATTTATCCTCTAAGAATCCAAGGAAAACTCCTGGCAAATAATCCAGGAGAAACAAGAAACCTCAGAAATCCCAACTCGCATCCTATTGGTGGCATCTTATCACAGGGAGGAGGGAGCAGAACACCATGGTATGCAATACTAGGAAAGCTGAAATAGGAATGAGAAGTCCTTCCTGAAGGGTGGCAAAGCAGCAGAAAGCACTCTGAGAATCCAGACAGGCAGAAAGCAAAGTCACTTCATGAAAGCACAGTGAAGAGACTGGAAGATGAGGGTGAAGCCGTACAGCTCAAGAGAGGCATTCCTAAGCAGTAACCAGCAGCTCTATGTAACACACAGCACACAGCTCCCTCACTGAGCTCAATCCTTATCTTTTTTCCTTCTGGTGAGATGGTATGTAAAGAAATGCCTCTTTACAGCTTCTTACGGCACACTGCCAGAGCTGCTCGCACAGCCTGTGACAAAACAAGCAATGCTCACAGCAAACTGTTCCTCTTCAGGGCAGCCTTGCTTTGTTTCCAAGCGAAAACACGATGCTTTCAGAGAAGAACAACGTGGTTAGATTGGATTTTTACTGCTCTTTCGGACTTAGCAAACATTTTCCCCTGCTCTCAAAGCACGTGTGAAATACCCTCAGGAAGATGCACTTCCTATCCCAGTTACTCTGTGCATGACAAAGGTGCTGGGAGGCTCAGTCCATGCCACCACTGCTGGGAGCATTAAGGCTTTACCGTGTAGTTCCAGAACGTGGGCCCCAGGGTTCCTGTGAGGAGCTGCATGACTATTGTACAGAGCACCGACTCTGTAACATCAAATCTACGTGCGAGGGAAAGAAACATTTCAAAGCGTTCATTATTTTTTATACACTTCGGTTTCAGAACCCATCAGAACGGATTTGCATCGGAGGTGTAAAATAAAACTGCTATGCCATGTTAAGAGAGCAGCCACTGAGAACATAAGGGGTGAGAGGGAGGGCTTTAGCAGCCACACAAAGTGACAGTATGAATGAGTTTAAAGCGTTGTCACCCAGGTGGGATTTACTCACAGACGTGACACAATTCCACGTTCTACTCAGCACGAGAGAAAGCCTCATCATTTCTGGATAACGAAACAATTAAACTCCTTGCTCCAGGTCACAATTAAGAGCAGCCCAAGACCTCCCGTCTCCCCATCCCGTTCTCAAGCCCACACAGAATGAAATACTTCAGTGCTAACAGGTTCTTCTTCGGGCAGCGCTTCACAAAGTCCATTCAGAACAGCAACAACTGCCATGCCCCGTGCTCAGGGAGCAGAGCAGCACAGCTCACTGTGTGCTTTTCAGTCCCATGCCCCAATGCCCACCTGATACCCATTTTCTGTTCTCTATCGCGGTCAGTGACTAAGGAGATCTAAAACTCTTCTTTTAGCAAACATAGGAAGAGAAAGTTGCACACAACACATGACTTTGGTCTTTCTGAACAGCTACACTTTCCTTTTCTTCCCACATTACTCAGTATTTGTAATTTACACATGGCTTTTTTCTAAACATTAGGAAAGCTCAACAAAGAGGCCACCAACCTTGGCATGTGCTTAACCCTGCTCAGATGTTGGCAGCAAGAAGGCTTTTGTGTGCTGGCCACTCTGCTGGGTTCCCTCATCAAGCTGGTAAGAGCCCGATTAGCCAATTAATGCACAAGCGATTAGTCAGACATCAAGAATACACACTTGTCAGTGCTAATTTATTGAGCACATTGAGTGTGCAGTTTTTGGATGGCTCTGTTTGATGAAACAACTCATCAGGCTTTACAAGTATCACCCTGAATCGAGTTTCAGCTCAGAAACAGCTGCAGTCCATTCTTGTCCAGAACGGTGAACTGAAAGGATTTCAAAGTTAAGAGATTTCCTGAGAAGTGAACCAACCAAGAACAGAAGCAGACATTTACACTGCCCTGAAATCACATCAGTCAGCACTGACAGCCCTTCTGCTGTGCACAGCCATAGGGGAAGACCTGTGCCCTCCTCCTCTACATCCAGAACCCCCTGTGACAGCCCCAGGCAGCACAAGGCAGACAAGAGCAGCGCTCCTTTCCCATCACAAAATGCAACTGATGAGGCTGGGAAACTCACGGGGCTGTGCTTATTACTTAAAATTCTGCACAGCAGCACCCTGCTCTGAGAAATGATTCTTCCATCTGTTGTACCAAGCGTGCAGTGGGATTACTCAGGCTGAGCCACTACCTACAAATCCGACCACGAGACAAAAGTGTGTTTTCCTAAGGGAAGCACTGCAGCAAGAAAAGAACGTTCATCGTCACAGCACAGAAGAAAAAGGCTGTGAGACACACACTGGAATTCAAATGCTTTGTTTTAAGGGACATTACAGAGTTTAATCTCAGCCAATTGCAATCTACCATTTTCACTTGAGTGTAACAAAATGTGAAACACTTACCAGAGAGGGAGGCTTCATTCTGGCTGGTTTCTGAAATACAGCCCCAGTTATTGCTCTCTCCTTTCTACCTCAGCAGTCGTACAGCAGGAGGGCTCACAAGGAACCAACTGGAACTTCTTGAGCTGTTCCTTCCTCTCAGCATTTACTGACATGCCATCATAAAACATCCTCAGAAACTGATTTCCATTGTCTGTATGCACACACAACTAATTTCTACCAGTGCTAACTTCCCATATTTCAGTTCAGCAGGGTTAGGGTACAGTGAATAACTCACAGGGGAAATGATGGAAATCATGATGCAGCAACATCCCCATGTCTCTGGGTGGACGCCAGTGATCTCAGCACTACCCACCAGCACTGCTGAGTGTGAAGGACTCCCTTCTGTTCTGTGCCACTGCCTGTGCTGCACCAGCATCTCTGCTGTGTTCTGTGTCCCTTAGAACAGCACCTGAGTGCCAATGCAGAATCCCACACTGCTCCAGCAGTGACTGAGAGCTCCAGCTTCACTTCCAACCACCCTGGATTTGAGACAGCTCCTGCAGGCTGCCTGCACACCGACCTCGCAAGGTTAAATGCGGTACTGAGTCTGCAGAAACAGCTGCTCCTAACATTCATGAGCAGCTGCAGTACAGAATCCAAGCAGAATGAGTCTGGGTCTAGAACCAGAGCCAGTAACCACAACAGCACAGCTAACAGCAGGCAAATTCCGTTCCGGTTTTGTGCCCCATACCACTGAATGCCCTCAATTTCTGCAGGATGTTCCCAGGACAGCAGACCTGCTTCCACACAGACATGTGGAAGTCCAGGTGGATGTAACAGCTTGATTTCTGTGACACAAGAGATGCAGCTTTCCAAACCAGAGATGCCCCAGTTACGGCACAGCTGCACTCACCCAGCACTGAGCCTGAAACACTGAGCACCTTCTGCACTGTGGCACAGCTATCCCACAGCCCAGAGAAAACAGGACAGGAAAACAAAGCAACTATCTGCACAGCTGGAATATCACGTTATCCTGCAATTCCAAACCACCCTTCTGCTCCTTCAGCAGGGCAGCACATCCCTGCTGTCCCGTGAGCCCGTTCCCAGTGGAGATGCTCCTGAACAAAGCCTCCACACAACACACCGCACTGCTGCTCCAACGAGTCGCACTGTAACAAACCCGGCTTGGAGAGGGATCCAGCCTCCTCGCAGTGGATGCTTACACAGCACTGACCTCTAGCGACTGAACCAAACCGCTCTGAGAAGAGCATCAGCGGCCGAGTTCTAGTGGAAATGTTCACATTAAATCTAAAGATGGAGACAGAGCACCAGAAGCACGCTGTGTCAACAAGCCTGGAGTGTCCAGGCTGGCTCTGATGTTGATGAGGGGAGAAAGAACCAAAGCAGCTGGTGTATTCAGTAATTCAGTTTTTGGTCTCTACCTGCAATAAATACTCTGTAGCAGTTTAACAGAAGCAATTTAATTTTCTCCTCCTTCAGGGCAAACACGGCTTGCTGATAAAATCCATCTGCAGAGCAGCAAAGTCGATTATAGGCTTGAATGTTCAAATCTGAACTGTGTTTAAGGAGAAAAGTATTAATCTGTCTTTAGCAGCCTGGTGCTGTTTTGAGCCACTCACAGCTTGCCTACTGAACTGATCTCTGTAATCAAATACAGTTTCTACGTTGCACCTGAGGACACACAGGCAGGAACAAAACACTGCAGGCTAAAACCTCTTCTGCCCATTTCAACAGCTGTCTGCTTCCACGACTCAGGAGCAAGAATAACGAAGCCCACGTGTGCCTGCAGATCTGCAGAGACAGATGCAACACTGACTTGCATTTGGAGAAATGGAAGATTGAGAAAACAACAATTTCTAACAGTGAGAATCAGTTCACAGAATAAATAGGCTCAGCTTTTTTGTCACAGAAACAAACGTCAGCTTGTGGCAGCCTGTTAACCTTACGACACCAGGCAAAGAAACAGATGTGTTCACATCACAACGTAGGCTGTTATCTGAATTGCCTTCTCTAGATCAGCTACACACTGATGGATCAAGTTTTCATAACGTCGGGCCATGGAGAACAACAGCATCTGCTGCAGCATGAAGATCCTCAGAGCTAAAGCCAAAGTGGCAGTGAACAGCAGGAGTAACCCACATCTGCTCAGAGCACAGAGACGCCAGGCAGCTTTGACACCTACATCTGCAAAGCCAAGCACATGCCAAGGTTTTTTTGCTCTCCAACTGATAAGAGGAAATCTGCCACTATCAGCATCCCACAATGCTCACAGGGAGCTACAAACACTCAGTACTGAGAGCTTCAGCACAGCGTGACAGGAAAGAGCCTAAAAACCAGCCCAGGTTATGAGCCAGGTGTCTTGTTTTACTCTGCCCTTAAGAACTGGGACACAGCAGAGGTCCACAGCCACTGCTTTAGCCCTGAGTGGCTACAGGTGAATAACAACTGACCATAAATAAACAGCACTCGTTGTAGCATTGCTTCAAAATCCCATACAAACTATGGGCGGGTTTCCAGAGGTCTCCAGAATCAAATTCATTCTGCAGCTTATTTATTTGAAATACATTTTGGATTGCAACATCACACGTCCCACGTGAAGGCTGACAAGTCCCATCACTCAATCAGCCCCTTAGGACCCTCACAAGTAAATGCAGCTTCAGCTGCTGGCTTTCAAAACATCACATTTTGTATCATTACTGACAGAACAATAATCCACAGTCAGATGCAGTCACAACATCAATTAAAGCACTGCCTTTAAGAGTCCTGCTGAGAGGTGGTTAAGGCAGATTCCCACCACCTGACAAAGCTTTAACATCTCAGAGGTGAAGCCCCATTTCTCCCCCTTGTTTATATTTAAATCAGATCACAAGCTCCCAGTGTGACAGAGGGCTATTTTACCACTCCTAGGACAAGCTAAACAACATCCAGTGCTCACTGGGGATCCGACAGCTCCCACAAGCTCTAAGCACACAGATACAAATCTAAGCAATTTACTACTGCAATGACAAGAGCTGCAATCACAAGGAGGGATGAGACAGGAAAGCCATCAAACTTTATTTCCAGCCCAGTACTTACATGCCAAAGCGCAGCGTCCCAGAGACGTACGTCTGCCAGTGCGCGCAGTAAAACATGAATGTCCCAGCAAAACAACAAAAGAACATCCAGTCAGGGTTCGTCCCCAGCTGCACAGCAATACAAGTTCCCAAAACCACAAAGACTGCAGAAGAAAATCAGTCACAGGGTAAAAATATAAAGTGTGTGTAATGATCCTCACCGGCAGCAAATCTAACAAAGGACCCAGGCAGGAGAGCGTAAAGGTACTCGTGGGCTTTGTTTTATAGGCATTTATAAGAGAGAGACATCTCCATTAAAAAAAAATAAGGGTAATTACAATTCCTGTCAGTTAACAGAAGTTCTCAGTGTTAAGGTTTTGTCTCCTCCATTTTTACTGAACTCAGCAGGATTACAGACCAGCAGATCTGAGCCATTTAAGCCTGAGAACAGAATTTCAGGCTTTCCTCGCATAACCGAGGTTTGCTGAACATCTTTCCCCTTAAGCTTCAATATATCACCAAGAAAACCCAAGCTATTCAAGGTGCATGAGGCATCTATGCATTATTTTATTATTATTTTAATGCAAGACTTCGATAGAAGCATTCATCCAAATAAAAAGCATAAGAGCTTCAGAATTTAAATCACTGAGAGCAGTGGATCATCTCCTTCAGCGAGGGAGAACTTCAGGCTGGTTCAGCGAACCCCACCTACTGGGCAGGGAGGTGACCTGACCAACACCACCCAAACTCAGCCTTCCCCTGCCCCAAACGTGCCCTGTAATCGTCCTGTACAAATTAGAGCTAAGTTAATACAGCAGAGCACTTCCACTGTCTGTTACAGTCAATTTTCACAGCACTGAGAAAGCATACAGAGAACTGCTGGACTTAGTGAGGTGCCTGAGAAGACATTCAGCTGATCAACACTGTCTGTGGAAAGAAAACTAAACAACCCACAGCTCAGTAAAGGAACTGCTCCTATATTCCAGATTTCATCCTTGAAATACTAACTTAATCTTCATACTTCAATTTAAAAAAGTGACAATACCTGTAGAAAGCGAATCACAGCCATGATCAAAAAGCTCTCCCAGAGGAGTGCTGCTGTTTGTCCTCCTTGCCTGCTTCCCATCTATAGCATCCAGAGACTGGTAGATGAAAAGGCCACAAGCACAGGCAATGTACGCCCAGGGAGGTGCCTAAGGAAGAAATTGTCAGTGAGGGTAAGAGATGTTTTAAACTGTAAGGATGTAGTTTCACTTCAGACCACCTGAAACTCGCTTTACAGCTTTGCACTTTCACACATTCCTTCACCCAGAGGTCTATAAAGGCACATGAATGGATCTTTCAGTAGCTTGGAGGGACGGACAGAGGGAGTTGGGGAATGTGAAACAGCACGTAATGGTTTGCTTTGTTACTAAGTTTAATTGGTGCAGTGCACTTTCTAAGCAGGAAGCTGTGTCTGAAAAAAGACACCGACAGCACATGCAAAGCAGGACAGTTACACCCTTCTAGCTTCTATTTCCCATAGGGGAATTTGTAAGCTGGCTGAGCAACGTTGGGACTTGAACACCTTCTCAGCCCCCAGAATGTGGAACTGCCTCCCAAACACTGAGCTCACCTTCACCTTGTTCAGACCTTTGGTTGAACTGCACTTCCTGAGATCTGCCAAGCTTCAGGGCTCTGCAGCACAGCATGCTGCCATATTTTTACTACTGTGTAAGAGCAGCTTTGCCAAATCTATGCTAATAACCCTTAGCATTCATATTCTATATAGCAATTTGTATGCCCATAGAAATACAGAAGGCGTCAAACCGCCTGGCTTCCTCTGGCCAACGCAGCCTTGACTCATTTGTAGCTCATCCAGCTTTCTCTCCTCTTGCATTGTTCTAAAGCTGCCACCTGCTCTGCTTTCAGCCACGTCTCTATTCAAACTGCCTGCATTTTCTCTTAGCTACCAGCATATCTGTAAGGGCAAGCTACATTCCTATGACTCCTCCTGTTGACAAAAGGTGTAGCCAACCTGCTTTCAAAAAGAGCAGAACTAAGAGCTGCAAGGAAGAGCCAATTTACACCTCAAAGCAACGCTGCTTTCAGAAGAAAACTGTCTTTCTAGAATCCCAAAGTCCCACTTTCACCCCAGACAGCTGCCTGACACTTCAAAGCAGAATCCTGCAGCTCCAGCACAGAGCTGGCATCCCACTGCAGGGCAATGAGATCAGGCTGAGCACCACCTCAGCAGAAAGCCCCTTTTCAGCAAAGTGAGAAGGCAAACCCACCAAGCACAAAGCAACTCCCAAGCTGTTAAACGTGTAGCGACTGTAACGCAGCCAAGCACAGCTGTATCATTCCACAGCTTGCTTAGCATGAACTTCAGAAGTTTAAGTACTAACCACAATACAACTGTGCTCTAAATGAAGCTCAGGTTCAGTGCCTTGTACTGTTATCAAAGCAAGCAGCAAATTACAGTCACATAGCAATGCTGCTGCCTGAACCAGGAAGCAGCTGGGGTGCACAACATCAACCTACACGATTTTTACAGAGTTCACAAAGCCAGTAACTTGAAATGCCTGATAAAGACTTCTGCACCCTTGAAACTAGAAGTTATGAGAAGGTGAGACCTGAGAACAGGTCACGAGCGTTTAGTACACCCAGCACAAAGCACACAGCTCCTGGCTCTCACCCAGCCTTCTCACATCGCAGGCTGCTCAAGTGACATGCTGCTCCATGTGATGTTTTTGTGCTCCCACAGCACATAACTCATTGTGCCTGTAGTCCTCATCTGAGCTGCTCCATAACACAGGGTGCCAGGACCACAGAGGATACAGAAGGACACTCCTTGAGTTCAGCACAGAGGGGTCAGTTACATCAGCCATGGAGGAAGCAGCCTGCCCTGATCTCCTGAGACCATTTTGCCAGTGCTCAGTCCCTGGTTTGATCTAACATTGCTCACTGTTTTGCAACTCTAGCTGGGTTTGCAGCACTCAATTAACCACGGATCAAGTCACCCTGCTCTTCTTGTTGTGTAGTAATTCCAACTCAGATAGCTGAAGAGACTAACCCAGTGACAAACAGGGAAAGCAAAAAGGAAAACAGGACAAAAGCTACACAAGCAAGACATGTAGATTTTTTAGTTGCCTGCACATGAATCACAGAATGGTTTGGGTTGGAAGGGACCTCTAAGATCATCTAGTTGCAAACCCCTGCTGTAGGCAGGGATGCCTCCCTCTAGACCAGAATGAACTCAAGCATATCCTTGAGGGGCTGCAGCATCACGCAGCAGGTCCATCACAGCTGCTGCCCCAACAGCTATTTTGGTACTGGACTCCATTTCACACAACACATGATGGCCCACAGGAACCCTTCCACCAGCCCTCAGCAGAACACACGCTCCCCAAAACCTACACTGCTCTTCCTGCATGCAAGCACCAGCATCACAACCATCTGTATGACAACTGTGGGCTACTCATGGAGAGACAGCTCCCCATAAACACAGGAGCCCAGCAGGGAACAGCGCCAACCACTATCAGATCACAGCAACGACACAGGCTGTCAGAGGCCCAGAACTTACCTGCTCTGTAGCTGTTGGGCAGTAGTATACTAATAGCAGGGTTGTGAA
Source organism: Tetrao urogallus (assembly GCF_951394365.1). Classification (NCBI taxonomy): domain Eukaryota; kingdom Metazoa; phylum Chordata; class Aves; order Galliformes; family Phasianidae; genus Tetrao; species Tetrao urogallus. The sequence continues at coordinate 4,411,141 of NC_136837.1, read as the reverse complement.
TATATTTATTAACAGTCCAATGATGGTGATCAGATTTGGGGCAATCCAGGCTGGAACTCTTCCAACTAACCATTCCCAGTAACCTTGCATTAGAGGTTCAAGCAGCGACCGTCCAGCACTCTGATATTTGTGTTCTTCTAACCGTTTCAGCTGGTGCTTTGACAAGGGAGGTGTAGGCAACTGAACTAGCTTGCTCAGCACACAGGCAGCAGCAGGACCGTGGGCACAGCCTGCAGGGGATTCCAGGTGCGACTCCCCGCATCGCCTCTTGAGGTTCCGATGCCCGCTCATGGATTGGGTGGCCTCAGAGTTTTTATTTGGCAGGTAACAGCTGTTACGGAGAATCATTAAGATCCTGCAACATAAAGGGTTGAGATAAACTGATGTTTGAAATATCAGGAGTTTTTAATGCTCCACAGAGCATCTCATTTTGCTAGCAGCAAACCAGGATGACCGTACAAGAGTTTTACCTTAGAAAAGAAGGATATTTGGAGAACTGTTGAGGGAAGACAGGAAAGAACGTTCTCAACGTAGTCATAAAGTAGCAAGTTGTACTGTTTACCTTTTTTGCTGCCTACAGAAGCAAATATCCTGCAGCCACCTGCCTAAATTTCATCAGCAGCAGAAGCTTGCAGCACACTGCTGCCTGATGTTACAGACCAAGGCACAGTCAGGTCCCTCACAGCTCCCTAGGGCAGTACACACAGCCCACGTTCCCTGCTCAGATTATCAATTGATGGCAATACAAATAAAGGGAAAGTTCAGCAGCTTTGAAGCAGCTGTGCCTCTTTGGTGAGGAGTAACAAACCCGTTAAGGAGGAATAAGCACGTTTGGTTTTTTCCCCCACTTTTCCTTAAGTGTAACCCAATCCAGCTGAAAGCTCGTTGCTTCTTTCAACTCTTAAGTGAGAGATATGCAGAGCTCCAGCTATCAAAGAGAGCTGCAATGAGAAGACACAGGGCCAGGAGCAGCACCTCCAGCACAAGGAGCTTTGTGGTATCCCAGCTCTCCAACAACACAAAACCCTCTGTACAGACTAACAGAGAGGTGGTGGAGACCGAAAAGGAAAGTTTGCTTTTTAGATGAGGGTCAGCCTATGTAAATAAACAGAATCAACCGTTAAGCAAGAATCAGCTGTAAATCAAAGGTCAGCTGCGGTGTAAGAACAAGCACACGGCAACTTCCAGCCCCGCTGCAGTTAACTAAGGCTATTTCTGACAGCACGGAGCTTCGCGAGCGGGAAGAAGGGCGCAGTGGGGAGCAGAGCGCGGCTCCGCAGGGAAGCGGCAGCGGAGGCACAGCGGCTCACGGCGGCTCGCGGTCCGCCCGGCCTCGGGAAACGCAGCCCGGGCTCCCGCGGCCAAGCAGAGCAGCGAGGCGCAGTGCGGGACGCGGCCCGGCCGCCCTGCAGCCCACAAAGCCCGGAGCTGTCGGGGGGGCACCTCCAGGCCCGGCCCGGCTCCACACGCGCAGCAGGCCGGCCCGGCGGTGCCCGTTCCTCGCCTCCAGCCCGGCCCTCCGGCCCTCCCCGCAGCTACACCGCAGCCCCTTCCCGCGGAACCCCCCGGCAGCGCACAGGGCGGCGGGACGCGCGCAGCCTTACCTCAGCCTCCCCGCCCGGCGGTGCTTTACGCCGCTTTTGCGACAGCCGGAAATGAGGCGGGGAAGGGGCGGGGCTAATGGGTGGGGGCGGGGCAGGGCGCGCGGGGCCGGGGCGGGAGCGGCTGAGGTAACGGCGCGGGGGCGCGGGGAGGGGGCTGGGTTGGGGGTTGGGTTGGGGTTCGCACACTGAGCCTGGCGGGTCCCGGCCCGCTCCGTCCTCCCTTCCGCCTCTCTCAGACACCCTTCGTCTCACCGCTCACCTCCCGGCACCGCCCGGCCGCCTCCGGCTGCTCCCGCTCAGCCCCTCCGCCCCCCCACCCCCTCGGTTCCTCCCCTCCTTCCTGACCCCCCCAGAGCCACATCCAGCCTGGCCTTCAATGCCCCCAGCGATGGGGCGTCCGCAGCCTCCTCGGGCAACCTGTTCCAGTGCCTCACCGCCCTCTGGCTGACAAACTTCCTCCTGATATCCAACCTAAACTCAGTTGAACACCGTTCCCTTGTCCCATCACCGTCCACCCACGTATCCAGCCCTCGGCCCCCAGCAGTTCACCCCCACACACGACGCAGCAGCTGCTGGGCTCTGGATGGACGAAACGCTCAAAACGAGCCCTTTGCCGTCGCTGAGCCGTGCGAGCAGCGCAGCCCGTCCATTCCCCGCGCTCTCGCTTTGCTCCTTTGCAGGTTCCCAACCTTTATCCGCTGTTATCGGTCTGACCCTGACAACAAGTTGTGCAAGGGATCGCTGCCGTGTCCCCCTGCGACTCGTCCCCGTCCAACCTTGCAGAGCACACACACTTTCTCTTTCTGCCCTCACCGCAGTGTTTTCGCAGTGCCCATTGCCGGGCTGCACCCGCCTGCGGGGCTGGGAGCGCAGGGAGAGGCTGGCAGTGCTTTTCCTGTCCCAGCACGGATTCAGAATTCTCCCATCTGTGTGCTTTCTGCTGTTTTTCCACCTTTAACTTTTTGCCCTTTGTGATCTCGGTTGTCTTTTATTTTTGTTACTTCTGTAGTTTCTGTTCCGTGTGCTCTCAGTGCTGCTGCCCATTTCCTGTGCATAAAGCAAGCTCTGTGCTTTTAATGCCCTTCCTCGACTTGCCCTCGATATGGTTTGATACGATACCTGTCACAGGTATTACCTGAGGGTCAGCCCTTCCCCGTTTAGCACACAGACATGTCTACAAAACAGGATACAGGTTTTAGAAAACAATCCTGAAGAGAGAGGCTGCCCATGGCCTTGATATCATCAGTTGGCAAAGGGCCTCGCTGGAAAAAAAGCAGGAGGCTGAGTGTGTTTTACTCCTTGCTGTTGAAAACAATAGGACAGGATGAGGCGCTAATCATAATTAATTGCAGGGCTGGCCAGCAGGTCTGCCTCTGCACAGCATCCTGCAGCTGTACAGCGAGCTCAGCAGAGCTCTCACATTGCAACCAGCTGCCACGCTGCTCTGTGCATCTGACCACATGCAAATGGTGGTGATTTGTGTGCAGGGCATTGCCTCCAGCTGTGGGGTGGGATGGATCATGGGGATACCCACAGTAATCAGTTGGGAACAGTTTAATTGCACTGGGACAATTTTAATTCCATTGGAACAGTCGCTTTCAGGTTTCTGCTGGAAAGCTCATTTCAAGTTAAACCCTTCTATAGACAAGTTATATGAATCCAAAAGTCTTCAACCTGTTCTCCTGCATTGCTGCTGTCCCACCATACAGGTGCTTCACTTCTTAAACCACTTAAGAATAGAAAAAACATTGAGTCAAGCCAAAGGTGCACCTACCCAGAGTCCTGTAGCAGTGACTAACAGAAGATGCTAAGAAAGAGACTAGTGTAGATGAAAAGATTGAGAGTTACCTCACATCTGGAGTGTTTTCCTTCATATCTCAACCATTTAGGGGAAAATGAAGTGGATGGGGAGCTTCACCAGAAGGATGACTCTGGATTCCTCTTGAGGAATTCATTCAACATCCTTATTCTCAGGTACGTGGCATGTTTGTTTGTTTGTTTGTTTGTTTGTTTGTTTTCAGGCAAAAATCTGTTAGTTCAGAAATAACGCTAAGGCACTGATAACATTTAAATGCTAAAGGTAAATCAAAATGCAGATACCAGACTGACTGCCCGAAGTTGCTTTGAAGTTGGAAACAGATTGCTGTGCAAAATACACATTTCTTTCATGCAGATTCCAAATTCACACATTTGAGATATGGGATTTTGAAGTTATATTCATTATGATCTGTTTTGCATGAGGGCCTTTAAATGAAAGTCAACATTAGAGGACAAATGTTACATTAGCTTAAAAATGAAAGTATAAGGGTCAGAAAGCAAGCAGTTTCAGTGGTCACTTTATTCTTAAGATGTAGAATGTCTTCCTTACAAGCAGCTGAACCTTTAGTTTTATAAGGATGTAATTCATTCTTTTCAAGGTCTATCAGTCATGGGTGGCTGTTGCTCTGTCCCAGGAGCGTGCCTTGTTTGAACCACTGATACTGTAGGCTTCAAGGAAGCACAGGCACGAGGCGGTGACGAGTTTCTTGCAAATGAGCAATGCTCATTATGCGGCATTAGCTGATGAATCTGCAGAGCTGGGCTTCCGTGAGCTTCCCTGGACACACAGGTGGAGGAGGTCAGCAGAAAGATGCACCTTGGGAAGAGATGCTTGGGAGCAAGCAGCAGCAGCGCGCAGGATGTACACAGCAGCAGTGCTGAGATGTGTGGGAGGCGATCAGCTCTGCTCTGTCACAAGATTCACTCTTCTCTATTTTCAAATTCCTTTCCCTCCTCTGAAACGTATTAACTGTGCTTCCTGCCTCTTTCTCTCTCTTTGTTTTGCTAGTCTCCTGCCTTTTAGGCATTTCATGCCTCCTAAAGCCTCTCAGTGCTGCCTTATTTCTATATTCCCACAGTGCTATTGGCCTTTCCTCACATGCTGCTAGATCTTTGTCTGGGATGCCCTTGGATCTGCATTCTCTGTTATTCTTCTCCTTTTCGCTGTCTCGTTTTCCATTCACAGGTCCAGAACTGGATAGCATGTGAATACGTAGTTAGCAGTTTAACTCCACTGTAAATGGACCTTTCCCTCCCACCTGTAAAACTGCAGCACTGTTCTTCCACCCATAGTCATCAGTTCTTGAGTTCAAAGGTTGTGGCTGGTAGCAGTCAGCTCATGCTCGTAGGTATCTGCAATGTTATTTAAGTGATTCTTGTAACAGATGTTGAGTCACACAGCATGACAGGCACTAAATGAGTGCAGATATTAAAGTAATTTTAGGTTGTTTTCTCAATGTCTGCCCAGCTGATTGTTAATGGAAATGAGAGGCTCTATAGGAGCTACTATCAGTTAAATTGTCACTATCAGCACACGTCCTCTGTCACAGCCTCGTTAATTCTAACACAGTGTTATGACTGGATGATCTTGAAGATCTTTTCCAACCGAGGTGACCTGTGACTCTCCGATGCAAGGGTGAGAAGAAAATAGAGTCAGTTATTCACAGTGACCCATCTGACCTTCTTTTGGCAGCAACAAATGCCAAGACATGCAGCAAAGCGACACTGGTCGCTGATTTCTTTTCTCGTGATCTTCTAAGAATTTCAGAGTTAACATTTCCAGATGTTATTTCTGCTTATTTATGATTGCTTCCATGCCCTGAGGTCAGATACTCACATTAGCTTTGCAGGACAGGACTGAGAGCGACACCAAATGCATTCACATATGCACAAATGCATCCTGGCACAGCCTCTGCGATGAGAAGAGCCATCCCTGGCAGCACCTGCAGTCCATACGAATAGGCAGTTTGCCTCAGAAAAGCCAAATGTTGTTAGTAAATATTTCTGTTCAATTCTCCACAGTGTTCAGAGTTGGAAGTCAGCGTTGAAATGTGGTGGTTTCAGCAAGGCCTCTCTTTCTTGCCCGTGGCTTTGGTTGTTTGGTCAGCAGCAACATTTGTGTTTTCATACATCACTGCAATCGTCCTCCACCATGTTGACCCTCTGGTGCCCTACATCAGGTTGGTAACATTCATACAATCTACATTTCCAACTGCAGAACACTGAGGCTGTACATGTGTGCCTCTAATTTTGATCTTTCAGATTTCCAGGCTCTTATACATTTCCAGGTTTTAATGCTCCTTATTCACCTTTTGTGATGAATGAAGATCAGAATACAAGGAATATACCAAAAATGTTCATTCCTGGTTCTAAGAACAGCATGCTTCTTATGGTTTCTTTGTAGACTGAAAAGGAAACTTGAGTTACAAATATTTTTAGTATTCATTTCTTTCTTCCAGCGATACAGGGACAATACCTCCTGAGAGATGCTTATTTGGGATCATGTTAAATGTTTCATCTTTCCTGGGTGAGTAGAGAAAGGTGTCCCTGGCAAGCTGCACATAGTTATGGGATCACATGGTTTTAAACTGTTTACTTATTAAGATCATTAAACAGCCCATAATTCTCATCAAAGCTAAATTTCAGGCAGTTAACTTACTTCTGTTAAGTGACTTAGAGGAAAATATATCACAGGGATGTTTCCTACCAACTGCAGATTCCAGAAGGTTAAAAATGCAGGAGAGAGAGAGAGAGAAAGAGAGGAAGAGAGGAAGAGAAAGGAAGAAAGAAAGAGAGAGAGTGAGAGAGAAAAAGAGAACAAGAAAGAGAATAAGAAAGAGAGGGAATAGTGGTAAGAGGAATATCAATGCAGAATTAAGGAAGTCATCTTACTTGTGCTTTGGTTACACAGAGAAAAATCAATGTAGTTTTTCAAGTGAAGGAGACCAGAAAACCTTAGTAGGTCAGTTATGTCAGCTTTGACTTCCACATTCCCACGTTTCCTAGGGCAGTTTTTGTACTTCAAACAGGTGCCCCCATCACTCAGCACATTCTCAGTTAAAAAAAGGAAAAAACAGTTTACTGCATTTGGGTTCTTCATTCTTAGGTATGGCCACCATGTATGTCCGTTACAAACAAGTCTATGCTTTGAATCCAGACAAATCCAGGATCATCAAGCTTAATAAGATTGGCCTTCTGCTGGGACTGATGAGCTGCTTTGGACTTTGCATCATTGCAAATTTCCAGGTTTGTGTCCAGAGTTGGGTGTTTGTTTACTGTGATAAGATGGGATGGGGGAGGGGGGGAATTAAAAGCAAAACTTTTGAGGGAAAAACCTGTTTGTTTGTTTGTTTTTCTAATCAAATTCTCTACAGAAAGCTGTTATGGGTAAGTTTGAATTTGGAGTTTCTTACATATTTCTGATTTTCTTTATCCACCGGGATGCGTGAGCAGCAAGTCACAAAATTCCAAACCATCAAAAGAAAGAGAAGTTCTCTGTAGCAGCGCCTTTAGCCACTAGAGGTTGCAGCGGCTCACTGCTCTCCGGCTGGATTAGGGCCAGGGAAAAGCAGCTCTTGAGAAGTTCCACCTTTCTCTCATTTCCCGTAGCACAGCTCAGTCAGGGATAGGAGGAAAGGACAAACGAAGCTTGTTTAAACTGCAGTAGTTCAGAGAATTGCTAAAGCTCATTGGTTTTAACCTCATTTGGGGGACTAGAATTGCATGTCATGTTTGTCTTCTATTGCATTATCCTTCATAGACACAGAGATTCCCTGGCTACAAGTATTCAGCAGGCAGTCTGCTGTCACTCTTGTTACCTTCCCAACTGCAGGGATTCCTCCATTCAGTTTCCGTATTACTGCTCAGCATGATAATGAAGGCAGCGTTGATGAATTCCTGCAATTGAGATATAGCTGAACTGTAAATGAGCTGCAACAACATCCCCAGAGCAGCAGTACAGAGGGCTGCCAGGCGTTGGCTCCCAGCTAACTCTGTGGGCTTCCAAGAAAATGTCTTAAGTGCTGGCACATTCCAGAACTCTTTTGTTTGGAACATGAGAGGATGACTGTGCGCGTGGAGCACCAGCAGGTTATGGAAGGAAAATATTCCCAGAGTTGAAAATTAAACCAGGTTCTGTACAAACTGTTCTTTCTCTCCATAGAAATGTATTCTGTATTACATCCACGTGGTCGGAGCCTGCCTGACATTTGGAGTGGGGGCCATTTACATGCTGGTTCAGACCATCCTCTCCTACTTGATGCAGCCAGAAGTTCACAGCAAAGACATCTTTTTGATCCGACTGGCCGTGCTGCTCTGGTGCTGCTCAAGCATTGCAAGCAGTATCCTTTCACTGCAACGCGCCTCCATGGAACAGAGCAGCTTCCACAATTGTATTTGCAGCTATGTTTGTTTAACCTGCTGGCAGGACAGACTGTGCTACAGAAGATCTACCATCCTTAGTTTTACAGCTTGTATCATGGCTTTTCTATCCAGTTTTACAGCTTGGAAACTTCAGGAAAAAAGGGCACCATCAGGGTAAGCCTGCTAGCAGGTCACAGGCTAACAAAATGTTGCAGTTCTGTGATTGGGTACTACTAGAATGAGAAGTAGAAAACGTAGCATAAAAGAAAACACTGCCAACCCAACTGTGTGCAGCACAGTGCGCTCATACAGCTGGATCCCTGAGCAGGTCAGAAAGTTCTGGCACTTATCACAGAAGCAGCTGTGGAATGCATTGCCAAGGTTGATTCAGAAGAGACATGTGACCTGCCATCTCCTCCCTTGCCCATCCTAGAAGTCAAAATACAAGAAGTTTCTGGCAGACTTTCCCAACAGCCTTCCTTTGGCTCTGGAACTCATCATTCCCTTTGAGTTCCAAGTTCTGTAAGCAGCCATAGGAAGCAGCCATAGAAATCTAGGCAAACTCATTCAGAAACAGAGCATTTCTCCTATCCAGAGTTATCTGACAATTAGGAAACTGAACCAGCAGTTCCTATGTTCACTCCTAAACACTGTGTTTTGAAAATCGTGACTCAGTTGCATCAAACAGGATTACAACACTAAAGCATTAGAATTTACATTCCAAAGACATGAGTCCAAAAATCATTGCCTAAATGCTGTTCCTGCTGCAGTTGAATTGAGGCCACCTATTTAATCCCTGCTGATTTTATTTATTCCTGGGCTGACAGCCACAACCAACATTAAGCCATAGACCACCTCACTGATTGCCAAGCTCCCATTCCTGCTACTGCAAAACAATGTAATTTGGGTCAGGCTGGTTATTGGTAATGAAGTGAGGAGGAGAAGGCTTAACATGGCAAGGAAGTCAGCTATGAGATTTTTTTTGTGCTAGAGAAGAATGAGATTTTCAGCTCCAAACAGTTAAGAGCCAAATACAATTGGAGCAGAGTGAAAGGGAGCAACATGAACTGATTCAAGTTAAGAACCTTGTACAGATGCCAAAAAAACCCCACAAGATCTATTGAGGTCTGTAAACCAGTATGGTCTAACCAAATTAGAGGGGAGTGTAGAAATAATGATATATGCATACCTATATATATGGAAGGGGAATCAAAGGGAAATTGAGTATTTCCTAAATTAACAGTTCATCATGTAGTAAGGGAGAAGTGGTAACAAGAAGTCGTCTCTGGCCATGGGAGAAGTGGTTGTTTCCGGTAGTGGAAGGCGGAAGGAAACCTAGAAATGCTTATCCACTGCTGGATAACTCAAAAATAACCAATGCTGGAAGTGGTAAGCATGGTTCACATCCATCACAGCCTAAGTGTTTCCATGCAGACGTTAAGGTTGATCAAGGAGGTACAACAAGGTGCAGTATACAGAGATGACTGATGCACTTAGAATCAAGCTTTTCATGCTGGAGCAACCTGCAAGTCAAAGGGAATGATGCGGAACTGTTCACATCTGTTAGCATTCATTCTGCTGAGGAGACCTGGTAGAGAACACACAGGTCTCCTTACAGACTCCCTTTGAAGCACCCCAGTGCCAAGGCTGGAATTTCCAAGTTGCTCCTTCCTTGTCTTGAATCCTCCTTAACGTATTTCCACAGTGTTTGTTTCCTCAGTTGTCTTATACAGTGGCCTGTATGGAAGAGATCTTGTGCAAAAGTTGCACTGGGACCCCCAGGAAAAAGTGAGTAAAAAAAGAAAAAAACAAATGTTTTAACAAACTCTTCTACTGAGTTCAGCACTTCATTTTTAGAGACCCCAGATATCCTAAGGGATTTTGCTTTCTGAACAGAGTAGTTGTAGATGCAGGGCGTCATGTGTTCAAGCCAACTTTGTGCCATGACAGTCACCAAGACTTTCTCATACTGATTTTATTTTCTCCCCTTCTCTCTCCCTGTTACACAGGGCTACACGGCTCACATTGTCAGTACTGCCTCCGAGTGGTCATTAGCATTCTCCTTCCTCAGCTTTTTCCTCACCTATATTCGTGATTTTCAGGTAAAATCAACGTTGATGTTATGTGCTCTGTTTCTCCAGACTTCCAATAGCCTGACACGATGCAGGGTGGTCTCTTTGCCTGCTTCTAAGCTTGTGTGTATCAGTCATCAAGGCTGGAGGACCTGTGGTGTGAACAGCTCTGAGCGGTCCTTTCTTCCTCAGTAGAGAACACTCCTACTGCGTTGGCAGCATCAGTCGAGCTCCAAGCAGCTTCACTTGCCCGATCTGCCACAGTCACGGGAGGTTTGCTGTAGGTGAATTATGAAGTTTATTATGCCCAGGAGGACAGCACAGGATTGGGTTAATAGTTCAGGAGCTGATCTGTGTTTTGGTCTTTCATCCAACTGTCCCTGCTGAAGAAGTGATGAGCCTGCTAAGCTGTGGTTTCTTCCCTTTTTTGCCTCCACAGAAAATTTCCCTGCGTGCAGTTGCCAGCTTGCATGGACAAACCCTTTATAACACGCCACAGAGCTTTGCGACTGATGAGCAGAGGCTGCTGACAGCAGGGAGCATCTAATGAAGGCAAAGAGAACGAGTTCTCTGCACAACTCAGGAATGTAATAGCAATAACAGTTCGTACTTCTAAGTGTTTATTTTATATATAAAAGAAAAATGAAGTGATTGTATTCTACTTGACACAAAGGGCTTTGCTTTTAACCCACGCAGCAATGCAACGTTATCAGTATTGAACACAAGCCTGTAACATTTCTACACATGCTAATGTCATGAAAGAATTAAATGAAGGTTATTAAAAGATACATGTGTCATCTCTTGCCAATGGAGAGGCAGCACAGAATTCAATTCCCTTGGCCTGTTCTCTGCAGTGTTCCCCATGCCAAGCACTTTGGGATGCATGGAATGCTTCTATCCCACCAGCTCTCCCATTGGAGCTGGCCTCTGCTGTCAGATGGGCAAAAAAAAAACCAAAACGCATTAAACATCAGGAACTATGGTAGCTGGAAGATTACAAGTACCAATGGAGTCCTGCATGTGATCTTGATGCCCCTGTGTGCTTTTCTAAGCGTCCACACTCAGTCTCCACTCTGACTTCCTTCCCCACATCGGTCTCTGTGGTAATGAACCTTCACATGTTCCAGCAGTAACTTCTTGCACTTTTGTGCCTTGTTTCTGGAGCAGCATCTTTTCCCCTTCCACCTGCCAGCAGTGCTCTTCAAACTGCGCCATCTGCTCTATTCTTGCCACGTCCACCTGTGCAGGGAGCTGAGGGCTCTGCAAATTCTTTCTCCACATCATCTCCCACTGCCAACCTTGCCATCGGAAATCAGCCGCTTGTCCGCATGTTGCAGGGAACCCAGGGTCACTTCCATGTGATCCAAAACAGCTTGAAAGGTGAATGTGCACATTTTCACGTGCACTTTTCATCACCTGATGAAAGCAGTCTGCAGCAGCTGGCTGCTGGCACAGTTTCCAGGCAGCCTCTCACGCTAAGCAACTCTGACAGCTGGGTGTTCTCATACAGAAGTGCTGGTGCCTTGGTGGGCTGACCTCAAATGGAGCAGTAACACCTTTGTGCAGGGATAGTTCTTCTGTCCACACACTGACCACTGCGTTAGGTTGATGTCAGCTGGCCCACTGCTGTCTTTGCCTTTCAACCCGCTGTGTCCAGTGCTCCGTGCCTTTTGTTCTTTCAGCCCCCAATTCCTAGAAGACTCCCACCATCTCTTCATGAACGCTTGCTTGAAAGTGAGTTTTAACTCATAGCCTAAATCCACGACTTTCATATTGTTGTGTACTTAACACATCAAGCACGATGCCTTCTGGTGGCCACTGATAGGACCCAAGGGAATGGCACGGAGGTTCAGCTTGGACATCACAAAAAGGTTCTTCACCAGATGGTGGTCAGGTACGGATCTGGCTCCTCAGGGCAGTGGTCATGGCACTATCAGTGCTCCCAAGATCCTAGCTTCCACTTCACAAATAAATGCTCAGTAGATCATAGACTTTAAGGGACGAACAGTGCAGAAAAACCCAATCTGCGCTACAGACAACATGGCTGCACGAGGAGCAGTTCCAACAACCTGCAAGGTCCTGGGCTGTTAAGTCACTTTGCTGCTACAACTTTCCCATATCGGCACACCAAGAGGTTTGTCTTCACTCTCAAAGATCCTCTCAGCTTCCAAAAGAGCTCTCCAAGAGATGCCTGCTCTTGCACAGATGTCTTGGCTTCGACTTTCTGAATTGCCCATTTTCCATTACTCAATCACAGGGAACCAACTTCTTCACTTTCTTCTAACAAATCTGACTGATCACGTTTCTTCAAAACCTTGCAGCAAGGATTCTTCTCTGAATTTTCACTATTTTGTCATAATCTCTACAGAAAACAGAGGAGTAAGCAAGCAGTTTGTTAGAGGAAAAGAGGTTGTGAAAGAAAGGTGATACGTCACAGAACTTAAATCCTGAAGGATTTAAGAGGATAAATGAACAGAGCTTGATCTGTTTCGCTGTACATCATCAGAATGTAAAGATGTTAAGACAGATGACAGGATAGATAGAAGACATCTGTTGGAAGAGCACTGCAACCAGTGAGCTCAGCGCCAGACACAAGGCAAGAGGCTGCTTCTCTTTCCTGATTGCTGTCCCAGTGTGCCGGCTAGGATGGACGCAGCTTTCTTCACAGCAGTCTGCACAGTGCAGCATTATGGGTTCATGACAGTGCTGGTAACACACCAGCACTGTGGCTGTTGCTGAACAGTACCTGCACAGCATCCAGATTCTCTCTGTTTTCCATTCTACCCTCCAGCAGAAACGTAGAAGTGAACAGAACCAGGACAGCAGACCCCAAATTACCAAAGCGATGCTCCATGCCACGTAACTTCATGGGTGTTTGTTGATTCTGTGTGCACCTTTCCAAGCAACCATTATGTATGCCGGTCTCGCTTCAACCAAGTGGTCAAGCATCAGCCCGCTGATGGCACACATTAAATTCTTTATTTTGCTTCGCCTGCATGCACAACGTTCACTTCACCTATTAAACTGCATTTATCTCAATCCACAAATCTTCTTGCCTTCTGCATTCTCCTCACGCAATGGGGAAGGTAAATGAGCAAGCAACTCTGCTGGCTTATGTCAACCCGCCACACCCAATACGTAGTGAATAGTCCCACTTTTCCCACAAAACACTTCAAGACAGGCTTAGCCAAACTTACGCTGCTTCCATACTTCCAGGAACAAGATGAGACAAATGTTTTCCTCATTGGTGTCATCCACTGATCAAAAATCCCACCTCCCATAAATTAGCCTCTGTGCTTTGCATATTTACCAAGAAAGTACGTGTAACTCACTTGCTCTCTCTTACAGAGCAAGTTCCACAGGGATCTGTGATGTTGAATAAAGCCATAACTAGGTAAGAAAAAGCAACGCTACGTTCTGTTAGCAGTGCATTCATGGCAGCAGCAATAAAGACTTCAAAGAACTGCATGAAGTCCTTAAAAATTCAGTGATGTGACAACATTTAATGTGGCACAAAGGGACATGGGTCAGCGATGGGACCTGGTCAGCTGATGGTTGGACATGATCACCTTGAAAGTCTCTTCCAACCTAGCTCATCCCGTGACATGGACAACAGAGAGGAGCAGAAGGCCTCCATACCACATGACATCAATTGCTGGGGAAACACTCTGAAGAGCTATAAAAATCATGATGGCAAAGACAGCTTCGGTGCTCTTCTACAATGCAAAACGTAGGCAGCATCAAACGAAGGAGACATTCAAATAAAGACGGAACGAGTTAACGGAAGAGACATTCATCAGGAATTCTTAAAGATACCACTCACAGACAAAGAAATGTATCTTTTTTGCTTAAATAAGGAATGATTCAGTTTAACTCATTAAAGTAAAACAAACAACCCACCCTACCCAACAACCAAATAATCCTACAACCAAACTCCAACATTGCACATCTGTCAAAGGCCTTATAAAGGCTTACAACAATAACTGCAGGAAACACGTACCGAAATAACTTTACTGGTACACTTCAGCAGCTGTTAGTACTGGTTCCCCTGGATATCAGCATCATTACTGCCTGAAGAGTAATCCCCAAACCTCTTAAATAGCATTTATTAAACACTGACCATGGACCTTTTATGACAAGTGACAGATCCTAGTAATTCACAAAAGCTGTCATGCAGTATAAAATATTAAGAAAACAAAAAAATATACATTTACAAGGGGGGAGGGTGCTATTTGCACTCTGTCTCTAACAGATGGGCTACAAATTTCCAAATAGGGGAAGTTTATTTTCTAAGACTAGTAGAGAAACCCCTTTAATGCAAAATACAGAGGATATGCTAAAAATAGTAAAAACACTCTCTTCTGTATTCTGATACACATACATGTCCCAGAAGCACAATCTGGTGGTCCAAGTCTTTTATTTCTAGTCTTTAGTAGGAAAATTATTTTTATAAATACACATTATAAATTTCCTCAAGGTCCTCCGTTTTCCAGAAATATTCACCTTCATTCGAACACAAAATTTCTTCTTCAAGTCACTGAGATGAAGATGAATACGGTTCAGACCACCACCACCTTCAGTATTTCAGATTTGCTGCATTTTTTTTACGCATTTCCTCAAGTGCTGCTTCCCGCTCTCTCAAGAGCTGCTTGAGTCGTTTTATCTTCTCGTCCCGGATCGTTTCATCCAGGTCTGGAGGAGTCAAAGGGAAAGCATCATCTCTGAAAGAGCCTTCAAAAAGTGAAGCATGGTCTTCACAGGACACTAACACTGGAATATCTGAGTCTGTAACATCGCTGTTTTGGGAGCACGGCTCTCGCTCAGCGTCTGTTGAGGATACAAAGTCTGTGGAGATGCTTTGCTGCAATAAGGCAGGTGGAGGAGAAACACTTCTGTTTAGTGTGATAGAACTTCGGCCACTGTATTCTGAACTTGAGCTCGTGGCTGACTTGACTGATGCTTTCCTTCTCTTTCCACTGTCTGGCAGTGAAGATTTTGTTTTTCTTTTCTTAGATAAACCCTCTTCTAGATCCAAAATAACCTGTAAGATCAAGAAACACACAAAGACACTCCTGTTAAACTGAGGACCATTTGACATGACGTGATCACAGTTACTGGGCACATATTGCAGGAGTTACTTATTGCTTGTTTCTTAGAATCACTTTACTAGGCAGTAGATCTGCTCAACATAGGGTTCTCCACATACAGTTATCAAAACATGAAAAGGCCTTTGACTGAGTAGAGCACAACCATACAAAAGAAAATGTAGAACACGAAGGCCGAACAGAACCACTTTCTATGGATAAAAATCATTTTCATGCATTAAAATGCAAGGCTTTACAATAAAGGAACCTTTCCAGAAGCACTCCAGAATGTTCCTATCCAATGACAAAGGACTAAGTTCATAAAGACACTGCAACTCTCAACGCCTCGCAAGTACATGAGCAAATTTCTCTAAACAACACTGATTGTGACAAAGTGGACAGCTCTTTTGTGAAGTGAGACACATCTAGCTATGTGAACGTCTGAAGTGCCTTCAAATAACAGCACTTGCCTGATCTGGAATACACAGATAAAGCTGCCCAGGAAAATTCTTGATTGCTCTGCATATATCCATTGCACTACTTGATAAGCCTAATTGTTCGTAGAAGGCTAAATACGAATCAGGGTCACAGAGGTATAGCTCCTACTCCCATAAATGCTGTCCTTTTCACTGTTCAGTCATAACTAGCGGGTCAGCATCATCAAAGCATTTGCTCTTCAGGTTTCTTCCAGCTGAACCCAGAAAAGAGGATAAGAAAGAAAAAAATAATAATAATAAAAGAGTACTCAGGTCATACTGAAATCACTCAGCTCTGCAGCGGTACAGAAACAAGTCCAAGGATCAGCTCCCATCATGATCTAACAATTATCGACTTCCCCTGACAAATCCAGAGGTGAGACGGCCCAGGCAAAAAGCACAACCCGCGTACCGACTACACTCACACTGCCTTCTGAACGTGCTGCAGTACACATATTTTAGCACCGAAAAAAGTCAAGGTACCTTTTCCTCTTTAATACATTCCCGATGTCGGTCTGTTATTGTCACATCTAACGAGGAGGAAGTGCAAGAATCATTTTTCTTTTCCAAGCTGTTACTGGAGCTCACCCTCTCATCTGGTTTCTCACAGGAGGTTGTTAATGGTATTCTCTTAAGGTAGACTCTCTCCTCCTTATAGAGACCAAATTTTGTCCTTAATTGCAAATACTGTTTCCAATGTGGCTTCTCTTGGTCTTTTTTTTGATTAACTTTTCCTAGTGAATACATCTTTTTACGCTGGACCTGCAATACAGAAACAGTAAGAGAACCATGAATCTCTCCATGTATGTAAAAGCCTTAGTTTACTCAAAGCCCTAATGACAATTTGTTCTTTTCCACAAGTTGCATTTAAGACATGTAAGCCAATTTTGAGGAATTACAGGCAAATTATCATAGGCCTAACATTAGTTACTTAAAACATCAGGTGCACTGCACAATATCCAGTAAATGCAAAGTCCAACTAGTAAACTACAGAATTAAAAGAAGCAACAGGGGCAACACCTACCCTAAAGGCCATAAGTATCAAAGGCAAATAACAAGAGATCAGTGTTCTATACGTCATCGCTTTCAGGCTGATGAAAACAATTCTTATTTGCATTGTGGTTGATAATACCAACGAAGCACTATTAACCACCTCTAATATCTAATCCTCACTGTAACCTGAACTGGCTTTTTTAATATGCAAGATCAAGCTCACATCATTACATCTGGCACCCATAGGCTCGCAAAGTTAAGGACCAAAAGCCAACAACTGAAATGCTATTTTTCACAGATATTAAGTCAAACGCTACCACTTGCCATCATAAAGTCCTCACAGAAAAAAAGTCTACTTGAACGATTTTTTGGGAGTGAGGAAGAGATCCTACAGTCTACTGCAATGAATAAATGCCTGAAATGTGCATACACACACTTATCTGACATTTCTCTTTGGCCTGGTCAACAGAAGTATACACTTCCTTCCGAATGATTCTTCACCTGGAGGCAAACTCCTTCTGTCTTCAGAAGCAACTGAAATCTTGACTTGCAATCCTTCATAGGTACAGAGTTTGTGGAATTTGCAGCTATAGCCTTTGAGATATTTCTTACGCTATGATTTTAGAAGAATACATAGGCAGTCAAAAGGGGGACAGCTCTGTTGCCATTGAAGATTTTGAGCTTCGCCTGCCTGATATCAAGCCACAAGACAAAGAATCCCACTGCATCACAGCATGAAAGAAAGGAAATGTAGCTCTTGCCTTTGGCTCTATCAGCCAGCAGAAATTGGAGGAGGAACATCAGATTGTCTCAGAATGAAAACCTCTGCTTGACCGCTTGTCTTCCTTTCACATCATTCCAAGCTTCCCTACTTCACCCCATGCCTACAGCATCTGGCAGCAATGTTAAAAAGCAGAGAGCAACCAGAGCTTAAAGGCTGAACAGCTTACCCATATTCTCATGTGCGATAACTAATCTTGTGAAGAAGTAGAGACATCTTCTCCCTGCCTTTTTTTTTTTTTCCCTTTATGCCTTTTCCCATTTGCACAGAGCAATTTAACTGGGAAAAGAATAACCTTTTCAGCTTTTGAACTAAAAAAAAAAAAAAAATCTAATTTTAAACCAGCATTTCTGGTGACAGGTTACAAGGTAAAAACAGTCCGTCAACTTATGAAAAAGCCATTTCACTTAATCAGACCCAGGAGCATGTAACAAGCAGAGACTGAGATTGTCACGTTTATTGGAGTTACCTTTTGCCAGTCTTCACTGAAAGCACACTCATGTTCAGACTGAGGTAAAACAGCACTTGCTGCTTTGGGGGAATGAATCATTTCCTTGCCATCTTGGCACGTATTTTCCTGCATCCCTAACGCCGTAACTGGGGTCGTTCCACTTGAGATGCTCTCCATGAAGGGCAAACTCTTTCCCTGGTTTACAGTGGAACTCTGCTCCTCAACACTTGGTATCACCAGAGCTGCAGATGCAGATTTTAAGTCATTTCTTAAACTTCCAGGTGAAGAAGCTTTAGAGTTTGTACACACTTTAGGATCTTTCTGAGGTAACGGCACTCCTTTGTTTTTGGATAATACCAGATTCACCACTTTATTGCTTATTTTAGTGACTTCAGTAGAATCAATTAGCTTGGATGTTCCCTTTTTAAGTGAAGCACCATAAGAGGAAGATGCCTGCATGTCAGCTTGGGCCGACAGAACATCAGAACCTCTCCTGGTCAATAAATAGACTTTCCCATTGCACATGACCAGAGCATTATCCTTAATGGACGTGATTTTTGTTTTGCTTACACCAGAACCAGTAGAAAAACGTGACAAAATATTTGCAGAGTTCACTTCTACATTCTTCATATCTGACAAAGTTTTCAAGATCTTGGAAGCCACGTTATTTGATGACTTTACAGGAATAAGGCAGGGCGCTGGCAACTGCGGACTTTCTCGCACAATCCATTTCATTGGTGCGTGCTGGCACTGCTGACCATCAGACGTTCCTGTCTCAGGAGAAGAGCTGTGTGCCTTTTGTGGAGCTGCCATTAGCAACGTTTTTGAAACATCTGGGGCAGGTTTGGGGTTGTCAGCTTGCAAACGCTTGGGAATTACCGTTTTCACTGCGTTCACAGGTGACACATAAATCACCATTGGCATTTTTTTACTATCAGCTCCATCAGACACATTCGTTGCTGCAGCGGCAAGTATTTTTTGCTGGATTGAAGCCGGTAAAAAAGAAGCTGGGACAGATTTCACTTCTGCATCCGCTGGTATCTGGAGGTGGTGGCCAGAGGGCAGTACTGGAGGCTTCACAGAAATGGGATTATCTTTGGTGTTTCCCAACATGTGCGCAGTGTGACTCTGCTCAGATGAACTCGTTACGGCAGCGTTCTGCAAAGACCGTCTATCAACCGAAACACAACTACTCTGAACGTCAGCAGCTGATTCTGTCGTTACGCTTTCTTTATCAGAACCTGCTCTAACACCTCCCTGTTTGTCTAACGTCCTTGCAAGGATAATCTTTCCAGAATTAGGAGACTGAAAAACAGGTATCTTAACAGATGAAGATGCAGCAGTACTGGCAAGCTGTGTCTTAAAAGCAAGATGGACTGGACTAGAAACATTCACGTTAGGATTATTTGACATGGCTGAAGACTGAACTACTGGCACAAAGTTTCCAGAAGGTTTAGAAATTGGGAGTAATTTCAGAAGGTTTTTTCCATCTGGTCCCGTCGTCTGAACTACTCGGTACATACAGCCTGCAATGCTTAACAAAACAAAGAAAGGAGACAAGAAAGAAAAAAAGAAAGAAAGTATAAGTGAACACAGCACAGATATTTTAATTAATGTCCATCAGTGAATTGTACACCCAGTGCTGCTATGCCTTAGAAACAGACTAGCTATCAAAAAACTCCAGATCTGATTTTCAGCAACCACAGAGGCAAAAATCATGCTGATCATACTATATATACATTTTGGGTTAGCATTTCAGAATACTACAGACTAAACATCACATCCAACAATTACACCATAGAGAAGCAAGAAAGAGCGTCCTTCTCAGATAACAACGAGTTTAAAGACCCAAGGAAACATCTTAAATTATCCTTCTCTTCTGCTCACTGGGCCTTTCTTTCTCCAATGGAAAAAAAAAAAAAAAAAAAAAAAAAAAAAGCTATCTCCAGCTTTAACAGAAAAGCTGTATTTTTGCTCCTTGCTGTATTAACACCCATAGTTAGCGATAAGAAGTACGAATTTCAGGAAAGCTTCAGGAAAATACAGGCAGATTGATCACTTGACAAGATGGAAGCAGAAATTACTTTAGACAAACTAGTGGAAAAAATAAAATAAGATGTAAAATACATTCACTTTGCGAAATAAGACGCACGGTGTCCAACTCATTTGCCTACAGCTCACCTGCTCATTCTTTCTCTGGACAGACACGTGCTACAAGGTCAGTCATCTTCAAAGAAATTAAAGAAAACGAATGTAATCAAGGAACACATGGAAGTTCTGTATGACTTATAGAAACAGGAGTCTAAGAAGAAAAGGGCTTCAAGAACTAGAAGGAACACAGAGAATCAGAACCGCTGAAATCTGAAGATGCAGATGTGAAGACAAAAAGTCAAAACAGCAGACAGACAGAACCTCATCAATTTGAAAGTTGTGACTGCTTCAAATGCCAAGATAGGAATGACATAAGACTTTCAAATCCATTGCAAGACAGAGAGACGCTCCCACTCCGCACGAGTTCCCATGAACGCACGGATCTTCCCCAGAGAACTCCTGGACTCTCAGTGTAACAACCTACTGCCCCAAGCACTGCCAACAGGGCACAGCAGGCTGATGCCAACAGAACAGAACAGTTCCTCTCGCTAGAGTAGAAAAGATCCAATGAACAGCACGTAGCTTCATGGCTTGACATCAGAACCAGGATAAAAAGGCAAAGCTGCCAACTCGAGCATCAGTCACCAAAAATATTCTAGTTCTGTCCTACTGACTTTCTACATCAACAAATTAACTGAAAACATGATCTTATTTCCCAAACTCAGTCCAGATGACAACAGTACTGCGTTCTGCTTGCTGGCAAGTAGTTTTTTCAACCACTGAAACTTTTTTTCTGGCAGCAAAGTAATACAGCTGGGTCTTCCAAGTCAGCTTAGAATACAGCCATTAGTAGAGAACATCCACGCATGAAGCCGTTGCATCTGCTCAAACGTGGTCCTTTCCCAGCAAATGAGAAACCAGAAGGGCACTCTTGACTCCCTGATTAGATCAGCTCCTGGTTGTCAGAGATCGCATTTCCCTTGATGGCCAATATAAATGTCTGTGCTACTGTCTGTCTAAAGGCTTTAGACATGCAGAGTTTTCTTTGCTGTAACCTTACAGGTAGCACTTACCAAAGTATTGGACAATTATGTCCAATTTCATTTCTAGGCATTCTGTGTGGAAAAAGAAGAGACTGAAGTAATTTATCGGTGCAGCGGTCAGGAAATTCTTTGTTTTAAAAACAACAGCATCCTGGAAATGACAGCATTGCCAACATGCCACGTAGTTCTTAGTGGATGCTACCAGAGCAGTCAGTGGTAAAACAGAGTAGGACGTTTTGGAACCAGAAAGGTCAGCTGATAGAAACTAGCACGGAAGCGTCGTGATCTTACATAAATATTTCTGTTTAAATGAAGAGCAACAACTAGAAACACTTGAATGTTTGACTGTAATCAAAACAGAAGAAAATAAACAAACAAACAAAAAAAACCAACGTGTCTTTTGAAGCACTTTTAAACCTCCCAGCTCCACTGATGATGCAGAACCACGAAGCTCAGCACTGAGCTCCTAGACAGCACTTCGAACCACCGTCCAAAATTCTCAACAGAGGTGACACCAAAGTGCCATTTTCTTCAGCAAAAACTGTTATTATTTTGCTACAAAGACAGCATGTGTGGCAATACCAAAAGCTTCCTCCTCAACTACAGGAGTTGAGCATTAAGCAACCAAGAAAAGCAGTGATAAGAGAAGGAAACAGGAAGGAAGGATATTTTAACATATATAAGCACCACTTTCATATCAAGCTAGAAAAACAGAAAGTAGATCCTGTATTTTCCTCTGTTGGAATGATTCCTGTTTTCTTCACTCATACAATCAACCACAGCAATATCTTTGTATTGCAGTCTTTTCTTTCTGGTGAGCTGCTTTTCCAGCTGTCCATCCTCCCAGGTAACGCTTCAGAAACAACTTCCTCCTCATAACTATGAATAAACCAATCAGGGACCACAAGTTCTACAAACCTCAGAAAACCAACTTCATTTATTTCAATTTGCACAATCAAATCCTGGAAGCGGCCAAACAAGACTGAGCATAAATTGGAGGCCTAAGCCCAGGAACAAATTAAAGCAAACTGACTGCAGTTCACATTCCCTTCATACAGCCATGTCCTGTCCATGCGTAAACTGAGTGTCATGGTTAAGTCTTGCTGTTATCACTGACCAAAGTCTAGAAAGCGACTCTGACTTGCTGTGCGAAGCCAGAAATCCTGCCCAGAACTTTGGTGAAAGCCTTTCCCAACAGCTTCATATTTTCCCATAATCCAGCAACTTTCAGCAACGGCAGCAAAAAGCATTCAGTGCTGGTTCACAGCTCTGTACAGAAACACTTTCTCCCGCCCCAAAACAGCCCTTGCGGTAGGAGAACAATTAAGAACAATCAGGAACAATTAGTAACAATTAGAACAACGACTCCCAGCGCCGCTCGCCATGGAGCGCCCACCAATGCTCCCAGCACAGCCGGCCCAGCCGCGCCGCTCGCCGCCAGCCCCGAACGGCAGAAAGCCCAGAGCGCAACGAGCGGCCCCACAAGAACAGCAGCCGGGCGCAAAGCCGCCGTGCAGCCGGCAGCCGGCGGGCCCGACCGCGCGTCTCCTTCCCGCACGTCGCCCCGTCGAGGCGCCCAGCGGCCGGAGGCGGGACACGCGCCCTCGACGGCGGCCCGGCCCTCCCGCTCCCGGCTTCCCCCTGGATCCTCCCCAGCCCAGCGCCCCGCGGCGGCCGCCCGGCCTCGCGCGTTGCGGCCTCGCCCCTCTCAGCGCCGGGCCCCGCCGACGGCGCGAGGAGGGTGGCGGGACCGTACCTGGCGGTTGGCTCCCTGCTCGGCCGTACCGGGCCCTGCCGAACCGCCTGGGAGCGCGGCGGCGGAGACGGCGGCGGCGTCGCTGCCCGCCCCCGTCCGCCCTCCGCCGGGAGGGGGCGAGCGCCGGGCCGGCCCGCACCGCGCCGCCCGGGCCCGGTACTCACAACTGCTGTGCGCTGCCCGACCGCTCCTCTCGGCTCCGCGAGGCCCCCGGCGGGCGGCGGGACATGGCGGGGCGGCCTCAGCCGCGGGGCCGAGCGCAGAGCCGGCTGCGAACAACGGCCGCAGCAGGAGGGGCGCGGCGGACCGTCACTTCCTGTACAAGAGCCGCCGCTCGGGGGCCGCTTCCGTTCCGGACACTTCCGGGAGAGAGAGGAAATGGAACGCGACTCCGCCCTGCGGCAGCGAGGGACATTGCGAGCGGCGGCCGCACTTCCGGCCGGAAGCGGTTGGCGGCGTCGGGGTGGGAGAGCTTCTCGCGGGACCGGAAGTAAGGGAGTGAAGGAGTCGCTCCTGGCGCCCCCTCGTGGCCACATGGCGCCATCGCAGCGCCCCCTGCCGGACCCGGGGCGCACAGCGCCGCTCCGTTCCCCGCACAGAGCGAGCGGCAGAACCTCGCGCTGAATCCATTGGTGCAGCCTCCAAGATTCGCGGTGCCTCTGTCTGTTACGAGAGGAGAACTTGACTGGAGAGCAACTCGGTGACATTGTGCTTTGTCTGACTGCGGATTGTCACAGCGACGTGAAATGCAGAGCACACGAGGGGCTCCTCACTGTGCTGGGAGGAGCAGCTCAGTGGAGCTCCGTTCTTCCACCTGTGTTGGCAGGTTGCTCTCACCCATGATTTCCTACTCTGACAAAAGTGGCCCAAATAGTGGCTCAAACATTTCATTGTCCATTTGAAGTTGAAGTTCTTATCACAGTAGGATCCCCATTTCCAAGCAACATTTACTGCAGCTTTCACTGCCACAGGATACTGCTGAGCTTATGGGGAATGAGGGAACTTCTTCATCTCTGCTTTGTCACCAAGAAACAACATCTTCCAGCTCCACTGCTCTTGCAGTTTCCTGCTCAAGTGTTTCTCCTACATAGCTTATTTGCAGACACAGATCTCAGTTCTTCCAACCAAAGACCAAACCGTGCAGCTGCTTTTCAACAAGAGGTGTCCCGAAGATTCTTTGAACCTCCACACCTGCAGTCTCTCCTCCTAGGAAGCAATGCCACTCCATCCTCATGCACACCTATGACCAACAAGCACCCAAAGTCTTTGCTTGCACAGCAATGCTAGACGTGACACTGAAACAGCAAAAGCTGTCCTCTTTAGAACACGAAGGAGATGAGTGTGCCTTAGGAACACGATGCAATACCCAGCTCTGCATCACTGCATTGCCCCTCATCCAGGGCTCAGCCTTTCATTCAGGTCATCCTGGCACCCCTTCTGTGTGCTGAAGAGGAGCATGCCGAGAAGCACCAGCACAGCCAGCAGCTCAGTTCAGGCTTAGCACAGCAGGAGGACACGGCCCATTCTCAGATCTTTCTTATGGTCCTCACAGCTTTTGTATTTACTGTAAAAAAAAAAACAAAAAAAAAAAACAACACACCCCCAGTTCATGTGGCTCAGAGGCTGCTTCTGCACTGGTCAACAGATGCCTTCAGTTAGAAGAAGTCTGGGCGTATGGGATTGATGCAATAGTTGTCTTCTTTCCAAAGAGGGCAGATGGACACCAATTGTGACAACAGATTAATCTACAGACCTTACATTTTTTCATGTCAGAAACAATTTTTATTTCTTTTATAAACAAAAGTAGTACCCACGGTGATGAAAACCCACAACCATAACAGAACCCCAACCATAACAAAGAAAACAGGCTATTCAGCCTTGTGACACTTCAGAAGGAGCCATTCCAATGGAAGGGGGAATTTTTACGTGTGATACATGAGAGGAATAAAATACCTATCCTACAGTTCTAGAGGAATAAGCTGAGAAGGACATCAGCCCTAACCCACTGAGAAACTATACAACAATGCCCTTAAAATTTGCCTGTCTAAGGCAAATCCTGCTTTTAACACTAATCTGTGAAAACATTAATATCAATTTATTCTTAAACTAACATGTATTTGTCACGTTGGAAAGAGTGGCATTTATCATTTATCATCAAAACTATTTATAAAGATGCATGAACGTTGAGTGGATTTGAATTATAGCAACAGAGAAACATGTCCATTACCTATAGCTGCAATAAATGACTACTAAGCCACCAACAGACAGACAAATTCATTCAAAATAACTGCAGTAACAAATGCATAGAAGGTACAAAGCTTTTGCTGGTGGTTGGTTCACGCAGAGGGCAAAGCACGGAGTGCAGCTCCTCCTGCTCAGATGGCCTCTGCTCTCCCTTCTGCCATTTCTCAGTTCCCAGAGGGTTAAACCCCGATGGATCTATGTCTGTTCTGTCATCCTGGCTGCTTTTGTCTTTGTTAAGTTTTCCTCAGAGCGGTCCCCCTTCAGCTTCATTTCCATTGGGTCGTCTGCATCATCTGTGGCAAGAAGGAAGGAAGAACAAAAGTTTGCAGCCTTTCAGACCTCAGTGCAGCAACAGCTACTCCTGACAGCAGCAGGTAAAGCTACCAAGTAGGCCAGAAAACCTACGTACAGGCAACAGCAACAATGCCAGAAGCAGGCATCAGCTTCTCAAGCTTTGGCTTTCCACATCTCCAGAGCAATCACAACAACATTCACCCCACCATCCCGCAGGGTTGGTGGGTATCAATGTGCAACCTCTGGACACATCAATGGGCACAGGGTTGGAATAACGAACCCCATATGAGCCAGGGAGAGGTGGGGATCCCATCCCTGGAGGAGTTCAGAACCATGGAGATGCAGCACTGAGGGATGTGGGCAGTAGGGGTAGGGTTGGACTTGGGGACCTCACCTCTGGTGAGCTGGGCTGTTCTGTACTGCTCCTCTCGGACCTGCTTCATCAGCTGCAGGTTGTGATCGCTGGCCTCTTTGTGGTCCACCATTGGGAAGGGGTAATCCTGACCTGGTACGACAGAGACTTGGCAGGACCAAGCAAGGACGTCTCACTGGGTTTACAGCAAAGCGAATTCTTTATGGAGCAGTGTATGGAAGGCATGGAGGATATAATTTGTCCCAGTTTAAAGCAAACAAGCAAAAAGATTTTTCTAAAAATCAGTTTCAGCAGACTGTGGGCAAATGAAGAGAAGAAATGTAAAAATCAAAAGAAATTTGGAGTGTAAAGCTGCTAATTCCAAATTATTTGCTTTGGCAATATAAGAAAGTGCTGATGCTACAGAAATGACCCAGCTTGCCATTTCTGTGCACTGATAACAAACACAATGCCACTGGATAAATGGATCTTTGGTGCCATTAAAGGACACAGCTAAATTTCTCGATGCAGCCTTGTTTGATGTTTCGATAAAGGAATTTGAGAATAGGTTTCAAGATTGCTGGAAAAAAAAAAAAATCATCAATTTTTTGGTACATTTATGACTCTATTTTCAGTCATAAATGCACTGCCTGCAGATGTTCAGATTGAATGCACAGCGTTGCAATCAGCTATTCAACTCAAAAAATTGACCATGCCTCTTCATGGGACTTTTACAAGACCCCTTTTACCTGAGAAAAACGCCCCTCGCTCCACATTCGTGCCTCATCCGTGTCATCACTTTTTGGTAATATCTACATTTGTCACCAATGTTTTCAAGGATGAAATGCAGGAAGAGTAAAACTTCACCAAAGATCTGTGATGAGCACGTTGGGGACTCGCTAAGAATCGCAACCACTGCCATCAAACCAGACCGAAGGATTTACAAAGAGTGGGCTGGGTGACTCCATTGGGCTGCTGGGTGAATCCACTGACAAAAGATAAACGCACGACTCATGGTGGAAGTGTGGCACTTCCATGTCACACCTGTGATTATTTTCTTACAATTATCAGCAGCAAAATCCTGAGCACAGTATCTGAGCTACCTATGATACATCCTGCTTGCTTCTGCTCCTCTTCAGAGGCCGTCCAGGGCTCGTAGATGTACTTAGAGGGAAAGTTCTTTAGAATAGGCAAGTACTTCCTACAACACAAGAAGAATAAAATGTTTTTATTACAATCCTGCAAACAAATACACTTAAATGTAATCCAACCTACGCCACATTCATTCCTGGTGGTTTTGCTGACACTGCAATCCATGAGAGTTCTGATTCGTTTTATGCAAAAGAACTTTTTCTGTTCTGAATCCTCCACCAGTTAACGTCACATAAACAAATAACAGGATTGATTTAAGCATTACTTCAGCTTCGACATCACCCAAACTATTTCCACTGTAGACTTTCTCACTGCAAGTACAACTTAGGACAGAACCCACTTTTAGACTCTTTCAAAGATCGCTGAGGAAAATCATCCTAATGTCAGCAAAGCCAGGTGTGCATTCCTGGGAGGGATGGACTCCAGGTAATCACTGATGTGTTAATAAGGCTCAGTCCATATCTGGGAGAGATGGGCTCCTTAAGGAGCTCATAAACTTCCACATTGACAGCATGGAGTGGAGCACACTCGTGTTCTCCCAGCAATTGGACGCTCCTGGAGTCTGCAGGCACTCACAGCCAATGCAGTTCCGTGCTCAGTCATCACCTCCATAAGCACAGCCTTTGGGGTTTCCTTCCATGCTAAGTAAACCACAGGGGTTGTGTTTCATGCAGATTGAGTTCCCCAGCTCCTGCTGTCAGAGGAGCAGGGAAGCAGCACTGAGCAGAAGGCACCATGCTGTGTGTGGCCCTACCTGATGTACTGGCCCTCTGGGTCTGTGCGCCTCCCAAAACGGACCGGGCAGAAGATCCGTGTGTAGTGGTGGAAGAAGGCACTGGCTGACAGCCACATCCAGTTCCCTGCATTGATGCTGTAGTCAGCATCTAAAAGCAGCTCTTCAAACACCTGCATTTTGGGGACAGGAAGAGAAAAAACACCTCTGAAATGGCTGCCTATGTGGTAAAAACACAACTGCCCAACCACCATCACTAACCAACCAACCACCATCACTAACCAACCAACCACCATCACTAACCAACCAACCACCATCACTAACCAACCAACCACCATCACTAACCAACCAACCACGGATCAACAACCACTAGTCAACCAACCAACAACCTAACCAACAAAAATCATCACTAACCAACCAACAACGAAACAATCAACAACCAACCAACAACCACTAACCAGCTAACAACCAACCAACAACCACCAAACAACCACCAAATAGAGGCTGGTAGATGGAGGTTGAAGCTCGCGCTGTGATCAGGATACTCTGCACACATGGAAGGAAGCTCAAGCAGGACCTGGTGTCAGAGAAACCCAAAGTCCAAGGGTCTGACTTTGAAGAGTGCTGCAGAGCAGGCTGGTCTCCAATATTATCACCATCAGCCAAAAATCAGACCTTGGGGATGGGAATGGCTTCTCACCACTGCGCCCTGTACAGCACGGCCCAGACTCAAGAAAAAGACAGTGAGACTTTTATAAACCATGTTATTTTTAGCGAGGCTCAGTAATAAAGCACTGGTAGAGCCATAGAATCATTAAGGTTGGAAAAGACCACTAAGACTGCCAAGTCCTACCACCAGCACATCCCCACCTTCCCCACTCCACAGCACCATGACGGTGCTCACGGTGTGCAGGGCTTTCTCAAGACCAGCCAGAAGGGAAAAAAAATAAAATAAAATAAAAAATAAAAAAATCACCAAACAAAAAGAGAAAACCCAAAACCAGAAGTGAACCTTCATGCCCTCCTCCCAGCTGATCCAAAGGTCCCCGCGGGTCAGGAAGCAGGCGGCAGCGTGCCGGGCAAGGTGGTGGATCCAGCCCTCCTGCCTCAGCTGGGTCATGATTGCATCAATCCATGGGAAGCCCGTCTGAGCCTGAGGCAGAAATCAACGTCAGCCCTCCTGCGTGGTCCGAGCCAAAACGCAGCCATCGTGGAAATGCACCTCGTTACCGTTTTCCATCTGTGGAGCCTCTCAGCATCCTCATACCAACGGATCTGGAGGCAGATGGGATTCCCGGCCATTTTGGTGAAGTTTGGTGTTGCTGATGCCACCGTGTAGAAGAACTCCCTCCACAGCAGCTGCCCTTGGAGCGACACGGGGGGCAGGGAGTGGTGCTTGGCCTGCAAAGACACGGAGATCGACGCTTCTGTTGGCTCATTCCGTGCAGCTTCACTCACTTTGTGATGCCCGCAAAAGAAACATTAATCTTAAGCTGCCTCCATGGTGGCTTCCCATGAAAGCCAAAGACCTGAAGCAATGCCTCTTGCACCAAAGCTGAATTCTATTAGATCTCGTTTAGCCTTGAGCTTTCCCCATCTACCTTCCAAAAAGGTATCGCATAAGGATTTTTGATACTAGACATACATTGATCAGCATAGTCTGGATTCATAAGACACTGTGAGAAGACTGTGGCAAAGTTGCATTATTTGCATCAGCTCTCTGCCAAGAAGGTTAAACCCCAGCCTCAGAAGCATTAGCCTTACTTGACTATGGCTGATTTTTCCCTTACCTGAGCATAAATGTTTGACAGCCTATAAAAGAAGCTGCGGACTGACAGGCAGCCCATGCTGAAATAGGGGCTCAGGCCGGTGGTGCTTGGAAGCAGTGAATTCGGGACTGTTTTTGGTTTGGTGAAACTGGCCACCCAGCCCTGAAATGAGAACAGAAATCAAGGTTCAGGTGGAGCAAGGTGAGAAATGTTCAGCCAACGGACAGGGATGGGCTCTTGGCTGTTGGCTCATGCATGTGCAACACACCCATGGAAAATACTCCGACCACAATCCTCCCATCAAGAACAACAAAATCCTGAGGTGGAGCTGCTTGGAGGGCAAATCCTCAGCAAGAACTGGAGGCCACAGCCAACTGGTTTCTCGCAGTCCAGCCCCAACCACGCGCCATTGGATGGCACCAACCTCAGCCCACCCACACAACCATCAGGACAGACCTGGTCTGCCAGGTGCTGCTCCAGGCGCTGCAGCCCTTCGCTCTCCCCTCCTCTCCATGGGGAGATGCTCTCGGGGGGGATCTTCAGATCCGTGGGCAGAGGGACCCTGTAGCACTCAGCCAGGCCCAGCTCAGGGGGGCTGCACCTCCTAATGTGAAAGAGAGAGAACAGAGCCAAGGGAGTTTGCCAGACCTCCTCTGTTGTGGCACAGGGGAACCAAAGCAGAGCCAGAAACCCCAAGCTGAATCCTTCGTGGGGGAGAAGGAGCCCATCAGAGCCAGAATCCAAGGCTGGAGAGCGCCAGGATGCGGTGAAAGAGACCTGGAATTCCTTGGCCTCTCCTCTGCTCAACCTTCATATGCAAATGAAAAGTTTGTCTCAATGCACCCTACAGAAGCCTTCAGACTGTGCCACCCCCACCTGCTCTCCTCTCTGGACAGCAGGATCACATCAATAACCCTCCACGCAAAAAAGCAACACAATATAATGACTGAAAGTCACTGTCATCATTTGACGCCACTCATTTGGGCAGAGGAAGGCCCTGCAGGTCCCCTGTTGGGTCTCACTTACTGGAAGTCCTCAGCTGTGAGATTTCGGACTGGCATCTCCGGGTCCCCGAGCAGGGACAGGATGTGAAGGAACCTCTTGTACGTCAGCGGGGGAGTCCCACCATTCAGCTCCAAAATCCTACGCGTAAAATAAAATCAGTGCTTGTGGTAACATGGATCAAGAAGAAAACTGGAGCTGTGTGTGGATGCGTGGGGAGGTGACAGCACAGTAACAGCCCCAGCCTGTGGAGCAACAACCAGTGGGAACAGATGGTTTGAATTCAAGATGGAACACCACATCCATCCTTGTGTTCACACCAATTAAGGGCTTTTCAGGGTGAGGGGTTAAGGCTGTTTCAATGAATACCTCCCTATCATTATTAACTTCATTATCTGCGGGCTTTCAGCTGTGAATAACTGCATGGACCCACAATGATCCACACACCAGTGAAAGTTGATCAGATAGATCCCAAAAGGCAGACAGAAGGATGCGTACAGAAGTCCTTTTGAATGTAGGACCATAGAATCATCAAGGTTGGAGAAGAACCTCATCTCATCCAACCATCAGACCATTCCCATGCGCTAGTGAATTTCTCCTGTTTAAGAGTAGTCAGTAGAAGGGCTTAAAGTGAATTAAACTGCCCACAGGGGAAAAAATAACAAATTCCTCAGGCTCCAATTAGAACCAACGTCCTGTGCAACCGCTGAAGCTTCTTCTGCCAACTCGGAATTCTCCAGCAGCCAGTGCCACTACCTCAGAGAGCCCCACCTCCTCAAAAGGAACTCATCAGAGGAACTGAGATCCTCAGCCTTTCCTCCATGATGTTTGCTAAATGTAAAACAAACCTTTCGGAGATGCCTTGCTGGTCTGTAGGGCAGCCACGTACCGTTGGGTGTCGTAGAGGCTGTGGCCCATCAGTGAGAGCACCTCGAAGCCCAGCTCTTCTCCCAGAGCCCGAATGTTGGCCTCCATCTCCTTGTAAAAGGGCTCCATCTCCGCATCCAGAGTCACCTGCGTGATGTTCCACTTCTGGACGTGATCTCTGACTACAGACTCGTACTCTCCTTGAATGACCAGCAAGCAGGAACCCAGCTGGCACAAACTGCTCCTCAAATCCTCCAGGGATTGCAGCAGGAAATGCCACCGCAGGGCTCCTATGTGCATGGCGGACGTCATGAAGGCTCTGTCCAGGATGTAGACGGGGTAGACGACCTCGGAGGACTGCAGTGCAGCCAGCAGAGCTGGGTTGTCGTGCAGCCGGAGGCCCTTCCGGAAGAGGTGGATGGTGCGGTGCCGCATCCTGCCCACAGCTGTGGGAAGGGAGAAGAGAAGGCTCTGGAAAGACCTCATTGTACCAGTGGTCATCGTGGGCAGTTGGGCAGAAAACCCCCACAGGTCCCTTCCAACCCCCGTGGCTCTGATTCTGAGATCTGCCCCTTCCAACCTCAGCCATTCCATGATTCTACATTTGCTTGGAGAGTGCAGCATCCCCATGAAGGAATGAGGGCAAGTGATGGCCAGAAACAGAGCTCCTAACACTGCTCAGCTCTGTTTGCAGCAATCTTTTCTGTTTTTTTCATAAGCTCTCATGGGAGAGATAGGACCAAAGTCCTGTGAACACAGCAGGTCCCACTGCTCAGCAGCTGAGTCCCATGCTGACAGGGTTCTCCCCACGCTTACAGATTGACGGAATCATTAAGGATGGAACTTCTCATCTCCCCAAGCCCAACCCCACCCCACTGTGCCCATAGAAACATCCCTCAGCGCCACAGCTCTGAACCCCGCCAGGGACACTGACCCCACCGCTCCCTGGGCAGTCTGTGCCAATACATTGCTGCCCTGTTGGAGAAGAAATGGCTCTCAAAACCCAACCTGATCCTCCTCTGGAACAACACGAGGCCGTCACCTCTCATCCATCGTTACCCTTTGAAGCATTGCAGCTGACCTGAGGGCTGGAGCTGGGGGAGCTCAGGGCAGCTCACAGGGATGCACTCAGGGAGCAGCAGCGAGCAGCAGCAAGGAGCCCTGCCTCCCCCTTGGTTTGTGCCAACCTGCTTCTTGTTCCAAGCACCCACCCAAAGAATCAGGAGACAGTGGATGAGCACGGGATGAAGCAATTATCTCTAACCTGGTTCAGCTCCTCCCAGCAAACCTCCCTTCCTTACACCCTCCTAAATGGCCACAGTGCTGACGCAGCTCTGCCAACCTCACGCCGTGCCCAAAAGCACGCTTTGGCATCGCCGAGATGCACCCAACACAGCCCCAGCTGTAACACAGCCCACTGAGCGCCCCACAGACCCAAACCCACAAACTCACAGGCACTGAGGAGCTCACAGAGAGCACCAGGAAGGAGCCCAGCACCGACTGCACGCCACGGAAGAACAGGAAAAGCAAAGTGCCAACGAATGGGGAGCACCCAGCTGGCACGTGGGGCACAGAATCACGTGTAGTGTGCAGAGCAGGGAGTCTGCAAGGGCTGCTCTGAGCACCACGGCCCAATCTTCAGGTTTGGATCAGATATTAGGCGAAATTCCTTCTCTGAAAGAGCAGTCAGGCACTGTCATGGGCTGCCCAGTGGGATCACCATCCCTGGAGGGGCTCAAGGAACGTGGGATGCGGCACTGAGGAACGTGGGCAGCCAGTATGGTGGGATGGTTTGGAAATCCATGCGTTCGTGCAGTGATTATTGCTCAGATATTGCCCTCTCATGGCCAGAAGAGCAAAAGCACCAATCAAACACACATCGCTAATTACTATAGAATACCCCGAGCTGGAAGGGACCCACAGGGATCACCAAGAGTTAAAGACACATTGCTGGTTGTGTTCTCCTTTCCGGGAGCTTTTTGTAGGGATGAACATCATAACCCATGGGTGCCCTCCACACCTCAATGCGTTCAGCCATCCCTTTTTGTGAAAGGGCACAAGCCTGAGTTTGCTAATTAAACATCGCCAAATTCTGATGAGTTCAGTTGTCATCAGACTTGGCTGATGGGTGTTGCTGCCCCTTGAGCTCTGCCCTGTTGCATATTAGGCTGAACGGTAATTAACACTAATTAACGAGGTGCCTTTTTTCAAGGTGCTCCTCTGCTCAAAGCCAGGTCGGGTCCCTGCACTGTGCTCCATGGAATCACGTTTCTACATCTCACAAGTTGGCTGCTCCGAAAGTAATGCCTCCTGTTTGTTTTCGTGGCAATCCCAACAGCTACAAGAAGCACAATCGCACGTGTTGACGGAGCGACTTCTCAGCTACAAAACTTCATTTCTTCGAGCTATTTGCACGGGTACCCCGATAGAGAGAAGCGAAATTTTGGGTCTGAGGACCTGAGGCTGTCGTCACCCCATCGAGCCAACGCACAGCGCTCCTCCCCGCTGCTCCCTCTGCACTGAGAGCGTGACAACAGCGCAACGGCACAGCGCTGCACGCACACAGCCCTGCGCCCGCACCTCGGGGCCGTGCAGCGGAACCGCCACCAGAAGGACACCTCGGGAGAGACACAACACCGCCCCCGGGGCCCCGCGTTACCTCCCCGCTCGGAGCCGCGGTGGTCACCTCCCTCCTCCTCGTCTTCGTCCTCCTCGGGCCCCGCTGCCCCAGTTTCCCCGCCTGGCCCTGGGGTGACACGCAGCGCTATTCGACTTTAGGTCACGGGGCCGCTTATGCAACGCACAGCGGGGGGGGGCACCGGCAGGGCTGTGCCCGCCCTGCGGAGCTCCCACGGAGGCGGGGAGCGGGGTGGGACATCGGGACACGGCACGACCCCTACCGGCACGACTCCTGCCCTGCCCTGCCCTGCCCCGCCGTCCCGGAGCCCCGCGCTGTGGGTGCGATCTCTGGAAGCCAGGCCCCCATTGCGCGATTTTTCCCTCCTCGCGGGGGCGGGGCTTATTTCCCGCCAGCAGATCTCCGCCAATAGTCGCGCGCCTCCCCTTTCGGATTCGAAATGCCGCCGCTGAGGAGGAGGAGCTAGGCGGCGCCCAATCAGCGCTCGTGTCTACGGTAGGGGGCGGGGCTAATCGGCAGCGTCTCCTCCCGTTGCTAGGCTACAGCGGAAGTCCCGCCCCTCGCGGTGAGCGCTGAGGTGAGCGGGGCGGCGGGGCGGCGGGTGCGAAGGGTCCTGGGGAGGGTGAGTGGGGGGCGATCGGCTGGGAGGGGGCGGCCCTCGCTTGATGGGGGTCATTGGGTTTAGTGGGGGGCGGGAGGCGTTGGGGCGCGCGTGGGGTTACATGGGCAGCAGTTATGGGGGGGTCGGCCATTGAGGTCGGCCTGGTTGGGGGGGGGGTGAAGTCAAAGGACCCCAGTGCGGGGTGAGTGGGGTGACGGCCCTGCCCCATTGCGGGGGGTGGGAGCCGGGCATGGTGTGACAGCGCGTCACCAAGTGCCCCACAGCTGGGGGTCGGAACGAGGTGATCCTTAAAGCCTCTCCCAACCCAAACCTTCCTCCGCGTTCCTTAAGGGCGGCCGAAGAAGAGCCACAATGCAGAGAGCATCGCGGCTGAGCAGGGAGCTCGCAATGCTGAGCGCGGAGCCGCCGCCCGGCGTCAGCTGCTGGCAGAGCGGAGCGCGGCTGGATGAACTGCGGGCACGTAGGTGGGGGGGGGGGTTGTGGGGGGGTCGCCATCCGCGGTGTTTGGCAGTGAGGATCTGCGCACGCAGTGCTGTGGGGTTGGATGCGGGGACCTCAGAGGTCCTCTCCAACTCTGAGGGTTGTTTGTTACAGAGCTGTGGGTGCGCGGGGGGATGGTTGGATGAATTCCTGTGATTTTGAACGCATTTATGCTCCAGTATTGTTTTGTTTTTAAAGAAATTATAGGAGCTGCAGAGACACCCTATGAGAAAGGGATATTCGACCTGGAGATCGTTGTTCCTGAAAGGTAAGCGAGCGATGATGTCCTGCTGCTGTGGTGTTCCTCTCCATGATAAGTCAATACATTTGATATGAGGCCTTTCCTTCAGCCTCCCCGTGCAGAATGCGGTTATCTTCAGGTGAGAGCCTTCACTTATGCCATGTAGTTGTTATTCCTGCTGGCTGAACGGTGCACTCCTTGCTGGGCATCCCGAGATGTGTGCTGAATGACCTGCAGGTGCTGTAACAAGATTTCTGCACCGGTTGTCCCACAGCTCCCTGGAGAGCAGCTTGTTCTGAGTGCAAAGCTTCCTGCTGTGTTTGCTTCTCTGTGGGAGAAGCAGGGAAGTGCTGGCCAAGCACAGCTGGAAGCAAAGCTCTGCTTCGTCCCAGGATTACAGGGAGAGGATGTCACTCAGTAACTGTGAGGGATTCGTGGCATTACTTGGGTGACAAAACGACTGGGGTACAAATATAGTTTTGTTTCTCAATGCTGATCCCTTACAGGTACCCATTTGAGCCCCCGAAGATTCGATTTCTGACCCCTATCTACCATCCTAACATCGACTCTGCTGGAAGGATTTGTCTGGATGTTCTTAAGTTACCACCAAAGGTAAGAGAGCGCTGCTTGGGCGCAGTAAGTGAGCCTGAGGAGGATAATGAGCTCCTTATCTTTTTCTTGTAAAAGCCTGATTGAATGTCTGTTTGCTACTGACTTATTTAAGCAGGAGCGCAGCCGTAGAGTTTTTGTGTGGCCTCTCCTTTGTTTAGAGATTAGAACACGACCTTCTTTGCTCCATATAAGCTTCCAAGGCTTTAAGGATTGTGGTGGAAAGGCAGCCCTCTGAAAATGGGCTGAGGCACAGCCCAGGGCTCCGTCAGCTCCCCCAGAGAGGCCTCAGCCTGCGTGCTGAGAGCAAACCGTGGGGCTCTGAGCCCTGAGTTTCCTCCAGGCATCCTCAGGGTTTTCCTCTCCCCTCTCCTCCTGCAGGGTGCATGGAGGCCCTCCTTGAACATCTCCACGCTGCTGACCTCCATTCAGCTGCTGATGGCGGAGCCCAACCCCGATGACCCCCTCATGGCAGACGTAGTACGTGGGCTCCTCTGAGGCTTCGGGAGCTGTGGGATGGGCTGGGGAGCAGCGGTGCCTTTGCTCAAGCAAACTAAAGCGAGCAGCAGAATGGTGTGCTTTGTGTGGTGTGTGCATGGCAGTTTGGCTCTGGCAACAGGAGTCCTTCAGCCAGGACTCTGAAGGGAGTTTATAAACCCCCAGTGCTCAGCCTGAGCTTCTCAGTGTCCGTATGAGGCCAAGGCTTCCTCATTGTGTTTAGTCCTCAGAGTACAAGTACAACAAGCAGCTGTTCTTGATCAATGCCAAGGAGTGGACTGAGAAATACGCAAGCCAACAGAAGAGGGTAAGAAATGGGCTTTCCTTTTCTAGCTGTGTGGGTGCTCCTCACCTCAATTTGCCTTCCATGCCCACAGCTTGGAGGGGGAGAGGTGGTGCAGGGAACAATGATTGCTCCCCCATGGAAATGAGGCAACGAGGCACTCGGTTGCAGCTTCCCAGGAAGTTTGTAGGATGAGCAGCACTGATGGAATCCTGAGATCCCCCCTTCATTCTGCCTCAGCTCTGCCCAAACTGCATGACTTGCTGTGGCAGTGCCTCGTGCTCAGCTTCTCCTGCACATCAGGAGAGCTCTGCAGCTGATTGCTCTCCCCAGCTGCTGGTGGAGCCTTCCTGCCATCACTTTGTATTTCCCTGCCTCTGTTCCACATCCTGATCCACCTCACAGATGAGGAGCATGGAAGTAAACTGCATTTAAGCAGATCAAAACCTGTTCCAAAGAATCAATTACATTTGGGCCGTCTCCGTTACCTGAGTGCTTTCCACCCCGTACCTGATTTGCACAGCATCCCTTCCAGGAGGGGGAAGGCTTTCTAATCACACAGAGATGGGAATTAACACAGCAGTGCTAATTACATAAAACTAAATTATTCACAGCTGTTACTTTTTATTTCTTTGGAGGCTTTGGAGGAGAAAACAAACCAGAATGAAACAAAAACCACCAATGAATCTGTCACACAAAAAAGAAAAGGGAGCACTGTCAGCAAGAAGGAGAAGAAACCTCGCCTGGATCCCTGAGTGACTTTTGTTCCTGATGTGGCTGCCAACTTTGCTTTCACTGGGTCCTTTTTTCTTTACATGAGTAAATATTTTAATATGTAATAGAAGCAGCCTTTATTATTTCTGTTTCCTAGGAGTTGGTTCGTTTGTTTGTTGAGAAATTATATAAATAAAATATAAAGCTTTAATTTGCTTTTTTTTTTTTTCTAGTTTGCTTGGGCTCTTCAAAATATCCTGAAGCAAAGGCTTGTAAGGCTTCCAGAGAGCCAGCTCTTAGGTTCCATCTGCAGATCATTTACCCATTAACACCATTTAACACAGCTGGGCTGCATCTCCAGGAGCTGCACAGAGAAAAAGAGCAGCGGAGAGGGAAGGGCTGAGAAAGGAGAAAAAGGGCCCAGAGGGGTGGAGGGGGGCAGTGAGGGGTGGTGGAACAGAGCTGGGGAGGATGGAGGATGCAGGATGCAGACGTCCTGGGGGTAGAGCAGCTCAGGAGGTTTTAGAGGCAGGGCTCTGTGTTGTCACAGCTGTTTGCCTGGCAGCAGGAGCAAATCTGATGCTTGGCCTCCATGTCTGCGTAGATGTGTGCAAAGATTCGAACCTGAGCCCTGTCCCTGCTCCAGGATAATGAGCCACCTCATCCCTACCCACGCGCTGGAGCAGACGCAGGACTCAGCAAGGCGACTGATCTGCACAGCTGGGCTGAGATATGCAAGAAAACAGAGCATCCTTGCCTGCTGCTGTTCTCAAGGCATTTGGCTCATCTCTGCTGCGCTGCCAGTGGCCTGGAGAGCTGCTCCCAGCATCAGTCAAAGTTGTAGTAAAGGCAAAAGGCGAAGAACATAGCGAAGATCTGGAACGGAAGGAGGAGGGGGGAAACAGGTCAGCTGTGCCAGAGCAGCGCCTTGGTGCAGAATGAGGCTGAAGGACCTCTGTGCTCTGCTCCTGGTGCAGCCAGACACCCGTGCCCTGCGAGAGGCTGCCCTGTGCTGTGCAGGGGAAACTGCTGAGCAATGCTTCTCCTCTCCAGGCCTTCAGGAGCAAAACAGAGCTCGCTCCCTCAGTCCTTCCACCCGCCTCACCCACGCAGGGCGGCAGGTTGCCTTTGCACCCCTGAGACAGACCTGCTCTGTGGGGGTGGGGGGGGCAGCCCAAACCCATCCGTGGTCCCAGAACACACAAAGCACCATTCCTTCCCCTACCAGCAAACAGAGCACCCAAATGAGGCGACCCACCGCCTGCCTCGACCCCTCCAGCCCTGCTCAGTACCTCGATGCCCAGCACGGCCAAGCTGCACACCCCGGGGACAGAGATGTACTTCTGCAAGGTCTTGCTGAAGGTGGGGAAGCAGCCCTGGGCAGGAGGGGAGACGATGGAGGCATTCCTTGTGCTTCACAGGGCTGCAGGGAGCTCAGAGACAGACCGAGGGACAGGGAGGTTGGGACAAGTCGGGGCAGCGTGAGCTGGAGACCTGGGCAGCCACCTCTGCACAGAACCACAGCGCAGCAGCAGCGCCCCAGGCTCCAGGCAGCAGCTGCCCATGTAGTCCTACCTGCTCATGGATGTAGCCAGGGTTCCTTTCCTGGCACTGCTCCCAGCTCAGCAGCTCTCCTGCCTGCAGGAGCCCATCCCGGGCACAGCACGCCTGCGGCCAGGGCGTCCCAGGGTGCAGCTCCTGAAAGTGGGAGCCGTTCCCAAAATCTTCAGGTCCTAAAACGCCACAACAGGAGAACTGAAATGGAAGGGAAACACCGTCAACGCGCTGTCGAAATGAAGGGACTTTGCTCAGCGGGGAAACAGCCCAGCGTGAGTCCTGTGGTCCTTAAGAACCACCCCTGTGGTCACGGTCACCCTGAGCAGCACCCATGGGTGTTCCACACCTCAGCAGGGGCCTCCTGGCCACTCACTGTCACCATGAGGGTATTCCAAGCCACGGAGAAGACCTCAGCGCCCTCATCCCCGCAGTAATTCCTTCGCAGCTCTAACAGGAAGAGCTCTGGCCGGATCTGTGGGACCAGTGCCACCTGTGAGCACCTGGGGTCAGGTACCAGGTATGGGGACAGGGACACCACACAGCCACCTCACCCAGCCAGAGCCATCAGCTGCAGGGGACAGTACCTGCTTCCAGTGTGCCAGGAAGAGCACAGCCCCAACGAGCTGTGTGACAAAGACAAGGCTCACGAGGACGAAGAACTGGAAGGCAGCAGGACAGGAAGGTCAGAAATCATCCTCAGCCCATATGCAGCTTGCTCCTGCTGCTCCTCCCCTCCTCTGCCACCCTCCCTGGTCATGCATGGGGACAGGGGGACAGGAAATGAGCATGTGGTGCATGGGGACAGACACAGCATCTCTGAGCAGCGCAGCTGTAAGGCAGAACATGACAGGGGCTGGGGAAGGCAAAGATATCTTTATATCAAAGATATATCAAAGATATCAAAGATATATCTAGGTATATGGTGCCTGCGCTCAAAAAAAGGGTTTCTGGCCCTCAAAACTGCAGGAAAAGGATCAGAAATGCCATGTGGGATGAGCCTACAGAAAGAGGGAAAAAAGAAAGAAAAGAGAAGAAAAGAGTCCACCTGGTGCTTTACAGAATGTTCTAGGCTTTAAATTCCAAGTCTCAGAAGGTGGAGACTGGACTGGGGAGTTTGTTGGAGGCTGACGGTGCCAGGATGGGGACTCTGGTTCCTCTAGGGACATCCTGCATCCCACAGCTCCCTGTATCCCAGTTGCCCCTCACTCACCACCAGCAGCAGCGGCCGGCTCCGGCGCAGCGCCCCACAGCAGCCCAGGAAGCCCAGCAGCGAGAGGGCGATGCCCACAGCCAGCAGCAGGTAGGAGCCCACACTCAGCACAGGCTTGGCTGCCACAATGTCCTGGAAACCAGCCGGGTCCACAGCCACCCAGACCCCCACGCTCACCAGGCAGATCCCCCCAGCCTGTGGGACACAGCAGGGTCACAGGGCACCTCGTGGGGACAGTGCTGGGGTCCCCTCCCTTGGACAGGGGCCACCCTGAGCATCACATCCCAGCTCTGCACGGACGGCACCGCTGGGCTTGACGGCTCAGCGCCCTGCACCCCTCCATCCCCAGCGGGACTCACAAACACCAGCACGTTGAAGATGAACATCAGGTACTTCATGCAGCTCAGGACACCCATGGGGACCTCAGGGCTCTGCAGGCAGTTGCGTTCGTCCCTGCAGAGGGGAGAGCTCAGCTCCGGCCCCCGTCAGCCCCAGGAGGATGAGCTGCTCCTCAGAATACTGCCACAGAAGGGATGGGGGGACCAGAACTGCCAGGGGAAGCTGGCTGCTGGCACACCTCCCTGTGCTGCTGGATCAGATGTGGGGTGTGACAAAGCGCTCCATCCATGGGGCAGCAGCCACAGGGAGCTGGGATGCACACGTGGAAGGGATTCTGCCCTTCCCTAGAGCCCGATGGGTCCCTGACCCCCATTGGGCTGCAGTGGGTGACATCCAGAGACCCAAAACCTACAGGCTGCCTCTGCCCCCAAAGCTTTCCCACGCTGTGCCCCCAAACCCCATCACTCACCCCACGGGGCACCCTGTGCACCTCCAACTGCCACCAGGACCGTCCGCACCAGTTTAATGCCGGAGAGGTCGGAAAATCCCCCCGGTCTCAGCCCAGCAGTTGAGGAACCCCTTCCCACAGCAGGGCATGAATCATTGATGGGAACCGGATCCGGCAGCGGGGAGACTCCGGGGCTAATTAAAGCTGTCCTTGATGGACGGAAAGACGATCCGGCGGCCACCGGGCAGGGGCAACCTGGGCATCAGTTATTGTTGCACACGCAGGGAACGCCTCGACGCCTTTTGGAGCTCGGCCACACGGCAACCAGCAGTTCCAGCATGCTGGGATGGACAGACAGCGGGACAAGAGACAAACGGACAAGGCCCGTCCGTGGATTCTCTCCAGGCCGTGTTGATGTGGTAACGGAGCGGCACTGCCACCATCGGAGGGACACCAGCGCTCACATCTCGCTCTCCGGATGCCCGCTGCTCTCCTCCGCTGCTCCCCGGTGCGCCCCCTCCTGCACGCGGCTCCCGGTTATCGCCGCCCCCGGTTTCCTCCATGCCTGCAGGGGCAGCCGAGCGCTCGGCTAACGAGATGGCGCTGCCGCGCTAGAGCGCCTTCCATCAGCTGGGCGGCTCGGCCAATCACAGCGGGCAGCCGTGTCGGAGCGGAGAGAGACGGGCAGCAGATTCGACCAATCATAGCGCGAGCGCATCGAGGCCCCAGTCGGGGTGGGGCTTAGAGGCCGGAAGCGGCCCGTTCCCTTAGCGTCGCTTCCGGTGCCGCCGCCGCCGCCCTGCGCGGGATGTAGCGGCCGGTGAGTGCGGGCGCTGCCTGCGGGGCGGACACGGGGCGCGGTTTCGGCCCGGTTCCGCCGTTCTCAGCTCTGGTGTCGGCCCGAGCCCGGTGCCGTTGACTCTGCTCTTCCTCCCTCCCCAGCGCGGCGGCACAAGGACGCGGAGGGACCCCAGGAACGCCGCCGCCGCCGCCATGGCGTCCCGGAAAGCCGCCGCCGCCGCGCAGGGCAACGGGCTGGCAGCCGCAGGGCGGGACAGAGCCCACCTGGAGCTGGCGGAGCTGGGGCCGCTGCTGGAGGAGAAGGGCGAGCAGGGAGCGGCCGGAACCGCCAGCGTAAGGCGCCCGGCCCGGCACCGGGGGTCGGTCCGGAGTGGGCCCGGTGCTTCGGGGTTAACCAAAAGTTTGCCCGTTATCCCGGGGGCGGGTGGAGCGGGGAGGGGCGGGTTAGGCGTGAGGAGAAATCGCGCCGAACAGCGGCGAT
Source organism: Tetrao urogallus (assembly GCF_951394365.1). Lineage (NCBI taxonomy): Eukaryota > Metazoa > Chordata > Aves > Galliformes > Phasianidae > Tetrao > Tetrao urogallus. The sequence goes on along the minus strand of NC_136837.1, from coordinate 4,369,276 downwards.
GCGTCGCCCGGCTGCACGGAGGAGTTGGGAAGCGCCGAGATGTGGCACTGGGGGGGGCTGCGGGTCCTTCCAGCCTTAAGGACTCCGTGGTTCTCTGACAATCGAACGGTGATCGGTCCTGTGCTCTGAGAGCTTGGCCCAAAAACGTGTTTTAGCTCTTATGCTGCCAGCTGAGCTGTGCTGCCCCTGCAGGGTGCGCTCAGCTCCCAAAGCTGCTAATGGCAAAGGATGGGGGGACTGGGCTGGGCCATGTGCTCCGGGGGCACCCGGCTCCAGGACAACCCGGCTGGGCCCAGGGGCTCTTCCAGCTTTGGTTGTAAGGATGAAAATCCCTCGTGGTAATCCCACCTTTAAACTAGGATCAGTCTGGGATTAGCCTGCCTGAGATGGTTGAGGCGGGAGCAAGTTGCATAAGTGGTGGTGACCGGTGGGTTCTGTCCGACCCCTCGGGAAGGGATGAAACCCCAGGTGCTCTGTGTGCCTGGAACGGTTGCAGTGCTGTGGGCAGGGTTGGTTCCCTCCGGTGTTTCTCCCTCTAGGCTGAAGACCCGCCGTGCCCAGTGGCCCGTGAGGAAGAGGAGGAGGTGGTTCGTGTGCTGACTCTGCCTCTGCAGGCTCATCACGCTATGGAGAAGATGGAAGAGTTTGTGTATAAGGTGTGGGAGCTTCCTGGGATCCCAGGGGGCAGCTGGAGGCTGTGCTCAGCCCTGCTGGGCTTCAGGGGCAGCGCCAGCATCGCTGTCTGGGCCTGAGAGCTCAAATGCTGCCGCTGGTTTGCTGGGTGCCTCTGCTCAGCACTTGTGCTCGTGGTCACCATGATTGGCAAATGCGTGAGAGCCAGCACAGCTCTGTGGTCAGCCAGGCTTCCTGTTGTGTGACTAAAATGGAAGGGAATTCTGCAGTGCTGGGAGCGGACGCTCAGTGTGCTGAAGGGTTAAATGCCCTGAATTGTCTCCAGCTCCTTAGGGGATGTGGAAGTGCTCTGCAGGATGTGGGTGGTGTAAGGGATTCCACGCGGTGTTGCGAAAGCCAAAGTTCCTCTCCCAGAGGAGAGTTTCAGAGCCTTTCAGCCCTGGCCGTAGGCAAGACCCGCAGGTTTTGTTCTGTGTTCTCCCAGGGTGATTCATTCAAGCCTTTGGGCTGCCTCACTGCTGGTGCCACCAACACGAGTCGCTGTGTTGCAGGTGTGGGAAGGGCGCTGGCGTGTGATCCCCTACGATGTGCTGCCCGACTGGCTGAAGGACAACGATTACCTCCTGCATGGGCACCGGCCTCCGATGCCATCCTTCCGAGCCTGCTTCAAGAGCATCTTCCGAATACACACCGAGACGGGCAACATCTGGACTCACTTGTTAGGTGACCGGGGGGCTGCGCAGCGCTTCCGTAGGGCTGAGGTGTGCTCTGCCCCTGTGTTAAGGCAAGGGGCTGCCTCTGAAGGGCAGGTTTGCTCCAAGGGACTGACTTGACCTCCTCTCTGTGCCCACCGCCTTCCTTTTAGGATCATGTACCCCTCTGGCTCTGCACGTGTAGGCAGCTCAGTTGCTGGTGGCTGGGAGCTCCTGGGCCTCTGAGTGAAGGGAGAACAGGACAGCTCCTCGCAGCAGCACTGAGGCCTGAGCTCGGTGGTGTTCACGCTTTTCAAGAGCTGATGGCCCCATTGGGTGGGCTGAGAGCGCAGGAGGGCCTTGGCCAGCATTCTGCAGAGTTCTGGCCTGCATGGACACTCAGAGGCTCAGGGTCTTCAAGAGCTGGCTGTGCTGTGGTCAGATTGCTCCCACTGCACAGCGTTTGAGCACTGTCGGCGAGCTGCTTCTGCTCCTGGGTTGGAGAAAGGTGTCCCGGGCCAAACAGCGTCCCGTAAAACCTTCCCTTGAAACGCAGGGCGTGCGCAGGCTCTGCCTTGCAGGGCACAGCCGTGCCTGGGATTCTCCTGGCTCTTTGCTGTACTAAGGAGGCATCGTGCTTGTAAGGGAGAGACCCCGAGGCACTGATTCTGTGGCAGCCATGCAGGCCTCTGTCTCTCTCGTGTCCCTTCTCACCTCCCCTGTGCTGCTGCCATTGAGCTCTGCCTGTCTCGGGTTCATCCATCAGTCGATGCTGGCTGTGCCTCTGCCCGACGGCCCGTCTGTTGTGTTTTCTGCAGGTTTTGTGTTGTTCCTCTGCTTGGGAATCCTGACCATGCTGCGGCCCAACATGTACTTCATGGCTCCTCTCCAGGAGAAGGTTGTGTTCGGGATGTTCTTCCTCGGGGCGGTGCTGTGCCTCAGCTTCTCCTGGCTTTTCCACACTGTCTACTGTCACTCAGAGAAGGTCTCACGGACTTTTTCAAAGTGAGTCGGCACCGGGGTGGTTGTGTGGTCTCAGGATGTTCTGACTTCTCACGGCACTTCCTCTCCAATTCGCATTCAGTGGGATTTTGTTCTTAGGGCAAGGGAGCGTTCATGCAGTGTGCAGCTCAGAAGCAGCAGGGTTTGGGTGCCGTCCCTCAGCACCTTGCATCTGGCAGCAGCTCTGAGGCCCTCAGGGAATGGGGGCTTTATGAGGACTGGGACCCTGTGGGATCTCCCTAGAGAACGGCCTCAGTGCCTCTTGGAGACAGTGAGGAACGGTCCTGGTCTCACTGGGCAGCCGTGGGTTTTCCAGTTTACTGGGATGTTTTGAAAAACTCTGGGTTGGATCCAATTTGAACTGAAACCAAATCGAAAAGCAAAACAAACAGGATTCCTGGCAATGTGGAAACACTGAGCAGTGGCCAGTGCTTGTCTCTGAGGTCAGTGTTGCTCTTTAAGTTCACATCAGCCTTTATGGCACAGGGAGAGCAGCAGCAAGGCTTTCAAATGAGATCTTGCTCACAGAAGTCTATCAAAGGCATTTACTTGGGTGCTGCTTGCTGGGAAATCCTGCCAATCTCCTATGCACAAACACCAGATCCCAAGGGCGCTTGTGTCTGGAACAAACTGTGCTGCCTGCCCTGAGCAGGAATGTCCTTGTGTACTGGGGAGGGTTCCTGCAAGGCTGCTGTGGCGGTGGGAAATGCAGCCGACTGCGTTTTGGTGGTGAAATTGTTCCTGGATCGATAGATTGAAAGCACTTTGCAGGGGAGGACAATCAAATCCATATGCACCAGGGCTAATGCCCACCGCTCGTCGTGGTGGTTTGAGTGTACAGCATCTCCGTGCTGCTCCTGCAGATCCAGCAAGCTGCTGTTCATTGCGCTCTGCCAGCTCTTTTTGCATCCTTGTAAGCCCCAGGTCCTTTCTCCTGTTTCTCATTGCACTGGTGACACCCAAATCTGTTGTCCAATGCAGTTTTTCTCGTGGGGTCGTGGCTGCTCGGTGGTGGTGGTGACTGTTTGGGTGCAGGCAGTGGGATGGCACCAAGTGCCAAACAGGATGCAGGAGGGGGCAGATTTGGGGCTCACCCACGTGTATCTGTCCTTGCACCCTGGCTGCAGGTTGGATTATTCAGGAATTGCACTGCTGATCATGGGGAGCTTCGTCCCCTGGCTCTACTATTCGTTCTACTGCTCCCCGCAGCCAAGACTCATCTACCTCTCCATTGTCTGCGTCTTGGGCATCTCTGCCATCATTGTTGCTCAGTGGGACCGCTTTGCCACCCCCAAGCACCGGCAGACAAGAGCAGGTAGGAGCGCTCCGTGCTCATCTGAGTCCCCTGCCGCAGGGAGGAGCCGTGCTGGGGAGGCACCTGGTGCTGTGCTGCGGGTTCCGTGCTAAAGCAGGGCTCAGGTACTGCAAGGAGCTCCCAGCACCTGCAGCTCGCATTCCCCCGGAGCACCGTGCTGCTCTGGAGCAGGGAGGCCTCCTCCCTCCTCTCGCTGTGCTGCAGATTTGGATCCTGCACTGAGCAGGGCCGCCCTGAGCTCCTCTTGGCACCGAGCAAGGCTGAGGTTTGGAGCAGGCAGGCGGTGTTTAGAAATAGCCCTATAAGCAGTGGCTGGGCGGCCTGAGGCTGCGCCACACAGAGGCTCATTATCTGGGAAGTGGTTTGGCAGCGCCGAGCTGCAGCTCATCCAGAGAGGGATGGGTTCCCTCCTGGTCTCCAGCTCGTGCTGCTGTGCCCCTGCTGTCCTGGAGGCTGCAGGGCAGGCCTCTGTGCCTGCACCCGCATCAGCGCTGTGTCAAGAAGGGGGCAGGGAACAGGGCTGAGCGCCAGCCCCACCATTACCTGCGCAGCGTTGGTGTGGCTGTGCTGGCACAGACGGCAGCCGCCTGCTGAGGGACAGAGCTGCTTTGCTCTGCCTGCTGCTGCAGGGCCGCCCTCCTGCTGCCACGACGACCTGCAGCCCTCTGCACTGGTCTCCTGCTGTGGTGCTGTCAGTCCTCTGCTGATGTAATTAAATTTGACAGCTGAAATTTCCTACGCTGCTAATTAGCACCTTCCCCCTGAGCTCCAAGCAGCTTCAACAAACAAACGACTCCAGCAGCAGGGCTGCACCCCTCACGCGTGCTCCCTCTTGCTGCTCTCTCCTCTTGCTGCAGGTGTCTTTCTGGGGCTGGGGCTGAGCGGCGTGGTGCCCACCATGCACTTCACCATCGCCGAGGGGTTCGTGAAGGCCACCACGGTCGGGCAGATGGGCTGGTTCTTCCTCATGGCTGTGATGTACATCACGGGTGCAGGGCTGTACGCTGCCCGCATTCCTGAGCGCTTCTTCCCGGGCAAGTTTGACATCTGGGTGAGTGTTGGGTGAGGGGAGCTGGGGTGCCTCGTGGGGAGCTGAGAGCCTGAGGAGAGGAGCTGATGGTGGGGGTCTCAGACGGGTGGTGCCTCCCGGCACCATGCAGGTGACGCAGCCAGGGAGCAGGGAGGCAGGCAGTGCAGCTCTGAGCACAGTCCCAGGGTTGTGGCTGAGCAGCGTGGAGGAGCGGTTTGTTCCAGCGCCGCTCTGCCCGCTTCCATCCGGATCAAAGGGTTTTCTTGCTTCCCTGCAGTTCCAGTCGCATCAGATCTTCCATGTGCTCGTGGTGGCTGCAGCCTTTGTCCACTTCTACGGCGTGTCCAACCTGCAGGAGTTTCGCTATGGACTCGAAGGGGGGTGCACAGACGACTCTCTCCTCTGAGAGCGCCTGGTTTTAGTACAAGCTTCCTAAGTGCTTTTTAAACTCTCTTTGCTAAAATCAAAGGAAGACTCGAAACTGTTTGGGGTTGTTGTTGGATTTGTTTGTTATCATTTTTTTTTTTTTTGGTTGTTGTTTTCTAAGGAGGAAAAAAAAAAAATGAAACAAAAATTCTTTAGCAAAGTTCTGGCGACCAAATCTTCCCCCCCCCCCCTTTCCCCACATGCTTTGTGGGGCTGAGGGGAGGCCAGGCCGGCCCTGCTGAGGTCTCACCTCCTCCAAACAGAGCTCTGACTGCACGGCGGCCCTCAGATGGCCATTTCCAACAGCACGGGGTGCAGTGCTCCGCTCCCAGCACTGCTCAGCACTCCCTTCCCAAGCACTCACGTGGCACCGGGCCCAGGGCCGGAGGTTTTGCATCCCCCTCCCAGCAGAGTTGCCTTCCTGGGGGCAGCTCTGTGGCCCCCGGTGCTGCAGCCCAGGGCACAGGCACAGATTTCACGTAACTTAAGTTTTAATTGTCTTTTTTTGTTTTTTCTTGACAAAGTAATGTAAACATAAATGAGAGAATATTTAATATTTAATACTAAGCTTTAAGAAGACTTGCTGCCACCGCAGTGTACTCGGCTCCCTCGCTGTCTGTGGTAGTGAAGGAAGGACAGTGTTGTAGGGGAATTAGAGCTGCTGTAGCTGATTGAAATAAAGAGGTCAATAGTTCCGTGTCGTGCCGGTGGTGTCGGTCTCGTTTTTTGGGGTGATGATGGACGAGCTGCTCTGGGTGAGCACCCGAATGTGAGGGACAGCTGGGAGCTGCCTGCAAGTTGTCAGCTAGAGTGAGTCAGGACAGCACGGAAACAGGAAGCTTGTGGGTGCTGCAGAGATGACAGGGCAGGAAAGCCTTCCCCGGTGCACTGCAGGGCAGGGGGACCTGCTGCCTTTCCTCCTCACAGCAATGGGAAGAGAGTTGGCAGCTGCCCTGCAGGGCTCCCGGTCGCCCAGCACACGCTGTCACCTGGGGAGCACTGCAACGTGGGCAGCAAAGGGCAGCAGCTCACATTAGGGTTTGCCCTTGTGCAGAGGGAGGTGTGAGAGTGACCGAGGCACAGACGGTCACGGGGGATTAGAGGGGAAGGGCTGAGCTGAATAAAGCTCTTCTGAGCGGCTGAAGCCTGCAACCTCCCAGCAGTGAGGGAGGAGGGGACAGGGATGGCCCTTCTTGGGGCTGTTTGGCCCGGCTTTGGGCGCTAACAAATGCAACGCTTAGATGGAGCCTCAAAGCAGGGAGCAGCAGATCCTGCACGCCCCCCTGCCCCAACCCCTCTGTAAGTTGCTCCCAGCCAAATGCTGCTGGGAGAGGTCACCCAAGGTGTTCAGGGTGCTGCTTAAATACAGTCCCCGAGCAGCAGATGCTGCGTGCCCAGCCTGACTGCACCCAGGAAAGGCTGGGGGTGCTGGGGGCTCCTGGGCAGCACAGCCCCAGCCCCAACAAAGTCACCTCCTGCCCCCACACAGGATGAGGGGCAGAGACCCAGCCCAGGGTAGGCGCACAGCGCTGAACACCCAGTGTGCTGATCCTATATAAGGAGCACAGGAAAACATCTGGTGATCAACGTGCAGCTTTGGATACTCAGGGGAGGTGCAGCACTGATGAGGGATCCGGCTGCAATTTCCCCTCACCTGCCAGGGACTCGCTCCTCTGTGGCTGGGCTCTCAGTGAGGAACAGAACAAGCACTCAATAACAAATGGAGACAATCCTTTACAATTCACCTGAGCAAGCAAGCAAGAGGCAGAGCGAGACGAGCTTCACAAACACGAGGCTGTTGAGCTAAAGATTCTTGGAAACGAAGTACGGACAGCAGCAACACGGAGCAGCAAGGCACCAGAGCAGCAAGCAGCCCTGGAATGGCTGTGGGACAGGCAGGGAGGTGGAAAGAGGAGAGGAAAATGTTGCTTGTGCAGGACGTAGGAACCCTGTCACGTTCAGGATCTGCACTTGCATGCACAGGTTGTACAATCTCAATTCACCCATCTCAGCACTCCTGTGCCGCTTTCATGCTCTCCTACTGAATGAGTCTGACAGTTACCTCAGTACAGAGCTCCTTCCTGGGCAGAAGGAAAGCTCTGCGCTGCCCTGCATCATCCTAACAAGCCTTTGAATGCTATTGCCTGCTGGCATTTCCTGATAAACAGACCTATAGGGAGGACCTACAACAGAAAACCCCACTGGATATGAATTTGTTTCTTTTTTAACTGCTGGCAAGGGGGAACGTGCCTCCAGAACTGGAGCTTAAGAACAAAACCAGAGCCAATGGAACTGCGCTACCTTCAGAGGACTCAACCCACAGCAAAAAGCCAACAGCCTGTGCTGAGAGCACGCGTGCAGGTGCAGTGCACTTCACCCTCCAAGCACACAGAGCCCTCTGCTTTCACGTTCCAGTCACAGTCGCTTCTGCAATGTAAACCTGCACGCAGATTCACACTTTCCCTTAAGCCGAAATTTGTGTAGCAACATCAATCCAGAACATGGGTAGCAGGCAAAATCCGAAAGGGAGGAGGGTAACTTCCAGATGTGGAAGGGTTAATGCCACATCCCAGAGCAGACTTCACAGACATTCACTTCAGCCCGTGGCCAAAGGATTACAAGACTCCGTTTGGTCCTTATCTCAAATCTCCATGTATTCTGTCAGACATGTATTAACGTTACAGCAATGGAATCTGTTACCAATAAATAGATCTGTCATCTCCTAAAAGTTCTGCGCAGCTTTGCACTGCCAAGTGCTGAAGTCCTCTTGGCATGGTTTGTGTAAGAGACTACCACTGGTGTAAGGACATACCGTGCTCTGATCCTCCAGCATTTTAAATTACAGCTCAGCTACAATTCGAACTAACACAACGGGGATCACTGGTACTGCCTGTAGTCGCCAAACGGAGAGGGCTGCAGCTGCGAGGGGTCGTCGGAGAGCTGAGGGCCTGCGGTGAGGAGAGAGAGAAATCAAGCTGTGAAAAGAGAAGGTGTCCTTCCTATGGCAGCAGGAAACACCGCAGCCTTTTTCTTTAAACTAAATCCCTTCTGAAACGAGGGACTCTGTTTTCCATTCCAAGACGTTCCAGAGCTTTACACCTGCTCCAATAAGGAACAGTTGTTTCTTGAATCTCTTTTTACTTCTAAGAAAACAAATCAGAACAATGGGAGAGAAACATTTTCAGTCACTGAAAGGCACTGGAAACCTCTGCCTTCCTGCCCTGCAGCTGAACCCAGCCACTCTGTCAAGGTTTCTCCTCGGTAACTTGCCCCACAATAAAGCAAGGCAGTGAAATGGAACAAGTCGTGGATCAGCTTCCCTTACTGACATTCTGCTGAGGGAAGCAATATGTTGTTACTGCCAAGCCTAAGGAGAATAAACTGTGACAGACAGATGATACCCTTTCACTGAAGCAGGTTCATTTTAAAAAGCCTTTGTATTCCCGAATTGTTACAGAAATTGCACCAATTCAGACAGAACAAAGAACGCCAGTGAACAAACCTGAGAGGAACCCTACCAGGAATTAGAGGCTTGCCACTAATCCTTTCAACACTAGAGGTTTTGTCTGTATTCCTCTCAAAATGAGGTGGGCCAACAGAGGCATTAATTATTTCAGGCAGGCATGTATTTACATAAATGGTTACAGACTCACTGACATCTCAGCTTGTGTTGCACTTAGAAAACAAAACGGATCCAGTTTCTGGAAATCCAATCATCACCACTGCCCCTGTTTGGAACATCCTGCCCGTGTCTGCTCCATCTCCAGCACCCCACTGGAATGGGCTCCCAGCCCTTCTTTGAGCTCCCAGCCCTGCTCCCAGCCTTACAGTGCTGCTCTGATGACACCACCCACATCTGCACATTTGCTCACACAAACCTCTCTTCCCTCCTAAGCCCTGTGCTCCCCTGTGCCTGGAAGCCTCCCCCCCCCTTCCCCCTGATTCCTACACCTTCATGCTGCTGAGTGACAGCCAACCCTGCCACCTCATTTCGGTGTGGGTGTCTCCAGACCACAGAGAGGAAATGCAAAAGCTGCTGTGGCATCAGCAACTCTTCTCTGACTTCTTACAGACTCGGAAGCTGGGCACATCAGCCAACTCTGCACAACAAAAGCCTCGTGCTGCTGCAGGGCTCCTTACCGTTCTGGAACTGTGCAGAGGCAAATCTTGTTAAGAGAATGCCAGCCCCTTCAATTAAAGCCAGGAGAATTCCTCCCATTGCGGCAGATCCAACCATGGCAACAGGTCCATCTAAAAATAAAAGCACAGAACAACACTTGTTTCTTTTTCTGTTGCATTACTTTGCACGTTACAGCTCTCTTTCTATAGTTATAATCTCTCCTATGGGCAAACAGTGCATTCATTAAGCCTCATTAGTATCACTGCTAAAGGAATAATTACTAGGCAACTCTCCCCTTCCTCAGGGAAACAACAGAACAACGGTAATGTTTGAGAACACAATTATTACTTTCATAAGCACGGAACACAAGTCTAAGATAATTTTTCTATTCCTCTTCCCAAGTCAATTCCAGTTTGGGAATCACACAGTTCTGCTTCACTGTAACAGAGGCTGGAACACAGCAGCTTTCTGTTAGCTCCCTCCCCACAGCTCCACTTCTTACTTCTGGCAGCTAAGATGGCTCCAGTCAGGGCTCCGCTCGTGATTGAATTCCACGGATCTTCCTTCCCCCTCATTCTGACCATGCTGCAGTCGATCATGGAGAACAGACCTCCCCAGACAGCAAAGCTACCTGTGAGCACATGGGGGGAAGAACAGAACCAGCTCAGAGAAAGCAGATGGGCCTGCAGGGCTGCAGCCACATCACCACCAACATTACCAAACCACCATTCAAGACAACATGAGTGAGGAATCAGTTACCTCCCAGCTGCGGAGCTCTCGTTTTGACAGCGGCCAGGCTTCCCCTCAGCCGGTGGTTTACACCCTACAGTAAGGACAGAATGAAAGAATGAAGTCTTGCTGCCAGAACGAGCCATGGGCACCATCTGCTCCCAAGCACCACGATGAGGAGCTTACAGAAACTGCATTTTCACAGCTCCTTTAGTTCTTACCACATCTGCGTAACACCTGTAAGCTGCAGAAATGAAGCACCACCATCAGACACTGCCTCAAACCATTCTTGGTGGATGAGATCTGCACGCCCTAACACTGCAGTACTGCTACACGTGCTCAAGCTTTGTCTCAGCTGCGAGCACTCGGAAGCGTGGACTGATTTAGTTAACGAGTTTCAAGCAGAATAAAGAAGGGGGTAAAGCACAAATCCTGCGTGTGTGAAGCAGGACCTGACTCGTTTTGGAAGAAGTTCTGAATTTTATTCACAAAATGCACCTCAAACTGAAGGCTTATTAAGGAGCTTCGGGCAATGAAGCTGTCACATAGCAACACCAAAAACCACTCCCACCAAAAAGCCCTTTCATCCCTTTTAAGCCCCTCCTATAATAGCCAGAGGAATGTTTTAGAAGCCACGTTCAAGTAGAAGCAGGGGATTACTTTTATCAACATCTGCACCACGTTTGAAGTCAATATTTTGCAGCTGAAAACTTGAAAGTGAAAACAACTGATTGTCACCACCTGAACCTTGACCTCCACGTTCCATTTGTGCACTTAAACAAAAACCCACTTTCAAATAAATTGAGTTACGAGAAACGTTAACGTTTAATTAAGAGGTTAATTACAGAAAGCAACATTCCCTCACGTAATTCTGAAGGAGAACGATTCCTCCTTTAAGCCCTCTCACTTCTCAAAGGAAGGCAGAGGGCTGTGGCAGCTGATGCAGAACTGCCCAGGCTCCACTTCTGCCGTGCAGCAGCCAGAAGCAAAGGCAGGAACTGGGCTGAGGGAGCAGGTTAACATCACCAGCCAGCCCTGTGTACCTGGATTTCTTCTGCCTTCCCTTCTGCTGGCAGGTTGCACTGCTGATGGGCAGAGGAAGCAGAGCTGCACTCTTAACGTGCTGCTCTAATGGTTTTACTTACCACTGGGGAATTCCTGAAGCCCTTGATGGCCTGGAAAATGCCACCTCCAATCGCTCCCATGGTGAAGGCACCTCCGCAGTCATCCACAATCCGCCAGGGACTGCAAAGAAACACAGAGATGGAAATGCTGCGTTCCATCGCGCGCTGCTGGGGGAAAGGCATCATCCAAATGGATGGCACAGAACCCAAAAGAAACACGAGGAAGCACAACTGCCCACCCTGCTTCACCCACGGCTGCTGAGCAGCATCACCAGCAGGGGAAATGCTGCAGCAAAACCAGCTGGGTGTTCAGCAAACCTGCAGCAGGAAGCATCGGATGCACAGAGCTGCTTGAACTCCCCACACGTGGCACAGAGGTGCATTTCCATCATGGAAAACCTCTGCAGAATTCCAGCTCACAACCGGTTCTGCCCTAATGATGTGTTATAACTTTAATTTTCTTCTTCTCACGACCTACAAAGAACTTGACTGGCAAATTCAAACAAGACTCAGTTCACAGCAAGCACAAAACACCGCTTTCCTGAGTTCCTCACACTTTTCCTTAGTTCTGGTTATTGAAATGGAAGACTTCAAAGTCAGCTGTTGCTAAACTGAGAAGGTTTTTCTGATGTCTCCAAGGGTCTTTGAAGTTCATTAAAACAAAACACAGCAACACCCATGCAGAGCTGCCAAAGGGCAACTTCACGGAGCGTCAAATGCTCCCAAACAAGCAGCACCTTCCTCTCAGCAAACGCTTTCAACTGCAGAGACGAGCTTTCATGTGGGGCTCGCATCCCCTTCAACACTGCTGCCAAGCAAGAGAGCTTTGTGATTTTCCTGCTCCCCGTGAGCAGCAGCCTCAATTAGCCGTGCAATTAGCCGTGCTCCCATTGCTGGCAATTCTGCAGCGTTTGCACAAACCAAGCTGTTTTGTTTCTTTCATCTTACATCAAAACCTGACAGTAAAAGCCAAGCACTCCGGTGGCTGCAGCACTGAGCAGAGAGCAGCAACCCCAGCAAGACACGGAGCTGAATGCCATGGCAAGGCCAGGGGTCACGGGTGCTGCCATCAGCGTGCCTTTCTGACCTCACCCTCCATGTGATGCTCCTGCTCCTTTTCCCCTGAACGCTCACTGCACGTTTTGCTGTTTTTAACCTGAAAAAAAACCCTCCAAAGTTCTCAGCCCCACAGACAGCAGCGGGAGGCTGGAATGCTGTCCCACCGTGCATCATCCTTCATTTCACAGCCTGCCGTCAGCTCCCATCTCCCATTCCTAACAAATCCCCCCCGGTTTGGATGGAGTCCCACCACGCAGCCCCGTTCCATGTTTTGTTTTCACCCCTCCATCCCCCGCTTCCTGCGTGCAGTCGGAGCTGAGATGTGCAGCCTCCACTTCACTCCTCGCCGTGTTTTTCTCTCTCCTGCCCAGATTTTGATCTGCTGTTAAGAATAAAACAGCTCCTCACAGCTCCCTGCCTTCATTAGCTCATTAAGAGCCATCTCATTAAAAGGCTTGCTGGAAATCCAAGCAGGTGATGCGAAGCTCTTCCTTTCCCCCACAACATCAACACAGCACAGCCCCAGGATGGCAGAACCCTTAATGCAGACGGGACCTGGGAGATCCCAGGCTTTTACCGTCAAGTTGTGATGTAAGATGAAAGAAACCCTCAGGTTTTCCCCTTAACGCCCCCAGACCTCCGCAGGAGCAGCTTTTAAACATTAACCGGCTGTGATACGTGGCTTTTAAAGGAGGAAACGGCTCTGAGAGCAGCACAGCCGCCTCCCGCCCTGTGCTCGGAGGCCGGGCTGACACAAAGCGCCCACAGCGGAGGGAACCTGAAGGGATCACAGCGGTGTTACTCCGTGTTATCGCGTGCTTCGCGTTAACCGCTTCGCTGACTCTCAAGAGGCCCCACAGAGCGGGCAAGCGCTGTGAGGAGAGGAGGAGAGGAGAGGAGGCGGGGAGGAGGGGCCCGGCGGCGGCCCGCAGCCCCGCAGGGGGGGGGTCGGGGAACGGCTCCGCGCCGGAGGGCGGCGAAAACGGCCCGTGAGTGCCGCAGTGACGCAGCCCGGAAGCGGCGGCCATGACAGCGGCGTCGCCAAGGTCACCTCCCGCCCCCTCCGCCTCTCCGCTCCCGGAGCCGCCGCCATTCTCCCTCAGGAGATTCCCGCTCCGCCCGCGCGCGCGCACCGCAGCCCGCCAAAACCCAACGGCCGCTCACCAGGGCTCGCGCGCGTACTCCTCCATCTTCGCACGCGCCGCCGGCCGCTCCCGCCCCGCCGCCCCGCGATTGGCCCCTCGCCCCCCCCTCCCCTCGCCGACCAATCGGAGAAGAGGGCGGGACGGCGGATGTCGGAGCGGCGCGTGCGCCGTGCCCTTTTGGCCACGCCCCCGGAAGGCGGAGGGCAGCGGGCGGTCCTAATGCCCGGCTCCGACCGCCCGTCCCGGTGCGACCCAACGTGGGCACTCGGGGGGGCGGATGGTCAGCGGGCTGTGATCTCAGGGTCGGCTGAGGACGTCGGGCTGCGGGAAAGAGGGCTGACAGCTGTGCATCACCCAGCTGTGCATCACCCAGTTATGCTTCACCCAGCCGTGCAACACCCAGCCTCGAGTAGTAGCGAGGTCCTTAATTGCGCTAATGAAGCATGAGCTGGAGCGATGGGGCGGGCTGACGCGCTGCAGTCCTTGCAAACGCAGCTCCCCGCGCGGTGCTGCCACGTTTGTCCTCGTGGAAGCGGTGCTGCAGTGGTGGGCATCGCCAGGAGGTGGTGGTGTGGCTCTGGGACAAGGAAGGATGGGGAAATCTCAGAGAAACAGAGCCTTGAGGATTCGAGGGGACCTCCGGGGCTCCCCCAGCCCACCTCCCCACTCCAACCCTACCACAGGCTGCATAGGAACCTGGCTTTGCTCAACCGTTGGTCTGCCATTGGTCTGCCAGAACCCCCAGGTCCTTTTCTGCAGAGCTCAGCCCCCAGCGTGTGCTGATGGATACAGCTGTAGGACCCTGCAATCGCCCTCGTTGAACCTTAGCGGGTTCCTGTGGCATGCTCTCCAGTCTGCCCAGCCTTGTCCTGTCTGCTGGGGGTGGGAACAGCAGTGAGATGGAGCAGGCTGCAGGAAGGGAGCAGACGTTTTTCAAGGAGAGCTGTGGTGTAGGGCTGCGGTGGGGTTTGGGGTTCAACAGCTCCTACTTTTAAGGCTGAGAAGAGCTGCAGCATGGAGGTGCCGCTTGCTTTGCAGGGACATGCTGTGAAATGCAAAGATCGGGGCTCAACCTTCCCTCCTCCAGGCTCTGAAGGAAGGGGCAGATAAAACAGCCTGGAGGAATCCATCCATTTCTCATTTGTGCTCTACCGGCTGACAGGAGAGAAGGCAGAAACACAGCTGGGAATGAGTTTGGGGAGATCTGCCAGAGTCCCTCAGGCGTGCCAGGAGAAGGCACTTCACTCCATGTTGGATCTTCATCCCTGAGACGTGGCTGGCAACACTGCTGTGTTTCGGAGGAAATAGTTGTTAGTGCCTGCGAGGTGCTCAGTTGCTATGGGAATGGGAATCCCGATAAGAGCAGAGGCTGCAGAGCCCCCTGATGCCCACCCCATGCTCAGCAGCAGGAAGGGAGAAGGAGAAAGCGGCAGGAGACAGCACTGGGGTTCCTCCCTGCTCGGTCTGGTTGGAGAGCTTTACATTTTCACTTAGCACAGGTCTGAGGAGTGCTGGCAGAGTTTCCTGAGCATGCAACATTCCCTGTCGGTGCAGATGGGGAGCACAGGGCAGCAGGGAGATAGGAGTGATGGGATGAAATGCGGTAGCACGATGTTTAAGGCTACGCACTTGGAAACTGGAAACAGTGGTTTCTTCCCCAGTCTGGAAAAAAAACTTCAGTTATGTGTCTGAATCATAGGAAGGCTATGAGCAGGAGCCCAGCGCTGCAATGCTGGAGATAAGAGAAATCCTAGAATGCAAGCAGCCTGCATTTCCCATCCAGATGGGGAATGTCTGGGCTGCAGCACGAGGCGCCGGGAGGCCGGCATGGAGCACCCCATGTCTGTGCAGGGAGTGAGATCTGAGCCATCAGACAGCAGGGAGGGTAATTGGGCTGGTGAGGAAAATCTTAGGAGAGCTCATTCTGGTGGAGGAGACCAGATGGCTGCTTGCATGGGCTAGGAGAGATCTGAGAGCAGGCAGTAAATACCAAGAGGTTGATAAGGAATGAAGAAAAAGGGCGAAGCCGGCAGCGAATGGAATGGGTACAAAATGTTGTGTGTGGGGTAAAGCTGCTTTGAAACATGGAGAGGAAGAGCACATCTGCCACGTCCCCCTGGGAGGACTTGCAGATGCCAGGAAGCTTCTGTATGGATTAGGTCAATGGAAAGTAGGTGCCTCCAGGCAAAGCCTGGGCTTAAGGCACTGCCTGAACCAGAAACAGAAGACAGTCTGGAATTCAGGCTGTGCAGAAGGAGGGATGTTTGTGGGGTTGGGTAAAGGGGAATGGGAGAGCTGTGATGAGGAGCAGCTGAAGAAACCCCTGCAGAGGATGGGGAATGTACAGAAGCACTGACTGAGCACCCCAGGGCCGGAGCTGGGCTCAGACCCACGGAGCTGAGCTGGGTGGGCATGCAGTGCTGGTGCCTCCTGGGCTTTGCACATCCTGCGTGCAGGAAGAAGTCTGCATCAGCACCTCCAGCAGCCCCTCCCTGACGGGCTGACCCCACAGACAGGGGAGCAGCGGGATAAGGATGGAAGGAGCTCAGGGCTGGCTGGGCACAGTGCTGCTGATTTCAGCCGAGAGCTGTCAGGAGCACAACAGCAAGCTCCTGAAAATCTGCCCTCCTGTAAGTGGGGAGCTTGGGGACAAGGCTGACCCTGTTCCCCTCAGGCCAGGATGTGCCCCCAACCCCCAGCTCTCCAGCCTGCCAGCTTGTGTGCATTTTTGCCTGTTTTTCTCACTCCGTTGGCCCATTGCCTTTAAAAGGCTAAATGCTCCGGACTAAATTTGGTCATGCAGCTCTGCATGGTTCCCTGGAATGTCCTCGGGTTTCAGGCTCCCCCGACAGCACCATTCCCCGCCTCCGCTGGGCTCCATTGGCCAACCCTTGGGCCGAGGGATGTCCCCTCTCCATCCGCACCGAACCCCGGGCTGCGGAGCTGAGATTTAACACTTCAGCACCTGCTGCCGCTGTGGGAAGCAGTTCGAGAGCCTCGGCTCTGTTTTTTTTTCTCTTGCTTTGGGTACCACAACAACCGCAACCGTGTCTCGCCAAAGGGCCAAGATGTCCAAAGTCGCCAAATATCGGCGACAGGTGAGCGAAGATCCGGACATCGACAGCCTGCTGTCCACCCTGAGTCCGGAGGAGATGGAGGAGCTGGAGAAGGAGTTGGATGTGGTGGATTCTGATGGAAGCATCTCTATGGAGCAGAGTGAGAAGAACCAAGCAGACAACCCTCCGTCCAGCACGCAGAACTGCGACGCGGTGCTCAACCACCACGAGAAGGAGCCCAGGAAACGTCTGCAGAGGGAGCAGGCGGTGGATGTAAGTCCCATCTCTGCACACCGTGCTGCTCCTCGGGCACGGCTGTGTGTAAGAGCTGTTTGAAGGCACTTGCTGAGGAGCGGTGGGCAGTCTGGGGTCAGGGCAGGGAGCTGGAAGCCAAGAGGGGCTTCTGTGAGCTATCTGAAAGCCAAAGCTGCTGTCAGAGGGCTGCTCCTTGCCTCTGCGCAGAGCTGGGGGCTTCAGCGATCTCTGTTCCTTGTGGAATTACAGGGGAGAAGTTTGCTGCTTGGTGGGAATCGTCCCAAGAAGCAGGTTTTGCCCTAAGCCCTTTCCTTCCTGTTTTTCATCCAGCTAAAACTCATTCTTTTATTTTGGTTTGGGTTCCGTTTATCTCCTTCTCTGCATCGGGTGAATCCTGTAAGATCTTCATTGGGGCGAGGAAATGTCGTGCCTTCATCCTGCGCCATGCCCTGCCTCGGTGGCAGCCAGTCCCGCTTCCCTGCAACACTGATTGACCTCAGCACTAAGAATATTTGCTATGTGCTCGGTGCGTGGGAGGCTGGGAAGCATTTGGTTTCCCTTGCTTTCCACAGCAGGCTGAACCAGAGTGCTGGACGAGGGAACTGAGGCAGTGATCCTGCAGAGCAGGGGCAGATCTGTGCTTGGGCAGAGCTGTGCGCAGCTCCGAGCTGCTCTGCTTCCAATGGTGCTTGGGCAGAAAGGCGAAGGGAGAACCTCAGCTCTACCTGGCAGTGGCATTTTGGAAACGGTGCTCCATTTCTCATGTAACACCCTGTTGAAAGACCACATCCAGGAAATGCTTTTATCAGATCATTCTAATAGGCAGTGTGATAACCAGCATGAGCCTTTTGTGGCTGAGAGCAGAAGTCAGTACAGAAAGTAGCAGAAGATTGGTTTCACTCTCAGCCATTTCTCCATGTCACAGAGAGAATACAAGGTACAATAATACTCCTTCGTTTGAGCCCTTCACATCTTGAAACTGTGGTACGTGTTTCCTGGGACAGGTTGGGGTGGTTTCTTTCGTGCTGAGCAGGATCTTCCCTTCGTTAGGGCAGCGCTCACCGGTGTGTGGACGGCGTTGGGTTCATGTGCTGGAAACTGGTGCTATGAAACAGGCTGGGAAATGAAACATCATGCCATAGCATGATCCTAACGTCAGCCTAAACCCACCAGTGGTCAGTCCCTTGTAAGGAGCTCACATGTTGCCTGGTAAACCAAGCGGAGCTTTCATCCTCGAGCCACAACTTGTGTTGGGATACAAGGAGACGGCAGGGAAGCGGTGGCGTGCTGCAGTGTGTGCAGCCTGGGATGCATCCCATAATCTCGGTGTTCCCCTCCAGCTCAGGATGTTGTGCCATTCTGTTCTGCTATAGAACCTCAGTCCTGACCGGGGCCCGGGATGCAAAGAGGGAGAGAAGAGAAGGGCAGGTTTCTTTTGGAGCCCTGCACAAGGGGTTAAGCAGCTCTCCCAGCTCTCCGTGGCCGTGAGGACGTCACAGCCGTGGCTTCTATATGCGGTGCTCAGCGTGGGCTGGGGAGCAATTCCCACCACACACAGCTCCCCTCCTTGGCTCACTGCCCCGGGCTGCCAGAGCTCTGCCTGCGAGGCTTCCCTCTGCTGAGAGCTGCAGACCACCGAGGGTCTGATGCCCGTCCCTTCCTCCCCTTGTTGTGCATTGGGATGTGCAGAACCCTGCCAAAGTGGGAAGCGGGGCGTTTGAAGGGGAAACGTTTGGGTCCTGCTGGTCTCCCAGCTCTGCCTGTGGCCTTTTGTCAGTTTCAGAGCCACTCCAGGCACCCAATTCCCTCCTGAAGGCAGGGAGGGGGGAGGCAGGTCCGGATTTATTGTGACTCCACAACAACACGTCGTCTTTCTCTGTGATGAAAAGGGCAAACTTGGGTAACTAGGAGGCGGTTTATAAACAGCCCAAAATAGATGTGAGCTTTGCCCTGACTTCTCTGCGCTGCACAGCCAAATGCATAGCTGGGCGATGCATTAATTAATTAATCTTCATTTCCTATTGCCAGCGAGTGCTTGGTGCTGTGCTGCTCCTCGGATGCACCGTTGCCTGTGCCTCTGGGAAGGGCAGGTTGGCAATGTTCACCAGTGGGTAAATGAGGTCTCTAATTGCTGCAGCAAGCAAAGGCACAGCGAGAGAAGTCCAGGCTGGAAGATGGTGTTTTGAAGCAGAGGCTTTGAGCAGTGTGATTAACTGAGCTGCTGTCACCTGGAATCCTTGCAGCTCCTCTTCCAAGCTCCATGGGTGGTCTTCCAAAAACCCTCTGCCCCTCCTGCCTGCTTTCTGGGCTGCGCACATGCGGGCTGAGGCTCACTGGTGGTGTTTAACCACAGAGGACAAATGGTGCCCTGCTCGTGGTACCCAGCCAGGTGAGGTCCCTGCTTCTGTGAAACTGCAGAGGACCAAGTTGGCATTTTGGTTTCGTATTCATGGCCAAATCTGGGTGGTTTTTCTTTCGTGGAACCATCTGGGAACAAAACAAGCCATGGATTTATATAGCCAGGACAGACTCGAGGGGAATCGTAACCGAGGAAAAGCAGCGGTTGTATCATTCCTGAAGCATCTTACTGCTCTGTGACTAACACCGCTGGGTTTGAGCTCTGTTTATCGACCCATCCCCCTCCCAAGGATCGCTGCTGCCCCCAGGCTCTGCCTTTCACTCAGCCACATGAGGAGCACGGTTTCCAGGACGGTTCTCTTCCCAAGGCTCACGTTGTGCCAGGAGCGCTGTGTGCCTGCGAGGCACCCGGCCCATCTAAGGGCACGAGTGGGAGAAGCGCTGTGCTTCTGCTCAGCCCGCAGCACCGCCAGGAGCAGCAGCTCTGTATTTACACAAAGCACAACAGGGATGCAGACAAACCCGTGGAGATGTTTGGAGTGTTGGGCTTATATGGGCCGAGCTGCCACAGGCAGGGAGCTTTATTATCTGTTTATGTTTTGCTGATAAAGAGATGCAGGGAGCAGGAAAAGAGCTGCAGGCGGCGACGTCTCGCCCTCGTTAGCAGTGTGACACCATCGTTTGTGTGCTGCAATGCTCTCTGTGGCTCAGCGCTGCTACAGATCAGCCTTGCTTCCCACCCCAGGTTTTGCCATGGTGGGAACAGCAGCTGGGTGCCGCCAGCAGCCACCAGTGACTTCCATGTGCAGGTCCTGGCAGGGAGGAGGCATCCACAGGCGGCAGCACGACGCGATGCTCTGCTCCATCCCTTCCTGCTCATCGCCCTCCTCAATCCTCCTTCAGCCTGGTGCAAATGAAACGTCCAAAGGAGGGCTTGGAGATGCACACCTTGCCCCTTGCAGCCCCAGCTGGAGAGGGGATGAGCAGAAGAGTGGCCTCAGCTTGGGAACCTCAGACTCCCCTTTGGTCTGTGCAGGGAAGCAACGCATGGAAGAGGAAAACCCAGGCTACTAAAACCAGCTTTTGTCAGAGAATGAAAATTCCCATTTGCAAAGTAGCCAGCAGCTCTAAGGGCTCTTTGGGAAACAGCTGCGTGTCGCTGTGGACGAGATGGGGCTGTGCTGCTCAGGGAAATGCCGTGGAGGCTTTTGTTATCTGCTGTAATTCACCAATGAAGGCAAAGCAAGGCAAAAATCAGGGCCGGGAGCCGGCCGGTCCCCAGAGGACAGCACTGCATCTCAGAAGGAGCATTGGCCTGGGAAGGGTGAGGATGTGGCCAGCACTGGGGTCAGGAAGGATGGGCCAGAAGGGAAGGGGACAATGGGACATCTCACAGAAATGACGGCGATGGCTGAGGTGGGATGGGGAGGAAGCTGTTCACATCGCTCCGTGCGTCACGCTGGGGGTCACGCTGGGTTTATGTGCATCCCTTGGCAGTGCTCAGGACCTCCCACTCTTTCTTCGTGCCAAAAAACCCCAAAATGCCTGGGGACGGTCTGAGCAGGGACAGCTGCAGGCAGGGCAGTGCTGGGGGCACAGATCATGGGAGATGACCCCAGCTCACAGCTCAGGCTTGGTGGCTCTCTGGACTCAGGCAGGGCTGCTGCATTTGTCCAGGAATGTCTTTGGTTACTCAACATTGACCAGGCAGTGCAGGAAGGGAGCAGCGTGGCTCATTTCATGTGGATCAGCTTGGGTAGAGCAACCCTCCTGCATGCCTGGAGCGTAATGGCACCCGAATACCCAGGAGCATCAAGGGCAAAACAAGCTTCGTTTGGACAGCAGGGGACATCCCTGTGTCCTGGGGGCTCCACGTGCCTTATGCCCAGCTCCCTCACCCCTTCTCCCATGGCTGAGCTGCAGGATGGGAGTGTGGATAAGCCCCACAACCTCTGCTGCATGCAGGCAGGACGTGTGCTGCTCCCTGCCCCCAAATCCCCTCTGCCACTCGGGATTTGCACAGTTCCCATGGGCTGCAAAACTGTCCTGTTGGCTGCAGGGGGGTTGTTGGCACAGCAGGGACTGGAGGACGGGGCTGATCTCTTGGTGCAGGATTTATGCTGCAGCTCTGAAGGCATCTGGTGTGTGGAGCACAGCTCTGTGTGGACAAAAAATGTCCTGGCCAAAGCCAGCATGCAGAAATGGCTCAGCCAGCGTAGTTGCTGGGGAGGGAGAGTCACGAGGAGACCCCTGGGCTCTGGATCCACTTTATGTGCAGAAGTTCACCCTCATCGCTAAACTTGTTGCTGGGTTAACAGAGTTCAGCTGCTCCTGCTGTCCCTTGTTGCACTGCTGTGCAGGAGAGCCGTGTGCTCCCCCGGTGTTCCTCAAGAGCAGACACCCCCACAGCTGCTCACAGGACCGTGCCCCTTTGCTCAGAGCCCACATCCTCATTGCCCCCCATAGCAAACAGCACCTGGAGCCCCTTTGGAGCCCATCCTCATTTCCCAGCAGCGCTGACAGTTGGTCTGTTCTCATGTTGTTGATGGGGCACAGCTCCCCAAGGCACAACTCCCCATGGCACAGCTCCCCAAGGCACAGCTCCCCAAGGCCCAGCTCCCCATGGCCCAGCTCCCCATGGCCCAGCTCCCCATGGCCCAGCTCCCCAAGGCACAGCTCCCCATGGCTCACACCGTGTTCGCTGGTGCCCTGAGCACGTGGCCGCTGCAGCAAGGCAGCAGCCCAGCACTGTGATGCTGCCCACGAGTGCCTCTTCCCAGGACATGCCTCCACAAATAGCTGCTCGTTGCTGTGTGCTGGCCCCCTCCGAAGCCAAACATTTATTCTGCTAATGCATTTCTACTGCTCCCCTCTGCCAGGGACTGATGCAACAGCAGCACCGTGCCAGTTGCTCCCTCCCTCCATTTGGGCATGGGTTTGGAGAGCCCCCGTGACCCCCAGCCCACCCCAGGAGCCCCCCACTCACCACGCACCCAGTTCTGTGCACAGCAGGGCAATCCCCATCCCTGCCACCTCCCAGTCCCTGACACTCAGATCCATGCTGTTCTCCACCCCAACCCATGCGGTGGGGCTCCAGGTGCAGGGTGCAGCCCTTTGCTCACCCACGGCCCCACAGCAGCTCAGCACAGGGCTCAGCGCGCAGCCCGGTTCCATCTGCTCTCACTGGGCTGCGAGCACTCAGATTCCAGGCAAGAAGTTCCTGGCCTGCTTTGCCTTTTAAGGAAGCATCTGAGTGGGTTTGAGGGTTGCAAATGCTAACAAGCAATGGCAATGCTCATTTTAGTCTATTTAGAGGAAACGGGAAGGCATTTCAGTTCATCAAAACACTGGTGATTAATCAGCCCGGTACCAGGCTGTTTTCATTAGGCTTATTTTTAAAGGTCTGACACGCAGTGTAAAAATATTCCCCTAATAATCATGCTTGCAGCAGAGGGAATGGCACAGAGGGGTGCTGAGCGCCTGCCCCTGGGTGCCCGAGGTAAATGTGGGCTGCAGATGGCCATGGAGGGGCTGTGGGGATGGCCCAGGCCACACTGCAGGAGGCAAAGGGAGGAGCAGGGAACGAGTGCATCCCTCCTTTCCCCTTTCCTTCCCTTTCCATTTCACCTTCCCCCTCCCCTTCCCCTTTCCCTCTGCTCTGGACACATGGCGGCAGATCAGGGCACAGTTGCTTTAATGATAACAGCACTAACGATGTGATAACAAGATAAGAGAGACGGCTTCGCCTTGCAGGGCTGATTATTTCACTCTGGTTTTGTCTTATTTGGAGAAATCCACTGCCTCCTCTAAGTATGGAAGGTTTTGCAGCTCCTTCTCCACAGTTTTCCTTCCTTTCTTCGAGATCTGCTCATTCTTGGCTTCACTCTGCTTTGTCCTGGGGAGTCGAGGAGCCCCCAACCCATCACTGAGCTGCAACCACGGGCTGGAAAGGAGAAGGCTTTTTGGAGCGCTTGGTGTGGGGCTGGGGCTGCTGGCTGCAGCTTGAGGAGTGGAAGAAAAAGAGCTGGGGAGCTCGGGAAGCTGCGCAAGGAACTTTCATCCTCAGACATCCCCAAACTTCCAACCCAGGACATCCCCAAACGCCTTCGAAAGGCACCTCTGGGCTCAGCGTGTGAGGCAGCAGCACCCCCAGTTCCCCATCCATCCCCACCGCTGGGGCTGTGGACGTGGCTCCGTGCCTCTGCGCCGCCTGCCCTGGTTCCGCGCTGGGGAGCCAAGAAATCTCTTAGCTAAACAAACAGCTCCATCCCAGATGGCATCTGTGCTCACGCCAGGTACACGCTGTCCCTGCTGCTGGCCCGCTGGTGGCCCGGCCAGTTCTTCCCACCAACCAGCAGTCCCAGAGGGCTGGCATGGGGCTGGCATGGGGCTGCTGTTGGGGCCTGGCTGCTATTTGGGGGTTCGAGGCACAGCGCTGACCCTCACGCGCTCCCCAGGCGTGGAGCGAGGAGAAGGAAGCCCAAATTGCCAAACTCAGCTGCGGGCTTTGCTGCAGGTTGTGCCCTGCACTGCAGGCTCGGTCCCAGCACTGAGCATCCTCCTGTGCCAGATGAATCCTCCATAGCACCACCCCCAGTGGAGTGCAGGGGTCTCACAGCCGCGCTGCTGTTGCTGGAAGTGAGTGCTGTGCATCGCTCCGGGTACATGGGGAAGTGAACCTGGGCTCCTGCGGTCTCTGCCTGGTAGGGGCGCTCACAGCAAGGCCTCCCCTGGAGCCGGGTTTGGTTTTGCTCTGCAAAACACAGTCAGGAGCTGCAGTGTGGTGTGAGAGCACCCAGCTGGGGGTGGGGAGGCTTCCCAAGGCCGGGCTGTGCAGAGCAGTGCTGGCCATAACGTCTGGGCTGTGATTGAGAGCTGGGTGGTGAGGCTGGAGCTCAGGGAGCCTGACCTGCTAACACCTCCACGATCCTCTGTTGTTAGGAAAGCAGGCTGGACGAGAAGAAAGATGTCAAGAAAGGAGAAGAAAAGGGAAAAGAAGCTCCTGCCAAAGACCTGGCCAGGAAACGCGATACAGGAGTGGGGAAAGACCCTAAGAAGGAAGAAAGTGCCCAAAAGACAGAGCCGAAAGCTAAAGGGGAGGCTGAGAGCAAAACCAAGGACAGGAAAGCCATCAATGACAAGGTGAAGGCCATGGAAAACAAGCTGATGGGCAAAGACAAGAAGGAGGAAGGGAAGGGTCCAATAGCAAAGAAGGGTGCGGAGAAGGACAAAAAGGAAGAAAGAGGTTCAGCATTAAAGAAGGATGTGGGGAAAGATAAACAGGAGGAGGAAAAGGGCTCAGCGCTGAAGAAGGATGCAGGGAAGGATAAAAAGGAGGAAGAGAAGGGCTCAGCAGCAAAGAAAGAGACAGAGAAGGACAAAAAGGAAGAAGAAAAGAAGTCGGCGTTGAAGAAGGGCACAGAGAAGGACAAAAAGGAGGAAGAGAAGAGCTCGGAATCGAAGAAAGAGACAGAAAAGAACAAGAAAGGTGAAGAGAAGAAAGACAAAGATAAAAAAGAAGAGGGAAAGAGCTCCGCTTCGAAAAAACCCGAGGCAGATGAGAAGGAGAAACCGCAGCCAGAGGCGGCAGCAGAGGGGAAGGAGGAGCCCAAGGCGGCAGCGCAGAGCAGCTCCACGGCCGCCCCCAGCAGCGCCCCGGAGCAGCCCAAGGAGGACGAGGCCTCGAGCATCTTCGACGAGCTCATCGAGAAGGTGAAGAACAACGACGCCGAGGTCACCGAGGTGAACGTGAACAACTCGGACTGCATCAACAACGAGACCTTGGTGCGCTTCACCGAGGCGCTGGAGTTCAACACCGTGGTCAAGCTGTTTGCGTTGGCCAACACCCGCGCCGACGACCACGTGGCTTTTGCCATCGCCATCATGCTGAAGTCCAACAAGGTGCTGACCAGCATCAACCTGGACTCCAACCACATCACGGGGAAAGGCATCCTGGCCATTTTCCGGGCGCTGCTGCAGAACGACACGCTGACGGAGCTGCGCTTCCACAACCAGCGGCACATTTGCGGGGGCAAAACGGAGATGGAGATCGCCAAGCTGCTGAAGGAGAACACCACGCTGCTCAAGCTGGGCTACCACTTCGAGCTGGCCGGGCCTCGCATGACCGTCACCAACCTGCTGAGCCGCAACATGGACAGGCAGAGGCAGAAGCGCCTCCAGGAGCAGAAGCTGGCGCAGGAGCGCGGCGAGAAGAAGGATCTGCTGGAGGTGCCCAAGGCCGGAGCCCCGAAGGGGTCCCCCAAGGGATCCCCGCAGCCGTCCCCAAAAGCGTCCCCCAAAAACTCTCCCAAGAAGGGGGGAGCGCCCGCCGCGCCACCCCCCCCTCCTCCTCCCCTCGCCCCGCCGCTGATCAACGAGAATCTGAGGAACTCGCTGTCGCCGGCCACGCAGAGGAAGATGGGGGACCGGGTGCCCATGCAGGAGAAGAGCTCACGAGATCAACTGCTGGCGGCCATCCGCTCCAGCAACCTCAAACAGCTCAAGAAGGTGAGTGTGGGGTGCGGCGGGGCCAACCGCGAGCAGCACCGTGGGGTTGATGTGCTGGCTGAGGTCGTTCGGGCGGTGCGGCAGACAGTGCTGGGAACAGCACGGGGCCCACGGTCCCTGTGCAGAGCACGGGTCAGGGACAGACCCAAATCCCTTCGCTGAGCACGCAGGGCGGGCGGATCCATCCCTTGGCACAGACCCCAGGAGGGCACGTGGGGTCAGGAGATGCTGTGTGGAGTCAGGGGATCCATCCCTTTTAGGCACAAGGGGTCAGGAGATCCATCGTGGCGCAAAGCCTCCCTTTCCCAAGGCACTTTGTGTCCCTGACCACGCCGCCCTGAGGCATGGGGACAACCAGAGCCTGGCCAGGAAGCAGCAGTGACCCCAGAGCTCCGAGCGCCCCCAGCAGCATAGGCTCACCAAACCCCGTCAGCCTTCACCACCGATCCATGCTGGGTAACGGGACGTTTCCTCCGGCAGGTGGAACTACCAAAGCTGCTGCAGTAGGGAGCGAGACGCTCGCCTTCCTCGTGACTCTCGCCGTGATGAGCCCTTGGGGACCCTGCAGTGACCGACGCCGAGGAGCAGCGATCTCTCTGGGACTGATGGAGGAAGGGCCGGGCCCGAGGAGGGCCGGCGTGGTTGTTGGCCACGGCGCGTGAGAAAGACCTCGTATTTATTGTTTGTACAGTTGTGATCCCTCAAGCTCTTTCTGTTGCCAGCACCGTGCCCCGCACTGCTTGGGGACACTGAGGAGGGATGGGGAGGGATTGGCTGAGTGTCCGCTGCCACATCCCACCCCAATGCAGGGAAAGGGGCAGAAGGGAGGTGACAACGGGGCTGGGGGTGCCACGGGGCCAGGGGTGCACTGAGGGGCTGCATCCCCCAGCCCCATCCAACCTGAGGCGAGCGGATGGGGACAGGCGGGTCATGGGGACGTGGCCATGGTGTGTGTCCCCATGGGGTCCCCGCGTGGCCAGGAGGGTGATGGGGTGAACACTGGGTGGTGTAGGGGTAGGATTTGGGAAGAGCTGGAGCAGGAGAGGGGGACACAGCTGGGGGTGACCCCAGGGCTGTCCCACCCCTGCAGGACATGACCTGACCTCTCTTAGCAGACATTTGTCTCCATGCAGGGACTGAGTGATCCATGGAACTTTGGGGGGGGATAGCAGCAAGGGATAACACTGTCACCTGTCGTGTCACCCACAGTGTCACTCCACCAACCATGGGCATACGTTTGGGGCCGCAGTGCCTGCCCTGGTGCAAAGCCTCGCTCGTGGTCTGTACACCGCGGCCACCGCATCGGCAATAAAGCTTCACCCAACGCTTCAGTGCTCCTCAGGGACAGCGGGGGGACAGGCAGCCCCTGGCCAGCACACCGTGGAAGCTGGGGCCGGAGCCAGGTGGTGGCGTGGGAGGGGGCGCTGGGAACGCTTGCAGATTGTTCACGTTGAAAAAGACCTCTAAGATCACTGAGTCCAACCATCAGCCCATCCTCACCACGGCGACAAACAACGTCTTTAAGTGCCACAACATAGGGACATCACAACCAGGCACCCTGGAGCCATGCGGTCACCCCAGAGCGAGCACCTCGGGGCACCCCAAAGGGCACCGTGGGGCCAGCTGGGCACCCAACACAGCCAAACACAAAAGAGCCATCCCAATCTGCGCACCCCGACCGGGGCATCGGGGATCCAAACGTGGGCACGGCGCTGCCGCTCCCAAAATACCCCACCGTGCCGCACGCTCAGGCCGCCAGGGGGCGCCACACCGCGCGGGGCAGTACCGGGCCGGGCCGCGGGGCGCTGTACCGGCGGCTCCCAGCAGGGGGCGCCATACCGCGGGTCGCACCGCCGGCAGAGCTCGCGGTGCCGCCGCCCGCCCCGCCCCGCCGCGCTGCCCCCCCCGCTCCGCTCCCGCGGCGGCGGCCGCTCGGTGCGGCGGCGGCGGCGGCGGCGGCGCAGACAAAGGGGCGGCGGTGCCGGGGCGGGGGGGGGAAGAGGGGGGCGATGGGCGGCGGGGCGGCGGCATGAGGCGGCGGCGGCGGGCAGCATGGCGGCGGCGGGCGGCGCGGCGCGGCGGGGGCTGCTGAAGCGGAAGCCCAACTTCACGCTGCAGGAGATCGAGATCCTGATGAGCGAAGTGCTCCGCTACGAACCGCTGCTCTTCGGCGCCGCCGCCAGCACCGTGAACGCCTACGAGAAGCAGAAGATCTGGTGGCGCATCACCAATAAGATCAACGCCGCCGGCCGCAACCAACGCGACATCGGCGAGGTGAAGAACCGCTGGAGGGGGCTGCGCCGCCGCGCCAACGATAAAATCACCCGGCACCGGCAGGAGCGGCAGGGACCGGCACCGCGAACCAACGCGGCCCGGCACCACGGGGCCGCCGGAACCGGCACCGCCAGCGCTGAGCTCGGCCCCGGACCCGCGCCCCTATGGGGACCGCGCGGCGGCGAAGCGGCACCGCTGCTCGGAGGGGAAAGGGCGGCACCGTGCGGTGTGTGCGGGGACGGAGCGGGGTGGGATGGGGCGGGGAGGATGGGGAGAGGATGGGGGAAAGGAGCGGGACGGGGGAGGAGGGGGTGGGGCAGGGACCAGGACCGAGGTGGGGACATGGGGGAGTGGGATGGGCACAGAAGGGCCGTGAGAGGGAGATGGGATACGGGACTGAACGTGGACAGGGATGGGGCCGCGGAGACGCAGATAGGGACGTGGGTCACAGGGATGGGGACAGGGATTGGGCAGGATGTGGTACAGGGCAGGGATGTGGTGGAGTCAAACAGGGACACGGGAGAGCAGGACAGGGATGGGGACATGAGAAAAGGCTGAGAATGGACAAGGGACACGGGATGTGGGATGCAGATAGAGGGATGAGGGACGTGGATGGGGGTGGGTGGGCATTGGGCACACAGGGATGTACGGGGACACGGGACACGAGTGCTGCGTTGGGTGTCCCCACGGCGCAGCGCTTCCTGCCCTCCTGTCCCAAATCCCAGCGCCGGGGGCTCCCAAAGGCCGCCAAGGGGGTGGGGGGTGACAGCGATGTGACAGCACTGCGTCCTGCACAGGTGTGAAGGAGGAGACGGTGAAGGAGGAACCGATGGAGGTGAAGACGGAGCCCTTCCATGACCCCACGGACGGCGGCACCGTCCCGGCACGGCGGCAGCCCCGCAGCAGCACCCAGACACCCGGCGAGGGCTGGAGCCCCCCGCAGCCCCCCCACCCCGACCTGGGGATCCAACCAGAACCTCCGGGCTGCGACTTTCCCAGCAGCGTCATCTTCGAGCCGGACACCGAACAGCTCAGTGACTGCAGCGAAACGGGGGGGGGAACCCCCGGCGGGACGGACGGGACCCCAGAAAGCAGCGCCCGGCTCAGCCCGGCCGAGCTGCGCCTCATCCGCTGCAACGAGCGCCTGGTGCAGGAGATGCGAGCCTTCCGCAGGGAGTGCGCCGAGAGCCGCCGGGAGATGGCAGCGGTGCTGCGCAGCATCGCTCAGGCGCTGGGCGGCCTCAGTGCCAGCCTGGCCCAGATCCGCGAGCGCTACCTCGGGGGGCACGCGGCCCCCCAGCCCTGAGCCCCCCCCCAGCCCCCCGCCCGCGCCTCCCGTCCCCTTTTTATTATTTGAACTCCCCACTTCAATAAAACTCAGCGCTGGCCCCTCGGTTTCCCCCCTCCTCAGGAGCCGCGGGTGGCTGAGGGGCTTTTTGTTAATAGGAAAGAGGTTGGGGTGCGGTGCTGAGAGCCCAGAGGCGGCACAAAGCGCAATATCCGTGCAGCGCATCGGCGCTGTGGGTCCCACTCAGGCTGCTGGGATGGTGGCAGTCCCAAATTTAGTCCCCCCTTCCCTCCTCCCCCCCCCCCGCCGTGCCGCTGCATGGTGTGAATCACTCCGAAAATAGGCAGTGAATCACAGCCCACAGCGGATGGGGGGGAGACGCGTCCCGGCCCCCGCGGCGCAGAGCGGTGGGGAAATCACTGAGCTGCGCTCAGGGCTGTGGGTTTGGTGCTTGTGACCCCAAAATGCCGCCGCGGTCGGGGTTTGCACCCCGGTTCTGTGTCGGTTTGGGGGGGGGGGGGAGGGGGAGTCGCTAAAAGGAAATGATTGGTTTTGGGATGCAGGAATGTTCAGGAGGAGGAGGAGGAACGCGACCCCATTGAAATCTATTTCCCCCCCCCTCTCCTCTCCCCCCAAAGGGTGTGGAGCACTGACACAACACCACGCCGGGGGGACGCGCAGTTTAATGCTGCCTGTTTGGACCACGGTTCCCCCCCCTGGTGCCGGAGGGCAGGGGGACCCCCGGCCTCGTTGCCCCCACCTTCATGCATGGCCCCCCCCGTGAGCACCCACAATGGGCCCAGTGTGTGGAGTGGGGACAAAAGGCCCTCTGTGCTGCTTGTCCCCACTGTGGCCGGGGGGGGCGGGGGGCAGAGATTTCCATGAGCATCACAGGGCAGAATTGCGGCCCCGGGGTGGGGACAGCAGGAACCCCCCCCTCCCCCCCACTGTATCCCCTATGGGTGTCACCATTGAGACAGGAGTCCCCAGGGGGGCTCAGGCACCGGGATAACTGGGCTGTGCAGGGACGTAGGGTGGTGGTGCTGCGGAGAGAGAAGGGGGGGGTCGGTGTGGGCCCCCCCAAAAGGCTGTGGTGCTTTTAGGGGGGACCCAGTGCTCACCTGTAGGGTTGTAGACCGGGGGTCCTGAGGGGTACAGCGGGTACTGGGCGGCGGGGCCGGTGGGTGGGTACATGGCCATGGGGGCGAAGCCGGGCTGGGGGGGCATGGGGCCGGCTTTGGGGTCCACAGGGAAGGGAGCGGGTGGGGGTGCAGGATAGCTGGCCAGCGGGATCTCAGGGCCTGTAGGAGAGAGAGCTGGGGGCTGCCATCTGCTGTGCCAACCCCAAGTCCCCCACCCTGCATCCCAAATCCCCCACCATGCATCCCAAGTCCTCCCTCGCACCCTAAATCCCCCACCCAGCACCCCAACGCCCTCCTTCTGTACTCCACCCCCCACCCTTTGCACCCCAAAGCCCTCCTTCTGTATCCCAAATCCCCCCTTGCACCCCCAATCCCCACCCTACACCCCCACAGACCCCCACCCTACACCCACATCTCTCAGCCCCCTCCCACCTTGCAGGGGGGTGCGGAGGTGCTGCCGCCGCTGGTACAGATAACAGCAGGAGCACATGAAGCAGCAGACGATGGTGGTGACGATGGCGATGAACAGCACCACGGCCGAGGCGATGCCCGCAATGGTCTTAGGGCTGAGGGACAGCGCTCTGACCCCAGAGCCCAAAAGCAGGCACCCAGCAGTGCTGCTCAGCACCCAGAGCCAGCACCCAGCGCCCACTCTCAGCACCCGGATCCCAGCGCCCAGCAGTGACTGATGCCCAGCACTCGACATTGGTGCCCAGCACCCAGATACCAGCGCCCAGCAGCGATGTCCAGCACCCAGCAATGACACCCAGCACCCAGCAGTGACTCCCAGCACCCAGCACCGATTGATGCCCAGCACCCAGCAATGATTCCCAGCACCCAGCAATGATTCCCATCACCCAGCAATGACACCCATCACCCAGCAATGACTTCCAGCACCCAGCAGTGACTCCCAGCACCCAGCAATGATTCCCATCACCCAGCAATGACACCCATCACCCAGCAATGACTCCCAGCACCCAGCAATGACTCCCAGCACCCAGCAATGACTCCCAGCACCCAGCAATGATTCCCAGCACCCAGCAGTGACTCCCAGCACCCAGCAGTGACTCCCAGCACCCAGCAGTGACTCCCAGCACCCAGCAATGACTCCCAGCACCCAGCAATGATTCCCAGCACCCAGCAATGACTCCCAGCACCCAGCAATGACTCCCAGCACCCAGCAATGACTCCCAGCACCCAGCAATGATTCCCAGCACCCAGCAATGACTCCCAGCACCCAGCAGTGACTCCCAGCACCCAGCAGTGACTCCCAGCACCCAGCAATGATTCCCAGCACCCAGCAGTGACTCCCAGCACCCAGCAATGACTCCCAGCACCCAGCAATGATTCCCAGCACCCAGCAATGATTCCCAGCACCCAGCAGTGACTCCCAGCACCCAGCAATGATTCCCAGCACCCAGCAATGATTCCCAGCACCCAGCAGTGACTCCCAGCACCCAGCAGTAATGTCCAGCACCCAGCAGTGACTCCCAGCACCCAGCAATGATTTCCAGCACCCAGCAGTGACTCCCAGCACCCAGCAGTGACTCCCAGCACCCAGCAATGACTCCCAGCACCCAGCAGTGACTCCCAGCACCCAGCAATGACTCCCAGCACCCAGCAATGATTCCCAGCACCCAGCAGTGACTCCCAGCACCCAGCACTGATTCCCAGCACCCAGCAGTGACTCCCAGCACCCAGCAATGACTCCCAGCACCCAGCAATGATTCCCAGCACCCAGCAATGATTCCCAGCACCCAGCAGTGACTCCCAGCACCCAGCAATGATTCCCAGCACCCAGCAGTGACTCCCAGCACCCAGCACTGATTCCCAGCACCCAGCAGTGACTCCCAGCACCCAGCAATGATTCCCAGCACCCAGCAATGATTCCCAGCACCCAGCAGTAATGTCCAGCACCCAGCAGTGACTCCCAGCACCCAGCAATGATTCCCAGCACCCAGCAGTGACTCCCAGCACCCAGCAATGATTCCCAGCACCCAGCAGTGACTCCCAGCACCCGGCAATGATTCCCAGCACCCAGCACTGATTCCCAGCACCCAGCAATGACTCCCAGCACCCAGCAATGATTCCCAGCACCCAGCAATGATTCCCAGCACCCAGCAGTGACTCCCAGCACCCAGCAATGATTCCCAGCACCCAGCAATGATTCCCAGCACCCAGCAGTGACTCCCAGCACCCAGCAATGATTCCCAGCACCCAGCAATGATTCCCAGCACCCAGCAGTGACTCCCAGCACCCAGCAATGATTCCCAGCACCCAGCAATGATTCCTAGCACCCAGCAGTGACTCCCAGCACCCAGCAGTAATGTCCAGCACCCAGCAGTGACTCCCAGCACCCAGCAATGATTTCCAGCACCCAGCAGTGACTCCCAGCACCCAGCAGTGACTCCCAGCACCCAGCAGTGACTCCCAGCACCCAGCAATGACTCCCAGCACCCAGCAGTGACTCCCAGCACCCAGCAATGACTCCCAGCACCCAGCAATGACTCCCAGCACCCAGCAATGATTCCCAGCACCCAGCAGTGACTCCCAGCACCCAGCAATGATTCCCAGCACCCAGCAGTGACTCCCAGCACCCAGCAATGATTCCCAGCACCCAGCACTGATTCCCAGCACCCAGCAATGATTCCCAGCACCCAGCAGTGACTCCCAGCACCCAGCAATGATTCCCAGCACCCAGCAATGATTCCCAGCACCCAGCAATGATTCCCAGCACCCAGCAATGATTCCCAGCACCCAGCAGTGACTCCCAGCACCCAGCAATGATTCCCAGCACCCAGCAGTGACTCCCAGCACCCAGCAGTAATGCCCAGCACCCAGCAGTAATGTCCAGCACCCAGCAATGACACCCAGCACCCAGCAATGACACCCATCACCCCGTACCCAGCACCCAGCACCGATTGATGCCCATCACCCAGCAGTGACTCCCAGCACCGGCATCGTGCAGCCCCAGCACCTGAAGGCGAGGCAGTGGCGCTGCTGGCGCTCGGTCAGGAGGCGCAGGGGGTCGTAGCAGCAGTACCGCTGGTGACAGGAGCCGCAGCAGAACGACAGAGCCT
Source organism: Tetrao urogallus (assembly GCF_951394365.1). Lineage (NCBI taxonomy): Eukaryota > Metazoa > Chordata > Aves > Galliformes > Phasianidae > Tetrao > Tetrao urogallus. Next base: position 4,336,041 of record NC_136837.1, on the reverse strand, counting down.
CGCAGTCAAAGCCGGGATGCCACGAGCCGTTCTTGTCCACGTACCACAGGCAGTCCTCGCCCCCCGCCACTGGGGACCACCCTTGTCACCTCGGTGCCACCAGCAGCAGCCCACGTCCGCAGCCCCGGGTGGGGACCCTGTGTGTCACTGCACCCCGTGCCTCGCTCTGTCCCGTCCCCACATCCTTGCACCGGACTCCACGCTGTCCCCGTGTCACTGTGCCCCTCTTCACGTCCCCACATCCCACTCCACGCTGTCCCCATGTCTCTGTACCCCTCTCCATCCCATCCTCATATCCCCATACCTCGCTGCATCCCACTCTCCCGTCCCCACACTTCACCCCATGCGGTTCCCCCATTCCCGTACCCTATTCTGTCCCATTCCCATTTACCCCCACTTCATCCTGCCCCACACCCCCATACCCCAGTCCACCCCTCCCCACATCGCCATACCCGGCTCCATCCCATCCCCACGCCCTCATACCCACCCCTATCCCCACCTCTGCCCCTGTCCCCACACCCCTTTAATCCGTCCCCACGTCCCCTCACCGCGCTCCATCCCACCCCCACCTTCCCTCCCATTCACCTCCTCGGCCCATCCCGCTCCCCCACGCCCCTCTCCACGACATCCCCACGTCCCATCCCCGCGTCCCCACATCCCCGTCCCCTCTCCATCCCATCCCCGCGTTCCCCCGCCCGGCCCCATCCTCCCCTGCTCTATTTCTGGCTCTGCCACCCGCACTCCCGGAATAGCCCCGGCTACGGCGTCCGGGGACCGCGGGGTCACGGCGGCGGACGGCGGCTCCGCACCGCGCACAGCCCCGCACCGCCGCCCCCCGCTGGGCTTTGCAGGGCGGGGAAGCCGAGCTTCGTGCGCGGCCCCTCCGCGGAGCAGCCGAGGGTGCAGCGGAGCCGCGCTCCCGAATCACCGCGTCCGGTTGTGTCCCCCCCCCCCCCCCCCCCACCTCCCCCTTCCGCGTCGCTCACTCACCCAGCGAAGCGGCCACGGCCATCAGCACGGTGCCGACCAGCGGCCAGCGGCTGCCGGCGGGGCCCATCGGGGGGCTGGGGGGGGCCGTCGCGCACCCCGCGCGGTGCCGATGGCGGTGCCGGTTCGGTGCCGGTTCGTTGCAGGCCCGCAGTGACGCCGCAGCCGGTGGAACTCGGCCGCCGCCCGGTGCCCCCCCCCTCGGCACGGCCTCCCGCCGCACGCAGCGGCCCCAGCCCGCCCCCACCGGGCGGAGCGCCCCGGCACGGCTCCGCTCCCCGCAGCTCTCCCGCAGCCCCGCTCTGCCCTTGCCCTGCGGTCGGCCCCTCCTGCACCGCATCCCTGCCCACATCCCGCCCCATTCCATCCCCTCCCCGCACCCCATCCCTATCCCCATCCCCATCCCTATCCCTATCCCTATCCCTATCCCTATCCCTATCCCTATCCCTATCCCTATCCCTATCCCTATCCCTATCCCTATCCCTATCCCTATCCCTATCCCTATCCCTATCCCTATCCCTTCCCACCCTTGTACCCCATCCCTGCACCCGATCCCATCCCCACTCCCGCTCTCTCACACCGCACACCCTACCCCTATATGGAATAGGTCCCACACCCCAATCTCTCCCCCTCCCCTGCTCCCATCGCTGCCCCATGTCCCCTCCCCAGTATCATCTCAGCCACACACGGCTTCACCCCGGTGCTGTTGGTGGCACTGGGGACAGAGGGACGCGACCCGAGGAGATGGCGAGGATAGAAGTGACCACACAGAGATCCCAAACGACCACATTTATTGGGCAAAAAAAGATCACCCGATTATGACACATCTGCACTGCAGACCCTTCAGGGGTCACCGGTGACATGGGACAGCGTAAGGAGCCAGCCCTGCCCACCCCACCCCACAGCTGTGCCCCCGTCCCCCATCCCAAGCCCACAGGGGTGCATGACGGCTGTGTCCCCACTTCCCCGTTGCCCTGGGCCAGCCAGGCCGTGCCCCGTGGGGCTGGGGGTCGCTTCACACCTGTGTGATGATCTCGCCGTTCTCAGGCACGTAGACCTGCACAGGCACCCCGGGCGGGGAGCGCCGCAGGATGCGGATCGGGGCTGCCTGAGTGGGAGAAGGGACCCGTGGGTGCTGGGACCCCACCCTGTGCCCTGGGGACACGGCCCCACTGGGAAGTGGTGGGGCTGTCCCAACCCGCCTCACATCGGTACTGCTGTCGGGGCCCCAAAGGTGGCTACAGGGACCCCCTGCTGACCCCCACCCTCCCCCAAATGGCCACGTTCTGGCCCCAAAATATCTACAAGGTGCCAGTGCTGGCAGTGGGACCCTAACCCTGCCCTTGGGACCCCCCTGAGATCCCCTTAAAACCAGCTCCCGCCCCAATGACCTTCCAACCTCTATCCCAAGGACCCTCGTGAGGCCCAACACTGCCCCAGGGATCATTACAGGTCCCCACTTGTGTCCCAGGGGCACCTCAGGACCTCGCGCTCAGGGGACCCCCACGGAACCCACCAGAGCCACCGCTGGCTAACAGCTCACGTCATCCCCGCACCCACAGGGCAGCACTCAGGGGGTCCCCACAAAGTGACAGCCATCCCATCGCCCCCCACCCACCCGTCCCTCCCCATCCTCGTGCCTTACCTGAGCCCTCAGCGGTGCCCCACGAAGTTGGGGCCCATCCTGGGGGTTCCCACAGCGGTGTCCCCGGAAAGCCCCCTGTCTGTCGAGGGAATGAGGCCGGGCTCCCCGCAGCCGGGCACGTTGGTGCCACGATTTGAGCTCCTCCGTCACCGCCGCTTTGGAGAGCCCACGGGACCCCCCTGGCACGTAGTCCTTAAGCGAGGGGGTGCGCACGATGCGGCTGTGCGAGGGCACCAGGCGTTGGTAGCGCAGCGGGGCCAGGTCCTGTTCATAGAGGAACAGCGGGGGGCCGGGGGGTGGCAGGAGCCGGGGGGCTCCGCGGGGGTAGAAAGCGGGTTCGGCGCAGGGCGGTGGGGCTGGGGGACGTGGGAAGGAGACGTCGGGGCTGCTGCTGCCCGGGGAGGTGGCGTGGGAGACGCTGGAGACGTCGGAGATGCTGTCGTCGGAGCCGGAGCGCGGTGTGGGGCTGGGGGCCGGGGGGCAGGAGGTGGGCACTGTCACTGTGTAGTACGTGGGGCGGCGGCGGGGAGCTGTGCTGCGGCCCCGCGTCTCAGCCGGCTCCCAGCGTGAGTCCACCCTGCGGGACAAAGGCTTGCCTTCATCTTTGCCCCCCCGGAAGCATCGCAATCCTCCTCGTAGGGCCGTCGCCATTATCTTGTGGAGTTCGCTCCATCTCCTCCATGGGGCTTCCTCCTCTGCACGGGTCATCTAGATGGAGCAAGCTCCATCCTCCCTTCCATGGGCTTATTCCTCGCCCCATGGGTCATCCTTATCTTCCCCTTGGGTTATCTCTATCACTGTGGGTTACCATCTCCAGCCTCTCCGTGAGTCGTCTCCAACCACCCTACGAGTTTCCACCTCCATCCTCCCCACGAATTATCCCCATCCTCCCTGTGGGTTATCTCCCACCCCCCCATGGGTGCCAGCAGCCCGTCCCCACTCACGGCACAGCCGTACCTCAGGGACTGGCACTGTCCACGTCGGATCGCTGGCTCTGGGGTGCTGGGAGCACTGGATCCCATCTGCCTGCACAGCACCACGCTCCGGACGGGGATGAAGCGATACGGGGCCACGTCCCCAGCCCTGCAGTCAGGGCTGATGGGGACAGAGGTGACAGCGGGTGGGGACGTGGGGCAGCACCGGGACGCGCGGGTTTCCCCATCCCCAGGCTCAGCACTGATGCTCTTGGCCTTCCCGTAGGGTCCATCGAGGCTGGTCTCCCTCCAGGGGCCGGGGGGTGCAGAGGGGCACCCCGGATCCTCACTCTGCTCCTCAGGGGCCAAGCGGGGCCACGGGCACGGCGACGGAAGGCGCTGCGGGGTGCCGGCTCCCATCGGCTGCGCCTCCTCTGCAGGACAGACGGAGCGTTGCGGTGGGGAGGGGCGGGATGCGTCCCCCGTACCCACAGCCCTTACCCTCCTCCAGCAACGCAGCGTCCGACAGCGAGCTCTCATCCGACGCGCTGAGCTCTGCGGGGACAGCGGCGCACAGCGGTGTGCCACGGGGCACCGCGCTCCCACGGCCGCCACCCAACGCGTCCCCGCTCCCCTCCCCCGTCCGCCTGTCCCGACACGCTCAGGGACGGCGGCGGGACCGGCTGGTCCGGCTCAGAGGAGCGCTCCGGGCAGCTCCCAGCCCCGCAGCCCTGCCCAGGCTCTGCCGTGGGAGCGGGGTGCAGCCCACGCTGGGGTGCGAACGCCGGGGAGAGAGCATTGGGGCGCGCACAGTGGGGCGGTGCAGTGCTGGGGTGCATCCACGAGGGGACAGCCGCAGAAGGAGGAGAGCTGGGGCGCAGCCGTGGGGGTGGTGCATCCACCACTGATGGAGTTTTGGGGTTCGCTCGCAGGGGAGGCACATCGGGGTACGTTCCCCGTGGGCAGAGAGTGCGCTGGGGTGCATCCATCAGGGATGAAGCTTTGGGGTGCGCTCCCTGGGGTGGGAGACCGGGGTGCAGCCACGCGGAGGAGCAATTCGGGGGGCAGGTGGCACAGCACTGGGGACCCGCAGCTACGCACATCCCTTCCCCCCCAAGAAGGAAGCCCCCCGTTCTCACCCTGAGCCCCCCCGGTGCCACCAGCAGACAGGGCCCGGCGCTCGGCCAGCAGGGTGTCCTCCAGCGCCTTCAGCTTCTGCTCCTCCTTCAATGCTGCCGTCTTCCTCCTGCGGCGCAGCTGTTTGCTGATGTTCTCCTCCCGGCACAGGCGATGTGCAGCTCTGGCAATCTGCATCTGCAGCGCCAGGTCCCGCTCCAGGGCGCCCAGTGGGTCCTGGGGGTGGGGGAAGGGGACACTTGGCACCTCCAAATGCCCCCCACCCCGAGGACACCGCGCACCGCAGGGCACTTTGCATTGCTGCACCCCCTGCGCCCATTGCAGTGCACCTCCGTGGGGGTGGGGATGGTGAGGGGTCCCCCATAACTGCTCATCCCTTTGTGGGTGCCCCATGGGTGCAGCCTCTGCCCCCCCCGCTCACCGCCCCGCGCAGCACCAGGCTCTCATCCAGCTTGAAGGCGGCCCCGATCCTGCGCCGCACCTTGGGGGGCTTCTCACCGGCCTTCAGGGGGAACTCTTGGGGCAGCGTCCCCGTCAGCTCCTGGGGATGGATGTGGGGACACTGAGCGGTGACAGGAGATGGGGGAGAGGGGGGGTTGGCAGGGTCCCCCCGTCTCCATTCTCACCGCCTCACGCAGGCAGAGCCGCCGCAGCTCCTGCACACACAGCTCCAGCGCCTGCTGCTGCCTGCGCACCCGCTGCGCCAACTCCTTCAGCGGGGCCGTGGGGCTGCCGGGGCCTGGATGGACGGACGGACGGACAGATGGAGGGGCTGAGCTGTGGCCGGATCCCCCTCCCTGCCTCCCGCACCCCCTGAGCTCCCAGTTTTCCAGAGCTCTGCGCTGGGATGGGCGCTGCTGGACCCACGGGAGCTGTGCTCACTGCTCACCCCTCTCACACTGCACGCAGCAGTGATTTCCCAGCACTGGGGGGGGTTCAGGGGGGACCACTTCACATTGACTCAGCCCAACCCGCAGTGAAACACCACTGAGTCACATCAGACAGGGTCCCCCCGCTCTCCAAATGGGGATCCCCCACATTGCCCAACAGCAAATTCTCCCCCTCCAACGGCAGCACCCCAGTTTGTCCCTCCTGCCGTGCCCCTAAAAGCACCCCAGGAGAGGGCACCCATCACACCCCGGGATGCAAAACCCCTTTTTGTCCCCCAGCGCTCACCCAAATGCAGCATGATCGCACTGCCGGAGTCGCCCGCCTCCTCCCTGCCCTCCATGCTGGGTACCTGCAGGGAGCAAGGCGAGGCCGTGTTTGCTTTGCCTTCTCGTAGGTCCTACGATAAACAAAGGTGTGCAAACACGTGCCTGCCAGCCCGGGCTGCCGGGCTGAGCCCCGTCCCAGGGGCAAAGGTGGTGGTGGGGGTGCGGGGCCGGTTTCGCTGGGTGCCTCTCCCAGTTTTTATTTCTTTCCTGTCTGGGCCGCAGGCGTTTTCCTGGGGTGGGGGTGGGAAATGTGACCGTATCCCCCCGCCCGGCGTTCCCATCCCTTGGGGCCCAATGGGTGGGATGGGGTCAGCCATGGCGTTGCATTGCCTTCGCCCCCCGCTCACGCTATGCCTCAATTTCTCTAGCAGGAAGGTGAGCACATAGGGACACTGAGGCAGAAAAGGGGCTGCCAGCACCGGTAAGGGGGCGGCAGAAGGGCTGGGACCCCCATGGGCATGGGGTTCGGTGGGGCCAAGTGCTGCCTTACCTGGGTGCCAGCACGGCGGGGCCGTCAGCACGGTGCTCGCTGCCGCTCTGCTGCACCCGGGATGCAGGGACGTGTTTTGACTTGAGAGCAGGGGAGGAGCAGGTGAGCAACACAGCCCCCGCAGGGCCTGCACGGCGCGGCACAACTCGGCACAGCGTGGCGGGGAGGAGCGTGGCACAGTTTGGCACAGTTTGGCACGGCACGGTGCAAAATGGCATGGCGTGGTGTGGTGTGGCACAGTGTGACACTGCATGATGGCGCAAAAATGTATGGCACAGCACAGCATGGCCCCAGGCCCTTGGCACTGTCCCTGTTGTGCCCGTGGCCCCAGGCTGGGGATTGCCTGTACTGGAGAAGTGGGAATCCATCTCATCCCCAAAGCACAGCCACCGCTGTGCCCTCCCACATGGGGGCCTGTCCTGCCAGTCCCTGTCCTGTGCTCCATCCTCTCTCCCAGTTCTGCTCCCTCCCAGACTTCCATGTCTTTGGAAGAAGCATTGACCCTCATCCTCCTCCAGGGACAGACATGAGGATGAGAAGGGAGGATGAAAGGGAAAAGGAAAGAGAAAGGGTGAGGAGCAAAGAAGGCAGTGCCGTGTTGTGCTGCACTATGGATGGATGTATGGAGGGATGGAGGGATGGAGGGATGGAGGGTTGACCTCTGCTGCTGCCCATCCAGCTCTCACTGCTCAGCACAGTGCCTGGGTTACACCAACCTCGCCACCTGGCTGGGAAACCCCTCATCTCTGTGTACAGGTCCTGTCCCCACCTCCTGCTGTGGGTGAAGAGCAGCTCTTTGTGTGTCTCCTGGTGTCTCCAGGCTCCCCACTGGGTTTGGCACTACCTTGGGCTGGGTGAAGGAGCTATGTCCAGGGTGAGGGAATTGCTCGCATCACCCTCTGGAGTGAGAGCAGGGTCAATGGGGAGGGGGCTAAAGGGCGTGGGGTCACTTGGCTTCGGGGCCACAAACAGACAGGGTCACCAGGAGGACCTGAGCTCTCCTTGGAAAGGCATCACATGGGGTTACCAGACAACCTGAGACACGGCCCCAGATGTTGCCCCTCCCACGGCACCCTTTGAGTGCCTCCAGCACCCCCCGGGCTCCTTATGCCCACGACCACCCCGAACCCCCCCCCACCCCTCAGCGAGACCAGCAGCGGGGCGGGGAAAACACGTTCGATAGGCGCTCGATTGAGGCCGCCTGCTCCTTGCAGCCCGACCCGTCCTCCTCCCCGCCTCCATCGGCGCTCGGCTGCCCGCCCCGCAACTTCCGGTGTCGCGTTGGCGGAAGTGCCTGTGCGCATGCGCAGTGTGCGCGGGGCCGGGGCCGCGCTGAGAGCCCCCGGTGCCGCCATGACCAACGGTGAGTGGGGGGCGGGGAGTGGGGGGGGGGTCCCGGGAGGGGTGAGGGGTCGTTGCCCCGCGGGACGCAGCTGTGCCGCCCGCAGTGTATTCGCTGGACGGGCTGCTGGTGTTCGGGCTGCTGTTGGTGTGCACCTGCGCCTACCTGAGGAAGGTGCCGCGCTTGAGGGCCTGGCTGCTGTCTGAGAAGCGCGGCCTGTGGGGCGTCGGCTACAAAGGTGAGGGGGGGTTGCGGGGGGGCTGCGGTACGGGATGGGAGCGGAGGTGTTGGGTTCTGACGTAAAGGATGTGGGGCCGGGATGGGAGCGTGGGGCTGGGCTGTGGGTGACGTGATGGAAGTGGGGTGTTGAGGTCTGGGATAAGGAACGCGGGACTTGGGTGGGCGGTGAGGACACTGGGACCGGGATGGGGACGCGGGGATGGGATGGGATGGGGGCGGTGGTGTTGGGGGCACGAGCTGGGCTTGGGCATGGGGTGGAGGTGGTGGCATTGGGGTGTGCAGTGGGCTGGGATGTGGAATGGGGACATGGTGGGCTTGACTTGGGGCACGAGATAGAAATGGGATGGAGGGACAAGGGGGTCTGGGATAGGGGTGCAGAGCTGGGGTGGTGGCACGGGATGGGGACAGGACAGTGCTGGGACAGCCGCTGGGTGCTGCCCAGCACAGCTCCCTGCTACCACTCTGCAGCTGCCGTCATTGGCACACGGCTGCATGTTCCTGTGGCCATCTCCTGTGTGCTGATGGCCTTCTACGTCCTCGTGGTGAAGTGACCCCGCCAGGACCCCGTGGCAGCCACTCTGAGTCCGCCTCGTCCCAGTACCCGCTGTGGGGCAGCACCAGGTGTCACCGTACACCGTTACTTGTCAAGGATGGGAAGATCCCAGTGTCCGCCGGCCCCCTCCCCGTGGCCAAAGGGTCCTGGGAGCTGGGCCAGCAGCCAAGGACCCTTCCTCGTGTGCGGGGCCGAGTTTTGGTGCCCCGGTGGCCGAGCGGCGGGGCTCGGCGTGCCAATAAACGCGCTCTATCCACCGCCATCTCCACGCTCACAACCGGGGCTGGGGGTGAAGGGGGGGCTGCACCGCGGTCCTCCCTCCGGCAGGAGGCGCTGTGCGGAGGGGCGTGGCCGGGCGGTGCTTCCCAGCGTGCCCCGCGCGGGGGAGGATATAAAAGGGCGCGACGGGACGGAACGAGCGGAGAGTGGTTGCAGCGCTGTGCGTGTGCGGGTGGGAGGGAGGGAATTGTGTGTGTGCGTTTGTGTGCGTTTGTGTGCGTTTGTGTGCGTTTGTGTGCGTTTGTGTGCGTTTGTGTGCGTTTGTGTGCGTGGTGTGAGCGCGTGCCGCCCTCTCCCTACACATTGATCTTATTCGATCGGCCCCGGCCGAGATGAGAAGAACGGAGCCGCGAAGCCGCGGGCGCTGTGCGGCGGGCGGGCGGGATGAGTCGATCAGATAGGCGAGGCCTGGCCCCGGCCGGCCCCTGAGCGCAGGCGATTCTGATCCGCCCGCCGCCCCCAACCACGCGGCCGCGCACTCAGCCCGGCTCCGCTCCGCTCTTTATTGCGGGGTCCTACGGGCAGAAGAAGCCGCCGTTCTCCTTCCGGGAGTAACCGCCGTTGGTGGCAGCGCTGTGCGGGCACTCTGCAGGGGGAGGGGAGGGGAGGGAAGGGGGCAGCGGCTCAGTGCGGTGAGGCCGCAGCCAGCCCCCCCCCCCGCCCCTCCCCTACTGCCGTGTCCCGCTGCCCCCGAGCTTGGGCCGCTGACTCCTCCCCCCCCACCCGTGACACGCAGCCGTGCCCCCCGCCCGGTGTCCCGGTGCCGTACCGATCCGTCCCTGGATCCGATGCACCGATTCCTTCTTGGGGCTCGCCCAGCTCCTCGGCCACGGCTCCGGGGGCCGTTCCGGCTGTGGGGGGGCCCTGCACGGAGGTAGAGGCTGAGCCACCGCAACGGGAGCGGGGCGGGGGAGGAACGCATCGGACACTCACTGGTGGTCGCGGCTGCACCGCGCGGCCGCGGCGTGGAGACGGCACCAGGGCCGGGGGGGAGCCGGCGGGGTCGCGCCGCCGCCTGCCATAGCGGGTCCGGTGCTGCCGGCGTTGCCGAGGAACCGCCGCGGGGCGGGGCCGGGGGGGGAGGGGGCGGCGGGGAGGCACGGCGGGGGGAGGGGGAGGGGTGCAGCTCTCGGGGTGATGCCCGGTGCCGGGGTCACGGCGATGGTCCCGGTGAGCGCTGCCCGGCGCCGGTTCCGGTGCCGAAACCGTTTCAAAGGGGTGACGCCCGGTGCCGCCCCCGAGGGCGATGCTCGGGTGCTGGTGTCGTTTCCAGGGGATGATGCCCGGTGCCATCCTCGGGAAGCGATGCCCTGTGCCGTTTCCGGTGCCGGTACCGGGGGCGCTTCCCGGGGGCGGGGCGGGGGCGGTGCAGGTGGCGGCAGGTGCGCGCGCGGGCCGGGCCGGGCCGTTGGCGGGGGGCGGGACCGCGGGGCCGGTGCCGGTGCCGGTGCCCGCGCGGGGCCGAGCGCTGCCGCCGCCGCTGCGCCATGGCCGGTGCTGGTGCCGGTACCGGGGCCCGGCGGGCGCTGTTGGCTCTGTGCGTGGCCGCCGCCGTCGCCGTAGGGCTGTGCCGCGTCGGAGAGCGGCTGCACGTCTGCAAGGAGGTACCGGGGAGGTTACCGGGAGCGGGGAGGGGGGCCGGGGGGTGCCGGTACTGTCGGGATGGAGCTGAGCGCCGCACGCCGAGGGATGCGGTGCGGGGTTATCGCCGCGCCCCACGCGCGGCCGAGTCCGTGGGGCCGTGTCCGGGGTCAGCAGCCTCCGCTGGGGGTCCCGGTGGGGGGCTGCGCTGTGTTCCGTCCCCGCGTCCGCCACCCCGAGCCCCGGCGGGACAGCGGTTAACGGTGACAGCGGCGGGGACCGTGAGAAGAGCGCCGGGCTGGGGGACTCGGGGTTCGCCCGTCCCCTCCTCTCTGCCCACCCCGGGGGTCTCCAGCTCTGCCCGGTGCCGTGGGTTCGGTCGGTGGCAGCGGGACGCGCGTCCCCTCGCCGCGAGCCTTCCCCAGCCTGGCACAGGGCGCAGCGCGGCTCTTATCTCACTGGGGCGGCACGGAGCGTCCTGCCCGAGAGAGCCGGGGGCTGAAGGGAGGGGGGGGCGGGCATGGCGCCTTCCCGGGGGGGTCACCGAGCTCCCCGACTCCATCCCTCACAGCCCGAATTGGCCCCTGCCTGCCCGCAAACCCAGGCACCCTCAGGGGGTTCTCCTGCCCCACTCGCTCCCCACTCCGTGTGTCTCCCCCGCCCCCCTCTTCTCCCCCCCCCGCGCCCTGCGGCCGCTTTTCATCTGGGCCATTAAGATTTTTATTTATTATTATTTTTTTTTTTTTTCCCCCGTGATCCAATTCATTTATTTATTTATTTCGTTCCACGGCCCAGAGCTGGAAACAATGGGCTGCGCTGATGCTGGCGCCGGGGTTGGGGGGGTTGGGGGGGCTGCTCCCAGGTCCCTCGTCCGCTGCCCCCATCCCTATCGCTTGCTGGGACGCACCCGAGGTCCGCGTCGCCCCGGGGTCAATGGAGGTGGCTTTAGGCGGCGCGCAGTGGGTGATTCCCATCTGCCGGCGGCTCCTCCAAGTTTGGGAAGGAGGAATCACCGCCTTGCACACCCTGGTGAGCGCGGAGCAGGTGGGAGGCTGTGTGCCGGGGATTTGTTCTTTGTTCCACAGGGACCCCCGCGTCCCCAAGACCCACCCCTGCAGCACTGCACCCAACGCAGGGGGCTGGGGGGGGTGGGGTGTCTCCACGCGTTCCCCCCCCAGCCCGCACCGCCACCGCATGGAGCTGATGGCAAACATCAAAGCTTTGTTTTCGAGCGAACCCGCATCAGCCACAGCTCTGTGCTCCGGGGAGGCTGCGGTGCCGCGGTGGCCATGGGGACAGAGCCTCGGGTGCTTCCCGTCCCCAGCATCGCCTCCGCCCGGCCTTGAGCGAGCCCCGGAGCGGGGACAGATGGCAGCACGGAGAGCTGCGATCAGCAGCGCTGTGCTCTGCAGCCTCACGCGCCCGCCCTGCAGGTGCCACCTGTCCCCATCGCCGTCCCATCGCACGGCACAGCCTGGGTGGCTCCCAGCAGGACGGCGCATCCGGCACTGTGTTTAATGAGCAACGCGTGCCGCGGCCAACGGGGTCGGCTGCCCCAATCGCCGGGGTCTCTGCTGGTTTGCCTGAAGCACCTCAACGGCACTCTGTCCCTGCGGTGCCCACAGAAGGGGTGTGCTGTCTGCTGGGGTTGTGCCTGCGCCCTCATAGCTCACCATGGGTTTTAGCTCCCTGTAGGGTAGATACCAGGATGGGGGGGTGCCACCCTCCCTAACCCGGCCCCCATCAGCCTCGTCCCTAAGTGTGTTCCACTGCACGCTCGGTGCCGTGGCCAAAAGAACCCCCGTATCACCACAGTGGCAGCTGAGCTCCCTGGGGGTCCCGGCCCCGTGGGGTCTCAGCCCTCCACGCGTTCTCTCTTGCAGTCTGAGTACCACTACGAGTACACAGCGTGCGACAGCGCGGGCGCGCGGTGGAGGGTGGCGGTGCCCCACACACCGGGACTCTGCACCGGGCTGCCGGACCCCGTCAAGGGCACCGAGTGCTGTAAGGTTGGGGTGCGGGGGTGGCTGGGGGGGTTTCAATGGGGTAAAGGTGACTTTTCCTAATCCTGGGGGCAGCGCGACGCTGTCAAAGGCGTCGAACGAGCGCGGTGCTCAGCAGCACGGCAGCACCCTGCACAGGACGGGGGGGAAGGAAGGGGGGGTCCTGGTGGCAGAGCCGGTGGTGGGAGGGGGCAGCGCTGATGGCCCCCCCTGCACGTGGGCAGCTTTCTCCTGCAAGGCGGGCGAGTTCCTCGACATGAAGGCGCAGGCGTGCAAGCCCTGTGCCGAGGGCACCTACTCCCTGGGCACCGGAGTGCGATTCGACGAGTGGGACGAGCTGCCCCACGGCTTCGCCAACGTCGCCGCCAACCTGGAGCTGGACGACGGCTTCAGCGATGTGGTGGAGAACTGCACCACGTGAGTGGCCCTGGGGTGTCACAGCGCGTCCATGCGTGGAGAATCGCCCCTGCTCCCTCCCTGCCCGTCCCTGGGAGCCTCGATGAAGAAGGGCGTCCCCCCAGCAGCCCCCTCAGCCCATCGCAGAGGGATCTCCCACCCGTAGCTCTTGCCGGTGCTGCAGCAGAGCCGGCGCCTTTGTTTTGCACCGCGGCCCTTTGATCAGCTCTGGTGGCAGCCGTCGGGCCCCGCCGTGCCGGCAGCACGCGTTGCAGCGGCGGTGCAGCTTGCAAATGTAACCTACTTCCAGCTGCCTTTAATTATGCAGCTGCACTCCCAGTGCTGCAGGAGCCCACCCGCCTCTCGCCCCGCTTGGCAGCATCGTGCCGGCACAGGGTGCTCCGTTGTCCCCATGCTGGGACGTCCCCTGCGTCCTCCACAGCACCCAGGCTGGGTTTCTCCAGCCCCTTTTGAGCAGCCCTGAACTCATTCCCTCCCCAGCAAGTGTAACAACAGCACCACCCACCTGTCCCCAAGGTTCCCGTGGTGTCCCCACGCCCTGTGTCACATCTTGCATCCCTGTGCCGCCATTGGGACTGTCCCACCTGTCCAAACTGTCCTTTTCACTGTGACCCACTACAGAGGGATTCAGACCCTAAAATGCCTCACGGCAGAGCCCACGTCCCCTCGTGTGCCCCTGTGCCACTCTGTGCCCCCACCTCAGGTCCACGTGGGTGCCGCTGGGGGACTACATCGCCTCCAACACGGACGAGTGCACGGCCACGCTGATGTACGCCGTCAGCCTGAAGCAGTCGGGCACCGTCTCCTTTGAGTACATCTACCCCGACAGCAGCATCGTCTTTGAGTTCTTTGTAAGCACGGGGTGGGGGTCCTGGGGATGCCGGAGGGGTGACCGTGTGCCGATGCTGTCCCCGTCCCCATAGGTGCAGAACGACCAGTGCCAGCCCACGGTGGAGGAGTCGCGTTGGATGCGCACCACGGAGAAGGGCTGGGAGTTCCACAGCGTGAGCACAGGGATGGGGTGGCACGGGGTGGGGGGGTCCTTGGGAGCGCCTTGGGGATCCCACAGCATGGCTCCCACTGAAGGGTTCCCCACCGCAGCCCTCCCTCATCCCCTTCCGGGCCATTTGTCGCCCCAGCACAAGGAGCTGCACTCTGAGGGCGCAGAGGGGAGGGTGGTGGCGCACAGCGGTGGGTGCTGGGTGCTGACCCCTCCCTGGGACCCCCCGCGCCCTGTGCCGTGCAGGTGGAGCTGAGCCGTGGTAACAACGTGCTCTACTGGAGGACCACGGCGTTCTCCGTCTGGTCCAAGGTCCCCAAGCCCGTGCTGGTGCGGAACATCGGGATCACAGGTAGGTGGGTGGGCGCAGGGATGGGCTCCCCACAGCCCCCCACCCCTGAGCGCCGTCCCGCTGCCAGGGGTCGCCTACACCTCCGAGTGCTTCCCCTGCAAACCCGGCACCTTCGCCGCCGCCGCCGGCTCCTCCTCCTGCCAGCTGTGCCCTGCCAACAGCTTCTCCAGCAAAGGGGCCACTGCCTGCCAGCCCTGCGAGCCCACCGCCTATGCAGGTGAGAAGAAAAGGGGGGACACCCCGACCCTGCAGCCCGGGATGCTCCGACTGGGGCCGTGGGGACACCCCTGGGTGCCACCCGGAGACCTCACTGCCACCACCGCTCGCAGAGCCCGGCTCAGCATCCTGCAAGGTGCGCCCGCCCTGCACTGACAAGGATTATTTCTACACACACACGGCGTGCGATGCCAACGGGGAGGTACAGACCCCCCACCTCCCCCTCCCCACCTGCAGCCCTGACCCACTGCGCTGCCCCCGCGTCCCATCCCGGTGCTGCTCACCCCGTGTCCCTGCGCAGACGCAGCTGATGTTCAAGTGGGCAGAGCCGAAGATCTGCAGCGAAGTGCTGCCCCGCGCTGCCCAGCTGCCCCCCTCGGGGCTGAAGACCCGCTGCCCCCCCTGCAACCCCGGCTTCTACAAAAGCAACGGCAGCTCCTGTGAGCCCTGTCCTTACGGCTCCTACTCCAACGGCTCTGGTAAGGAGAACCCCGTTGGGAGGTGGGCACCCCGAGGTCCTGTGGGTGCCTTCCCTGATGTCCTCGCTGTCCCCAGGCTGTGTTCGCTGCCCGGCCGGCACCGAGCCGGTGCTGGGGCTGGAGTACAAGTGGTGGAACGTGCTGCCCCCGAACATGGAGACCACCGTGCTCAGCGGCGTCAACTTCGAGTACAAGGGGATGGCAGGTACCGCCACGCCGTCCCCTCCCCGTCCCCGCGGCGCAGGGGATGTCACCGAGCTGTCCCCGTGTCCCTGCAGGCTGGGAGGTGGCCGGGGATTACATCTACACAGCGGCGGGAGCCTCCGACAACGACTTCATGATCCTGACGCTGCTGGTGCCCGGCTTCAGGTGAGCGCCTGCCGCGTCCCCAGGGAGGCGGTGCCACCCCCGCAGCCATGTCCCCACCGTCCCCGTGTCCCCAGCCCCCCACAGCCGGCGCTGGAGGATGGGGACGGCAAGGAGGTGGCGCGGATCACCTTCGTCTTCGAGACGGTCTGCAGCGTCAGCTGTGAGCTGTACTTCATGGTGGTGAGTGGTGGCGGGGGGGGGGTGGCCGGGGCGGGGGGGCATCGAGGAATGTTCCCCCTGCCGTCCCTCACAGGGCATCAACTCACGCACCAACACGCCGGTGGAGACGTGGACGGGGCCCCGGGGGAAGCAGTCCTACACTTACGTGGTGGAGAAAAACGCCACCACCAGCTTCACGTGGGCCTTCCAGCGCACGCGGTACCGCGAGGCGGTGAGTGGGGGCACAGGGATGGGGACAGCAGCATCACCCCCCCCTCCCCTTCCATCCCCCACCCAGCACCAGATGATGCTGACCGCCTCTCCAGGGCCGGCGTTACACCAGTGATGTGGCCAAGCTCTACTCCGTCAACGTCACCAACGTGCTGGGGGGGGTGGCTTCCTTCTGCCGCCGCTGTGCCAGCACTGGGGGGCCCTGCGCCCCCTGCCCCCCCGGGCACACCCTGGACCACAGCACCGGCTCCTGCCAGCCCTGTCCCCCCGGCACCTTCCTGCGGGGACGCCCACCTGACGGCCCCCCCGCCTGCCAGCCCTGCGGCCCCGGCACCCGCAGCAACCAGGTGAGCATCCCCACGTTCCTGGGGTTAAGGGGGGCTGTCGGGCATCCCTGACGGGTGGCGTTGTGGGGAGCGGAGTGGGGACACGGCACCTGGCTGCCCCCGCTGGGGTGGCACCAACCTCTGACATCCCACACGGGTGGCACCGTCTCCTGATGGGTGACAGCTGTCCCTGAGCGTCCAACATGGGTGACGCCCTGCAGCCCCCCGCACGTCCCCGTGGGTGACAACACCCTGGCTGGGTGGCACGATGGGACCCCGTTGGGTGACAGCAGCCCCCCGCTCTGGGCAGATCCGCTCCCTCTGCTACAGCGACTGCACCTTCTCCCTGGCGCTGCCCGGCCGCACGCTGCACTACGACTTCTCAGCTCTGTCTGCCAGCACCGCCTTCACCAGCGGCCCCAGCTTCACCTCCAAAGGCCTCAAATACTTCCATCACTTCAACATCAGCCTCTGCGGCAACCACGTGAGTGGGGGGGGGGGGGGGCACGGAGTAGTCGTGCAAACACGTGGCTGTGCAGCCATGCAAACACACGTGGTTGTGCAAACCCACGGCCACGCATTCATGGCCACCTGTGCATCTTGCATGCAGACATGCACACAGCTCACAGTAAAACCCACGTGTGAGTGCACAGCTGGGTGAGCGCTTGTGTTCACTCACACGGAGTGGTGGAAACGTGCGTGCAAACAAGTGTGCGCCCATAGAGCCTGATGTGCAGTCGTGCAAACACGCGTGTGTCGAGTCCTTGCACAAAGGGCTGGCAGCACCTTGCACACAGATGCAGCAGCACTCACACTCTCACACTCACACACTCACATTCTCACACTCACATTCACACTCAGCAGCTCTCACACTCACTCTCACTCTCACACACACTCACACACCCTCACCCTCACACTGGGCAGCGCTCACACTCACACACACGCAGTGCTGCGCACCCCCCGACGCGGTGCCGCCGGCAGGGCAGGAAGGCCGCCTCGTGCACGGACAACGTGACGGACGCGCGGCTCCCCGACGAGGGCGGCTCCGGCCGGGTGGTGACGTCCCACGTGTGCCAGGCCATCGTGGTGCCGTCTGATGTCGTCGGCCACCGCGCCGCCGTGTCCTCGCAGCCCGTCAGCCTGGCGGACCGCCTGCTGGGTGAGCCCCAAACCCCTCCGTGTCCCGGCGCTCCGCGGGTGCCGAGTCCCCCCGCGTCACCTGAGCGCCACCGCAGGCGTCACCGTGAGCTCCGCGCTGGACGGCGTCGCCGCGCCCCCCGAGCTGTTCCCCCCCGCCGGCCCCGAGCTGCCCGACATCGTTTTCTTCTTCAGGTGGGCGGAGGTTGGGGTGGGACGCGGGGCGGAGCGGGGATCCCGGGGATGCGCTGAACTCCCTTTGGCCGCCGCAGGTCCAGCGAGGTGACGCAGTCCTGCGCCGGGGGCCGGGCCACCACCATCCGCCTGCGCTGCGACCCGCTGCGGCCGGGCACCGGCGGCCTGGCTGTGCCCAGGTGGGTCCCGCCGCGGGGGAACGGCGGCGCCCTCACGGCCCCCGGGCGTCCCCTGTCTCCAGGCGTCCCCGTGCACGAGCGCAGGGAGCGTGCCGTCCCCGAGGACCTCGCTTTGGGGACGGCCGCCACCGCGTCCCTGTGTTCCGTGCCCCGCTGTGGTGCCACCCGTGGAGGGGACGGTGGCGAATCCGGGCACTTTGGGGACGGCCGCCACCGCGTCCCTAAACGAAATGCCTCGGGGAGGGCGGCGGCACGTTTGTGGACCCCACTTTGGGGACAGCCACCCCTCTACCCGCGTGTCCCCCCCACAGCAAATGCCCCGAAGGCACCTGCGACGGCTGCGCTTTCCACCTCCTGTGGGCGACGGCCGAGGGCTGCCCGCGCTGCTCCGCCAACCATTTCCGTGCCATCGTGGGTGCGTGCCAGGGCGGCGTGCAGGTAGGGCGGCGTGCGGGGACGACGGGGACAGCGGGGACGCGATGTCACCGCCCTGACCTCCCCCCGGTGGCACACACAGAGGACCACGTACGTGTGGCGGGAGCCGCGGCTGTGCCACGGGGGGCAGCGCCTGCCCCCCCCCCGGGTCCGCCCGTGCCGCAGCGCTGAGTTCTGGCTGAAGGTGGGCGTCTCGGTGGGGACGTGCGTGGCCGTGCTGCTGGCTGCTCTAGCCGCCTACTTCTGGAAGAAGAACCGAAAGTGAGTGTGGGGCTCGTCCCCTGCTTCCCCCCCCCCCAGCCCAGCCCGTTGTTCCTGTGCGGAGGTTGCGGTTATGGGGGTTGTTTGCAGGTTGGAGTACAAGTACTCACGGCTGGTGCTGAACGCGGCGGCCAAGGAGAGCGAGCTGCCGGCACCGGATAGCTGTGCCATCATGGAGGGAGAGGACGGTGAGGACGAGCTCATCTTCACCAGCAAGAAGTCCCTGCTGGGCAAGATCCGCTGCCTGGCCACCAAGGTGGGAGTGGGAACGGGAGCAGGGGGGTCCTATAGGGATGGAGGCGTTCCACGGGGCCGTCCCGATGGATGGGATTGTCCCAATGGATGGAAGTGTGTCACGGGGTTGACCCAAGGGATGGAGGTGTCCCGTGGGGGTGATGTTGACCCAAGGGGATGAGATTGACCCAAGGGATGGGGGTGTCCCAGGAGCTCGTCCATGGGATGGAGATGGAGGAGTCTCATGGGGTTGACCCAAGGCACAGAGGAGTCCCAAGGGTTGGGGTGCCCTGTGAGATTGGGGCGTCCCCCGTGAGATGTGGGGGTTCCCATGGGGATGTTGCAGGGGCTGGAGGTGTCCCACAGGGTTGAGGGTCCTAGGGGATGAGGATGACTCGTGGAGCTGCGGATGTCCCATGGGATGCAGGGTCCCATGGGGTTGAGGTGTCCTACAGAGGGGATAACCAATGTCCTATGGGGATGGATGCCCCGTGGAGGAGGTGTCCCACAGGGAGGGGTGTCCCCTGTTTGTGTCCTCATCCCTCTGTCCCCATTCCCTGCAGCGCACCCCAGACGGCTTTGACTCCGTCCCCCTGAAGCCATCGTCTGGTGGCACCGACCTGGAGCTGTGAGGGGGCCGTCCCACCCCCCACCCCGTGGCCTTAAGGACCCACAGAGCCCCGGGGCACTTTTGTCTCCACCCACCCTTGGGAAAAGCCAAAAATGCCAAATACAGACGTGGGGGTCAGGAGCACCCCCAGCCCGGCACGGGGACGTGGGGGGGGGGGGGGGGCAGCCCTATGTGTTGTGTTGGGGGCACATGTGTGGGGCAGAAGTGTGCATGGGGGGGTTGCACGAGTGCGCACACATGTGAAAGCTGCTGGCCTCCCGTGCTCCGCTTGGGGCACGGCAGGGAACACCTGGTGGCCACGTCACACCGCGTCACTGTCCCCCCACGCCGTGTCACCCCATGCCGTCCCAGCTGTGCCACAGCCCCATGCCAGCCCCACTCCCCCCCAGGCTGCCTTTCCCCCTGCCAGGATGCACCCATTGAGGTGATGCTGCCCCACAGTGGGTCCCCCTGCGGCTGTCCCCACAGCAGTGCCCTGTGTCCCCCACCCCATGGCTCCATCCCCCCCTTTTTACAGCGATCTCAGCGTTTTCTAGGCAGCACCAGGCGGCCCCCCATGCCCTGGCTGTGCAATAAAGGTGATGTTTCTGAGCCTGGTGTGGTGGTTCTGTGCTGGGGGGGGTGTGTGGCACCCAGCAGCGGGCAGGGGAAAGCTGGGGTTCAGTGGGGAAACCACAGGGGACTCTGCAAATGCTATGGAGCACCATATGGTGCCGTGAAGTAGCTATGGAGATGCTGTAGGATGTTCTCGGGTTGCCATATGGCGCCAAGAAACACCCTAGGCTCTGGGGATGCCATATGGGGTGGTGAGACTGCTATGGGGTGCTGTAATGGTTCTATGGGATGCCGTGGTGATGTCACGGGACACCATGAGGATGCCATAGGGGACTGTGAAGATGCTATGGGGTGCCACAGGGATGCCAGGGAGCATCATGAGGACGCTATGGAGTGTTGCAGGACATCCTTGGATTGCCATATGGCCCTATGGGATGTCATAGGGGCACCCTTGGGTGCTATTGAGCACCATGGGGGAGTCATAGAGGGCCAAGAGAATGCCATGAAGTACACTGGGGTGCCACGTTGTGCCGTGGCCATGCTATGGAGCTGCCATAAGGGAGCCTGCAGATGCTGTGGGTTACCCTGAGGTACCATGTGGTGCCATGGGATGCTGGTGATGCTATGGGGGGACCACAGAGATGCCATAAGGGATGATGAAAGCCCCATGGGGGGCCACACACTGCCGTGGGGATGTTGTGGGGGATGCTGGAGGTTACCGGGAGGATGCTATTGGGTGATAGATGGTGTCCTTGGCTTGCCACATGTGCGCCACAGGGATGCCACAAGGCTCCTTTACCCCCGTGGGGTCGCGCAGAGCCCCGCCGGCAGCCGCACGCGGGGGCCCTCAGACCCAACGCAGCGCCGCCTCGTCTCCACCAGGGGGCGCTGTCGGCGCGCTGTCGGCGCTCTACCCACACATCGCCCCCCCTCGGCTGCTCCGCGGAGGCCCCGCCCTGCGGCGCTGCGCAGGCGCAGTGCGGAACGGACACGGGCACGGGAACCGTCGCTGTCACCGCGCTCCGGAGCCGCCGCCATGGTGCTGGACCTGGATCTGTTCCGTGCCGACAAAGGCGGGGATCCCGCGGCCGTGCGGGAGATGCAACGGAAACGCTTCAAAGACCCGGCGCTGGTGGACGCGCTGGTGCGGGCGGACGGCGCCTGGCGGAGGTGTACGTGGGACCGCCCCCCCCGGGGAGCCGCGCTCCTATTGGGGCTGAGCCGAGACCCGGGGTTGGGGGGGGTCCTAAAGCCGGAGGGGGGGGGGGGGGTGCAGCCCGCGGGGTTGGGGACGGCCGGGCCGGGCTCTGCGCAGCCCCGCGGCGGTGTTTCGGAGCCCCGCGTGCCGCCGTCCGTTCCCGGCTGATGCAATCCGTGCCGGCTCAGCCCCGTGCCCGGCGCCGGGTGATGCCGTGGCCGTTCTGCCCTCCCGGGAGCCGCCCCGCGTCCTGCAGACACGCGGTGTTGTTGGTGCGTCCCGCTGTGCCGCCCTGCGGGGATCCGGGGGCAGCGAACCCTGCGTCACCCACAGGGAGCTGCGTGCGTCCCCTCATTGCGGCTCCTGTCCCCGCCACGCTTTGCTGAGCAAAACCAGAGTGCTCCAATCTCACCCCGCATCTCTGGACCCGCCCAGACCCCCAACGGCCCCGGATTTTGGGGTCCGAGTGGTGCAGCGCTGCTCCCGTTGGGTTTAAAGGGGTTCAACCCCGCGGCTCGCAATGGCATTAAAGGAAGCTCTGGTGCTGGAGCTCCTGGCTGCAGCCCCGCTCGTGTGCCCCACTGACGCCCCCCCCCCCCCCCCCCCCCCCCCCGCAGGCAGATTTCGTGCTGATAACTTGAACAAGCTGAAGAACCTTTGCAGCAAAACCATCGGTGATAAGATGAAGGTGAGGGCCTCGCCAGCCTCTCCCCGGCAATGTTAAAGGATGCTTTTACCTTCTTGTTCGGGTCTTTAAACCCTGGCGGGGTTTCTCTTCCCTCGTGCTGCAGAAGAAGGAGCCCGTAGGGAGCGATGAGTCCGTGCCAGAGAGCGCGCAGAACCTGGATGAGCTGACAGCTGATGTCCTCGGGGTGAGTCCGACCCCACCTCCCCCCCACGGCTCGTATGGATCCCCAGCACTGCCTGCAGCCCCATAGCGGGGATCCCCATTTCTCCCGGTCCTAAGCCGGCTTTTTCCCGCTGTCATTCATCTGGAGGCCAGCAGCGCTGTGCAGCAGCGCCGGTCAGCGACCCGACCTGCGGTTACGGGGGGATCCGAGCAGCCTCAGTAGCTGCTGTTCCCTGGAGGCCCTCCCTCACTGCCCGCTCGCCTTCCCCCTTCATTAAGCACGCTGTTTAATGAGCGTGACGCTGGTCGGCTTTTGCTGCCATGGGAGCTGACTGCTCCCCGTTGTGGCTGCCAGGCGCTGCGTGACGCCGTGCCTCACCCGGGGCTTTTCGGAGCCTGACCGATGTCGGGGCTTTGTCCTCTCTGGCTGTTGTTTGATGCGCTCAGCCCGCGGGTTTCACTCCGGAGGCCGTGGATGTCAGGGCAGGGTGATTGACTGCGCTCAGCCCCCTCTCCTCCGCGGCTTTTCTCCCTGTGCAGGGGCTGCAGGTGTCCCAGATCAAGAAGGTCCGTCTCCTCATCGACGAAGCCATCCTGAAGTGCGATGCGGAGCGCGTCAGGCTGGAGGCAGAACGCTTCGAGAGCCTCCGGGAGATCGGGAACCTCCTGCACCCCTCGGTGCCCATCAGCAACGACGAGGTAGGGATGGAGCCCGGCACCGTGCGCGGTTTGGGGGCTGCGGGGCTGCCCCAGGCTGGCCGAGCTGGTTCGTCAAAGCGGGACGCTGC
The DNA here is from genome assembly GCF_951394365.1 of Tetrao urogallus. Lineage (NCBI taxonomy): Eukaryota > Metazoa > Chordata > Aves > Galliformes > Phasianidae > Tetrao > Tetrao urogallus. Next base: position 4,313,641 of record NC_136837.1, on the reverse strand, counting down.
TGTGGGGCCGTGCGCCCCCCCCAGATCTGCTGGAGGTGAATGAAATCTGCATGACAAGACAGCGTTTCCTGCTGGGAGCGCACAAAGAGCAGCTCAGACAGCGCATTGTTCGGGCCATACATGGGAAATTCACAGCGGGCCGGGGGCTGGGATCTCCCTTCGCTGCCCCCATTCATCCAGCAGGAATATTTTGCTGGAGGAACACAATCGGGCCGGGCCAGCTGCCAAGCGGCCGCACAATGAGTGACCAGCAGGGATCAGCACTGGGGTTCCAGGCTCTGTTTGGTCGCTGCCGGATGGCAAAGCCTGGGCCGCGATGGGGCCCCTGTGTGGGGCTGGGGGGGAGGGGGAGGGAGGCGACCGGGGGTCGTGTTCCCAAACTGCCCGGTGGGGAACGCACTGATGTCACCGCGGCCCCGGGGAGGAGATGTGAAGCGTTCTCCCCTTCCTCTGTGCACAGGATGCAGACAACAAGGTGGAGCGGATCTGGGGGGACTGCAGCTGCAGGAAGAAGTATTCCCACGTGGACCTGGTGGTGATGGTGGATGGTTACGAGGGAGAGAAGGGGGCCGTTGTCGCGGGAAGCCGGGGCTACTTCTTGAAGGTGAGAGCCCTGCAGCCCGGTGCTCCGTGGGGACGTCACAGCAGGGTGTGTGTGACCAGCCGTGGCTTCCCCCATCCCGCAGGGTCCCCTGGTGTTCCTGGAGCAGGCCCTGATCCAGTACGCCCTGCAGAGCCTCCGTGCCAAGGGCTACACTCCCGTCTACACGCCCTTCTTCATGCGGAAGGAGGTGATGCAGGAGGTGGCCCAGCTCAGCCAGTTTGACGAGGAGCTCTACAAGGTGAGCCCGATGCCCGCTGGCTCTCTGTGTCTCGCCGCCTGGCACCCGTGGCCCCTCAGGGTCCAACCGTCCCGCCCAGCCCACGCCGTGTGCCTCCCCCTGCCGGGGGGCAGCCGGCTGCCATCCACTTACCCAGCAAGGCTCTGGGTCTGCTTTGCTCTGAGGAAGGCTTGGCGGTCCGCAGCCAACGCAGCCGGTTGTCACGGCGATGTGGTGACGGAGACGGCTCTGGTCCCCAGCCTGGTTGTCAGGAGCTGGCAGGAGGCCATCAAGGCCCTGAAAGGAGGCCAGCAAACGGCAGCTGCTCCCCTTCTTGCGACCCACTTTGCAGCCGCCCCGTTCTCCTCTCAGCACCGCTCCTGGAAAACGTTGCTGTCAGGGGGCTGGGTGTCCGTGCCGCCACCAGCAGCATCTGTCAGGGCTGTGGGTTGTGTGAGAACAGCTGGGAAAGGAGGGCGCTGTCTCTTTCCCAAGCCCACGGTCCCCTCCTGTTCCCCAGGTGATCGGCAAAGGCAGCGAGAAGGCCGAGGACAGCTCCATCGATGAGAAGTACCTCATTGCCACCTCCGAGCAGCCCATCGCCGCCCTGCACCGCGACGAGTGGCTGAAGCCGGAGGATCTGCCCATCAAATATGCAGGGCTGTCTACCTGCTTCCGCCAGGAGGTCGGCTCGCACGGCCGCGACACGCGCGGCATCTTCCGTGTGCACCAGTTTGAGAAGGTGAGGGGTGGCTGGGGGGCGGCGTGTGGGGTTTGGGGCTGGGATGGAGCCGACGTGGGGGATCTCTGCAGATCGAGCAGTTCGTCTACGCTTCCCCGCACGACAACAAGTCATGGGAGATGTTTGATGAGATGATCGCCACGGCCGAGGAGTTCTACCAGTCCCTGGGCATCCCCTACCACATCGTCAACATCGTTTCGGGTAGGGGTCTGCACTGCAGGGCCGCGTGGGGTGCCAGCTTTTGGGGTGGGGGCTTCTTCCCCTTGTTTCCATGCTGCGCTGGTCTGGGAGGAGCCTGGCACCTCTGCCAGCACCTCGGGTGTCACCGTGACCCTGACCCACTTCCCAGCTCCGCTTCCTTTGTCCCAGAGCACTGCTGGCTCACGTTCCCACGCTGTGCATCCCCAGACCTGCCGAGGGGGGGGTGGCACCTCAGCTGTGGGAAGGGGACACCAGGACAGGCACACGCTGTGGGGCACCCATCTGCCCCATCCCCACTGTGCCTCTGGAAGAGAGGGGCAGCCCAAGTGGCTCCTGTTTGAAGATGTGCCCCCGCTGAGGTTCCTTCCGTCCTCTGCTCTGCCAGGCAGGAGCGCTGCCTCCCACCCAGCACTGCGCTGAGGTCACTTTGTGGGCTTTGACCCCTGGCTGCATCCCACAGTGGGGTGCGTTGTGGCTGCAGCCCCTAACCGCTGCCCTGCTGCCCACCAGGCGCCCTGAACCACGCTGCCAGCAAGAAGCTGGACTTGGAGGCTTGGTTCCCAGGCTCAGGAGCGTTCCGTGAGCTCGTGTCCTGCTCCAACTGCACCGACTACCAGGCGCGCCGCTTGCGCATCCGCTTCGGGCAGACCAAGAAGATGATGGACAAGGTGAGGGTGTGGGGCTGGGCGGTCGTGTTCCCCGTTCCCCATTTGCTGTTGCCCCATGTCACCCCTTGACGCATCCACCTGCCTCAGGTGGAGTTTGTGCACATGCTCAACGCCACGATGTGTGCCACCACCCGAACCATCTGCGCCATCCTGGAGAACTACCAGACCGAGGAGGGCATCGTCGTCCCCGAGAGGCTGCGGGACTTCATGCCCCCAGGTAGCGCCCTGCACGCTGCCGGGCCCCCCTGTGCCTCTGGGGTGGGGGGCTGCGGGGCCAGGAGAGCCCCGCGGGCTGCAATCCGTTCCTTCTGTCCTTCCCGCAGACCTCCGGCAGATCATCCGCTTTGTGAAGCCGGCCCCCATCGAGCAGGAGCTCTCCAAGAAGCAAAAGAAGCAGCAGGAAGGCGGCAGGAAAAAGGCTGCGGGCGGGGAGCGGGTGCTGGAGGAGCAGATGCAGAACATGGGCGTCAGCAGCGCCTGAGTCCTTCGGCTCCGCCGGGCTCTGCGCCGCCTCCTTCGCTTCGGGTCGAGTCTGGGGCGGGAGCTGCCCGGTCTCCACCCGGCCCTGCGGCACCACAGGGCAAAGAACTGACAGTCGTGGGGCTCCGGCCCAAAGTGCGGCTCCGGCCCCCCCGCCTCCCCGGCGGGGTCACTGCATGGCGGGCTCATGGCAGGGGCGGAAACCTTCCTTCCCTCAACTCAATAAAGCAAAGAAAGCTGCTGAGCCGCGCGTGGGGCTGCGTGTCCTCCCGCGGGGGCTCGGTCGTTGCTTTGGAGGTGGGGGATTTTGCAGCCCCGCGGGGGCGGCCCTGGCCCCGCTCCGTTTCTGCGCCTCCGATGGCAGCAGCTGGGCGCGGGGGCCGCCGCCGACCCCACACAATGGCTCAGACAAAGGCCGATCGCATTTGTAATTCAACGAGGGGCCGGGGCCCCCCTCGCCCAGCTGCTGCCGGGACCCCCGCGGCGGTGGGCAGCGAGTGGGGGGAGGCGGGGGGGCAGCGTGCCTCAGTTTCCCGGCGGTGGGACAACGGGGGGCCCGTGCCACCCACTGGAGGCGGCTGCGCGTCGCGCGTGGGAAACTCGGGGCTGCGCCCACGGGAAAGGTGTGGGGGGCGGCCCGGCGTCGGCCCCCCCAGCCCCGCAGCACCCCGCCCGGCCGGTTCTGCCCGCCCCGGCCGCGCATCGCCTTTGAAGGGCACCGGGAGCCCCCGGGCAGGGCGGGGCGCGCCGCTGAGTCACCGGGCGCGGGCTGGGGGTCCCCGGGCGGCTCCGCTGTCCCCGCCCGACCCGTTCCGAGAGCCGGGGAGCGGCTCCGCGCTGCTCCCGGCGGTCCCTCGGCCCCCAGAACCCCCCTCCACCCCACCGTCCCAGCGTTCCCGTTGCTCCGCAGCGCCCGGTGCCTCCCGTGCTCCCCCAGTTTGTCCCAGTTTGTCCCGCTGTCCCCACGTCCCGCTCCATCCCGGTCCCGGCTCTGTCGGGGTCCCGCAGCTGCATGCAAGGCGCGCCTGCGGGCCGAGAGCGTGTGCGCACGTGTGCAATGCGCGTGGGACGTGCGTGTGCGTGTGCGTGTGCCCGCACCCCTGCGTGGGTGAGCGTTCGTGTGTGTGCACGTCCGTGCAACCCGCGCGCCGCGCAGCCGGGCGACCGCGTCTGCACGTCCGTGCTGGCGCACACGGCGGCTGTATTGTGCACGCGCGTGCCCGCGGATCGCGCCTCGCGCATTCGCGCGCCCGCGCGCCCGCGTGCCCGTGTGCCCGCGGCTGGGGCAGGTGCCGGAGGGCGGGGCGGGGCCGGGGGGGGAGCGGCGGCTCCTTTAAGCGCCGCGCAATCCCGCACGGTGTCGGCCCCGCCCCGGCGGGCGCGCGCGGGCGGCGGCGCGGGGCTGAGCGGCATCGGCGGCAGCGGCCGCACCGCGCCATGGGCGCTCCGCCCGCCCGCGGGGCCGCGCCGCTGCTGCGGGCTCTGCTGGCGCTGCTGGCGCTGCTGCTGCTGGCCGCGCCGGGACGGCCCCGCGGCACCGATACCGGCACCGGCACCGGCACCTGCCCGCCCGCAGCTCTGCTCTCGCACCTCGGCGCCGGGGACGGCGGTGGAGCGCGGCCGCCCCCGCTCTCTTCCAGCCCTTCCAGCGGCACCGGGGACAGCGGCGGCGGCGGTGGGAGCGCGGGGGGGTCCCGCGGCAACGGGAGCGGCGGGGAGAGCGAAGGCACCGGCACCTGCGGCGGTGCGCGAGGCCATGGAAGCACCGGGAGCACCGAGCGCGCCGCGCGTGACGCAGACGGCGGGGGTACAAACGGTACCGGGAGCACAATGAGCGCCGGGGGGAGCGGCGGAGCCCGAAGCCGTGGAGGCGCCGGGAGCGGCAGGGAGAGCGGCGGGGCACGAGGCCAAGGAGGAACCGCGAGCACCGCCGACACCGGCAGCGCAAGCGGCACCGGGGAGAGCGGCGGTACCGGCACTCGTGGCCGTGCTTACAGCCGTGGGGGAGCCGGGAGCGCCGAGCGTCTGGCACGCGCTGCAGCCACCGGGGGCTCTCAGCTCCCCGCAGGCACTGGGAGGACCGGGAGCACCGCCCGCAGCCCTCCGGGCGCGCTGCTCCCCCGCCGCCGCCGCCGCAGCCCCAACAACGCGCCGCAGTTCCAGCCCCCCAGCTACCAGGCGGCGGTGCCGGAGAACCGCCCGGCGGGGACGGCGGTGGCACAGGTGACGGCGACCGACCCCGACGCGGGCGAGGCGGGCCGGCTGCGCTACGCCATGGCCGCGCTCTTCGACAGCCGCTCCGACGCGCTCTTCGCCATCGACCCCGATACCGGCGCCGTCACCACGGCCGCTCCGCTGGACCGCGAGAGCAAAAGCAGCCACGTGTTCCGCGTCACCGCGGTGGATCACGGCACGCCGCGGCGCAGCGCCATGGCCACGCTGACGGTGACGGTGAGCGACGCCAACGACCACGACCCGGCCTTCGAGCAGCACGAGTACCGGGAGAGCGTGCGGGAGAACCTGGAGGTCGGCTACGAGGTGCTGACGGTGCGCGCCACCGACGGCGACGCCGGCCCCAACGCCAATGTGCTGTACCGGCTGCTGAACGCCGGCGGCGCCAACGAGGTGTTCGAGATCGATCCGCGCTCCGGCGTCATCCGCACCCGCGGCCCCGTGGACCGGGAGGCCGTGGAGGCGTTCGAGCTGTTGGTGGAAGCCGCGGATCAGGGCCAGGAGCCGGGACCCCGCAGCGCCACCGCCACGGTGCGCATCGCGGTGGAGGACGACAACGACAACGCGCCGCAGTTCAGCGAGAAGCGCTACGTGGTGCAGGTCCCCGAGGACGTGCTGCCCAACACGGCCGTGCTGAGGGTGACGGCCACCGACCGTGACAAGGGCAGCAACGCTGTGGTGCACTACAGCATTGTCAGCGGCAACACGCGCGGCCACTTCTACATCGACGCGCAGACGGGCGCTCTGGACGTTGTCACCCCGCTGGACTACGAGGCCAGCAAGGAATTCACGCTGCGCATCCGTGCGCAGGACGGCGGGCGGCCGCCGCTCTCCAACATCAGCGGTTTGGTCACCGTGCAGGTGCTGGACGTCAACGACAACGCGCCCATCTTTGTCAGCACTCCCTTCCAGGCCACCGTGCTGGAGAACGTGCCCGTGGGCTATTCTGTCATCCACGTGCAAGCCATCGATGCCGACTCAGGGGACAACGCCCGCCTGGCTTACACCCTCCTGGAGACCGGCGCCGGCTTCCCTTTCGCCATCAACAACAGCACCGGGTGGATCGTGGTGGCCTCCGAGCTGGACCGCGAGGCGGTGGACTTCTACAGCTTCGAGGTGGAGGCGCAGGATCAGGGCAGCCCCCCCATGGCGTCCTCGGCCAGCGTCAGCGTCACCGTCCTGGACGTCAATGACAACAGCCCCGAGTTCACGCAGCGCGAATACAGCGCCCGCCTCAACGAGGACGCGGCAGTGGGCACCAGCGTGCTGACCGTCTCCGCCGTCGACCGCGACGCCAACAGCGTCATCACCTACCAGATCTCCAGCGGCAACACCCGCAACCGCTTCTCCATCACCAGCCAGAGCGGCGGGGGGCTCCTCTCGCTCGCCCTGCCGCTGGACTACAAGCTGGAGCGGCACTACCTGCTCACCGTCGCCGCCTCCGATGGCACGCGCCAGGACACGGCCCAGGTGGTGGTCAACGTCACCGACGCCAACACGCACCGCCCCGTTTTCCAGAGCTCCCACTACACCGTCAATGTCAACGAGGACCGGCCGGTGGGCACCACGGTGGTGGTCATCAGTGCCACGGATGAGGACACGGGGGAGAACGCCCGCATCACCTACCTGATGGAGGACAGCATCCCGCAGTTCCGCATCGCGCCCGACACGGGGGCCGTTACCACGCAGATGGAGCTGGACTACGAGGACCAGGTTTCCTACACGTTGGCCATCACAGCCCGGGACAACGGCATCCCGCAGAAGTCCGACACCACCTACCTGGAGATCCTGGTGAGCGACGTCAACGACAACGCACCCCAGTTCCTGCGCGACTCCTACCAGGGCTCCGTCTACGAGGACGTCCCCGCCTTCACCAGCGTCCTCCAGGTCTCGGCCACCGACCGTGACTCGGGGCTCAACGGAAGGGTCTTCTACACCTTCCAGGGCGGTGACGACGGCGACGGCGACTTCATCATTGAGTCCACCTCGGGCATCGTGCGCACTTTGCGCCGCCTGGACCGGGAGAACGTGCCGCTCTATGCCCTGCGGGCGTACGCTGTTGACAAGGGCGTGCCAGCCAGGCGGACGCCGGTGGAGATCCAGGTGACGGTGCTGGATGTCAACGACAACCCTCCGGTCTTTGAGCGCGACGAGTTCGACATCTTCGTGGAGGAGAACAGCCCCATCGGGCTGGTGGTGGCCCGCATCACCGCCACCGACCCCGACGAGGGCCCCAACGCGCAGATCATGTACCAGATCGTGGAGGGCAACATCCCCGAGGTCTTCCAGTTGGACATCTTCTCCGGGGAGCTCACCGCCTTGGCCGACCTGGACTACGAGGCCAAAGCAGAGTACGTCATGGTGGTGCAGGCCACCTCGGCCCCGCTGGTGAGCCGTGCCACCGTCCACGTGCGCCTGCGCGACGCCAACGACAACAGCCCCCAGCTGAGGAACTTTGAGATCGTCTTCAACAATTACATCACCAACCGTTCGGGCAGTTTCCCCGGCGGGGTCATCGGACGCATCCCAGCCCGCGACCCCGACGTCTCGGACAGCCTCACCTACTCCTTCGAGCAAGGCAATGAGCTCAACCTGGTGCTGCTGGACCCGCGCACCGGGGACCTGCGCCTCAGCCCGGCGCTGGACAACAACCGTCCGCTGGAGGCCGTCATGAGGGTCTCGGTGTCAGGTAAGGACCCCCTGATGGGGCGGTTTTGGGGTGTCCCCTCCAGATCTGGGGATGCGCTGGTGGCGTTTTGTCCATCCCATCCCACCACAGGTCCAAGGGCCTCAGCACCCCCTGTGTTCTCCCCACCTGGGGGGGTCCAGTACCTCCATTCATAGATTTTTGTAGTGAGGGTCTGAGGCATCGTTGCATGGGTTTGGGGCTCCCGGGACCCCATGTGTGTGTCTGGGGGGGTCCTGTTTGGGGGCTGCACATGGTTGGGGTCCCAGCTCCCTGTGTGTGTCTTCTGGGGGGGTTCAGACTTTGGCATGGAATTGTTGGGTGCTGCTCAGAGGTTGAGGGGAGCGATTCTAAGGGTGTGGAGGAAATGGCTCCTGGGCCGCCCCAGGGGCAGGGAGGGAAACTGAGTCACTGCACCTCATGGGGCTGGGATCCTTCCACCTGGCTGGCACCATGCGGGGCACCTGGGGGCAGTGCATCCCCCCCTGGAGCTCCTTCAGGCATGGGGGTGATGGTGGGGACGGGGACCCTGCTGAGCCCAAGGTGTATTGGGGGTCCAGGCTGCCCCACCATGCTGTAATGGGAGAAACTGAGGGGTTGGCCGAGGACCCTCAGTGCTCAGCCATGGGGTCTTTGGGAGCAGAGAACAGGGGTGGGGGTGTTTGGTTCCCCCTCCCCAAATCCTGCCTCCCTTCCCGTCCCTTCCCTGCAGCTTCTCCATTAGCCCCGCTTTGAAGGCGTGTGGGAGAACTTTCTCACCCCATTTATAGAGAGGACAGCTTGAGTGCAGAATCCCCCCTTCCAAATCCTCCCCCCAAGCCCCCATCGCACGCTGCCTGCTGCTGTGATTTCCCCCATCCCCATCCCTGTGCACCCGCCCCCCCCCACGCTGCCATTCCTGCTCCAGCCACACAAAGGGGGTGTGCTGGGAGCCCCCCCATGTCCCCCTGCACAGGAGCCAAGGAACAAAGGCTCTTGGCATAGCTGGGCCCCCGCTGCCACCGCCATGGCAACGCCCCCCCCAGCCCCTTGCCACCACCACCGGCCGTCACCCTTCGCCGTCCCCTGAGCCGCCTCCCCCTGTCTGCACTCCCCGTGCTCTCTCCGTCCATCTGTCCTCCAACGACTCTCTTCCCTGTCCTCCATCTGTCTGTCTGTCCCTCTGCCACTCGGCAAGGAGGAGGAATTGCAGGCTCTGACCCCATAGCGGGACCAGCCGGGTTGGCATTGCGTGGCCATCAGGAGCCACCACGGTGACCACGGCAAGCTGGGTGCTCACCCCAGGGCTGTCATCACCGAGTGCCACCACGGTGCCCACGAGTCGGGCGCTCGCCCCGCCGGGTGCCACCGCCTTGACCGCAACCACCATCCTGCCCACAGACGGAGTCCACAGCGCCACGGCGCAGTGCACGCTGCGGGTGACGGTGATCACGGATGAGATGCTGAGCAACAGCATCACGCTGCGCCTGGCCGACATGTCCCAGGAGCGCTTCCTCTCTCCCCTGCTCAGCCTCTTCCTGGAGGGGGTGGCGGCGGTGCTGGCCGCCCCCCGGCACCGCGTGGTGCTCTTCAACATCCAGACAGACACGGACGTGGCGGCCGCGCGCATCCTCAACGTCAGCCTGTCGGTGCGGCTGCCGGCCTCGGCGCGCGGCGCCCGCTTCTTCTCCTCGGAGGAGCTGCAGGAGCGGCTCTACCTGAACCGCTCGCTGCTGGCCGCCATCTCGGCGCAGCGCGTGCTGCCCTTCGACGACAACATCTGCCTGCGCGAGCCCTGCGAGAACTACATGCGCTGCGTCTCCGTCCTCAAGTTCGACAGCTCCGCGCCCTTCCTGGCCTCCGACACCGTCCTCTTCCGGCCCATCCATCCCGTCACCGGCCTGCGCTGCCGCTGCCCGCCCGGCTTCACCGGCGACTACTGCGAGACGGAGGTGGACCTCTGCTTCTCCAGCCCCTGCGGCGGCAATGGGCGCTGCCGGAGCCACGAGGGCGGCTACACCTGCGAGTGCCACGAGGACTTCACTGGTGAGAGCCCTCTGCCGTCCCCCGTCATCCGTCCATCCCCCTTCATCCGTCCCCTCACCATCCTTTCCTGTCATCCATCCGTCCCCCCGTCCTCCATCTCCTCAACATCCATCCGTCCCCTCAACATCTGTGCCCATCGTCCATCCCCCATCACTCTTCCATCCCCCGTCATCCATCCAACATCCATCCGTTCCCCCAAATCCGTCCCCCCCCCCTCTCATCCATCCATCCCCCCCCAGATCTTCCCATCCACCCAACATACATCTCTCATCCCTCAAGTCCGTCCCCCCAACATCCCTCCTCCATCACGGTCCCTTCCTTGTCTCCACCATCCCCTCTGTCCCCTCCATTCCACTGCATGCCTTACAGAACATCCCTGAGGAGGGGTACCTCAGGGGGGGCATGCATGAGGGACACCCATGGGACACCAGGGGGACACACCTGGGGTACTTCTGGGACATGCAGAGGACATGCAGAGGATACTCTGCCACCACTGTCACATCTGCTCCCCTCCCTGTGTGACTCTGGGTGGAGGGGGGGCACTGGGGACACCCCCAGGGACCCCAGGGTGGGGGGACCAGCTGTCTATGGGGCAATGGGGGGGTTGTCTCAGTTGCCATGGTGGCAGGAGGTGGTTGCCACAGCGATGGAGCTGGCGATAAGCGGGGTTTGGAGATGCTCTGTGGGGGGGACGGACCCCAGGACTGGGGATGGAGGGACACCCCAGTGTTGGGGGTCAGCACCAGGGTGCCCTCCCTGCAGGGGAGCACTGCGAGCTCAGCACCCGCCGTGGCCGCTGTGCACCGGGGGTCTGCCGCAACGGGGGCACCTGCGTCAACCTGCTGGTCGGGGGGTTCCGCTGCGAGTGCCCCCCCGGGCACTACGAGAAGCCTTTCTGCGCCATGAGCACCCGCAGCTTCCCCCCACGGTCCTTCATCACCTTCCGGGGCCTCCGGCAGCGCTTCCACTTCACCCTTACCCTGACGTGAGCCCCGGGGTGGGGGAACGGGATGGGGGTGTGGGGTGGGGGCGGCGAGGTGGCGGCCCTGTGGGCTTCAGAAGGGCGGGGGGGTGCCCTATGAAACAGGGGGTGGTGGTGAATGGGGCTGTGGGTCACCAGCGATAATGGGGCCAGGGCTGGGGAGTGCCCTACGGATGTGGGTAGGAACAAAGGGGATGGAAGCTGTGAGGGGAACGGGGTGTTGGGGTTGGGTGGTGGGGGCCCTGTGGGGTTGGGGCAGTGGGGCGTGGGTTGGTGGGAGCCCCGTCGGCATGGCCTGGGGCCACGGGGCAGGGGCAGTGGGGCACCCAGAAGGCAGCGAGGGGGGTGGTGGGGCAGCGGGGCAGGGGTTGGGGGTGGCAGCACGTCGCGGTGGGCACAGCACAGAGGTGGGGGCACAGCACAGAGGTGGGGGCACAATGTGTCCCCAGGTTCGCCACCAAGGAGCGGGACGCGCTGCTGCTCTACAACGGGCGCTTCAACGAGAAGCACGACTTCGTGGCACTGGAGATCGTCCAGGAGCAGATCCAGCTCACCTTCTCTGCAGGTAGGGCCGCACCCTGGCACGGCATCCACGGCATTTCCCCTGGGCGCCGCAGCCTGGCACTGCATCCCCATCCCTGGCACTGCATCCCCATCCCTGGCACTGCATCCCCATCCCTGGCGCTGCATCCCATGCTTCCCATGCTTCACATCCCTGGCGTCAGCTGGCGCCGCATCCCCGTCCCATGCGTTGTGCTCCTGGCCCTCAGTTGCCTCCATCTCATCCCAAGCACTGCACCCAATCCCTCGTGTCCCATCCCATGGCTCTGTCCCCCCCGTGTCACCCTTCCCTGTGTTCCCCCCACCCTGCGCTGCCCGCAGGTGAGACCACCACCACGGTGTCCCCGTTTGTTCCGGGCGGTGTCAGTGATGGGCAGTGGCACCGGGTGCAGCTGCACTACTACAACAAGGTGGGGGTGTGGGGGGAGGCACTGGGATGCTGCAGCCCTGGGTGGGGGGCAGAGGGATGGGGACGTGGGGCTGGTGGGGGGTTTGGGGTGGGAGGGAAAGGATGGAGGGGAGCAGAAAGGGAAGGGGGCGCAGGGATGATTTGGGGGGATGAAGGGGAGGATGGGGAAGGGGATGGAGGAAGAGGAGGGTTGAAGGGATCGGGTGCGAGGATGGGGAGGAGAGGGAACGTGGAGTTGGGGATGGAGGAAGATGATGGAGTGGGGCGGGGGTGGGGGTTTGGGAGGATGAGAAAAGGGGTAGTGGAGGTTTGGAGACAGCAGAAGAGGACGGAGAGGAACGGGAATGTGGGTATGGGGATGAGGAAGAGAACGGAGGGGTTTGGGGATGGGGCTTTGAGGATGAGGAAGGAGACGGAGGGAAGAGGAAGGGCTGCGGCCCTGCTGGAGGAGGGGGATGGGGGCACAAAGGCCATCAGGGAGGAGGCGGTGCCATCAGCAGGGCTCACCGGGTGCCCACAGCCCGTGCTGGGCAAGTCAGGGCTGCCGCAGGGCCCCTCGGAGCAGAAGGTGGCGGTGGTGGCGGTGGACGACTGCGACGTGGGCATGGCCCTGAAGTTCGGCCCCGTGTTGGGCAACTACTCGTGTGCGGCACAGGGCACCCAGTCCGGCTCCAAGAAGTGAGGATGGGGACGGGGCTGGGGGGGGGACGAACGGGGGCCCTTGGTGGTGTCCCCCCCCCTGCCCAGGTGACATCGGTGCCGCAGGTCACTGGATCTGACGGGGCCGCTGCTGCTGGGCGGTGTGCCCACCCTGCCCGAGAGCTTCCCCATCCGCAGCCGCCACTTCGTGGGCTGCATGCGGCACCTGCGCGTGGACGAGCGTCCCGTGGACATGGCCGCCTTCATCGCCAACAACGGCACCGTGCCAGGTGCTGGGGGTCCCGGGGACTCCAAAGGGCACCGGGTGCGGGGATGGGGGTCTCTGTGTTCCCTTGGCGTGGGCACGTTTGAGCGGGGGGTTCCCGTGCCCGCTTGGTGTAGGAACGTGGCACCGGGGGTCTCCATGCCCTTTGGGTGTACGGGCGTGGCACCGGGGGTCCCTGTGTCCCTGCTCAGTGGGGCACAGAGCCATTCCTCAGCCGCTCGGGGGTCACCAACCCCATGCCCCCCACCTCTGCAGGCTGCCCCGCCAAGAAGACGGTGTGTGACAGCGGCACGTGCCACAACGGGGGCACCTGCGTGCACGAATGGGACGGCTTCAGCTGCCGCTGCCCGCTGGGCTTCGGGGGCAAGACGTGCCAGGAAGGTATGGGGCTGGGGGGGGGTGGGATGGGATGGGTTTCGGGGTGGCAGATGGGCACCCACCTCGCTCCGTGCCCCGCAGAGATGGCGAATCCGCAGCGGTTCCTGGGCAGCAGCCTGGTGGCGTGGAGCGGGCTGGCGCTGCCGCTGCCGCTGCCCTGGCACCTGGGGCTGATGTTCCGCACGCGCCAACCCCGCGGGCTGCTGCTGAGTGCCTCCACCGGGCCCACGGCCACCCTCACACTGCAGGTGGGGCAGGGGCTGCAGGGGGCTGGGGGTGGGCTGTGGGGTTACTGCCCTGTGGGACGCTGCCCTGGGGGCCGTGGGCACGGGGGTCCATCGGTATGGGGGGCGTTGCTGTCAGGATGCTGTGGGCATGGAGGTTATGGGCGTGGGGGTATTGGGATGAATGGGATGATGCCCTATGGGGGAGCTGTGGGTAGGGGGTTTATGGGTGTGGGGGTATCGCCCTGCAGGAATTGCTCTGGGGGCCGTGGTACCAGGGGGGGCTGTTATCGAGGAGGAGTAACTTTACTGTCCTGGTTGGGGGTGGATGTGGGGACTGCTGCTCTGGGGGGAGCACTGGGGGGTATTGCCTCGGGGCTGGGTGTTGTGCCGGGGGGTGATGTTGTGCTGGGGCTATGGGATGTTGCCCGGGGGGGGGGGCTGCAGTGGGGGGTGGTCGCCCTTGGGGAGGCATCAGCCTTTTGAGGGTGCTTTGCCACGGGCGCTCTGACACCTCTGCCCACAGCTGAGCGAGGGGCAGGTGGAGGCAGGCGTGTGGCGGGGGGGGTCCCGCCTGGCCCTGCTGCGTCTGCCCCACGCGCGGGTCAACGACGGCGCCTGGCATCACCTCCAGCTGGAGCTGCGGGGGGACCCCGGCCGTGCCCCCCCCACCACCCTGCTGCTCCTCGCCCTCGACTACGGCCGCCACCAGGTGCGGGGGGACACAGGGTGGGCCGTGGGGTGGGGACCCCCGGTACCCGTGGAGCTCAGTGCCCCTCTGCCCGCAGGCGACGGCCGACGTGGCCGGGGGGCTGCAGGGGCTGCGGCTGCGGGCGCTGAGTGTCGGGGGGCTGCAGGGGGACGGCGGGCAGGTGGAGCAGGGCTTCCGTGGCTGTGTGCAGGTATGGGGCCGGGATGGGCTGTGAGGTGTGGGATGTGGCAGGGGGATGTGGGCACGGCGCTCTGGGGCGTGGAGGTGGGCAGAGGGACACGGGATGTGTCACAGGGAGTGGGGACATGCGCAAGATATGGGAGTGTGGGCACAGTGCTGTGGATATGGGCACGGGGACGTGGCTCAGGGCATGGGGACACCCACAAGGGACGGGGACAGGGAGCAGGGCGTGGGGATGTGGGCACAGTGCAATGGGGGTGGGCACACGGGATGGGGGTGTGGGCACGGAACGTGGCACAGGGTGTGAGGATGTGCGGGAGGAATGGGGACACACACGAGGTGTGGGGACAGGGCACAGTGCCACGGGGATGGGCAGAGATGGGGGCATGGCGGTGTGGCCGTGGACCGTGGGGGCACGGGGGCACGACGTGGGTCCTGAGCACGGTCCCGGTGACACGGGGACTTGCCCGGTGCCGGGCGCTGCCGCAGGGTGTGCGCGTGGGGACGACGGGCAGCGAGGTGACACTGGAGGTGGCGACAGCTGCACGGGTGAATGTGGAGGGGGGCTGTGCTCTGCCCGACCCCTGCGACTCGGGGCCGTGCCCACCCCACAGCTACTGCAGTGACGACTGGGACAGCTTCTCCTGCAGCTGCCACCCGGGTGAGTGCCAGCAGAACCGCTGCGTCCCCACGGTGCTGTCCTCTCCAGGGCTGTCACCTCTGCCTTGGCGCTGCCGCCCCACAGCCCCCGACCTAACCCCTCTCCAAAGGACAGGCTGCCTTGGGAATGCCACAGCCCGAGGAGCCGCCCCCTGGGGACACTGCATTAAATGTGCCCCCACCTCACCCCCGGTGTCACAGGTTACTTCGGTGACAGCTGCATCAGCGCCTGCGCCCTCGACCCCTGTGAGCACCGGGGCGGCTGTGTGCGCAGAGCAGGTGCCCCCCATGGCTACGCCTGCGAGTGTCCGCAGGGCTACTTTGGGCCGTACTGCGAGCACAGGTGAGGGGAGGGGACACGGTGAGGACAGGAGGGGCGCAGTGGCTGTGGAAGGGACGTGGGGGTCACGGAAAGGGGACGGTGGCCACGCGGGGGCACAGCGGCGTGGGGAGGGCGTGGGGCTGCGCACTGGCTGCCGTGCCGTGCCGGGCCATGCTGCTTTGTGCCGTGCTGTGCCACGCTGCGCCACGCTGCCCACACAGGGTGGACCAGCCGTGCCCGCGGGGCTGGTGGGGACACCCCACCTGCGGCCCCTGCAGCTGCGACGTCACCAAAGGCTTCGACCCCGACTGCAACAAGACGACAGGCGAGTGCCGCTGCAAGGTGAGCGCCCCCCACCGTCCCCGCCGTGCCCCCACCCGGCGCAGCCCCGCCGACCCCCCGTGTCCCCGCAGGAGAACCACTACCGCCCGGCGGGCAGCGACACCTGCCTGCTGTGCGACTGCTACCCCACCGGGTCCCTGTCACGCCTCTGCGATGCCACCAGTGGGCAGTGCCCCTGCAAGCCCGGCGTCATCGGGCGGCACTGCGACCGCTGCGACAACCCCTTCGCCGAGGTGACGGTCAGCGGCTGTGAAGGTGAGTGATGGCACCGCGGTGTCACCCGGCGCCGGTGTCCTCCGGTGCTGACACCTGCACTCTTTGCCTCCTGCAGTCAACTATGACAGCTGTCCCCGTGCCATTGAAGCCAGCATCTGGTGGCCGAGGACACGCTTTGGGCTGCCCGCCGCCGCCCCGTGCCCCAAGGGCTCCATTGGTAAGGGGGGACGTGGGGACAGGGCTGCGCCATGCCACCTATGCCCAAGTGATGCCCGCTGGTGATGGATGGGGGGGACAGAGCTGCCCGGTGCCACCCTGTGCTCCAAGTGCCCTGTGGGTGCAGGGGGGACCTGGGGACAAGGGCTGCCCGTCGCCACCCCACGCCCCAGGGGCACAGGGGGACAGGGGATGGTGAGAGGCAGCCCTTTCCGCGAGTGCTCCGCGGGCACAGGAGGGGCACAGAGCTCTGCACTGCCGTCCTGCTGCCACTCCATTACAAGAGCCCACGGCTGTAGGGACGTGCGGTGTCCCCGCAGTGTCCCCTCTGTCCCCATCCCCGCAGGCACAGCGGTGCGTCACTGCGACGAGCACAAGGGCTGGCTGCCCCCCAACCTCTTCAACTGCACCTCGTTGGCCTTCGCCGCCCTCAAAGGCTTCGTGAGTGTCCCCAACTTGTGGGGGGGGGGGGGAAGCGGGGGGGCGGAGCGTGCAGCGCCGTGGGGGACGCGGTGTGCTGAGGTTTTTCTCCCCGCAGGCGGAGCGCTTGGTGCGCAACGAGTCGGTGCTGGACACGGCGCAGTCGCAGCGGGTGGCGCTGCAGCTGCACAACGCCACGCGGCACACGGCCGCCTACTTCGGCAGCGATGTGCGCCTGGCTTATCGGCTGGCAGCGCGGCTGCTGCAGCACGAGAGCGCCCAGCGGGGCTTCCGTTTGGCGGCCACGCAGGACGTCCATTTCACCGAGGTGTGGGGCCAAGTGGGGGAGCCGCCGAGGGGCGCTGGGAGCAGGCGATGGGCGCGGGGATGGAGGGAGGTGCGTGGTGCCCGGGTGTCCCCTCGGCCGTGGGGTGCTGGAGGGGCACGGATGATGGGTGTGCGCTCTGTGACCTTCAGAGAAGCCGTTGCAGATGGGTTCCCAGCAGGGCCGGGGTGCCTAGGAGCAACCGAGTGCCCCTCTGTGCCCCGTTCTCTGGGGGATGGAGCTCAGGCGCCGGGCTGATGGGCGCCAGTGGTTGTGGGGTGTCTGCAGTCCATGGGATCTCCTCTATGCCCTGCTCCCCGGGGCACCAGGAGTGGGGCTGGAGCCCAGGTGCCACAGTGGTGGGTGCGCATCAGGTGCTGGTTGGAGACGGGTGCCCCCATAGGGTCGGGGTGCCTGGGGCTGTGCGGGGTGCTGGGTGCCCTCTGCATCCCACTGCCCAGGGAGCCGTGCAGGGTGGGCCCGTATCCTTCAGGATGTTGTGGTGAGGGGCACTGAGCAGCCCTGCCCGTCTCCAGAACCTGCTGCGGGTGGGCAGCGCGCTGCTGGACGCCAGCAACAAGCGGCACTGGGAGCTGATCCAGCAGACGGAGGGCGGCACGGCGTGGCTGCTGAAGCACTTTGAGGACTACGCCAGCGCCCTGGCACAGAACATGCGCCAGACCTACCTCAGCCCCTTCACCATCGTCACCCCCAACATCGGTGAGCGCCGTGGGGGTCGGGGCTGTTCGTGGCCTCATGCGCACAGGGATCCACGTGGTGCCTGGGGAGGTGACTGTGTGCCCACCCGTGTGCCCGGGGACATTTGTGTGGGACATTTGGGTGCTGGGGGATGTGGGTGTGTGCACACCTGGGGACCTGAGCGTCGTGTGTGCTTGGAACTGCGGGTGCTGCCCGTGCCCAGGGATGTGTGTGTGCGTTCACGTGTGTTCTGGGCCGTGCACACGTGTGTGTGCTGTTGGTGACGCCCTGGCGCCGCTGCAGTGGTGTCGGTGGTGCGGCTGGACAAGGGCAGCTTCGCGGGCGCACGGCTGCCACGCTATGAGGCTCTGCGAGGGGAGAAGCCCCCCGACCTGGAGACCACCGTCATTCTGCCTGAGAGCATCTTCCGGCCCCCCGAGGGCAGGCGTGAGTGCTGGGGGGTGTCGGGAGGCACCCCGCAGCTGTGGGGTGGGCAGGGCTGTAGGGGATCCTATTGGGGTTGTAGGGCTGGGGACCTCAGCGCGGCTGTGGGGCTGGGAGGAGGGCTGTGGGGTACCTGCGTGTACCCAGGAGAGCATCAGGCTCCCAGCATCTCCCACCCCAGGCCCCGCAGCTGGGCACGGAAAGGCATCACCAAGCACAGGTGGGCAGCAGCAGGAGATGGAAGAGGAAGAGGAGGAGGAGGATGAAGAGGCTGCAGGGGACGAGGAGGAAGATGAGGTGACCCTGGTGACCCGGCACAAGCGGCACCCGGAGCCCAGCGAGGGCCAGGCCATCGCCAGCGTCATCATCTACCGCACGCTGGCAGGGCTGCTGCCCGAGCAGTACGACACCGACAAGCGCAGCCTCAGGTGCCGGGGGGGTTGTGGGGCAGAGGGGGTGGCCGTAGGGCTGGGGGGGGTGGCAAGCATCGGGTGCCCATAAAGTGCCAAGGGGATATTGGGGCGTTGTGATGTGGGGGCCCAGGAGGCGCCCGAGCTGCCCCACGGGTGCTGGGATGTGGGGGATGCGGGAGATATGGATACGGGCATTGGGGGCGGCTGCCTGCAGGAGGTGCGGCCCCCATGGGGACCCTGAGCTGCTGCCCCCCAGGGTGCCCAAACGCCCCATCATCAACACGCCGGTGGTGAGCATCAGTGTGCACGCTGCAGCAGGGCAGGCGCCGCGCGCACTGGAGAAACCCATCACCCTGCAGTTCCGCCTGCTGGAAACACAGGAACGCTCCAAACCCATCTGCGTCTTCTGGAATCACTCACTGCTGTGAGCCGGGATGGGGACGGCGGGGGGGCGGCATTTCTGTGGGGTGGGCATGGGGTGTGGGTGGGGAGGGGGGGCGCCGTGGAATGGGGGCAGCGTTGTGCGTGGTGACGTGGGAGGCGGGGGCAGCCCGGTTCCGTGGCGGGGGATCCCTGGTTGGGGTGTCCCACTGTGGGGTGTCCCATTGCGGGGTGTCCCTGGTTGGGGTGTCCCATTATGGAGTGCCCCGTTACGGGGTGTCCCATTACGGGATGTCTCATTATGGGGTGTCCCTGGTTTGGGTGTCCCATTATGGGGTGTCCCATTGCGGGGTGTCCCATTGCGGGGTGTCCCATTATGGGGGGTCCCTGGTTTGGGTGTCCCATTATGGGGTGTCCCATTATGGGGTGTCCCTGGTTGGGATGTCTCATTATGGAGTGCCCCATTACAGGATGTCCCATTACTGGGTGTCCCATTACTGGGTGTCCCATTACGGGATGTCCCATTACGGGGTGTCCCATTGCGGGGTATCCCATTATGGGGGGTCCCTGGTTTGGGTGTCCCATTATGGAGTATCCCATTATGGGGTGTCCCATTATGGGACGTCTCATTATGGGGTGTCCCTGGTTGGGATGTCTCATTATGGAGTGCCCCATTACGGGGTGTCCCATTACTGGGTGTCCCATTACTGGGTGTCCCATTACGGGGTGTCCCATTACTGGGTGTCCCATTACTGGGTGTCCCATTACTGGGTGTCCCATTATGGGGTGTCCCATTGCGGGGTGTCCCGCTTGGTTGCAGGGCAGGCGGTGCGGGCGGCTGGTCGGCGCGGGGCTGTGAGGTGGTTTTCCGGAACCAGAGCCACGTCAGCTGCCAGTGCAACCACATGACGAGCTTCGCCGTGCTCATGGACATCTCCCGGCGTGAGGTGGGGACATGGCGGGGCGGCAGGGGACGCTGGGATGGCACGTGGGAACTGGGTGTGGGGTGCTGGAGGCGGGGCTTATGGAAAGTGGGAGGGGCCAGGTGAGTGGGAGGAGCTGGTGGAAAGGGAGGGGTTTTGTGAATGGGGCTGCCAGGTGGGAGGGGCGGGAGGGTGGGAGCAAAAGTGGGCGGGGCTTCCATAGGGGCGTGGCTGGACAGGGAGCGAGGCTCCCCATAGGCTGTCATGCTGTGGGCGGGGCACCCGGACGGGGGCGGAGCCAAGAAATGGGTGGAGCTCTACGTGAGGGCGGGGTCAGCTGCAGTGGAGGCGTGGCCAAGCAGGGAGCGGCGTTTCCCCATTGGGTGTGGCGCTGTGGGCGGGGCCACGAGGCAACGACCACGGTTGTGTACCGGGGAGGGGGGCGTGGTCAAGCGTGGGCGTGGCCAGGGAGGAGGCGTGGCTTAGCGTTTCGGTACCGGCAGAACGGGGAGATCCTCCCGCTGGCGGCGCTGACCTACGGCTCGCTCGGCGTGGCGCTGGCGGGGCTGCTGCTGGCCGTGCTGGTGCTGAGCGCCCTGCGGGGGCTGAGCTCCAACCGCCACAGCATCCGGCGGCACGGCGCCTGTGCGCTGCTGCTGGCACAGCTCGTCTTCCTGCTGGGCATCAACCAGGCTGAGCTGCCGGTAGGGACGGGGCCGGGGGGCGGAGGGGGGGCGGGGCGAACCGGGGTGGAGCCGACGGGGAAGTGGGAGAGGGGTGGGGATGAATGGGGTGGGATCGTGGGAGGTGGGGGGCGCTGAGCTGTGGAGGTGTTAAGCAGGGGGGAGGCCGTCCGAGGGGTGGGGATTTAAATGGGGGCGGGGCTAAAGGTGGCTGTGGATTGCGGTGGGCGGGGCTTTCTGAGGAGGCGGGGCTATGAGGGGGCGTGGCTCCGTGGGTGGGCGGTTCCTGTCTGACCCCCCCCGGCCCACAGCTGGCATGCACGGTGGTGGCCATCCTGCTGCAGTTCCTGCACCTGAGTGCCGTGGGCTGGGCGCTGCTGGAGGCTCTGCACCTCTACCGGCGCCGCACCGAACCCCGGCACGTCGACCGCGGGCCCATGCGCTTCTACCACGTGCTGGGCTGGGGGCTCCCTGCCTTCATCACCGGTAGGACACGCCCCTTCCCACTGAGCCCCGCCCCCTGTGCCTCCCCTCAGCCAATGAGGCCCCGTCCCAATGCATGGCTGTGTAGGGCTGGCTGTGGGGCTGGACCCTGAGGGCTACGGGAACCCCGACTTCTGCTGGCTTTCCATCCATGACAGCCTGGTGTGGAGCCTGGCGGGGCCCAGCGCCTGCGCCGTGGCGGTGCGGAGGATGGGGATACGTGGGGCGTATGGGGCACGTGGGGTGTGGAGCATATATGGGGTGTATAGGGTATGTGGGGGCGTGGGGAAGAAATGGAGTATAGAGTAGGTATGTGGGGTATAGAAAGGGGCCATGTGGGGGTATAAGGAACATGGGAGTGGGGGAATTATGGGACATGTAGGGTATATGAGATGTATAGGGAGCACGTGGGGTTTGTAAAACATACAGGGCATGGAGGATGTTTGGCTGTGGGGGACACGGGGCATATGAGATGTGTGGAATATGGGGGATAAATAGGCCATAGACAACGTGTGGAGTGTATGGGATGTATGTGGCATAAGGGCGTATGGTGATATATGGAATCTGTGGGACATATGAGGCACAAGGAACTTATGGGGCACGAGGGACATACGGGGTATGGGCCCCATGGCAGCTCTCCCTCACTCCCTGCTCCATAGGTCGGTGTCTTCTTCCTCGTGCTGGCAGCCAGGGCGTCCTGTGCCACCCCCCAGGGCTTCGAGAAGAAGGGCACGAGGTGAGTGAGCTGGCACAGGGACACACGAAGGACAGGGAGCACAGCTGGCAGAGGGGCCCGTGTGCAGCACTGCTCCCCCCACGCCCTGGGGTGCTGACACTGTCGCCCCCCCCCCCAGCTCCGGGCTGCAGACAGCACTGGTGGTGCTGGTGCTGCCCAGCCTGGCCTGGCTGCTCGCCCTGCTTGCCGTCAACAGCGATGCCATCCTCTTCCACTACCTCTTCGCCATCTCCAACTGCCTCCAGGTACCTCACCCCGCATAGCCCCATATTTCCATTCCCCCAAAGCCCCATGCTGCCCCATGGGGGGCAACCATTGGGCACAGAGGGACCCTCACGTGGTTTGGGGTGGCACCCGCTGGCCACCAGTTATCCCTCAGCCGTCTGGAGTATCAATGGGGGACACCTCACAGGCACTGGGGGACCCTCACCCAGTTTGGGGTGTCAGCACGGGACTTTCCATAGGCACAGAGTGACCCTCACCTGCTTTGAGGTGCCAATGAAGGGACACTCAGTGCCACCAATTGTCCCCCACCCGCCTGAGGTGCCAACGGAGGACACCCGAATGCGGTTCTCACCCACCCTCTCTCCCCTCCCACCCCAGGGCCCCCTCTTTTTCCTGGTGTGCGTGGTGCTGAGCCGGGAGGTGCGGCACTGCCTGCGCTCCGCCTGCGCCCGCGCTCAGAGCCCCGACCCCGCGTTGGCCACCAAATCCACTCTGACCACCGTGAGTGCGCGGCTGTGGGATGGGATGGGGGGCACCGCGGGGTCCCACCGGCACCCCGCCTCCATCCCTGTCCCCGTCCCTGCAGGCGTACAGCTGTGACACCACCTACGTGGCCGGCCGGCTGTACCAGGCGCCGTGCGGGGACTCCACGGGATCGCTGCACAGCGCGGCCAAAAGCCAGCACAGCTACATCCCCTTCGTGCGCAGGTGCGGGGTGGGAGCGCAGCCGGGTTTTGGAGGAGGGGGGAGGGGGGGGTTGGGGGGCGGGATGTCACCGCTGTCATTCGCAGGGAGGACGCGGGGCTGAACGGCGGCCGCGTGCCGGCAGAGCAGGGGGGGGCTCCTGGACACTGCGGACGCGCAGCACGGTGAGCGCAGCGCGCGTCGGGACTCGCGGTGAACGCAGCGCCGGGGCTCCCGCTGAGTTCTGCCTTCCCACCCTCCCGGCGCGCAGAGCACGACAGCGATTCCGACAGCGATCTGTCCCTGGAGGAGGATCCCAGCGGCTCCTACGGCTCCACGCACTCCTCGGACAGCGAGGACGAAGCCGGCGGCACCGCCTGGGATGCGCTGCTGCGCCCCGAGCAGCCGCCCACACCACCGGTAAGCGGGGCTCTGAGGGGGGTCTGGGTTCCCCGTGGGTCCCGCGGCTCAGTGCCGTCCCCAAACCCGCAGGTGACGGCGCGGTGGCCCCGGCGCGGCCGTATTGGCCCGGGGAGTTTGTGACAACGGCCAGCGAGAGCGACGGGCACGGAGGCACGGAACCGCTGCGCGTGGAGCCGGTGCCGGGGGGTGAGGGGCCGCCAAGGCTGCCCCCGCTGCTGCCCCTCCCTCACCCCCACAAAGGTACGGGGCACCCATGGGTGCAGAGCCGGGATCACCGCGGCGCTCCGCGTCCCTCTGGTGCCATTCTCGTCCCCGCAGGCATCTTGAAGAAGAGGGGTTTGCCGCCCATCAGCGAGCGCGGCACCGCCCCGCGCCCCCCCCCCGCCCCCCGCCGGCACCGCCGCCTCCTCCGGGAGCGAGGGCAGCCAGCGGGGGGGGCCGGGGGGGCCTCGGCCCCGGCAGAGCCTGCAGGAGCAGCTGAGCGGCGCGGCGCCCATCGCCATGAGCATCAAAGCAGGCACTGTGGATGAGGATTCCTCCGGCTCCGAGTGAGTGCTGGCAGGTGGGCGGGGGGCTGCGGGGGGGTCCCGGGGTGCGGGGGGGCTCCTTAAGGGCTGGGGCACCCAGCTGTGAGCAGCGGGTGCTGACGGGGGTGCTGGGCTGCCCGTTGGGTCCCCATTGCACATAAGGGTTTCCATTGGGTCCCCGCTGGGTGTGAGGACACCGGTTGGGTGCCCCATGGGTGCTCATCAGGTGGAAGGGTGTCCCATGGGTGCGAGGGTGCCCATGAGCACATGGATGCCATTGGGTGCCCATAGGGAACTCATGGGGCTCCTGTTTGGGTTCCCATTCATTGGATACTCGTGGGTTCCCTCTGAGCTCCCATCGGGTTCCTGCTGGCTGCTCACTGGGTTCCCATTGGGTGCCCTTTGGTGCATGGGGGCCCGCTGGACACCCATGGGTGGGGGCCGGCTCTGTCCCCCACGAGCTGCACCAGGAAGCCTTCGCACTAACCCTGCTCTTCTCTCCTCCCTCCCCCCCCCCCCCGGACCCAGATTTCTGTTTTTTAATTTCCTTCATTAACACGGGGGGCTCTGGGGCTGCCCTCCCCTCCCCCCCCCCCTCCATCTCTGTCTGTCTGGGTGGGCGCTGGGTGCTGCGACCGTGGTGGGCGCCTGCACCCCCGGCCCCCCCCCGTGATCACGCATCTGTCTGTCTCGTTTTACCCCCCCCCCCCACCTCTTTGTGCCCACCCCCCTGGCAGGAGCGACGAGACTTCCATCTAACAGGACCACCGCCGCCAGGGACAGCAGGGAAGGGGAGGGAAGGGGGGGTGGGCAGAGAGCGGTACAGGGTGGGGGGCACCCAGCCCCCATTGCACTTTGGACCCTGCAGCCAGCAGGGATTGCCTGCCCTCCCCCCCCCCCCTCCACCCCCCTCCTCCCCAAGGGTACGGGGCAGCTGTGTGCCATGGGCTGCCCCAGCAATTCGCCCGCAGCGCCGCTGCCCCATGGAGGGTTTTATTAAAAAATACGTGGAAAAATACAAAAAAAAAAAAAAAGAAAAAAA
This sequence comes from Tetrao urogallus, assembly GCF_951394365.1. Taxonomy (NCBI): domain Eukaryota; kingdom Metazoa; phylum Chordata; class Aves; order Galliformes; family Phasianidae; genus Tetrao; species Tetrao urogallus. Next base: position 4,289,251 of record NC_136837.1, on the reverse strand, counting down.
GGAAAAAAAAAAGGAGAAAATACAAAAAAAAAAAAGTTATAGGGCCCCCCCCGCAGCGTGCCAGCCCCCCAGGAGGGGGACAGGGGGGGCAAACGGCTGCCACCCTTGCTCGGCTGTGCTGTGGCACTGGGGGGGCAGTTGGAGGGTGCGGATGCCATGGGGTTCTCCCCCCCCCCCCCCAGGCAAGGCTCAGGCGGTGCCATAATGCTGGGTGCAGGATGTTGGGGGGCTGAGGGACCCCCGGGTGCGCAGGGCGTGGGGGGGGGGGGCAAGGGGGGGGTTTCCTACTGCTGGTGTGACCTTTTGTAATTAAAGCAAAACCCGACCTGAGCCTCTGCCTCCTCCCTTGTGGGGGGAGGGGGTCTCACCGCCCCCCCCTTCCCCGCGACTCAGTTTCCCCAGCTGGGTGATGCTGTCAGCGTGGGGCGCTGCTGGCTGCCGTCTTGCGGGGGGGCTGCAGGGCGGCTGCCGGGGGGGCCAAGTCTGCACCTGGAGCCAGCCCCCAGCCCCAGGGGAGCACCTGGGGGAGAGCAGGCGTGGGGAAACCGAGGCACGGCGCGGCGCCACGCTGTCAGAGGGGACGGTTCCCCATCCTTACCTCTGGGTGCAGCTGTGCTGCTCCTGGGGGCTCCCCTCCCACCTGCTGCGGTCCCAGCCCGGCCGGGGGGCTTGGGGATGGCGCTGGGTGGGGGGGGGCGGCTGCTGGGGGCCGTGCTGGGCGGCGGTGGTGGCCCTGGCACGGGGTGCGCGGGTCGGGGGGGTGGCAGCGCTGCTCCTCAGCTTTGGCTGAGCTGGGAGAAACGGCGGAGCTGGGGGAGCACGGGCCTCGTTCCCATTCCCAATGTGACCCCGTGGGGTGGGCTGACCCATCCTGCTTCCCAGCGCCCCCCTCCATTACCTGCTGTCCCTGCACGGAGGGGCTCAGACCTGCCCCGTGCCACAGCCCCCCTTGCCGGGCACGGCTGGGGGGGACAACTCTGCCTCGGGGTCCCTCTGCTGCTGGGGGCTCCCCTGGGTGGTGCCGGGGGGCGACAGCGGGGGGACCTCCTGTAAGAGGGGGGGCACAGGGATGCAGTCGCACCCCGCACCAACGCCGTGCCCCCTTCTCACCCCCCCTGCGGTGCCACCCACCTGGGGACGCTGGCAGCAGGCACGGTGGGCAGCAGGGCCCTCACGGGGCTGTCCTTCACCACGAAGGTCTCACGGCGGGGGCTGCGGGGGCTCCCACCCCCCGAGCCGGGGGGGCAGCGGGGACAGGTGGCATTGCTGCAGCTGTGCTGCCAGGCGAGTGGCCTCACGCACCATCTCCTCCAGCCCGGCCCCACTCAGGGGGCTCCAGCGCCCGTTTGTGCCCCCTGGGGGCTCCTCGTCATCGTCATCATCCTCACGGCTGGGGGTGAAGGGCAGCGTTAACCCTGCCCAGGAGCCCCGCACCGGGCAGCAGGTGACACATCGTGGGCTGACACCTGCCCATGTTATGTCACCTGTGTCCCGTCTCACCTGTCAGAAGGGGACAGGATGCTGAAGTCGAACTTCTCCTCGGTGATGAATTGGACATCTGGGGGCGATGTGGGGGGGGCCATGAGGGGGGCCTGCGGTCCCCACATTGGAGCACACAGAGGGGGTCCCCGAGTTGGGAACGGCCATCCTACCTTGCTCCTCCATCATCACCCCTGGTCAGTGAGCGGCACCGGAGCCCATGGGTGACCTGGGTGCAAGCAGAGGTGACCCCATGGCCCCCCCACAACGTCCCAGCTCCGGGCACAGCGCCTGCTGGGGACAGCTCTGCCAGCACCGGGCACAACGGGGCTTTGTGGCCACGGGGACAGCACGGGGCAGCACGGGATGAACTCGAACACCAGGGGGGGCCAAACCCACTGCTGGGGGGGCAGCTCTGCACCCCACACCGGCCCTACAGCCCCATCCCAGGGGACGCAGACCCGTACCCAGGGGGTCCAGCCCCACCGATGGGCCTCAAACCCTGTGGTGTCCCAGCCCCGCATCCTCACCCGGCCCTATCAGCGCACAGCCCCCAAAAGGGAGGTCCCAGCCCCCCCCCCCCATCCCATACAGGTTCCGCCCCAGCCCCAAACCCTGGAAGGTTTCCAGCCTCCACCCCAGCCCCCAGCCCCATGAATTGCGTCCCAGCCCTTCGCCCCCATCCCGAGGGCTCCCAGCCCCACACCCGCACCATCCCGAACTCCATAGGGCCCCGCAGCCCCATAACGATGGATGCCGGCTCCACTCCCCCATCTCGGCGGAACACCAACCCCACACCTGGGGGTCTCAGCCCCACAGCGCGGCTCCCGGTCCCACCGGCTGCTCTCACCGCCCGGCTCCCGCTCGGCGCCTCGGGGAGGTGCGGCAGGGCGGGGGCGGGGCGCTCCGCCCGTTCGAATTCTCCCTCCGGCCCCACAATGGCGCCTCACGCTCCCGCCCGCCGCGCCGATTGGCCCCGCCCCCGCCCCGTACGCGTTCTTCATTGGCCGCCGGCGGGGAGGGGGGCGTGTCACCGGAAACGCCGAGGGGTCGCTTCCGGTGCCGGCGGCAATAGCGGCGCACAGCATGGCCGCCGTCCCGCCTGACTCCTGGCAGCCGCCCACCGTCTCCATGGAGACCACGTAAGAGGCGGGAGCCCCGCGGGCCTCTGCGCTCGGTACCGGACCCCCCGTCCCGGTTTAGGGATGCCCCGGAACCCTCGCTCCGCTACCGGGACCCCCTTCTGTCTCCCCTCCCCTCTCCTCCCCCTTCTCTGTTGGGCCCGCCGGGTTCCCCGCTCGGTACCGGAAGCCCTTTGGGTCTCTCCTCCCCGCTCCCGCAATCCCCCCAAGCCCGGTACCAGGACCCGCAGGTGTTCGGGTTCCCCCACCCTTCGACCAGGACCCCCTTCTGCCCGCCTTCCCTCCCCCGGGACGCTCCGGTTCCCCCCCCCGATACCGGCGTGGCCCTGGGAAACCCCCGGTTCCGGAGCTCCCCTCAGCTCCCAGCCCCGGCTCTAGGACCACCCCCCGTTCCCAATACCGGGATCTCCCCCTCACCCTGGTTCCCGACCCCATTACCCCAGGTTCCCCATCCCGTTTCCAGCTTCTCCCTGCCCTGATCCCTCCCGGTTCCCCTCTCCTGGTCTCCCCCCCCCCCCCCCTCCCGGTCTCCCCGTCCCCTCAGCCCCCCGATGCTGACGCTGTGGTGCTGTGGGCAGGATGGGCACCCTGGTGTTGGAGCTGTACTGGCGCCACGCTCCGCGCACCTGCAAGAACTTTGCTGAGCTGTGCCGCCGCGGGTATTACAACGGCACCCGGTTCCACCGCATCATCCGGGACTTCATGGTGCAGGGAGGAGACCCCACGGGCACCGGTGAGCGCAGGGACCCCACAGCCCCTCTTGGGACAGCAGGGTCTTCCCTGTCCTGTCACGGGGACGCTGGGACTCTCAGCCCCACGATGGGATCGTCGGGACCCCCCAGCTCTGTGATAGGGAGGCCGGGACCCTTCTGATGGGAACGTTGTGATCCTCAGCCCTGTGATGGGGACAGTGGGATCCCTGCCCTGCAGGGGAGACGCTGGGACCCTCAGCCCTGTCTTGGGGTCATCAGGACCCCCAGCTTCACAGTGGGGACACTCAGCCCCCTCATAGGGATGCTGGATCCTCCAGTTTCATGACGGGAGCACTGGGACCCTCAGCCCTGAGATGGGGTCGCAAGTCCCACAGAAGAACAGCCCCCTAACAGTTACGCTGGGACTCTTATCTCAGTGCTGGGGACACCAGAAGCTCCCCGGCCCTGCAGTGGGGATCCCGTGGTGTGGGGCCACGACCCCCTGCTGATCTCCATGCCCACAGGCCGTGGCGGTGCTTCCATCTACGGCAAACACTTCGAGGACGAGCTGCACTCCGAGCTGAAGTTCACCGGTGAGATCTCAGTCCCCAAATCCCACCTTTATGTCTTAAAAACCAACCAAACCCGAACAAACCACCGATCCCATCCATCCCTTCCTCCATCCCTCTCTCCATCCGTCTCCAGGCGCAGGCATCCTGGCCATGGCCAACGCGGGGCCAGACACCAACGGCAGCCAATTCTTCATCACGCTGGCGCCGGCGCAGTGGTTGGATGGCAAACACACCATCTTTGGGCGCGTGTGCCAAGGCATCGGGGTGCTGGGCAGGGTGGGCATGGTGGAAACCAACGCTCAGGACCGACCTCTGGATGATGTGAAAGTCCTCAAAGCCGTCCCTGCTGGGTGACGCGGGGAATAAAAGCGTGCATGGAGCGGTGTGCTGGCGGTGTGCTGCGGGGGGGATGGAGGGGTCGCCTCTGGGGGCTTGGAGGAGTCGCTTTTGGGGGCACAGATGTCACCCATAGGGGCGTGGAGGTGTCAGCCCTGTGGATATGGAGGCGTCACCCATAGGGGCGTGGAGGTGTCGCCTCTGGGGATGTGGAAACGTCACCCATAGGGGCGTGGAAGTGTTTCCTATACAGGCACAGAGGTGTTGCCCATAAGGGATGGAGGCTTCGTGTGTAGGGACACAGAGATGTCATCTATAGGGGCATGGAGGTGTCACACGTGGGGTATGGAGGTGTCAGCCCTGGGGACACGGAGATGTCAGCGATAGGGTGTGGGGGTGTCACAGGGACACAGAGATGTTATGTCGCCCATAGGGACGTCGTGGGGTGGGGAGGTGTCAACTCTGGGGACGCAGACAGCATTGGCACAGAGGTGGCACGCGTGGGGCATGAAGAGATCACCTCTGGGGACGTGGAGGTGTCACCTATGGGCGCAGAAATGTCAGCCTGAGGGACGTGGCAGGGAGGTGTCACCTCTGGGGACGTGGAGTGGTCACCCCTAGCACCAATCCCACGTGTGGGGACATGGAGATGAAGCGCCACCCCTGGAGGAACGTGTCACCTGTGGGCCACAGGTTTGTCACCCGTGGGCTCAGTGCAACCCCACTGCGGGCACCGGGGAGAACCTTGAGCACTGAGGGGGGTGGGAGGGGAACTGGGGACGCTGGGAGGCACTGAGGGGCAGCAGCGCGGGGGGATGTGAGGGGGGGGGGAGCAGGGGGCGATCCTGGGGATGTGGCGGGGTGGCGCTGGGAGCACCGGGCAGCGCTGGAGGTAGAATGAGGTGGAACTGGGGGTGGCACAGGGAGCATTGAGAGGTAGGGGGATGCGGCAGGGCGGTACTGAGAGCGCTGGGCGACGGTGGGGGTGGCGCTGGGAGCGCTGGGCAACGCTGGGTCGGCACGAAGAGCTCCGGGTGAGGCTGGAGGTGAGCCGGGGTGGCACTGGGAGCGCTGGGCGATACAGGGGATGGCGCTGGGAACGGTGGGCGGTACTGGGGACGGAGTGGGGCGGCACTGGGATCAACCGGGCGGCGCTCGGCTTGCTGCAAAACGGCACCGCGGGCACCGGGCGGTGGTGGGAGCGGCACCGGGAGCACTGGGCGCTACTGGGGGCGGCGCGGGGGCCGGACAGAGGCGGGCTCGCGGGAGGCTCCGGGGGCAGCCCCGGGGCGGCGGCGCTGCGGCAGCGCTGTAACGGGAGCACCGGGAGCCCCGAAAGCGCCGGGACGGCCCCGGGAACGGCGGCGGCGGCGGCCCCGGGAGGGCGGAGCGGGGCATGGCGGGGCTGGGGGGGCTGCGGGCGGGCGGCACCGGCTGCGTTCCGGCCACCAAGGTGGAGCTGACGGTGTCCTGCAGGTAGGAGCGGGGTGAGGGGCGCTGGGAGGCTTTGGGGGGCATTGGGAAATGGAGGAGACTGGAGGTGTTTGGCACCGGGGAGCGCTGGGGGAGCGGGAGAGGCTGCAGGTGTGTGGCGCTGGGAGGCACTGGGGAGGCACTGGGGAGCACCCACGGTGCGTGGCACTGGGAGGCGTTGGGGAATGGAGGAGACCGCGGGTGTGTGGTGCTGGGAGGCACTGGGAGCACTGGGGAGTATTTGGGGTGCGTGGAGCTGGGAGCGCTGGGAGGTACTGGGGGCACTGGGGAGCACTCAGAGTGCGTGCAGTGTGGGGCACTGGGGTGCGCTTGGAGTGTATGGGGCTGGGAGCGTTGGGAGGTAATGGAGGCACTGGGGAGCACCCGGTGTGCGGTACTGGGAGGCTCTGGGGGAGCGGGATGTGGTTGTTGTGGGATACTGGGATGTTCTGGAAAGAACTGGGGGGCACAGAGGATGAAATGCATTGAATGGGGGGGAACCCAGCGGTTGCGGGGGCACCGGGAGAGCGGAGGTGGCTGCAGCTGTAGGGCAGCATGGGGCAGCACCGGGGGGGGGGCGAGTGGGGGTGGTGGTTGTGGGTCACTGCGGGGTGCTGGGACACAGTGGGGGATGAGGAGCACAGGGGTGGATGGTGTTGGGGTACCCGGGGGCTGCACGGGGCGCTCGGGGCTGTGGGATACTGGGAGGCACTGGGAGCTACTGGGGAGCAGCGAGGGGCACCAGGGGGTGTTGTGGGGAGCACAGGGAGGCACCGAGAGAGAAAAGGGCAGTGGGGCTGGGGGGCACTGGGAGGCAGCAGGACGGGGTCTGCGGTCTCTAGAGGTGCACAGGAGGGGCTGCCCCATGTCCCCTGTGCCCCCCGCCCTGAGGTCCTTTCCCCCGCTCCCCCCCCCAGCCCTGTGCCCGCTGCCACCTGGCACCCATCACCCGGCACCCGGCCCCCCCCCAACGCTGCGCTCACTGAAGGGGGGGGGGTGGCAGCACAGCGCCCCTCCCTGCCCCAATCCCACCCCCTGGGACCCCAAAGCCCCTCAAGCGGGCTGGGTTCAGGATTCAATGTTTTGGAGGGGGAATCCCGGCTGCTCCCCGTTGTGTCCCCGTCCCCCCCCCCCCCCAGCTGTGCTGCCTGCAGCCGCTCCGACCTATTTTCCTCCCACTCCATCGGGGAGCAGAGAAACTCCCCGAAGCCGCTGCAGCTCCGGCTGTGCGCCACCGCATCACCCTGTGCACCACCTCGCAGCCCTGTGTCCCCCCCCCCCCCATCGTGCCTCAGTTTCCCCTCTCCCCGCAGGCAGCTCCTGGACAAGGACACCTTCTCCAAATCTGACCCACGTGAGTGGGGCTGCGGACGGGGGCTGGGGGTCCTGGGGAGGGGAGGGGGGGAAAGGTGAGCGCTGAGGACCCCCACGTCTGTCCCCAGTGTGCGTCCTCTACACCCAGGGACCGGACACCAAGCAGTGGCGGGAGGTGAGTGCCGACCCCGCGGTGTGGCCAATAGCACGTCGGGGTGCCGCTCGACCGACCAATCAGCACGTTGGGGGGTCGGGCAGGCAGCCAACCCGCGTGTTGGGGCGCAGGGCGGGCGGCCAATCAGCACGCCCAGCCTCCCCCAGCTTTACAGCCCCGCTCCCGCCCCCGGCTGCTTGCCCTGTAATTAGCCGCTGGTTAATTGAGGGGCTCGGGCTGTAATGGGCGGCTGGGTGGGCTGCCCCTGCGGCTGCACAAAGGGGCACCTGGCGCTGCCCCCCCCCCCCTGACGGCGCCGCCCCAGTTTGGCCGCACTGAGGTCATCGACAACTCCTTGAACCCCGACTTCGTGCGCAAGTTTGTGCTCGATTACTTCTTCGAGGAGAAGCAGAATCTGCGCTTCGACCTGTGAGTGCTGCCAGCCGTCCCAGCGCGGCCGTGTCTCCCTCCGCCGTTCCCCTCCCCGCCCCTATTTCCCGCTCCCAATTCCCACCCCCGTTCCCATTTCCATCCTTGTTCCCCATTCCCGTTTCCCACCACCGTCCCCATCCCCGTTCCCCATCCCTGTTTCCTGTTCCCAATTCCCATCCGCTGTTTCCAACCCCGTTGGTCTCCCATCCTTCTCCCATCTCCGTCCCCGTTGCCGTCCCATCCTCGCCCCTCACCCCATCCCCACTCTGCCCCACGGCCACGCTCCCATCCGTCCCACAGGTACGATGTGGACTCCAAAAGTCCCGACCTCTCCAAGCACGTGAGTGTGGCGCTGCTCCTATGGGATGGGGTGCTGGAGGTGGGGATGGGGACGGGGCCGTGGCTCTGACCCTGCTCTCTGCAGGACTTCCTGGGCCAGGCCTTCTGCACACTGGGTGAAATCGTGGGCTCGTCCGGCAGCCGCCTGGAGAAGCCACTGACGTGAGCAGGGCTGGGGGGGGGGGGGGTGGGGGCTGGGGGGGGGGGCCATGCCTGACATCCCGTGGGTGATGGTGACGATGGAAGGTCCTTATCTCACGTCCCGGTGGTGTCTGGGATGGAGAGCAGAGCGCAGTGTGGACAGCACAGCTCTGGGCTGCCCCCCCCCCCCCCCCAAACACACACCCTGAGGTGCCCCCACTCGGGGTCCTGCTGCCCTCCCCCCCCCACCCCGCTGTGTCCCTGCAGGATGGGGACGGTCACCGCGCACCCCCGCAGCAGGAAGCCGGCACCAGCCATGTCCAATGGGTGAGCATTGGGGTGACCCCCCCCGCCCCCCCCCCAGTGGGGACACTTGGGTCACTGTTTGCCCCCCCCCCCCCCTTCACCTCCTGTCCTGTAGGGGCATCCCAGGCAAGAAGTGCGGCACCATCATCCTGTTGGCTGAGGAGCTGGGAAACTGCAGGGTGAGAGCTGGGGGAGGTTGGGGACACTTTGGGACCCCCCCCCCCCCCCCCCACGACCTTGTTCCAAGGGAGGAGGGATGAGAGCTCTGTGGCTGTGCCTGGGGCCTTCCTCCACATGGGTGAGGATGCTGAGGGTCACAGCCACATCCTGGCTGCTCCCATGGAACCCTGCTGCCCACAGAATGGGGGGGGGGGTCCCATTTGGTGCCCACAGACTGGGGACCCCATTCGCTGACCCCCTCGTGCCGCAGGACGTGGCCACGCTGCAGTTCTGTGCCAACAAACTGGACAAGAAGGATTTCTTCGGCAAATCCGACCCCTTCATGGTGTTCTACCGCAGCAACGAGGACGGGACGTGAGTACCCCGAAATGTGAGATTGGAGGGGGGGGGAATGGGGGAGTGCAGCCCCCCCAGGGAGAGGCACAGAACCACCCCCCACACACGGGGGGGGGCGTAGAGGGCAGGTCCCCAACACGGAGCAAACCGAAGTGACGCGTGTTGGCCACGGGGTGACCTTCCTGCCCCCCTGTGTCCCCCCCCTCCCGCAGCTTCACCATCTGCCACAAGACAGAGGTGATGAGGAACACGCTGAACCCCGTCTGGCCGGCCTTCGCCATCCCGGTGCGCGCCCTCTGCAACGGCGACTACGACCGGTGAGTGCCGCGGTCCTCCAGGCGGCGCCGCTCTGCGCCCTCTTCCCCTCGTCTCTATGGTACCCGCCCGCCTCGGGCTCTCCATCTGCTCCGTGGTTCCCCCCCGACGCCCTCCCGTTTGAGCCCCCGGTGCCGCTTGGTGGCTCGGCGTCGCGCTGCCGCCTCAGCCCCGTGTCGGACGTTGCTGTGGCAACAGTGGATAAAAATATCCCACCGAAACCGGCCGAGAAGGAGGAGGAGGAGGAGGAGGAAGGAGAAAAGCCCCCACGGAGGGATCGGCACCAAGTCGATGTGTGCAGAGCTGTGCTTTTGGGTGCCGGCCGTGACACCCCCCCGTTCCTTACAGGGCCATCAAGGTGGAGGTGTACGACTGGGATCGGGATGGCAGGTGAGCCGGGGGGCAGAGGGGGGCCGCTTGCTTGTCCCTGCCCGAGGTGGCGGTGACACCCCCTGCCCACAGCCACGACTTCATCGGTGAGTTCACCACCAGCTACCGGGAGCTGGCGCGGGGGCAGAGCCAGTTCAACGTCTACGAGGTGAGGAGGGGACGTGGAGACGGGTGCTGCGCCCCCACTGCGGCCACAGGTGCTGCCATCCCCACTCTGCCCCCCTTGGGTCCTACAGACCCCAGGGACTCCATGCTGCACCCCCAGGAATCACCCATGGGTGTGACAGCCCCCCCCCTGCACCTCTGGGTGCTCCATCTTGCAGCGCCCCGCATCCTCTCCCTTCCCACAGGTGGTGAACCCCCGGAAGAAGATGAAGAAGAAGAAGTACCTGAACTCGGGGACGGTGAGGGCTGGGTGGGCACAGGGCACGGTGCGTGGCTGCCGTCCTGCTCACCCTGCTGTCCCCACAGGTGACCCTGCTGTCCTTCGCTGTGGAGTCTGACCACACGTTCCTGGATTACATCCGGGGCGGGTGAGCCGCGATGCTCGCGTCCATGCAGGGGCGCAGCTGGTGATGGTGGCCCTGGGGGGGCTCCAAGAGTGGGACCCGTGGGCTGGGGAGCATCGCCCGCGTGGAACCGGGAAGTGTGGGGGGAATGGAGGTCCTCCTCCATCTCCCCATCCTCAGAAGGGTTTTTCTCCCTGCCAGGACCCAAATCAATTTCACGGTGGCCATCGACTTCACTGCGTCCAACGGTGAGCGCTGGCAGCGGGCAACTCCCCCCTTGGGGCCGGGCACGCACGGGGAGGAGGGTGGGCCACGACCCCACAGACTGACCCCCCAAAACCCCGGCTGCAGGCAACCCATCTCAGTCCACCTCCCTGCACTACCTGAGCCCCTACCAGCTCAACGCCTACACCATGGCGCTGAGGGCGGTGGGTGAGATCATCCAGGACTACGACAGCGACAAGATGTTCCCTGCGCTCGGCTTCGGTGCCAAGATCCCACCCGACGGGCGCGTGTCCCACGAGTTCCCATTGGTGAGACCCCCCTCCCCTCCTCCCCCCTCGGCTCACAGTGTCCCTCGTCACGCGGGTGCCTTCATCTCTGTCACCCATCTCAGAACGGCGACGCGTCCAACCCGTCGTGCAGCGGCATTGAGGGCATCCTGGAGGCGTATCACCGCAGCCTGCGCAGCGTTCAGCTCTACGGCCCCACCAACTTCGCCCCCGTGGTCAACCACGTGGCCCGGTAATTGGGGGAGGGTCCCGAGGAGGGTTGCCTGGCCCCCAGCCTTTGCTCAGTGCTGGTCCCGCAGCTCGGCGGCGGCCGTGCCGGATGGGTCGCAGTACTTTGTGCTGCTCATCATCACCGACGGGGTCATCTCAGACATGGCGCAGACCAAGGAGGCCATTGTCAACGTGAGTGCTGCCACCAGGGGCTGTCCTGATCCACTCGCCCAGCGGGGGCATGGGGTGCCCCAAAATATTTTGTGTAGGATCCAAACGGGGGCATGGGGTGTCCAAAAACATTGGGGTGTAAGACTTAGTGGGGGGAGCAGGGGGTGCCTCGGGTATTGGGGTGCTGCAAATATTGGGGTGCGAGAGCCAACTAAGGACGTGTGGTGCCCCAGATATTGAGCTGTAGGACCCCTGCCTGGGTTGGTTTGCCGGGGTGCCCCAAAACACGGAGGTGCAGCGTCCAGCTGGGAGCACGGGGTGAAAGCAGAGGTGGCAGCGCTGGGTTGGGGGCGAGGGAAGGAGGAGGGGCTGCTGTCCCCGTGTTTGGGTGATGGGCTGGGATGGGGGGTGCGTGCTGTGCCACAGCAGGGGACGGGGGGGTGCAGCTCAGCCCCCAAGGGCGGCACATCCCAGCCCCACAGCAGGATGCACCCACGCACCGCGTCACGGCCCTGAGCACGATGCGCACAGCAGAGCCCACGCAGCGCAGCCCCCACACGGCACACGGCACCGGGAGGGGGGGCTGCCACCGGGGGGGGGACCCCAAGGCACCCCACGGATCTATGGGTGCTCAGGTGCGGTGCCACCCCAGATATTTTCACACCGTTCCAACTCCCCCCCCCGCAGGCAGCCAAGCTCCCCATGTCCATCATCATCGTGGGGGTCGGCCAGGCTGAGTTTGATGGTGAGGCTGTGCTTCCCCCCCCCCCCCCACAAGGGGTCCCTGCTGTTCGAGGGGGGCTGATAGCGCTCAGCCCCCCCACCTCTCCCCGCAGCCATGGTGGAGTTGGATGGGGACGACATCCGCATCTCCTCCCGCGGGAAGGTGGCAGAGCGTGACATTGTGCAGGTGTGGGACCCCCCAGCGCTGTGCGTCGGTACAGGGCGCCCACCTCCCCCCTGCAGCCCCCTCCCAAAAGCACCGGCATTGGGTGTCACTGCTGCTCCCGGTGTGGGGACGGGGGGATGAGTGGGGTGGGGGGGCACTGGGATACAGGGTGCAGTGGGGCTGGGGGTGGTACAGCAGGATGGGGGGTGCTGGGAGTGGGGGAGACACCGAGGGACGTGGGGGAAGGAGGGGAGCGTGGCGTGGAGATGCAGGGGGACGTGGAGTAATGCGGGACGGGGGGGGAGGGCACCGAGATGTGGGGACACGGGGGGCCAGGAGCCGCTCCAAACTCCCCATCCTGTGCCTCCACTGCCCCCCAGTTTGTCCCATTCCGTGACTACACGGACCGGGGGGGCAGCCAGGTGCTGAGCATGGCGCGCCTGGCCAAGGACGTGCTGGCTGAGATCCCCGAGCAGTTCATCTCCTACATGAAGGCTCACGGCATCAAACCGCAGCCTGCGCCCCCCAGCCCCGACCCCCCCGGCCCCCCACCGCCCACCCAGCCCTGACCCCACGTCCATCTCCCCCCCCATCCCCCCTCCCAGACCCCCCAGGGGACACCTGGGGACACGCAGCTACCGACCTCTGACCTGAGGTCATGGGTAAATCTCAGCCACTCACTGCCAGCCCCCCCCCAACCTCAATGGGAATTGGGATTTTGGGGGGGTCCCAGAACGGGGATGGGGGGGGCACTGCCCACCCCCTGTGTTGTCCTGTCCCCAGGACCCCGCATGTCCCCTGGTTGTGCTGTCCCTTTGCAGCAAGGAGTGGGGGGGGGGAGGGGGGGTTGGAAGGGTGATCCTGAGCATCCACCTCCCCCCCCCCCCCCCAGTTATTTTTCTACGTGCATGGATGTGTCGTGTGCCCACGGTGCGTCGCCTTAATCTGCAATAAAGGGTGGAATTTGTAATCCTCCCCCTCCACCCAAACACACCAACACCACTGGGTGCCCCCCACTCATCCCCCCCCCCCCCCCCCCCCCCACAGAGCCACTCACACAGGATCCGTTTCGCCTTTATTATTTCTAAGAACCCAAAATATTGCAAATATACAGAAAAATGCCGGTACAAAGTTATCACACATCCGGGTTTATTTACAGAGCTCTACGTGCCCCCCCCCCTCCCCGGCCCCCTCAGCTCTGAGGTGGGAGGTGGGGGGGGGGGGACCAGGGGGGCTATGGCTTCTCCCTATGGAGGGGGCATGCACCGGCTCCACTGCGGCGCTGCAGAAGCGCATGCAAGCAGCCCCCCCCCCCCCCCAACACACAGCCTGTACCGTGGAGTGGGGGGGGGGGGTGGGGGGGGGGGCACCAAATCTTGCCTTCCTTTCCCCCCCCCCCCCCCCCCCCCCCCCCATCCCATGGAAGGGGATTTCCAGTGTAAGGAGACAGTGACAGTGCTGGGACTGAAACCTGGCGGGGTGAAAGCAGAGCTGGGGGGGGGGGGAAGGGGGGGGAGACAGGAACTGACACCTAATCCACCCCCCCGCCCCCCCCCCAAAGCCCTTGTTAAAAGCTTCAAGCCTGAATTCATTATTGCTACGTTTCCCTCGGCCAAGGGCAGCCTGGGGGGGGGGGGACGACAGGCAGGGAGGTGCCCCCCCCCCCCCAGCAGTTATTGCTTTGGAGAACGGGGGGAGCCCCCACTCCCTGCATCCCATGTGCTGCTGCTGCCCGGGGGTCCCCATGTTGGGCTGGGGAGGGGGGTGGGGGGGGTGGGGGCACATTCCCAGGGTGCTGCAGGCTGAGGCGGGGGGGGGCAGCCTGCAAGCAAATTGGGGGGGGGGGGGGGGGGTCACAGCCCTGCAGCCTGGGGGAACCAAGGGGAAAAGAGAGAAAAAAAAAAAAGAAAAAAACCCATAAAAATACCCAACAGCCCCCCCCCCATCAAAAGGACCCCCCCCCCCAAAAAAAAAAACCAACAAAAAACAGAGAAAATCAAGGAAAAACAAATGAAATAAGAGCAAACCATGAAGCCCCCCCGGCTGCAAAGAACCCTTGGGGTGAACTCACACCATGCTGCTGTGTGGCCCCCGCCCCCCCCAACCAGCACAGCCCCCCCCCCCAGCCCTGCCTGCCCCACAGTGCAGCTCCGTGCCGTCCCAGCGCCGCCGCTTACTCCAGCAGGTCCTGGGGGGAGAGGGAGCATCACTGCAGGGATCCCAAGCACGGGGGGGGGGGCTTCATGGTTTGGGAAGGGGGGGGGGGGGGGCTCACCTCATCTGAGTCGTCGTGGTACCCCCCCTTGTAGGGCGGTGAGGGGGGCTCTGCTGTCTCCGGCCCCTCGGCGCCGCTGGCCTCGGCGTGCTGCCGCAGCACGGAGTAACGATGGACCAGGAACCTGGGGGGGGGGTTGGAGGGGGGTACAGAAATAGGATCCCACAAAGCCCCCCAGAGCTTCCAGGCTCTCCCAGGAGCCCATGGGGATCCCACAGTGATTGTGGGAAGCCGGCAGCCAAGGGAAGAATATGGGACCCCCCCCCCC